>NW_028301610.1:4375000-5000000 GCF_987345545.1 Pholcus phalangioides | reverse complement strand
AACATAAGTTCTCGTTCTCTGACACATAAAAAACAATATTCTGATTTCTAACGGAGAAATTTTTTTTAAAATATAATCTTGGTTTTGTGTTTTTCCATATTGGAAATTAATTTCCTACGGCCAAACATTGATATTCTAATACAAAAAAAAAGAAATTTTCGAACACATTATTAGGAAAACAAATTTGCGTTGTATTTAACTGTTCCTTTGAATTGATCGATATTGATTTTGATATGCATTTGCTTGATTATATTTATCAGCCTTTCTCAATTCTAATGTAATTTTCTAGAATTGGTTTTTAATATTCCTTAATTTTCTCAAAATCATTCTGAAAGAGTTTGCTATGAATTTTTGTTGGATTTCTGGAATTTTTATATTTATTTTTTTGCCTCATAAAATTTCTTAGTGTGATTAATGCTGTTAATTGAGAGTTTTTCTGTAAAAAATTAATTTTTAGAAACCCGAAATATATTCGTTTTAATTCTTTTTAATTTTTAGAGTTTCAGTATCTCTTTTTTCAAGAATTTTGAAGCATTTCTGTATGATGCTATGAGGGTAAATTAATAGACTTTTCATGTGTGAAAATTGCGTAAAATCTAATAAATGTATATTTAATTGATGTCTAGTGTAGTGGTTTTACTGCAATTCTTGCTACAGTGAAACCTCGATACAACCATATTGTTGCTGCCAAGAAAAATATGGTTGTAAAGGGATTGCCATTATATCGAGAAGCAGCAGCTTAACATTAGAGTGTAGACATTTCCAAACAAGACTTGAAAAGATATTGTTGTAGAAGGATTTATAAATATATCGAGTATCATTGAAGTGAGGCGTCACTGTATTAATTTCTTTGCCGTAAAAATTATTTTTTCATGATTTCGGGTTATTAATTGAGAATGTTAAAGTAAGAAATTAATTTTTTGAGGCCTCAAACACATTGTCTTTATAATTAAAATTCAACTTTGAAATGGTCATCAAAGGAGAACAAAACTACTGGACAAAATGTTATCTAACCTGGTAATAGTCTATAGGAGGTCATGGAATTCGATTTTCCACAAAAAAAAAGAATAGTTCAAAAACTCACCACCAGCGGGGAATGGCGCTGTATGCAATATCGTTAAACGAAATAAGACATAAATACATCGGTTTAAAATGTTTTTAATCGTTTATAAAACGAAACTGTTTGTGGGGTTATACAAAATCGCAATGGTTATATGGCTTATGGCAGGAGGAATTCATATTAGAATTATGCAAATGCGTTTTACACGTATTTCATTTTTCAGCTATAAAATTTAGCCTCCTCGTCAGAGCTCTCATTGCTACGAGTCGACGATGTCTGTATCCACGCCAGACGGTGCTTTTCTCTCTAAGTGTTATTATGAATGCGATAGCAATGACACTTCCCCATTTCTTGGCCACTCCGGTCACTAGTCCTCAACCCATGTCACTTCTGGCTATGGAGTTACCTCAAACCCACTGTTTATGGTGGTAACATAAACAATTTGGCTGAATGAAAAATGCGATACACCGACATGTTCGTAACATTCCTCCTGATATGCTAAGAGCTACTGTTGAGAACGCAGTAATGCGATTTAACTTGCTTTCAGAAAATGGTGGACGGCACATTGAACGTGCTTTGTAGCCCGTTTTATAAACGATTAAAAACATTTTAACCGATGTCTTCGTCTTATTTCGCTTAACAATATTGCAAACAGCGCCATTACCCGCTCGTGGTGAGTATTTGAACTATTCTTTTTTGCGGAAAACTGAATCCCATGACACCTGATAGCATTCTGTCATGTTTAAAATCATTTTTCCCAAGTTTGATAGCATTTTGTCCAGTAGTTTTCCTTTTATGGCCATTTCAAAGTAAAACATTAATTATAAAGACCCTGTATATTAGATTTAAATTTTTTGAACATTTTTTTAAGTTTCTTAGTATTTGAATATAATAAATTAGAAAAACTTCTATATGATGTTATAAGGAGAGTAAATTAATAAATTTTTCATGTTAATTTTACATGAAATTAATAAATTTGCATTTGCTCGATTTCTAGTGTAGTGTTTTCACTGCAGTGCTATCTATATTGCGCAGAAACTAACACAAATACGAATACAACGCCACAACAGGCAAAATGCCCAACGAGGTGGCTGAGAAAAAAATGCCCATAAAAATATGGATGTCATATATTTCAAAAATACAGCAACCCAATTAAAAATACAATTAACAAAAATTACAAACAATATATACACGTGATAAAATATTATACAATGCCCATAAAGAATACTTATGGTTGTCTTATTCTAAGTATAGAAAGCTTCTCGATTTACCCCAACATGTTTATCGTATTTCTTTTTGAATATGTCAATTGTGTTACAATTTACTACCTCCGGGGGTAAGCTATTCCATTTGTTAACAACCCTATTAGAGAAAAATTCTCTGCGACACCATAACCTTGCATTGTCCCTCACCAATCGATACTGGTGTCCCCTTGTAAAAGCAGTCGATTGGCGGTGTACTAAAAGTCCATGGTCCATCCTATCCATCCCATTGAAAATTTTGAACACTTCGATCATATCTCCTCGACACCTGCGTTCATCCAATGTGAACATATTCAAAAAATGAAGTCTCTCCTCATAACTCAAGCCTTGTGTGCCAATAAGGACACGCGTAGCTCTTCTCTGCACCCCTTCAACCAAGTCTATGTCCCTCTGTAGGTATGGTCTCCAAAACCTACAGCATACTCCAGTCCAGGACGAACTAAACCTCGAAAAAGCGGAAGAATGACTTCAGGAGAACGCGAAGAGACCTTCTTGAAAATGAGACCAAGTATTCTATTCGCTTTTTTGACCACCGCTGAACAATGTTCAGAAAACCTAAGCCGCTCGTCAATGAGAATTCCCAAATCGGTGACATTAGTTGCATCCGGGATAGTGACACCATTCAACTCGTAAGAGAACTGTGGGTTGTTCGAACCAAAATGAGCGACCATGCACTTATCAACGCTAAACGTCATGCTCCATTCTGCAATCCTGTGTAGACTGGTCAGGAGCAACTCCCTATCGCTTTGATTCCCGATTACGCCCATTAAATTCACATCATCTGCGAATTCGCTAGTAATCCCAAAGAAAGAAATAAAAGTGAAAAAATTATGGGGCCAAGGACACTTCCTTGAGGAACTCCACTTTTGACGTCTGTCCAACCAGAGAATTCCCCGTTCACCATAACTCGCTGCGACCTATTTCTTAACCACGATTCTGTCCAATTCAGCAAGTTACCCCCAATTCCGATCTCGTGTAAACGCTTCAAGAGTTTACCATGTTGGACCCGATCGAATGCCTTCTGGAAATCAAGGTAAACAACATCTACATTTTTGCTCTTACCCAAAGCCTTAGTCACATGATCATAAAAGCAAAGGAGGTTAGTTACACATGACTTCCCCTTCCTGAACCCATGCTGATTATCCGACAATACATTATTCTCGTCTATCCACTTCACAAACTGACTTTTGATGATAATTTCCAAAATTTTCTAGAGGGAGCTCGTCAAACTCACTGGACGATAATTTGACACCACTTCTCTACTACCCTTCTTAAATATCGGAACAACGTTAGCCAGTTTCCAATCTCTCGGGACGATACCCTCAGCAACACTACTCCTGTATATCTGTGCGAGTGGACCCAACAATTCATTAGCACATTCCCTGAGGACCCTGGGATAGATATCATCTGGTCCTGGTGCTTTGCTTGCAGATACATTTGTTAGAAGATTTAGGACCTCCACGTCTTCTACTTGAATATCGTTGAGGGTTTTATTACCCCATGCAACACCCGTACATCGAATATCATTATCTCCATTAAAAACCGACGCGAAAAAGTCATTGAAAGCATTACACATGCCTACATTGCTCTGTAACCTAGAGCCTCCTATCGAGAGGGGGCCAACCGTCCACTTACATCTATTATTGACATATCGAAAAAATGATTTTGGGTCAGAGCCAATGTTATCTGCCAACCTAGATTCAACTTCCTTGATGGGTCACCTCGTCCACTTTCATACACTCTGAATGCTCTTTTCTTTTCAAGATATAGGTTCCGCACGCTATCCGTGAACCATAGAGGGTGCGATGTACAAACACGCTTTTTTCGAACAAAGGGAATGACGTCGTGCAAAACAGAGGACAGCTTCGTACTAAATTCCTCCCATTGACTTACCACCCCTTCTGATCCCAACCGGTCTTTGAAAACTTCCGCTAACCTTCCTCTCAGAACATCAAAGTTAGTTCTTCGAAAACAAGGAACCAGTCTTTTGTTATCAACCTTAGCCAAGGAAAAGTTACAGTGAAATCTGACGATACGATGATCACTGGAAGAACGCGAAGGAGTTCTGTAACAGATAGTTAATATATTCATTAATTTTCTCAAAATCAATCTTGAAAGAGAAGTGTTCAGTTCACAATGAACTTCTTGTGGATTTCCTAAATTTGAATGTCTATATTAACTTATTGCATTATCAGTATTTAAATGTTATTTTAGATCATTGATTGGGAATTTCCAAGTAAAAAATGGATTTTTGGATTCCCGAAATATTCAATTTTTTTCTTTTTTGGAATTTGAATATATTTTCCAAGAATTTTGAAACGTTTTTGTATGATGGTAAACTAAGTATGCTTCTCTCATATTGAAATTACGTGAAGTTATTGAATTTGCATTCATTTTATTTTTAGTGTAGTGTTTTCACTGCAATACTAGCTATATCGCTCATTAAGTAATCATAGAAGGTATATCTCTAACTAAATTTGAGGTTCTCCATGGACTATACTGCTTTTTGTTCATGCATGTACTTTGTAATCCTAATGATACACGATGTGCATTAAATTATATCCGCATGTGAGGGTAGTTAATGATACACATCATTTGAAGTATTTGTAGCAATGCGCATTATACATGAGATGCAATCAATATCGACATGCATAGTAAATACGATATCTTGAGTTGAAATCGATAAACTCGTTGTTTCGTAGTACTTCCACTTTTCTTAATCACGTGTTTTTATCTAACTTTTCGAACTAAATATTGCAATCGATATAATGATCATTTGCGGTGTATCTTTTTTTTTTTGGAATATATATACAAGAATCTCAGACTCTCTTTCATGTACATCTACTTCGAAGATGGCATCAATAATAAAACCATTATTTTCTCGATACTGCTCGATACAGTATCGGAAAAATCTTGTAGCCTTTTCTTACAACTATTAACAACTCATCTGTAATTTTTGAATGACGTGAACATCAACTAAAAACAAACTATCTCTTGCCGATGCAAAAGTCATTAAAATGCTAAAATTTGAGTTGTTTTACATATTCCGCTAACAAAACTTACTTACTAACGAAAGTAACGTGCTAAACTCGGCATCACGCCACAAGCAGCGGAAACTAAGAAATATTGTTCATGCTAATGATAATTTAGGAATTACAACTGTGTTGTGTGTGTCTTGCAAATTCTTAAAAACCAAAACGTCACGTTTTTCCTCCCTCTATTTCTATGGATGAACATTGTGTGTGTGTTTTGATTTTCGCTTTCTTTGAACAAAATTTAACTAGAATGAAATTACGCTTAATGTGATGTGTCTTAGAATACAGAAATAAAAGAACGCTATTGGTTTTGTAAACTGATAATTGCATCATAATTTTACAGTTGATAAGTTGTAAATGTCTCTAAAACTACAAGAAAAACACCTTCAATTGTGAAAAAAAACATGAAAATGGGAGGAATAGGAATGATCTGAAGAACGTCTTTTTGTTTATTCAAAATTGATTTACATTTTTCAATCAATTCCGCTGTTCTTTGTTCATTATTATCATTTTAACCCCTTGAGAGTGACATATATTTTAGAAAAATGCATAAATAATAAGAAATTTTTTTTCCTGCCTAATTTTGCTTTTGCATCAATAAAAAGGTTAGAAAACGGTTATTTTTTTAAAAAAATGAAGTTTTAAAATGTAATAACTGCTACGTTTACTTTTTAATGACTACAATAACTATTATATTTATCTTTAATACCTGCTACATTTATCTTCATTAGAAATGTTGATATCTGATCCTGAAGAACCTATAAAGTACTTATCATCCTCTGTATCAGATATTGCAGATTTTTATTTTTATTTTTTATAAAATTCGCGAAAAAGATAACGAGAACCGACTAAATACGCAAAATCCTCATTCCCAATCATTAATTGTAGAAGATAACTCTACTGAAATGGAAAAATAGGGAGCTAGTATCGCCATATATTATGAACATAGTGAAAAAGGTGTTAAATGTCTATCAGAAAAAGAAAACGAACTCAGTTCGGGCTTCACAAAATAGAAAAACTCATATTTCTCACACAAATACTGCACGTTTGAGTTTCCCGAACGGGACGCGGGCCACACTGTCAAGGGGTTAAAGATCAACAAAATGGAAAGCAATAAAATATCTTCGATTTTTGTTATCTAATAAAATCTTATATAAAGTCATCGCGCAACTTGGGATTTATTTTTTATGGGAGCCGTTTTTGCAAAGGTTACTTCATTATAAAAACGGTTACAAAAAATATATAAAAACATTATTGATTGAAACTGTTAGCTTTACTTTCGTTAAATTCATCAAAATTAATATTTAAATTAGATTATTTAATGCAGAAAATTGCGTACTTATTTCAACAAATCTGCTAATAGTTTTTTCGCTATCAAAGATTTATTAATCCTATTTAAAATAAGTGAGAATTCCTGTTAAATTATTTTTATCAATAGAAATAATGACGGGTTAATGTATTAATTAATTTTTCCCACTAAACGCTGAATAACTAGTATATGTGAATTCAAACTAGAAGTCCCAAAAATAAGATAACTCAAGATTAAGTAAATTCAATTTTTCACTCAAATTTGTATTATAGGTGCAATTTTATCACGGCATTAAAATATTGAAATTCCGCATCTTTTTTTTCTTATAACTAAATAAAAATTAAAAATTTCACATTGAGTTTACCAAGAAAAATGTCGGTATTTTTAGTTTTAGAACTAGCCGTGGTTAGTTATACAACACGAGATTATACTCTAAGATTATAGTTTTTTTTTCCCGACGAAATAAGATTTCGACTCGGAAAGCAATAAAACATCTTCGATTTCTATTATCCAATAAAACATTATATAAAGTCATCGAAACTTGAGGCTTATTTTTATGGGAGCCGTTGCGAAGGCAATCTATACTTCAATATAAAAACTGTTACAAAAATACATAAAAACATTTATTGAGATCGAAATTGTTAGCTTTACTTTCGTTAAATTCATCAAAATTAATATTTAAACTAGATTATTTAATGCAGAAAATTGCGTACTTATTTCAACAAATCTGCTAATTGAATTTTCGAGATCAAAGATTTATTATGGCACAGTTCATCAACTTCGCCCAAGAATATTAAAAAGACACCAACGAATAAGGCAAATACACGAAAATACAAAAATCCTAATGCATTTCGACACCAACGGGTGTCGTCTTCAGAGAAAAAATATTCAACCACTAGTCACGCTGACCGAGTTTCCCACTTGGGGTGAATACCAAATCTTAACACTCGGTTGCTCAGCGGAAAAAGTACGTCTGTTCACTTCAAACGTCGTGGTCAGAATGAAGCTATGAGTCTGCGTCGAATGTATGTGGCTTCGTGGAAATCTAAATCAACTGTGGACTTGACTTTGTGAAAACTCTCGCTTCTTGAAATTTAAATCTGGCCCTCTTACCAAGAGTGAGCGGTGATGGTCAATTTTTCACATTCCTGATTCCACAGCGAGCGTGCTAATTTAATCTTGCTTTTATGGGTCTCCTTGTCTGTCCTATATAACCAAGAGGGCAACCACCACATGGAATGTAATAAATGCTCCATTGTTTATTCTGTGGTATAGCATCTTAAGGGAGCATGAAACCAAAGTTTTTAGCGGCCACATCTATGGTTGTCAGATTAAACGTTTTAAGAATCGGTTTGATCTTCACTGAGAGTATAGGGAATGACTACACTTTCTTTGAGTAGCCTCCCTGTAATGCTTACTAAAGTGGTTCCTCGTGCCGGTTTCAAGAATTTCCTACTTATTTCGTCAAAGATCTTAGTGTTGAACCCCCTGCATTTCGCAATTGCTATGATGATTTCACGTTCATGGTCTAATGTGTTCCGTACTTTCGGCGTTTCGTACTTATGCAGCGAGAGCATTTAACATCTGTTCAGATCGCAACAAATTAGACCATGAACTTGAAACCATCAGAGCAATTGCGAAAGACACAAAGGGGTTCAACACTAAGATCTTTGACGAAATAAGTAGGAAATTCTTGAAACCGGCACGAAGAACCACTTTAGTAAACATTACAGGGAGGCTACTCAAAGAAAGTGTAGTCATACCCTATACTCTCAGTGAAGATCAAACCGATTCTTAAAACGTTTAATCTGACAACCATAGATGTGGCCGCTAAAAACTTTGGTTTCATGCTCCCTTAAGATGCTATACCACAGAATAAACAATGGAGCATTTATTACATTCCATGTGGTGGTTGCCCTCTTGGTTATATAGGACAGACAAAGAGACCCATAAAAACAAGATTAAATGAGCACGCTCGCTGTGTTAAGAATCAGGAATGTGAAAAATCGACCATCGCTGCACACTCTTGTTAAGAGGGCCATAGATTTAAATTTCAAGAAGCGAGAGTTTTTCCCAAAGTCCACAGTTGATTTATATATATATGTACAAAAATACACTAGCAAACTATAATAAATCTACACCCCCGATCGCAACACCCTGGTTTAAATTCATTTCGAGGAATTCTAAGAAAATTCGAATAGACCAATCGGGTAGCACTATTCCGCAAGCGTCCAATCAAGACGCTGCATTAGTATCTCACGCAGGCTCACAGCTTCATTCTGACTATAGCCACTTTAAATAGGTCCTTCCTAATTGCTTATCAAAGCGCCTTAATTTGATATTCAACCCAAGTGGGAAACTAGGTCAGCGTGACTGGTGGGTAAATATTTTTCCTCTGAAGACGACACCCAGTGGTTTCGAAATGCATTAGGATTTTTGTATTTTCGTGTATTTGCCTTATTCGTTGGTGTCTTCTTAAAAAATATGTATTAATCTTATTTAAAATAAGTGGGAATTCCTCTTAAACTATTTTTATTGATGCATTACGTCTGTAATCACGCGTTATTGTGTAAATTAATTTTTTTAAACATCAGCGTAATATTCTGAGTCATCGAGCGTTTAATTCTCTCTGAGGAATTCCATGACATATTTGGATTCGTGTATTTTTGAACAGCCAATTATGTGGGATTTTCAGCAACTTGAAGAATTCCCATATTAATATGATACAATCAAAAATAAAAATAATCTGTTAATTAGAAGTAAATAGAAATCTTCCATTGCTATATTTGCTGTATGCATTCTTCTCTTTTATGAATCGTGGAATTTGCATTAGAATATTTAATAGAAATTAAAAGAAGTTTTTTTGAGATTTCAAGTGAGATTCCACAACATTAAATTGACTTGTGCGAAATCTCTCTCTATATAAAAATAATTTATCATAAAAAATACAAGATTCCCGAGATATCTCTAGATCTCACATAATTGCAGACAAAACATTAGAATAACATACTCATGAATTAAACATTATATTCGTAATTATTTCTACTAAAATACTTTGCGAACACTATTTTAATTGCTGTAGCTCACGAGATGTTTTCAGGACATTTTTTCCTGTTTTCTTTACTTTTATAATTACCAAGTTCCTCTTAAATTGTTTTCAAATACGCATTTTTTTAATTGTGAAAAAACGTTTGGATTTGAAATTGTGATTTAAATCGTCTCTACGGTTCGTATAACTTCCGAGTATACCATAATTTTATCTAATAAATTACGGAAGGAAAGTCAACTCTGGAACTATACCGTGAGTCAATCGAGTGAATCTGTAAATATACCGCGGGTAAATAAAGCAGGGCTGGACAAGTCGCAAAAAATAAAATCTAGACTCCAGAACAAGGAGGTATTTTAGGTACCAAGAAAATTTTTACCCTAACAGAAAGACTCAAAATAATGCTTGTTTTGACTTTTCCAGGGCAATAGTGACATTCTTTGATGTTGCCAGATATGCTGCTATAAATTCCAATCATTAAAAGACTGCTGCTTTTAGTCTGCAATTTAGTAACTACACAAAGTACGTTTTAGATGCTAATACCAATTTTTTAGTCGTCGTGGTGCCTAGGATTTGTCCAAACCCTACTGGAGTGATCTAAAAAACATGCCACGGGTCACTTGAGTGATCTGTAAATATGCCATGGGTCACTTGTACGTGCCATGGGTGATCAGTAAACGTCCCATTTAGTTCATTTTTAAAAAATTAAGTTTGCGGTCACGATCCACATCTTTCCCAGGGCCATATTTGGCCCGCAGGCCATAAGTTGAGCATATATGTGTTTTAAGGTACCGATTCTACCTTTCTTGTCACTTTTTTCTATAAAATGGTACTGGTGTGAACTTCCATAACATTTTCTGATAGAAAGCGTCTCAAAATTGTGAAAAAAATAATAATTTTTGGTCTACCCATGTCACTTCTCATGAAAAAGTCATTTTTAGGTGAAATTTAAGCAAAATTTATGTAATATTCGAAACACGATTGCCAAAACATCCTATGAATGGAATGATTTGTTTTTTTCACAGTAGATTTAACTAGTAATGATACAAGTTTGGTACCAAATTACCAGAAGGATTGTATGGTACGCTCATAAGTAACATCCAAATCTGTTAATGTAAGTGTGAATTTTTTGAAATTTCATTTAACCTATCGTGTGTAAAATACTGTAATTAGACAAATGCTTGACATAAGCCAGCATTACATTATAAAAGTTTTACAAAAATTATTTTACAAAACTTGGGAAAAACAACCAATAAGCCTATTGGTTACATTCGCTCGAATCTAACCGATACGCAATTTTTACAAAACATTTCGCTATTTTATCAATAAATTTTACAAGTTTTATAAAAGAACCTTTTATAGTATAATCCCGGCCTTAGACGTTAGATTTTAGTTCATAACCTTAAATATATATAGAGGGATATCGTATCAAAATTTTGTAATGATACAATATTAGATTTTTAGAAAACATTTTTCACACTCAAGTAAAATGTCAAAATCTCATTGTAAAACGTTTTCAAAGATTTTATTCGTAGATTACTTAATGTAAAAACGCAGCACTAAAGTGGCTGTAACTTTGGTTTTAAACGCATTATAAACAAAACAAGATCTGTTTTTGAATCACAAAAAATGGAGCTTTCATAAAAAAATAAAAATATAAAATATAGATATAAAAATATATGTGCGATAAACCCCTTAGATTTTGGTACAAAAGTTCAACAATGTGTGGGAAATTATCATATTAAAATTTTGTAATGTTGCAATTAAATAGATTTTCAGAAATCATGTTTCAAACTCAAATAAAATGTCAAAAATGGCATTCTCATTAAAATGTGTTTAAAGTTTTTATTTACAGATTGTTTGTATGTACAAACGCAACACTAAAGTGGACGTAACTTTAATTTTAAGCATTTTATAAACAAAACAAGACCTGTTTTGGAATCACGAGAGAAATTGGGTTTTTATAAAAAATTCAAAAATAAAAATCGATATTTACTTTAAAAATTACGTTTTTCAATGTAGTCAGATACCTTAACAATTAGGACAATACTTTCTCTACTCACCTCGCACCACTGACGATGTTGCTTTTCAATTTTCTCGGATTAAACCCAAGAAAGTTGAACTCCGTGGATATATCAAAACCTTCCTGTCAGTAAGTAATAAGCGAAAAATATTTATTGCGTTTTGTACTGAATTCTTGCGTCCCCCGGTCTTACATTTTACTCTGGATAGCATCAGCTAGAACTAACAAGAATCGAACTTCGAAGTATCGGAATTCGTGTTATTCAATAATAAGCCCATTGGGGATTGAACTATTGGAAATTTACGAAGATTTTAAGCAAACTTTTCGTAGCAAATCACTGCTAATAAAGTTCCTCAGGCGCATATGATTCCGATTTTTAGACCTCGATTTTTCAGAGTCCGATTACGTGTATGTCTAAAAATGTTTTCCGTGATGTACATATTAAAAAAATAAGAAAATATCTTTCATTAATTATATATTTTACGGTAAGTGTTATAAATCGGTCAGTATACATAATACTCGGTTATTATGCATACTTGCCAATCACCTTGGTAAGTTTGATAAATGTATCACTTTTATACCGGAGAATATGCATAATACACAGCGTCGTTGGTAAATTCGATAAATACTAAAATAATTATCACTTTTACCGGAGGTTATGTATAATAACTAAGTGCTGTTGGTAAATTTGATAAATACTTGAAATTGTGTAAATATCTGTGATTATGCATAACACCTTATGCATAATCACAGATAACCTTATGCATATTCACATTGGTGAATTTGGTAAATATGAAATAAATTTCAAATTTATATAGTATGTGTGATGAATATAGTTGGACTGCGATATAATGATAACATATTTTACGATCGTACCCCGATATAATGATACAATGCATGTATGAATTATTATGTATAGTATATCATATAGTACGATTTATCATGTTTACTAACCATGCGATGTTTGGGTATTATGCATAACCGCTGGTAAAAGTGATACTTTTTTGGTACTTATTAAATTTACCAACGACGCTTAGGTACAGAATAGCCGGTAAAAGGGATGAATTTAGGGAAATTTATCAAACTTACTATAATGCTCGGTAAGTATGCAGAATAATAGGTTATTATGTATAACAACCGCATTTACACTAACAATTATACCTTCGGTTTTTATCCTGAAATTCGAATCCAACACACCTATTTCCCGGATTATATCCGTGGAACCATTTCTTCCTATATCGAGGTCTACTTTTATAAAAGGCCATTTCTAAGGAAAAACAAAGTCAATACTAATTCTGGATGAGGTCTCGTGTAATTATATCAGAAAGCAGAGCAATTAAAACAGGAATTAATTGAGTTTAAGAATCATTTCTCCGATTAAAAAGAAGGAATCTCTTTCCAGTCGATTGAAGTTGCACCAAAACACAAAACAAAGCTCATTTCTTCAAAAGAATGAATTGAAAAGAAAAAATGCAATTAATTTCTGTTGGTGTCGGATGAAACGACTTTGGATGGTGCTATAAGATTACAAAAGCCTATCGTTCTCTTAATAAATTGAGGACAACAACAATATATTTAATTGTTTATAACTTCACTCGCAACAGTTACTGCATTTGTTCTTCCAAGAAAAAAATGCGTTCGAACGCTTAAAATTAAATTTGTTACGAACCGTAGATAATCGCACAATAGAGATACATTTTAATTTTTTTAACTCGTAATATAGAACAATATCGATTAATAATTTGCACAAATAGAGATTTAATAATTAATTGTTTAATTAGTGCAACTTCAAAAACAAGTACAGTGACACTAAAATATGTACTTTCTAAGATACCAAAAAAATTTGAGAAAAGAAATGGCTATTTTTTTTTTTTTTTTTTTTTTGCTGTGTTTACAGGGTGATTCTAAATTCATGGGACACACTTTAAAAGGTGATGTCGTCCTAACTAGCATTTTTATTCATAGAATGTGTGGTCGAATCGCAATAGCAAAGGTGATAGAGAGTGTTTTTAGAGAGTGCACAACAGCACTTCAACAAAAGAAATCATCACATTTTTCTGGCAGATTTGCTGCAATAAATGCAGTCAACCGTTTGAGGGGGCAAGGTATTGTAATGTGATAGGTATTCTCATGGTGCCACCTGGGTAACGCAAATTCTATCGTATAAGTCATTATTATACCGCTTGATCATTGTTTGATATACCGTAACCTTGATGGTTTGCAGCAATAAAAAAGAAACTCCAATCCGATGGTGCATATGACCCTTGAATGGTTGAAAGCACATATAACAGCAAAATTCGTCGGGAAAATAATTATTTGTTTTTGGTGAAGTGCTGCTGTGCACTCTCTAAAACACACTCTACCGCCTTTGCTATTGCGATTCGACCACACATCTATGATCAAAAATGTCTTATATCACCTCCTAAAGTTTTCCCATGAATTCAGAATCACCCGGTATTCAAATATGCACAGCACCTAGAAGATGGAATTTTTACAATATCTGGGAATATATATATTAAATTCAATGGATACAGGGTTTTGCGGCAGATTTTTGTTTTAACTCCTAAACTAGGGCAGTTCCGTGCAGGATGTTGTCAAGGAAAGGGTCAACTAATATGGTGATGAATATATAACTTGAAACGCGACGGTCGAACATACTTCTAGATTGAATGAAAAGTAGTGAGTTATCGAGCTTTGTTGGAGAGATGTTCAATAGACAGGGGAGCTAAAAGGAACTTTACAAACTTATAAAAGTTTTTGTCGTGAATTCATGAATGTCCATAGATGAGAACAATACCTTCATTTCTGAAGCGATTATCAATAGGAACCGTTCAAGAGAATTTTCGTCACTGAGGATATTGTATTAGAAAATACGTCCATGGCATAATACAAAGTCTCTTATTAATCCGAAATTAGTCTTTGGAATGTTTCGCGCTTGTTTACTTCCATTCTCTTCAGAAATATCTTTGTCTTTTTCTAAGCATTTTAATAACATCGTGACAATTACGGTCATCTCATTTCTTTTTAATGTTCCATGAGTATTTCATGCACCCGAAAACTGATTAAATCAGGAATTCAATATTACCACGCAGCAGTAACTCAACTTATGAGTTTGATTCATTCCTGAAAAAGTTATTGAATAATTAGTATCTAGAAGCACAAACTTTAAAATAATGAAGAGCTCTGATTTTTTCTTCATCCAGAAGGTATTAATACTTGTATCAGATAAATTAACACTACTACTAAACCACACATGTATCTCGTCCATATTCCTCTGCGGAATTTCAGATAAATTAACACTACACAGAACTCTGTATTCTATGCAGGGTATATATAATTTTGTATGTTTGTATAAGCAAAATGCTTCACTAGTTAAAACTTTTTAGCGAATGGCTTTTGCTTGTTACTTCAATCATTCATCAAATCTAGATACCTGTAGCTCGAGGTAGAACAGTACATGAACTCGATTAACAATTCCTTAGGAATCTCTAATAAATAACGGCACTCATCAGTTAAATAAAGCATGACATGACGCAAGTCTCCAATAATTTCGATAATGGGATTTAGGGGAGAAGGGGCCCCGATTTACTTTAAAAATAGGAGCTGGAGGAACATATGGACAATTCGGATAGCGAATGGTGCAGTAGCTGCAAAACTTTACTCACGGCGGTTGTAGCCTACTGGTGTCAGAGTGGCGTCACTGACGTTGACCGAGGCCTCAAAGTCCTTGAGCACTTTTCAGTTGGGTCGAACGTGCTATGATGGGTGATAAGATGAGCTGGTGAAGCGGATGGTTCTCTCTCGAAGGCTTGGAAGCAACCTCATGGTGTTGTTGATGGTCGTTGGTTTCCGAGAGACCGCTGGTAGCTATATAGATGATAAAGTGGACCGACTGAAGCCTTTTGGATGGTATGGTCGATCCCTGGTGGAGTTCGGTTGAGTCGATCCGAGTGCATCTCGTCGGTGAACGTTACGACTGTAGACATTTTTAAAATTGATTCACAATTAGTTTAAGTGGTGATAGATTCTCCGAAGGTATTATTTCAACATTATTAAAATGATTTCGGCCGAGACTTAAGGAGCGGAGAAACACATGCCACTACTCACGATGAAATTTGCATCCAAAAGAAGGAAAACAATTTTCTCTCTTCCCGCGAGAACAGGTTTTCCTTTCGCCAAGAAAGCCCCTTGGTGGTTTGTAAGCTGTAATGGTGACTTCTTCACAACAATGCTGTCATCTCTCATCCAAAATGGAAGTGAGAAACTGCCAAATTAATGAATGCCTCAATAAGTACTATAATGCAGTGGTCCTCAACCTGGGGCCATATGGCCCCCTTGTGGTCCAGGGATATTACTGGGTTTTGCAATGAAAAATGATGGGAAAAAATGTGACTACTTTCAGAATCCAACAGAGCCTGTTCATAGAACCTAGGGCCATCGTAACCCATGTCGGCATAGCCCGGGAGACCAATTCTATATGGGAGGGGGCTACATTATGAGTTTTGGCACTATGATTTTCGATAGTATGTAAATATGTAAGCTGAGTATATGTGGCAACATCGTAATCATGCAAATGAAACTGAACTCATGACTTCATGTTACCGAATCTATACAAAGCGGTGTGCCTATACAGTTTTGCTCTTACTCATTATCTCTCTCACGATGTATTAAATTGCTCTGTTAATCGTTAATTTTCTGTTTACCTAATAAGTGGTTAGATCCAGTTGCTACCGGCCGATTAAAAAGTGTTATAGAAAATAATTATATAGTTGCATGTTGATTTCACGCTACCACACTGGTGACCCTGACGCAATGAGTTCAGTTTTATTTACGATGTTGCCGCAGTATACATACTTTCAGCTAAATATGGGGCCCCAGAACATCACTTTGCCCGGGGGCCCATGATGGTGAGACGGCCATGCATAGAACTCCTAAAAGAAGGAAGCTTACCGAGCTCTAGCCCAGGGTTAGTGTGTACCAATGGTTGATGTACTCGGAGGGGCGAATTTATTATGTAGGTTATTTGGTACGTTTTATAGTTTACACAGACATATTTTTCCCATATAATTCGGCACTTGAGAAGGATGATCACCCTCTTCCTCCTCCCTTCTGAATCTGTGCCTGGCCCGGGGTTCCACAGATTGATCTTATTTATAAAATTTTTGTTCACTATAAATTTAGTTTGATTAAATTCAATTCTCAATAAGTAGAAAGATTCTCGCTCTTGGATGAGGGTAAGAGAGGGGCCCTGGATAACACCAGGGGCCATGGGTAGAAAAGGGTTGATAACAACTGCTCTAATAAAAACTGTTGGACTCTCTTTAAGGCTTTATTTCTTTCAAACTGAGCACAACTCCAGTCTATCACAATGGGCAATTTACTACCAAAAGAGTTATGCGGCAAGTGTGCACGTGTACCTAACAGTCTGAGTGCGTATTTAGTGTTGTGTATGAGTTTTTAGTGCTATCATCTATTTTTCTAAACTGTAAGTGAAGTGTCTTTTTGCTCTCTGTTGTGGGACTTTTAACGAAAAAACCGAAAATTATGGTGTTAATCACAGAAATACCCAATTAGTATCTCAGAACATTCTTTTTTCTCAAATTTTCATGCTATTTATTGATGATATAATATTGTTTTATTTTTCTAGATGCTCCATATACACGTATTTGATAGGTATCAGATATCCAAGTTCAATGAACTTGAAATAAGAAAATTTTCAGTAAAATCGAAATCGTCTCATAAAATCCCCAACATTGAATTCGTCGTCCTTTTTCGGAATATTATTGACTTCTCTACTTCATTTCTTTGTAAACGGTATGAAAAAATAACATCGATCGTAAACGAGATAAAATTCCACCCAACCACAATCACCTCCGGGAATTTCCAGAATTCAATGAAATCAATAAGTCCTCCCCCATACATCTTTTTTAATATTACATGTCTCTGCCTTGTCTTCCTTTGAAATCCTACCATTCTTTGACAATATCTCCTGTAGAATCATCCCGAAAGACAACTCTAAAGAACTGAAGATATGTCTCTCCCAAGAGACCAGGCAAAATTTATTATCAAGATTCATCCAGAAATTATAGCAACATCATGAAATCTTCATATTACGAGTCCCTTCATTTATTTATTGCAATTCGTTTTTTAGATGTAGATGTTTTACACATACGATAGCTAAATCAGCATTCATGTCTAGATCAATAAGTCATCCAGTGATAAACAAACGACATTCTGAGTTGAGTTAAAAGTTTTTACCCGGATCCTTGCTAAAATATTTCTCAATACAGAGGAGGTGGCAACATGGCGGCTAACGATGAAGACGCCAGTTTTCATGCCTCTTGTAAACAGTTGTTTCAGACGATTGAAAACGCATTATTATCGAAGTGTAATATGAATAATCAAACAAGGGAAGATGGAAGGAATGCTTTAAGTGAGTTGAAAAGCTTGATTACCATTAATTTTGAGCGATTAAAGTCTGCTAATTTTCGCAAGGCTTGTGAAGAGTCCCTTCTCAAGGCCGTTGAGAGTCGTACCTACGCTCAGGTGTGCACTGTGTCGCCATCTATCGCGCCTTTAGAAAAACAAGACCAACGATCGTCACAAACATGCGATTTATTTGTCAGTTCAATTGAGGGCCAGAAATGCTCTTCGGACGAGGTCAAAAAACTTATCAAAGACCAAATAAATCCGAGAGAGATGGGGATTGGAATTCAAGGACTGAGAAAAATTCAAAATGATAAAGTTGTGATTAAATGTGTTTCCGAAAATGACAGAAATAAGCTCCGCGAGGCCTTGACGAAAAGATGTTCCAACTTGGTCTCAGAAATACCGAGGGGCAGACAACCATCGATCTTGGTCAAGTATGTGCCGAATTCTGTCAGTGATGAAGAGCTAGTCCAAGTAATGTTTGACCAAAATCCGGAAATATGTTCCTCTGACAGTGACAGCAAAGAATCGAGGTTCAGATTTGTGTTGGGGAAAAAGTTCAATGACTCGAGACATGTTGTTGTCAATGTTCCTGCGGCAGTCCGAAAGCGATGCATACTACAAAAATGTCTTAGATTTGATTGGTCGATGTGCACTGTTGAGGACTTTGTTGTGATGAATAGATGCTTCAAGTGTTTGGGTTACAATCATAAATCTAGTGAATGTAGAGGTGTTCTTACATGTTTTAGCTGTGCTGGTCAACACAAAAGTGTTGATTGTGATAAGAAAAATAAAAATGTTTGTGCCAACTGCATTCGTTTTAACGCAAAAACCAAAAATCCATCCAAGTGTGTGGATGTAAATCATAAACCATATGACAGCTGCTGTCCGACTGACAATTTTATGAGAAATCTTACCCTTTCTCGAATCCATTATGAATAATAATTTGAATTCAGGATCTTGTCTGCGAGTTGTACAAATTAATTTGCATAAATGTAAGAGAGCTACGCAGCAACTTATTTTAAACATGGAATCTGATGACATTGATATAGCTCTTATTCAAGAGCCGCATTTTTTCGCAGGCAGTCTTCCGGGGTTTCTTCCCTCTTACACAGTTCATTTTCATCGGTCAGCGGATGTGGTGAAGGCAGCCATCGTCATCCGATCTAAGAAAATATTTTCTTTTCTGGATGTTCGTAACACTGACTTCAACATGGTTACTGTACATATTTCAGTTGAAGGCATAGATTTCTCTCTTCTTTCTTATTATTTTGAACCAGCTAAAAACATTGATTCGGATCTCGGTAAACTCTCTTCAACTCTCTCGAACATAAATGTTTCTCGACTTATTTGGGGGATGGATGCCAACAGTAAATCAGATCTGTGGCATAGCTCTAATACTGATTCTCGAGGACTCAAACTCACAAACTTCTTTTGCACATGGCATCTTGTTGTTGTAAATGAGGACTTTGGCCCAACTTTTGTTGGTAATCAAGGAAGCAGTTACATCGATGTCACTGTTGTCGGTCAAGAAATTCTTAGACAAATCATAAATTGGAACATTCCAGATATTGATTCAATGTCTGATCACAGAATGATTGCTTTTAAAATACTTCTCTCAAATAGAAGAAATCCGCTACCTCCTTTGATGACGAAACTCTTTGACACCAGGAGAGCAAAGTGGAGCCGTTTCAAAACCTTTTGTTCACATTTTGAAAAGGATTTCGTTCGAAGTCTACAAGAATGTTCTGATCCTGAACTGTTGGAGGTTCTAGTCGAGAGACTACAAGACTTAATCATCAGTGCAGCAAATGATTCTATCCCGTTTAAGAGAATAAGAGAACACATTGTTCCTTGGTGGACAGCTGAAATTTCTTGCCTGAGAAAGCAGCTTAATGCCATTAGACGAAGATTCCAAAGAGAGAAATCTCTGCTTATTAAAGATATCTACAAGAGAAAATACCTTGAAACCAGATATATTTATAACCTCAAATTAAAGGAAGCAAAACTAACCTCCTGGAAGAGATTTCTTTCTGATATTGACACTCATAATGTTTGGAGTAAAATTTACAAATCAGTCAAAAACAACTTTTCGAGGACCGTTGAAATATCTGGTATTGAAATTTCTCCGGGAGTCTTCACGGCAACGTATGGACAGTCCATCAGCGCAATCATTGATAAGTCTTTTCCTCCAGACGAGAGAAATGACGATGATGATACTCACAGAGCCATCCGGTCCGATGCTGCACTTCCATTCGAAACAGCTGATGATGTGCCTTTTACGCTTGATGAGGTGAACGGTGTTGTTAAGAAATTGAAACTGGGGAAGTCTCCGGGTCCTGATGGAATTGACAATGACATTATTAAGCATTTCCACCAATCTTTCCCGACGCTATTGCATCTCTTATTCAACAAATGCTTACAACTCGGCGTATTTCCTCTGTCGTGGAAAAGAGCAAGGGTAGTACCTATACCGAAAAACAGAACATCTAAAACTGAAATCAATAATATCAGATGCATCAGTCTTTTGTCTTGCCTGGGCAAATGCCTGGAGAAATTATTCACTGTGCGTCTGAGATGGCATTTCTCGAAGACGGGTCAACTGAGTGATGACCAGTTTGGATTCACTCCTCAGCGCTCAACGGAGGACGCCGCTGCGCGTTTGTGTGATGTCGTAAAGAAGGGAAAGATGAAAAAGATGTATACAATTTTATGTTTCTTAGACTTCAAGGGAGCTTTTGATAACGCTTGGTGGCCTGGGATCTTGCACCTGCTTAGGAAAGGTGGAACTCCAAAGAACATTTACTTGCTGGTCAAAAGTTTCTTGAAAAATCGTTCAGCAGAAATTTCTCTAGGCAATGCTTCTCGAGTCTTTTACCCGGAAAAAGGATGTCCGCAGGGATCGGTATCTGGACCCCTTCTGTGGAACCTAATAATAAATGACCTCCTGCGTGTTCTTTCAAGTCACGAATACTGCTCAAAGATTGCTTTTGCTGATGATCTGCTTTTGATTGTTCAACGGAAGAAGTTTACTGATGCTTGCGGAACGTCTCAGGTAATTCTCGATCTGGTTACTTCTTGGGCCAAATCTTACAAGATGGAATTCAATCCTGAAAAAAGTAAAGTTATGATGGTGCATAAAAAATGTCCGGATGGAGGTGGAGTCAATGTAACTCTGGATGGCGTGGCAGTTGAAGAAGTTGAAGAAATGAAATATCTAGGAATCATTGTCGACAAAAAATTCCAGTGGAAAAAACACATCACATACCTCTCTAGGAAATGTGAAAGTGTTTTGAATGGCCTTTTGAGAGTATCTCAGAATACATTTGGATTGAAATCTGATGTCTTGTGTTTAATATACAATCAGGCCATCGTTCCTATTTTTACATATGCTTCCAGAGTTTGGGGTGATTCCCTGAAAAAGAAAATAAATCGTAAGAATATTCTGAAAGTTCAGCGGAGATTTCTTTTGAGAATTGTTAGAGGATATCGTTCAGTTAGCTACGAGGCACTATTTGCTATTTCTGGGCAAACACCTATTGACATCCTTATCCTCTACAATAACGAGGCCAAGAACATATTTTCAAGAAATTGTGATGACAATTCCCTTTCGGGTATAGTACCTTTTTCATCTCTTCCGCACCCAGCGACACGAGCTGCTATCGCACTTGTAAATTACAATGAAGAGTCTTTTCCTAAGTACGATCTCATCTGTTACACTGATGGCAGTAAAATTGATGGCAAAGTGGGTCTCGCTTACGTTGCTTATAAGCAAGAGAATGAGCTCCTGTTTCGCCAATTCAGATTAGAAAATAACTGTTCTGTTTTTCAAGCCGAGCTCCTCTGCTTGAATCTTGCCACCAAGTGGATTTCATTTTGTGTTGGAAACGATAATAATAGCGCGCTGATATGTTCAGATTCTCTCTCTTCTTTGCAAAGTCTACAAGATATAAATTCTACAGAAAAACTTGTGGTGGAGACACAATGTCTTATAAATGATCTTAAAAAGAAAAAATATATAATCGATTTCACACATGTTCGAAGTCACTGTGGCATCACTGGGAATGAGAGGGCAGATGATCTCGCACGGTCTGCTACACTTCTTAATGTCATAGAAAATGTGAAAGTCCCAAAATCTCACTATAAATATGTGTATCGACACAAATCAATCCATCAGTGGAACACAGAGTATGTCAGTTCCAAAAATGCCAGGCCGGTAAAGAAATTCTTCCCTTCGATTCCGGCGAGAAGGAAGTGTTACCATTTCTCCACAAATTTCCATCTGACCCAATTTATTACTGGGCATGGGAATTTTCAAAGTTATCTCGCGAAAATGAAACTTGCCAGTAGTTCGCTGTGTATATGTGGAACCAATGAAGAAGATCCTATGCATCTTCTTCTGTCGTGCAAAAATCTAACGAAGGAGAGGGTTCATTTCAGAAAAGAACTTAAGAAACTGTCTATTTCTTGGCCGCCTGCATTGTCCGATTTGGTCAAATCAAAGGAAGTCCTTCGCATTCTAAAAATATATGTACAAAATATCTTTGCGAAAAAATAATTGGTTTCTATTTTATTTTTTGTATATACAATGTGTACATTCTCATTTTCCTTGCAAGTGCTGTTTTCGATTCTTGAATAATTAATCAAAATTTCCATTTAAGTACTAATTATTATTATTATTATTGTTATTATTATTATTATTTATTTATTTATTTTTTTCTCACTATCTTTGTATGTATGTATTGGTGTGTGTATATATATGTGTATGTGTGGATATATATATATACTTATGTGTGGTCGTATATTTTTCTATTCATGTGTGTGTATTGAATTTTTTTTTTTTTTTTTTTTTTTTTTTTTTTTTTTTTTCATTGCATTGATACCATATGGCATTCACTGGTGCAATATTGCGCTTTGAAGTGCATTCGTATATTGTTATTGTACATACTGATCTGATTTTTCCTTTCTTTTGTATTACGCTGTATTGCAAATTTTGAGTTTCTTGAACCGTATATGTTTGTTGTTGTTACTTACGTTTGTAAGCCTCGTGGCATACTCTGTGGAACACGGGGAGTTGTTTCTGAAGGACCCAAATAAAAAAAAAAAAAAAAAAAAAAAAATACAGAGGTACTACTTTCATTAGTGAAAGAGAGATGGCGCTAAGTCTATATCTTAGGTGAGTGCACCAACCTCTCGGTGAAGAACATGGAAGTATAGTCATACGAAATCTCCGTCATGAAAACTGTAAGTCCTGCTCTAATTAGCCTTCTTGTGAATAAAATAACCAGTCCTTATTCCTTTTTCTGTTCTCTGCTAATGACAAACAGAATTATAATTGTTTTACTGATGAGGTGATACCCATTCTCCCGTTGAACGTGTAAAAAAATACCGAAAACCATAGGAACATCTGGTGGTGTACCATCTTCTCGTCCTCAAAATCCTGTTATTAATATATTTTTTTCGTCCATAGCTTATGACGAAAATAAATCATAATTGCTTTATGAACTGGTCCTAACTGAAAAGGCTGATATCCTTAACAGCACAAAAATTACTGAACACCATAACATCTCTGGTGGACTGCCATCTCCTTGTCCTTAACAAGAATCCAGTGCCTAAGATATTTCTCAACAGTAGCTAATGACAAGAAGAAATTATAATTGCTTCATGAACTGGTCCTAACTGAAGAGTTTGAACAACGTACCACCGTACCAACGTACTTAACGAGATTCGAGTCCTAAAGTACTCGCTCATGACGCTACAAGCCAAAACTAACCTGCCAAGTTGTCTACTTCCGAATTCGGTAGACAGACGGCAGCATTTGATAAGCAACACATAGAAAGCATTCCTCAAACTCCACGTTAGCTTCACAATACATACACGCATATTCCGACATGTATCCATTCGTTAAAAATTACAGAGGAAGATTGGCGCGGTGCATTATTATTTTTTTTTTTGCAGTTTAGTAGTAGTTCATAAATCCTTTTTTCGTTAGCTTATGACGAGAATAAAATTATAATTGCTTCAGAACTGGTTCCAACTTTCTTTATCTCCCCCTTCCATCTATCTCTCTCACTCCTTATCTAATGAATAAAAAAATAAATTCAACTCCCAAAATTTAAATTGCCTTATGAACCTAACCAGGATGAGGGTGTGGTACGCATATTGAATATAAAATAACGATAAAAAAAAATTTAGCAACCTGGCTGGGACTCTTAACGAGAATCCAGTATCGAAGTCCTTTTTAGTCATTACTCAAGGACGTAAGTGAAAAATTATGAAATTTCAAACGTCTCAGGAACCAGTTTGAACTCCGGATCATTCTCTAAGAACGAGAAATCGGTAAAGCCCCTCTGTTGTCTGATATTTTTTATATTGATATTTGATTTTTAATTTTTAACAATTACAGTTTTAACATTTTAAGAATTTAAGAATTTTGACTAGGGGGTGGTCGTGAAGAGAGGGGAATTTCCAAACCCGATGTACCCAGGTTCGCATTAACCAAAAAAAAAACAGAATTAACATACCGTTACCATGATCAGAAAAGAAACACCATCTCCACACAAGTTGACACAAAAATCGAGCAAGACATTTCAATTATAACAGAGTTTTAATTAAAAATGAAAGCAGTTAGTTCTAGGGACCCCTATAGAACCGAGAATGGAAATATATATATATATATATATATAATACAATGAAATATTACTTGCCATATATACACATTCATACACATACACATACATCTGATAGATGGTAAATTTTGTTTACTTCACACGAACTGTCCCTCGATGGAAGATGACCGTAGGTCGTGTTCATTGGTGATGTTCTGATATTCCATAGATGACGGATGGTCGGGGTCACTCACTGGTGATGTACGGGGTGACCAAAGATGGTGGCTGGCTGGGGTCGCTCCTTGGTGATGTACCGATTTTCCATAGATGACGGATGATCGGGGTCGTTCACTGGTGGTATCTGGAGCCGCTGTGGTGGTCGAGTGGTCATAGTGACGGACTCACATCGCGAGGATCCGGGTTCAAACCCTACCGTCGCCGCCGTGGCGATTGGCTGAAGTTGGTTTTCTGCGGTTCCCAACTTCGAGGCGCAAATGCGAGCCGATCTCCCGCCGAAGTCTCGCCGCAAAGAGCAACAGGCCTACACAACGCTATAATTATTCATTCATTACACTTCACGCTCTATGAGTTGAGGGGGAAAAAACTCATAGTTTAAAAAATTGGTTACAGATGGCAGTACTACACATAAAAAGCATTATACGGAAATAAACTTCACGGTAGGTTCACTATACGTACACACACTTTCCAACGTGTACCAATTCGTTAGAGGTTCCGCAGAGGAATATGGACGAGGTGCATGTGTGTGGTTCAGTAGGTGGTATCTGGAAATGTGACCCCAGTACCTTCACAGGTGGCAAGACCACGGCACCTGTCGCTGACTCATGGTGATGTCGACATTCCCAAACTTCTTCCTCCCGGACGGTTGAGTGAGAAAGAAGAGGAGAGCTTTTCTTTAATTGTAGACTCGTGGATTATGCTGGCTTACGGGGGAGAAGGTGACGAAGGAGCTACGCAACTTGAAGAGTGTACTTGGCCTTCAACTTTTCGGCCTTACGATTGGAGGCGGAGGGATCACGAGATAGCCTCCTTGATGAAACCACGCGAAAATAATGACTCACCCCTGGGGAAAGAGGTACTGGGAGGGGGGGGGGAGCAAAATGGCCAAAATGCGTGTTGAAACAAAAATTTACAAAAATCTGGAATTTTCGTTAGAATTTTAATTTCTGCTGAAATTACGGGTCGATAGACCTGAAATTTTGAATTTACATCCTATAATTTATTTCCCGACGGACGAGACTAATCGCCTCGTCGACGAACAAAGATAAGTGGGCCAAAAGAGAGATTTAATTTTGGCACGTGGTTATACAATAATCGGCGCTAGTTAAGGCAATCAATTAATGGGGAAGGTGTTCCTTGGTGTGGGATTACATACATAAGGTGGAGGAAGGGGGGGGGGAATTAATGCGAATTTGTTACAATGGCAACAATAAACATATTTCATTACTTTAATGGGATATCATAAAAATAATAACAACAATAATGATTAGTAATTAATGCGTGTACGTGTAGTGTTTGTTTTTGTGGCCTCAGACACACAAGGGAGATTTTATGTGTTATGAGTGTATGTGTGTATGGTGAACGAATGACATCTATAACACATTCTTCTTCAATTTACGGGAAAATATTAAAATAATAATAGTATTGTAAATACTTTAATAATAGTATTGTAAATACTATAATAATAGTATTGTAAATACTATAATAATAGTATAGTAAATATTAAAATAATATATTGTTTATAATTTTTGTGATTGTGTTTTTAATTTTTGTGATTGTGTTTTTAATTGGGTTGTTGTATTTGTATTTGTATAATAATAATCATGGACATTTCAATGACTTCACCCATATATAGCTGGGCAAAATTGACACATTACATCGAAATATTTTAAATTTTCAACAAATCCCGTGTTCATAATTTTTTAATTTTTCCAACTCTTTATAACATATTTGAACTTTACGAACTTCTATCAAACGACATTCCATTTCAGCAAATAAATCGTTTCGAAAACGAGAAAACTAATTTCCTTAGCAAGAATTTAAGTTTTTAAAGTCATATTTCCCTCTAGTAATCTACATAATACACGTTCTCAAGACATTCGATCCTTTTAAAACTATTTTGCACCAAAGATTGTTTGTTATATTATTCAGAAGGAGATATGAAGAATAGCGCAATTTTTCTTGAGACAACAAAAATAAGAAAAAAAATGATTAAAAATAAATACGGGACAAGTAAAGCAGAAAGCAAAAGAATGTCATCTTCATCTTCTGCCATTACATTATTTTTTTTCATTCTCGAAGTAGAATAAATGTTTTCACTTTAGCTTCCAAAGGATCTTGAATTATTTCTTCTAAGGATAAGAAAAAACAAAATAAAGTCTCGTAAAAACTTATTTTTCCCCTATTTCTCCTTTTTTTATCCCAAAAAAATTTTTCTGGAGACATTTGAGCTAATGCTTTGGTTCTATCTTCTTCCTAATCCTAAATTGCGAGGTTGCAAAGAAACCAATGTTTATGATGCGTATTCTAAAGATTAACTCTATTTCGTACGTTTTTGCAATCACTCGGAGCTTTATTTTTCATTACTTTGTTGTTAATTAAAACGAGGAATAAAAGAAAATCGACCACAAATGGTTATTAAAAAGAATGAAATTAATAATGTATTCTAATGGGTTTGGCTTTAATTTATATTAATGGAAGACACTTATTTTTTTTTCCATTTTAAAATAAGTTTCAAAAATTATATTCAATTAATAGTTTGTTTTTCTAATTAAATCTACAGCACTGTACAACTAAAATTTATGTTTATCGGGCCATCTATTGCACTAGATACTGGTGAACAACATCTATGCATCCTAACGTTTGCATTGTATAGTAAGTTATTGCCTTTTATTTTTGTTCAGATTTTCTGCTCCATAGCTGTTTTTTATAGGAGCTGCGATGAAGTTTCTGTCAAATTATATTTCAAAACTGGAAATTTGACATTAAAAGCTTATGAGTTCAACAGTCTATGACATGGGTTTGTAAGTATCTACGTTTCATGGACCCTTTGTCCCAATAAGTTGAGGTCCAGTGACTCTGTGTCAGTAGAAGGAAGGTCATGAACCCCTTTGCAGAATAATATTCAGCACATAATAATGTAAAAACAATAAGTTGATTATATATCTTATCAAAGATCACAGACTCCCTTAAAGCTCTCCAAGGATCCTTATGAAGTCTGTAGAACCCTGGTTAAGAAACACTAGTTTAAGAAGTTGATATACGGGATATTAATCTTCAAGTTTTATGTATATTAATCTCTAAGTTTTGTGTATCTTTAAGACACAATCATACAATAAAATTGTATGATTGTGTCGACAATAGCTATTTTTAAGTTTAAGCCCATGGACCCCCATGAACCCACTCCAAGGACCCCTGGTTAAGAACCACTGCTTTAATGCCTCTTATTTATGGTATACTAAACAATTGGCTCCAAGGCAGCTTGATGCAATAAAGATGTAATTATTGGTTAAAAATATAAAAAAGTTTTTTAGATGGTACTAATAATCGTCTTTATCATAAATCCTAAACCTCTGATTGGCCACGAATCTCCGGTTCAACACGTATGAAAACAGGGTTCCTCACTAGCTTTGTAACGTATTGTAGCAATTTTGTTAATACAAGACCAAATTTTGCAGGCAAATGGGAGAAAAGGTTAACCAAACCTGCGCTGTTTAGCGACATTGGCGTATGAAAACTCGTTATTTGATTAGTGTTTTTTACGAACTCACCAAATATGGTACAATGCAGGTTGGCAGCGAATACTATAGTTAGAATGCACACACAAGTTCGACGATAGTTTTAGTCTAGTCACTCGAAAATAGGCTCGGAACAGCAATCGTTCGGCTAATTTTCTTATTAATGTGCATAAAATGATCATTAAACTGAAATAGGATAATTTGCGTGTATTTCGTAATCACGCACATCTCTCTCTCTCTCTCATGGGGCTTTAGTTATAAATAATCTTCATGGTTGAGTTTCTGCTCTGATATTAGAGACAAGACCTGATGTTCAATGGCCATATTATTCTCACGAATGTTTCATAAGGATAACACTATCGACCTTGGGAAAAGTAATACGAAAAAATGCTAATATATCCCAACTGGTCAATACACGTACAAACCATCAGTTCCACATGACGCATATTCCAATGTTTTTCTCTACTGGGTCTATCATTTTTCACTCTTTTTCAATTTACGAGGGAATCGATCCGAAGTTCTTGCTGAAGAATTACGCGCTCGAGCACGAAACAATTCAAAGAATTTTAACGATTTAAAATTTTAGTGTTTCAGTTCTGGAATATATATTTAAAGCTCTCTTAATTTATTATGTCAAGCCTTTTTATTACAAAAAATACAAAAAAACTCCCTTAAAACCAACAAAACTCTACTTATAGTTTATATTTGTTTTTACCCATCCTCAAATATATTAAATTCGAGTTTTTTGACCATTTATTTCAAAAAACTTCCAGAAATTTCTTGATTATTATTTTCTTTGTTTTTCCTGGTTTTTTTTTTTATTTTAGTTTTTATCTCAAAAACAAACATCTTAAGTAAAATAGTAGTATATAAAAAAATTCCGCAAACATATATTCTGCATAGAAAAGGCCTCATTATTTCTAGTACGAATGTATCCTTGAGCCAAGTAGGGGAATAATCCGTTCAGTGGAATATATTTATCTGTATTTTTTTTTTGTTTTTTGTGGGGGAAAAATTGAATTTTTAGGTAAACCAATTTTGCAATACGCTCAATTTGTAAAATATAAGCAGATTGTCGTTGAAATGAATGTAAAATCTCTCTATGAATACCTAAGCGTGTTTTGTTTATGAATATTCACAACCATTAGATGAAATAATAAATATGTAATAAGTGCGTAGAAAATTTTCTATTTTTCTCTCCTTTTATTATTATCTGATAACTTAACTAGACTCAATAATTCTACCATTATACGTTCCGGATGGTTCTCAACGAGTAGGTGTTATATTCTTTAGAGTAGGGAACTTCTTAATACAAAAATACTATTTATCTGTTTGAATATTTGCAGCAATTGTCTATGTGTATTGTGCATTTTGTATAATGAAGTTTATTCAAACAGATCAATAAAGCAGGAAATTGTGACTGGAGTTTAGTGTCGTAAGTGTCTTTGCGTTTGTACCGTTTCTCTCGCTTTGAATGAAATGTCTGGATGAGAAATGATTTTCCTCTGAATTTTTCCGTTGAAATTTTAGATATTGTCTCAGATTATTTTGAGTCGAGACAGTATTTTTTGTTGTATATATTTGGGCGGATAATTACTGTAATGAGACGAAACTTTTGTAGAGAATACTTTTGTTTTGTGTGGGTGTTTACACGATCTAGTGAGTTTTAACACTATTGTTGAGTTTCTAATAATTTTGAGATACTTCAAATTTCACAATCAAAACATTCAAAATGTAAGAGGTAATCGCAAAAATAAGAGACGTTTAATTAGATGCAGTGTAAAGAAAATTTTTCAGTATATGTTATGGCTCCACTCAAGTTGCAGTACGTAAGAAATAACTATGGAGTGTGGTGTAATAGCCACTTCTGTATATAGCAAAGCCTGAGCACACACAAATGTGCATTGCTCATTTTTCCAGTAACTCAAAATATCTACCTAAGAGAACGAAACGATGAAACTTTCCGCTAATTATCCGAAATACTCATGACTGGATACCAAGCGAAGATAATTGGAAAGTAGCATTCCTCTGAAAGGAATCGAACAACCAACCTCGCACTTCCCGGCGCATGCTCTACCATTAAACTACAGAGGACAGACATTTCTTTTCCTAAGAACACTGTGTTCTTTGGTCTGAACGGGACTGCGCACTAGACAGCCTCTTAACTCAGCAATAGCTCGCAACGAAATTAGCCCCCAGATTCGCAATCCCGTTCAGCCCAAAGGAACACAGTGTTCTTAGAAAAGAAAATATCTGCCCTCTGTAGCTTAATGGTAGAGCACGTGCAAAGCGTGAGGTTGGTGGTTCGATTCCCTACAGAGGGAATATGCAACTTTTACTTTCCAATTATCTTTGCTTGGTATCCAGTCATCTGTACTTCGTATCTACCTGATGTCGTTTTTCTTACCCCCATAGTCATTTTGTATATTTACACCCATTTATACAGCATTTGATTCTTACGTGTGGGTGCATTTTTGAAAAATTTTCTCGCCCGTGACATCCTTGGGAATGAGATTAGAATTTTATAAGCATCTTACGGCACTCCTGCGTATATCTCGAAGCACTTCGGCGTTGGCCTATAAGTGCATAGCACACTCGTTGACAATAACAGCCCTGTTACTTTGTTGAACATATTTTTATCCCTTAAATATTTCGTGGCACTCCTTGTCGATCTCACGGCAACTGAACGTGCCAAGGCACATACTGGTAGAATCTTCGTTGAACTATATTCATTTCGCGATTTTAAATATGATAAGTTAACAAGCAAACAAAATCTTTCAACTTGCTTATCCCCATAGCTGGTTTCTTAAAGTAGGAAATTTGTGCCGAAATGGATTCATAAATTATTATTATATTCATGAATTAATAAATTATAAATTCTACTTATCTTGATGAAAATGAAAATTATTTTTGGTTGACTCGTTAAATGTGTGCAGAACAAAATACTTGTAAATATTTTTGTTTTGTTGTATTTTGTTGCATAGGTTTGCTTTAGTAACACGCCAATGATGCCGATATTGCACCAAGAAGCGGACTCAAATACACTTTCACAGTTCTGGTTAAAATTTGCCCGACTAAAAAGGTTTCGAAAATAGAGAGTTCCATTTACCTACCAATGTTATGGAACCATGGGAAATCTACTTTAGTTGTAACGTTCACATAAAGACACAACTCTCAATTTCAGACATCAATAAACCAACGCCATACGTACTATGAATACGTAGGCTGAGATTAAGCTCGTCACCACTTGAAGTCAAGGTAGTTAAGAGGTCTAAGCCTCGATGACTTTATGACCATATGGCATCTGTGAAACACCCCGAAACCCTTTGCAACATCTTGATGGATTTGCGTTCCATTTGATGAATATAATAAGACGTTAGGCGCAGTTCTTTCGGTTAATGCAAATATCATCATGTATTTCGAGATGATCTCTCAGAACCGGATTCACTAATGGTTACTCGTCCTTTCAGGAATAATTGTCAAGGGTGAACATTGTATTTGTCAGTCATCTTGCGTAAGTGTTTAATATTTTATTCATTACTTGTGCCAGTGACCGAAAATACATTTATCCTATTCCCTGGTGACTCTTGGGGCGAACCCACGTATACGGATAATTCCCGTTTTTATTATCTATTCCTTTCACTTTTCTTTCCTTCCAGGTCATTCCTTCTTATGCTGGAAAAATATATCGACATATTGATGATGTACTTATTTTTGTTTTTGAAGGTTTTACAGGAATAACAACAATTGATCCTACATAAGTTATACGCATGTTTTCATAATTAACTTGACTTTAAAAAAAATACCAAAAATGTGAATGGTGTACTGATAAAGAATGTATTCAGAACTTTCATTAGAATTAATTACTTTATCTCTTTAGAGCAATAGGGAGGCCCAGACCGTTAGATAACTAATTATAATTAATTAATATCAAGGGTAATAGATATTTTATAGGTTTAATGATAATTTACATCTATGTGAATGAAAGAAAGAAAAAACAAAAAAATGCATTGTAACCCGTTAGGTTGTTTCTAAATAATATTATGCCCTTGTGTGTAATGAAAAGAATTAGCATCTTTTTAAGTGCTTTTCAGAAATACGCTCCTGAACCTCAAGAAATGAAATAGAAGTAAGAAAACCTCCTGTAAAAAAGTTTATATTTAGTGATACCCTAGTCTATGTACGATATAAAACAAGAGCAATTCAGAATTATATTTGTGCTAGTATGCATACGGAGGTAAAAAATACGATATACAAATACAACACCACAACAGGCAAGATGCCCAACGAGGTGGCTGAGAAAAAAATGTCCATAACAAATATGGATGTCATATAATTCAAAAATACAGCAACGCAATTAAAAATGCAAATAACAAAAATTATAAACAATATATACACATGATACAATGCCCATAAATAATATTATGGTTGTCTTATTCTAAGTATGGATAGCTTCTCGAGTTACTCCAACATGTTTAATGTTTATCGTATTTCTTTTTAAACGTAAAAGACGATATGCGAATAATAAAAAAAAATGGACGATGGTATTAGATACACACACTTTAGTCTGTATTCTAACACTCACTGTCATCACATCGCTTCTGGTAAGGTGATTTCTTATCGTCTTAAACGTTTGTTTTAGTGTGTTCAATTACCCCTTTAAGTTTGCACTGTGACTTCAGAATCACCCTGTATAAAGAATACAAACAACGGATTTATAAAGTAGGTCTAGTAAATAGCCTTTTCATGCATAAAATGACCACATGGTGAGAGAGAATGATCAATTGATCTAATCTATATACCTATATCTCTCTGATTTATAATTAATAGAAACTTTCATCCAGTTCGAGCTCAATTTTAAAATTCCATAATTAACTCTCACAATACGATAGCAATAGACATTACCGTATTTAAATAGCTAATTGCACATTGTAAGTATTAAACAGCAATCCAATAACGATGAATATTAATTATATTTCCAGAAGTGAATGAAATATAAGTGAACGATGCATTCATAATATTTCTAATTAAATTTTTAATCAAAGAAAATTATCATGCTTTTCTGAAATGAGAAACTCTCAATTTGCCAATATCGGTTTAGGAATAGATCAAACTGCAATGCGAGTACAGACAATCATATTTAAACTTGATCAATTCTAAACGATTATATTACTCGCCGCATTAACTACCGCAGACATTTCATGAAACTACGGTAATCAAAACCTGTTTTAATATATAAATTATGCTATAATTATTCAAATGTATTTAAAAACGTGCTTTAGAAAAACTGAAATATTTCGAATCAATTAGAAATTTGACAGTGAATATTGCTTGTATTCGATAAATCGAGAGAGAGAGAATGTAATGTAGGCGTCCCTTGGTTTACGGGATTAATTGGTTTTACAAAATGATCATGTAAGTCGCGAAATCGCGTAAAGTGAAGTAATTTAACATGGGTAAGTTAGGGATAGGTGTTTTCTTCAGAAGGATAACAAAAAGTAAGACCAACTTCTAGCAACAGAATAAAATTTTTTTAATGAATAATTATTCAAACGTATATAAACAAATCTCCTCAATTTAGGATGTATGAATAAATTTAATTTTTATTTTTTTATTTATTTTTGCGGCTATTTTGATTGATTCGCTACTTCTGATTGATTCTAGTGAATGTGAATGTCCTCTTTCCTGAAGAGAACAGAACATTGTGTGTGTGTGTGTGTGTGTGTGGTGTGTGTGTGTGTGTAATTAGAGATGAAATGATGAAATGAAAGAGAGAGAGAAAACGTAAAATAAAAGTAAAAAATTTCAAGAAATTGAAGAAAAGGAAAATAATAAGGATCAATATGAGGAGGTCGTTCTCAAGGGGGAACCCCCCCCCCCCCCACATTGCTCCAAACTGCAAAAATGTTTCTAATGATGGTAGGCCTAATAGGCATAAATTTACCATCAGTTCCCTCGACATTTTTGCGATAAACAAGCTTTGGAAGTGAAAAAAGAAAATATGAGAAATACAAAATTATAACCAAAAAACATAAAAAATCACATGAGTAGCAAAATAACAAGTTTGTTAGCTCATGTCACGTGGTTTAAAGACGGCATTTGAAATGTCGAGTTTTTGGTAGGTCTCATTTTAATTTATTTTATTCTTCAATTTTTATATTTTCAACTTTTAAACACACTTTTGTGTAAATATTTATTGAATATTTTGCTACTCATGTGATTTTTCATGTTTTTTGGTTATAATTTTGTATTTTCTCATATTTGCTTTTTGACTTCCAAAGCTTGTTTATCGCAAAAATGTCGGGGGAACTGATAGTAAATTTATGCCTATTAGGCCTACCATCATTAGAAACATTTTTGCAGTTTGGAGCAATGTGGGGGGGGTTCCTCCTTGAGAACGACCTCCTCATATTGATCCTTATTATTTTCCTTTTTTTCAATTTCTTCCAATTTATTTTTATTTTACGTATTATCGTTTCATCTCTAATTTTATAATTCCGAGTTATGTGTATAAATCTGCCTTTTTTGGCGCTATAGTCTGAATTGCGAAGTGTTTCAAACAAATGTGGTTTCTTTCAGTTGCTCTTTTATATAATGCATGCTATATATATATATACTGTATATATATATATAGAAAGAGAGAGAGAGACAAATGTCTCTCTCTCTCTCTCTCTTACTTCAATTACTCTCTCAATACATTCTTGCTAAATTAATGGGAAAGAAGGGGGTAACTTCGTAAACGAAAGTAGTGAAAGTTATTTTATTGATCTCTCTTTTATATCGAGTATTATAAACTAATACAAATTGCTCTTAAACCAGTATCACGCCAAATACGAGTTGTTTTTTTTTCATCGTATTCCAAATACAGTATCTAGTTCTCATCTGGAATCTGAGATTATAGAAGCATTTAAAATGAATTTTTGACATAAATAATTTTCCTCACAAATGTGAAATCGGTTATTGTGCTAAGTTTTAAGTCAAATGAAACTGACAAGACTTCAAAACTCGTATTTCACGAACTAAAACGCAGTATTTACAGTCGCAATTGTGATAAGAATTGTTTACGGACAATTTTCTATTTGTTTCATTATCGACTGAAATCAGTAATGGACTTTCATATCACTCATTTTATCGCAACATGTTAATTTTATGCATACAGCTCAGCTAATTACAAGATTTCAGATTTAATTCCGGACAGTTAAACAAATACATCTACGCCTCACCTGACTTGCAAAACTCTCGTCTGTATGCTAACTATATGACTGCACATCACAATCCGATTTGCCTTTTATTACCTATAAAGGTAGTATAAATATGAATTTTTCACAATAGTGACAAATATTGGAGAGTTGATGGAAACTAATATATTTTAAATGAAGGATTCTAGCCACATTAAATTACATCTTAATCAACAGAAAACTAATATATTCTTCGTGGTTGATTTCACGCATTATAGTTCAATAATAGAGATTTGTGTTTTATTTCCTTTACCAAATAATGCTCATTTCTCTTAAGTAGTGTTACTACAGGGTAATTCAGAAAAGATGGGAAAAACTTTAAGAGGTGGTAGTACACACCAATACAAACAATTCTCATCAAAGAATGCATGGTCTAACATGAAATGAAAACACGCTAGCGCGTTTTGAAACGGCCGCTCCACAAACGTACGCAAATCGTTTTAACAGTTCTAACGTACGGGATAATGGCGCTCTTTTGTTGGCTGATCTATCACCATCGCCAAAATCTCGTCTTCCACAACTTGCTGTTCTGGCAGCCCTTGTACGACCTTCATCAGACCGGTTGTACCATAATTGTTTCTTATTCAAAATAATTATGATAACAAAACATGTTTAAAAATTTCTGACACTACACTGGAAATATTGATTTTTAGACGCATAGTAAGTTCAAGAGGTCGCCTACCTTTTAACATGGTGAAAACCGTGCTTTACTAGAAATATCAAAAAATACTATTTATTTATCAAAAAATACTATACCATTGATTTATTTCAGATTTTGAACACACATTTTTGATCGTATATACTATCCTGTGCCAATGGATTATTTAAAATACTCTAATAGTTGCATTATTGATAACTTGCGCAAAATGATAAAGTATCATAACATCATTATAATTGAACAAAAATTGTTTAAAAATAAAGAAAACTCTGTTCACACTCACTCACACACACACACACACAGCACATCTACTGATGAAAAAGATTGAGATTTCGTTGACTCAATCTTATTTTAAACTATATTTTAAAAGTGAAAAAAACTTGAATATTTTTTTATAACCCAATGATACATATATAAAAATCATTGGCAAAGATATTTCAATGCTTTTAGGGTGATATTGGAACGCTGATTTCGAATCGGGCATTTGTTTTGTCATATTGGCTCTAATTTTGAAATAAAGTGAAAATTAAAACTCAATAGTAACAAGAAAGTATGCAAAAAAATGAAAGTACAAATTCGATACAAAAATTAGCGGCTGCGGACTATATTGAAATGTCGAGAGTATGCGTTATCTCAAAAACTAAAGCCAATTCGGCAAAACAAACAACCAGGTTTAAAAATATTAACCCCAATATACCCTTGAGAACGTGTAAAAAAATTTAGAGCAGTGTAATCAACACATTAATAACCATTTAGAAATTTTGTACAGATAGATACACAGTCATCATATTTTATTTTTCTTTCTTGTACGTTTCCATCAAGGATAAAACAATACTGCTTTCTAAGCATATTGAAAAGCAATTGGCGGTTTTCAAAGAGATAACGTCAAGTGTTAAGGAAAGAGAAACAACCAAATATAGTTAAAGAAAACAAAGAACTTCAAGAAGAGAAAGATGTATCTTACAGTATCTCGACTACTATCATTACATCCTACGTAAAATCTTTCGTCATCCTGTTTACAATAGAATGGAAACGGGAAAAATCTGGTGATCAAGATACGAACAAGATCAATGGCAAATAAACAAGAACTGTTGAACAGTTATATCGTCCATGAAAAAAAAAGGTATAGATACTATGCTAACAGTATAAATTCAAAACATGTGCAAAGAGGAACAGAAGAAAAATAACGTACAAAATAAAAAAAATAAAAAAACAGCTCAGAACAATCTCCATTCCCTTTGAAATATTCAAAATGTATGCGATTTTGTTTGTTTGAAATGAACTAGAATAAATAGCGTATAAAAGAATTTCGCGAATCCTTTTCTTTCTTGTGTAAGAAGGCTTTAAATTATCTAAGTGAGCTTACACAGAAGAATTTATTTTTGATATAATTTTTTATACTGTTTTATTCCAGGAATACAATCGCTAGTACGTGTTTGCAATATCGAGCTCGCAACGTTTGCTTTCGAAATCTTCAACTAATCCGTTTGCGTCATAGCTTTGAACGTGCTAAAAACTTTTGAATCAGACGCTATCAACCTAAAGTCATATGCATCACAGAGCATCGATATAGGGGAAAGTGACGTATAATGAGATACCTGCCTAATATATGAGATATCCCTTTATCTCTTTTGTACGTTGGTGACATCTGTTGTTAGAGGCATGCACTATTGGCTCGACGGTAGATGAAGCTGCCAACAACATAACCTTACTCATTTGCATGCGGCTCCAGCTTCAGGAGACTATTTAACTGCGCAGCCTGTACTAGAGTTTTAGAGGTTATTTTTCGACGGATTTTACTACGCACAATGTAAGTCATTTTTAAACATTTCGTTATTAGTACATGCTCAGCATTATATGTAGTTTGATATTTATGTATCGATTTCTCAATTCTTTTGCTTATTTCTCAATTTATTCGATGATATTTCTTAAACATTTGTTGCGCCTAATATGATATACAATGAAGTCCCTAATATGGGATATCTCATATTGAGACCTCATTTTGTAGACAACACCTAAAGTACCACTTCTCATTTATTTCCACAGTGATCTTAAAGCAAATTAACATTTTTATGATGACTCCTGTAAAGCGAAAGAAAGGGTCCCGAGAAGCGATGGTGGAAGTAGTTAATGCTGTTAAGGAGAAGAATGGGTTACCTCAAGGCTGCAAAAGAATTTGGCGTGCCAAAAGGCACAATTGAAAGGTATATCAAAGATGCAAGATCGGTCGAGGAATTCGTACGAGTCAGCTTGGGGAGAAAGACAGCCTTGACTGCAGAGTTGGAGGAACAATTATGTCTGAACGCTTTTTTGGTTTACGTTGTGCAGACATTGAACATATGGCCTTCCAACTAGCTGTGTGAGGAACGAAATTAGTCATTCATTTAACGAAGCGAAAAAAAAAGCTGGGGGGGGGGGCAAAAATGGCTTCGCGGCTTTTTGAAATGACACCCCAATTTGTCACTGAGAAAATCAGAAGGGTTATCACATTCTAGGGACAAGGGTTTAATACGGCGAGTATTAACGCCTTCTTCGACATATTTGAACCAGAAATGGAGAAAATAAATCATGCTCCACATCGTTTATTTAACGTGAATGAGACAGGGATCACAGTGGTGCAGCAGAAGAAGGACAAAGTAATAGCCGTAAAAAGTAGAAAACAAATAAACAAACACCTTGACTTCGTTAGAAAGGGGGAAATTGATTACAATTGTGGCCTGCATGAATGCACAGGGGTTGTACATTCCTCCACTAATTGTATTTCCTAGAAAAAATATGCTCCATTCTCTAATGGAAGGAGCTCCTTCTGGCTCAATTTCAACTTACCACCCGTCTGGATGGATTCAAAGCGACATGTTTACGAGATGGTTCGAGCCTGAAAATGACCAAACCCACTTCCGATCCTGTTGTTTTGGTTTTAGATGGTCATTACAGCCATTCAAGAAACATAGAGGTCATTGAATTAGCGGAAAGAAATCATGTCTCTCTCTAGTTTGCCTACCACCCCACACAACACACCGAATGCAGCCACTGGATGTTGGTTTCATATTTCCGCTGAAAACGTACTACGTCAGGGAAATAGAAACTTACCTTAGAAACAATCTTGGACAAGTAGTTATAGTAAGTCTCGTTATGAGACTGTTTGCAGTAGCCTACACAAAAGCCGCCACAATGGAAAAGTCAGTGAACGCCTTCAGAAAGACGGGGCTTTTTCCGTGTGACCGCCACGTTATTGATGCGGAGTTGGGTTCAGGAATGGGAGCAGATTTGGCAGCCACTCCAGGAGCTGATTCTCCATCTAATTTGGCAGTCATCCCTAGATCTTCTGGTGTGGTGGTGAAGCCGTCAGACATTAGCCCTGTCCCCTCAAGGCCTAGTACATCGTCTTCTTCACGGTCGGGTTCAGCAATATTGCTGACCAACTCACCGTACAAGAAACAGCTTGAAGAAAAATCGCGAGTTAAGCAACAAAAAGAACAAAAAACATACAAAGAAAACTGGGGCAGACGAGGAAAAAAACAAAAGAAAGCCTAGAAAGATTTCGAAAACCAAGAAGAAAACACAAGACTCGAGTGAAGACGAAACGTGCGATGGCGAAGAACCACCTCTACAGGATTCAGATTTCAATTACGATTAGTCGGATCCAGAATGCATGTTCAACCCGATTTTCAGAGAGAAGTGGGCAAGATGTATGCTATGCTCTCGATGGTCTCACGACGATTGTGTAGAAATTAAGGAGACTGTTTTAGTGCAATGTTTGTTATTCGCAAAAAAAATTTAAAATTTGTTATACCATCTTTTCAATTTGACGATTAGTTAAATTCAATAAACACCTTTTTCCATGCAAATGTTTCTTTCTCAGTGTGAATGCACAATATGAGATAGTGTCTCATATTAGGAACACTTGGTGTATCATATTGGGCAATCTGTTCCAAAAACACCTGATTCGGACATTTTAATAAAATCATTTTTTTTGTGTACGTGCTTGCAATATTTTTTTTTTTTAAAATTCAATCAATATTTCGAATCAAATGTATTTTTAGTGTACAAAATCAATTTTAGGATTACGAAATTGTTTCTCAGGGAATCAGCAAAGCTATTTTAAAAAAAGTATCTCATTATAGGTCATTTTCTCCTATATACAATGGTACTGTATATAGTACCATTACTATATATACTTACATAGTACCATACTACAGTAAGTACCTAATAGTTAATACCTAGGCTTATGAATTTTTCGGCTAATGAAGATTTTTTTTTTCTTGATATATCAGCCTCGACTAACGAGAGTTTACGTTGATATGGATGTACAGTCACGTTGAGAGCTGAATTATCGCGCCAATCAGAATTACCCTCACTCGAGTCCGAATCAATTCATATCCACATCAAAATCTTCTTCCCTGTGGGTTTTATTCATTTTTAAAGTTTCTACGGACTTTTTTCCTACACTGTATAACAGGTTTTCGCCTCAGATGACCATCTGATCTGCGAATTTTATCCTGAAAACCCACTAAGATTGGATTTTTCCTAAACTGCGTAGTTCGTTTTCTTGATTGAGAGATCTTCTTCCACCCCCCCCCCCCTCGTTGCCTCCCTGCTTTGTTGCTTAGTACTTAACACTAACTGGGGCGAGAGTAATTTATTACTCGAATTAAATTAAAATTTTCTCAACATACACCTCTTTTACACAAGCATACACACACACACTACTATCACTCTACCAGACACGTACTACTTTCTCTTCATCCAGTCCGCAAGGGGCCTCTTTCGAGGGACTGGGGGGGGGGGGCAATAGGCCTGGGGGGGACACTCTCTGAGAAAATGTTGTCCACTTATTGTTAATTATTAATTATATAAAAATTATTTCTTTCATTTATTCTAGAATTATTTCTTTCATTTATTCTAGAATTATTTCTTTCATTTATTCTAGAATTATTTCTTTCATTTATTCTAGAATTATTTCTTTCATTTATTCTAGAATTATTTCTTTCATCAATTATAAAATTTTCTTTCATTCATTCAAGAATTAATCGTTTTCTAATGTTTTCCAACCATTTTCTGAAAATGATCGGCAGGCCACGACTAAAAGCTCCGAGAGCCAAATGTGGCCCGCGGGCCATAACGTTGAAGACCTCTGCTGTAAGTTGATCGCCCGTCGATTGTTTCAGACATTTTACTGGCCCTTGGGTTCAAAAAAGGTTGAGAAATGCTAGGTAAAATTCATTTTTCAGCCGGATAAGATTTCACAAGCAATTTTCGAGAGTTCTAAATTTATATCAATTGATATGGATTTTTATTTCGTGATGTATAAGTAGAAAAACACGGAAAGAATGCATTTCTGAATGAATTCCAGCCAGCGGTGTTTCTTTTGCGAAAGTGACACACATTGAAAATATTTCTCATGCTTTGAACCTACTTATTGAATGCACAAACACTGTGCGTTTCAAATATTGAGGCATTACTAGAATTCTCGATAAAGTATGCAGTTCTATTCCGTATTTTCTTCTGTAGCAGCTCGTAGATCTTATATTTGAGTGTAAAAAAAGATGTTCGAAAGAGCTTAGCTTCTTTCAAATCAATATTCGCTGTTCATGATGGGTGTTATCCTTTTTTCTCTGTCTCTGTTTTGCATCAAAACAGATCTATTTTTTAATATGTTGCAGCAACAATTTTCGTTTTGCATATTTTATATGATTCTTTCTCTTTTTTGCAACGTGTGGGCGAAGTAAAAAAAACATTTCAAAAAAAATTATTTATTACATGGAAAGGAAATGGAAACTGTTTTCTCAGGAAAATACGGGTCTGTTAATAGAAGATCCTTCATCCATCTTTGGATCTCTTGTTTTCTATTACCAAACACTGATATTTTATCAAAGGATCCAAACACCAGTTGTTTTGTTAAGGGACCTCGTTTGGTGCAACAAATAAGATTCTTCTAGTTCCATCTGATGCAGAGTAAAATGTAAGAAATGAGACGCAAGAATTCCTGACGAAACGCAATAAATATTTTTCACTTATTACTTACTGATAGGAAACTTTTGATATATATATATGTTACAGCAGTGGTTCTCAAACTGTGTGCCCTGGTGCTCCTCCAGCCTTTGTCAGGGTCACCACTCCGGGACCCCTCTGACAAAGGTTTTTTGAACATATTCTTTGTTAAACAGCTCTGGGGAGCCGGCGGAGCTCGCGGATAAGCATTGAATAGGGAGAAGGGGTGCCGCGGGTGGAAAAAGTTTGAGATCCTCTGTGTTACAGTAAATGTGATAAATAGGTTATTACACATAATACCCGGTTATTATGCATACTTGAAAATAGTGTTGGTAAGTTTGATAAATTTATCACTTTTACCGGTGATTATGCATATTACCCACACAAGCATCGTTGATAAAGTTGATAAATACTTGAAACTTACGGCCTTTATTTGTGATTACGCATAATACCCTAGTATATTTGGTGAATTTGATGCATATGAAAAAAAAATCCAAACGACTCTAGTATGTATGGTGAATACAGTTGCACCCGACATATTGATAACAAATTTTACGATTATACCCCGATAAAATGATAACAAATTTTACGATCGTACCCCGATATAATTATACAATACATGTATGAATTATCATGTATGCATCACTGGTATGCAAAAATTGAGGACGAAGCTAAAAAATTGAGGTCGACTACTCTTTATGTATGAAAGCAGATTTAGTCTGACTAGCGATTCTGAACGCATATGCATCTGGAACACGCTATAACCCCTCCAACATCATCAAAAGGGACCGGTTTGTAGGTGGTGGAGTTCTCGTTAGCGGAGGTATCATGCTTGGTACCCGTACATCTTCTGAGGTCGTTCAGTAACTACTTCTACTTCACCAAACACCAACTCAGGCCATATCGCTATATTGCAATTTACTGCCATTAGTGAGATGGGTTGGAAGTGAAGGTGCTGTCTATCGGTGGTCGCCTCGAGTTCGTTTGGGAAAATATCTTATTTATATCCTCCCTTGGGTTCGAACCCGGGACCCTGACAACAGCCTTCACGATGGTAGACGAGCATCTTACCACCATGCCACTCGGGCACGGTCGTTCAGTAACTGGTGCCCGTTATTGTACCGAGGTTCTCCTTCCTCGCGTGCATCGTTTTAGAGGTGCTATGGGGTCCTCAGTTCCTCTTCATGGACAACAACGCTACAAACTATCGTATAGTGACTGTCACAGAGCTGTTGGAGAGTGAAAATATTCAACGAATCGATTTGCGTTGACAATCTTGTACTCGACATAGGCAGACGATGTAGTAAATCCTTCATAGCAGTCAGGGTCGATCATAACCCCCTACTAAGGCTAGATTTTCCTTGCCAGTTACTTGTTATATGTATGTTTTGGTCTTCTATCCAATTGTGCTTGAAGCTAATTTTTCAATGAAGTTCTTTTTTTATCCTTTGGATTTCTTTTTTGGAAAGTTTTGTTTACTTTTTCCATGTTCTTACGTTTTGGGAAACTTATGGCATTATTTGTGTCGATTTGGAACACTTTTGCACGACGTTACATTAGAAACACCGTCTCATCTCTCCTTAATTTTTGCACACCAGTGTATATCATATTGTACGATTCATCATTTTATCGACGTTCTGGTATTAAGCATAATCACTGGTAAAAGTGATAATTTTTTTAGAACTTATTAAATTTACCAACGACGCTTGAGTACTAAGTATAACCACCGGCAAAAGTGATTAATTTAGGGGATTTTCTAAGAATTTAAGCCGCTGTACAGTCGTATAGATTTTACGGTAAATGTGATAAATCGGGCTGTGATAATTAATGTAAATGTGATAATTATTAGGGCTCGGATTTCTATGACTTTGCATATTGTTTGCATATTTCGCTATTTTGGCGCGATAGAGCACTTTTCATGATTTTTAGTATTTTCAGGCATTTTTTCAGATTGTCAGAATTTTAGGTATTATTTTGCATATTTCAGCAGAACAATGAAGAGGGATTCCCCCCAAGCTCAGTCTTCACTAGCTTCATTTCCAACAATTGGCAATTTTTCGACCATGTTAGCAATAAATTAACAATTTTCTCTACCTTTAGCATCGTTCTTGGCAATGATAAGCGATTTTTTTTTTCGATATTAGCAACAACTGCCAATTTTATTTGTGTGCCTTTGGTATCATTTTGGACAATGGCAATTTCCCGTAATTTTCTCGATTAAACATGGTCACCCTATTTATAAAGGCATATTTTTAGGTTTTAACGGAATACTTAAAGTATTATTAGGTTTCTTCCTCAAGCATATTCTAATACAAATACAACGCCACAACAGGCAAAATACCCAACGAGGTGGCTGTTAAAAAGATGCCCATAAAAATATGGATGTCATATGTTTCAAAAATACAGCAACCCCATTAAAAATGCAATTAACACAAATTATAAACAATATATACACATGATAAAATATTATACAATGCCCATAAAGAATACTTATGGTTGTCTTATTCTAAGAATGGATAGCTTCTCGATTTACCCCAACATGTTTATCGTATTTCTTTTTAAACGTGTCAATTGTGTTACAATTTACTACCTCCGGGGGTAAGCTATTCCATTTATTAACAACCCTATTAGAGAAAAATTCCCTGCGACACCATAACCTTGCATTGTCCCTCACCAATCGATACTGGTGTCCCCTTGTAAAAGCAGTTGATTGGCGGTGTACTAAAAGTTCATGGTCCATCCTATCCATCCCATTGAAAATTTTGAACACTTCGATGATATCTCCTCGACACCTGCGTTCATCCAATGTAAACATATTCAAAATATGAAGTCTCTCTTCATAACTCAAGCCCTGTGTGCCAATAAGGACACGCGTACCTCTTCTCTGCACCCCTTCAATCAAGTCTATGTCCCTCTGTAGGTATGGTCTCCAAAACCTTACAGCATACTCCAGTCCAGGACGAACTAAGCCTCGAAAAAGCGGAAGAATGACTTTAGGAGAACGCGAAGAGACCTTTTTGAAAATGAGACCAAGCATTCTATTCGCTTTTTTGACAACCGCTGAACAATGTTCAGAAAACTTAAGTCGCTCGTCAATGAGAATTCCCAAATCGGTGACTCTAGTTGCATCCGGGATAGTGACACCATTCAACTCGTAAGATAACCATGGGTTGTTCGAACCAAAATGAGCGACCATGCACTTATCTACGCTAAACGTCATGCCCCATTCATTTGCCCATGCTGCAATCTTGTTTAAGTTGGTCTGGAGCAACTCCCTATCGCTTTCATTACCGATTACCCCCATTAGCTTCACATCATCTGCGAATTTGCTAGTAATTCCATCGATACCCTGATCGAGTTTGTCGATAAAAAGTGAAAAAAGTATGGGGCCAAGGACACTTCCCTGAGGAACTCCACTTGTGACGTCTGTCCAACCAGAGAATTCCCCGTTCACCATAACTCGTTGCGACCTATCTCTTAACCACGATTCTATCCAATTCAGCAAGTTGCCCCCTATTCCAATCTCGTGTAAACGCTTCAAGAGTTTGCCATGTTGGACCCGATCGAATGCCTTCTGGAAATCAAGGTAAACAACGTCGACATTTTTGCTCTTACCCAAAGCCTTAGTCACGTAATCATAGAAGCAAAGGAGGTTAGTTACACATGACTTCCCCTTCCTGAACCCATGCTGATTATCCGACAGTACATTATTCTCGTCTATCCACTTCACAAACTGCCTTTTGATGATAATTTCCAAAATTTTCGAGAGGGAGCTCGTCAAACTCACAGGACGATAATTAGACACCACCTCTCTACTACCCTTCTTAAATATCGGAACAACGTTAGCCAGTTTCCAATCTCTCGGGACGATACCCTCAGCAACACTACTCCTGAATATCTGTGCGACTGGCCCCAACAATTCATTAGCACCTTCCCTGAGAACCCTGGGATAGATATCATCTGGTCCTGGTGCTTTGCTTGCACATACATTTGTTAGAAGATTTAGGACCTCCACGTCTTCTACTTGAATATCGTTGAGGGTTTTATTACCCCATGCAACACCCGTATATCGAATATCATTATCTCCATTAAAAACCGACGCGAAAAAGTCATTGAAAGCACTACACATGCCTACATTGCTCTCTACTTTTGAGCCTCCTATCGAGAGGGGGCCAACTGTCCCCTTACATCCATTATTGACGTATCGAAAAAATGATTTTGGGTCAGAGCCAATGTTATCTGCCAACCTAGATTCAACTTCCTTTTTACTATCCCTTATCGCTTTCTTCAACAGTCTTTTTTATCAGTAAACAATGATAGGTCACCACGTCCACTTTTATACTCTCTGAATGCTCTTTTCTTTTCAAGATAAAGGTTCCGCACGCTATCCGTGAACCATAGAGGGTGTGATGTACAAACACGCTTTTTTCGAACAAAGGGTATGACGTCGTGCAAAACAGAGGACAGCTTCGTACTAAATTCTTCCCATTGACTTACCACCCCTACTGATTCCAACCGGTCTTTGAAAACTTCCGCTAACCTTCTTCTCAAAACATCAAAGTTAGTTCTCCGAAAACAAGGAACCAGTCTTTTGTTATCAACCTTACCCGAGGAAAAGTTACAGTGAAATCTCACGATACGATGATCACTGGAAGAAAACTCTTCCCCCACCGAAACATGTCCAACTAGATCCTCAGAACTAGTAAGAACTAAATCCAAAATAGCAGTACCCCTAGTGGCTTCTGATACATGCTGATACAAAAAATTTTCGAGCACCAACTTAAGAAAGTCTCTTTCATACTGATTTCCAGATGAAAGGTTCTCCCAATCAATACCCGGGTAATTGAAATCCCCTAGTATGAGAACCCTCTTTCGCTTACACATGTAGGAAATTTCATCATGCATTTTGGCAATGTAGTTTTGATCCCTATTCGGTGGATTGTAACAAACCCCAACAATAAGCTTATGACGTCTTTTGCTCTCAAGTTCAACCCATATGGTTTCAATATCACTTCTCTGCACGTTACACTCTCTAGCCTTCAAACAGGATTTCACGTATATCAACACTCCACCCCCTTTCCTATCAGATATATTTCTCAAAAAAGTATCGTATCCTGAGATGTGTAAGAAAGATTCATCCCCATCCTTTGCCCAAGATTCTGTAATGGCTATAAGATCCAAGCCTTCCACAACTATCATAGTTTCTAAAAAATCTTTCTTATTACCCAAGCTCCTGGCATTTATTAACACACATTTTAATTTGCCCGGTGGTTTGTTGTCAATCGAGAAGCCATCCAAGTCAGAGGTGGGTAATTTCAAGTCAGTACTGTTGTGATTATCATTAACTAACCCGCATTCCCGACTACGTGGTCTGGGAGTAAAAAACCTGACCTAAGACTATCGTAAACCTCCCAGACCCCTCTCTTATTTAGATGGATCCCATCCGAACGTCCTTTTACAATTGAAACTATCAGCTACTATACCCCTAGACCAGGGAAACCTCCCGTCGCAAGCTCTACACAACACTAGTCGAGGTCGAGGCATACTAACACTATTGCTAAAGCTAGATAATAATAATAATACTTAAAAATAGGAAAATGAGAAACGTTAACTGGAAATTAAAATAATGTAAAATACCTTACTATGCAAAATATACGTAAGAGATTATACGAAAAAATTACGTAAAGTAGAATGCTCAGCACTAAATCACGAAGAATAAAATAAATATGTATATAAAGAATACAACACCACCCTCTAAAAAAAAGTATTAAGCTACGAAGTACAATTTATACTTATTAGAATTAGCTAACTATCTCAAAACACTAACACTACAACAATAGGCCCAAATGGCCAAATAAAGGCAACAAATAAAATGGCAACAATAGGCCAAATTCTGTCTGTTTTTAGGTCATAAAAATCCTAACCCTAGTTATTATACACAATGACCGGTTATTATGCATACTCACCAATCATTTTGGTAAGTTTTATAAATTTATCACTTTTACCGGAGATTATGCATAATAAACAAGTATCGTTGGTAAATTTTATAAATACTTGAAATTTATCACCTTCATCTGTGATTATGCTTACTACCCTGGTGTAATTGGTGAATTTGATAAATATGAAAAAAACTCCAAATGAGCATTGTAGTATGTATGATGAATATATAGTTAGATCCTGATATAATGGTAACAAATTTTACGATCGTATCCCGTTATAATGATCCAATATATGTATGAATTATCACGTATAATATATCATATAGTACGATTTATCATGTTTACCAACAACGCGATGCATGGGTAATGCATTAACCATAACCACCGGTAAAAGTGGTAATTTTTCTAGTACTTATTAAATTTATCAACGACTTGGGTACTATGCGTTATCACCGGTAAAAGTGATTAATTTAGTGGAATTTATCAAATTTACCAAAATTCTCGGCGATTATGCATAATATCTGGTTATTATGTATAATAACTGGATTTATCACATTTTTCACGTAACATAGAAAACTTTTTGATTTCGCAGTTGGTTTTATGTGGTTTCTAGAACTTTGAGTTATGAATTAAACCTACGGATTTTTTGGCCAAAAATTTGAACGGTATGATACGAAGGACAAGGTCTCCGTAACTAGCGTAATGTTTAGGAAATAAAAGGGAGGGAAGATGAGGAGTAAATTTCGCTTTCGTTATAACCACTCTACCACCCTTCCCCTATGAGAGGAAAACAAAGAGAAATCGAATGTTATTTCAATAACAATATACAAGGTATGTAGAGAAAGATGCCCTCTACACTTGTTAACTGACTGTAATGCAGATTTTTTTAAAGAAAAATTCACTTCTGCCTCAGCCGGAACGAGTGCGCTACCACTGCGCTATTGAAGCAGATAGAACATTTTTTCCTTGAAACGTATAATTCCTTCCTAAAAATCAGCATCTCTAACAACAGCTATTATTCTGCATATATCTTGTATTAACATGTAGAGAAGACATCTTTTGAACCATATACGAGCTGTTACCCGATTGCTGTCACCGTCCACTGCACGGTAATGCTCAGTATATACACACTCCAAGAAAGAAATATTCTATCTGTTTTTATAGCGTAGTGGTAGTGCACTCCTTCGGAATGAGAGAGGGCGTGGGTTCGAGCCTCCGTAGAGGCAGAGGTGAATTTTTAGTTATTATCGTGTAGTATCAGATTTCAACGATAGATGGCGCTAAATCACTCAACTTCCATTAGTTTTCAGACGAAGGTTGTTGTTTACGCTGCACATCATTACACTTCACTCGAAAGTTTGAAAAAGACCGTTTCACGCTAACACCAGATACGCATTTGGATTGTTAGGTACACACGCAAACTTACGGCACAACTAGAGTGTGAACACACGTCCGTCCCACACACACACACATATTTCCCGGGACAGTCCTGGTTTTACCTGTTTTTCTGGCCGTCCCACCTTTTTTTGTAAAAATGTCCCGGTTTTTCACGTATTTTCAACGAAGCCAACTTGATTTTTTATTCTTCAAATCAACGATTAAAATGATCATCCTGACTCAAAAATTACATTACGATAATTACGACTTTCAATAGAGTATTTAAAGAAAGATGTTCTCTGTAAACAGAAATAAATTTTTTAAAAACATAAAAATGTAATTTTTTTTCATACATGGGGATTCCCAAAATTATAATTGCCAATTATTTTAATTAAATGAAGATTATTAATTTATATTTATTAAAAGTTATTTATTTAAAATTTACATTGACCACATAGAAAAAATGCTAAACCAATATCCAATTTTTTGAAATTTCTCAAATATACGGTAAAATGTAAGTAACCAGTTATCATGCTAAAAAACTGTGAAAATTTGGTAATCAAAAGGAGCGATCAAAAATAGGTTAAGAAAGAACTCATGACCTATAGAGATCAATAGACTGGCAACATAAAAGTAACATGCTGAAAAAAAAACACGCTATGCCATTTACATTTCCGATTCGGAAGGTAGATGGCAGGCAGCATGGAAACACATTAGGGAATTCAACGCTTCTCGGTCCATATCAATTCGTTAGAAGAAATTTTTAAGAGTTAAAATAAGTGTTTTAGTAGTGTTAGTAAAAGTCTGGGAAAAAACTCTGATGTGACGACGCATCCATCATGGTTATAATTTTAAGGTAAAATATTTGATGTCGTGATTTCTTGACAACTTACATAAAGGGCTGTATTTTTCATAACTTTCCTCACAGACACTATTTCTTGTCACAAGCTGTATTTTTACAAATACAACATTTTTACTCGACGGGAAATGATTTATGACATGATGTGGTTGCTGGAAGGTGCCATGGTTTTTCTACTATATAGAAAATATTAATTTTTCAAAATGAGGATAAAATATATATTTCTCGCTTTTTTAAGAAATTCCTTACAAGAGTTTCTAATATCCCTTAATTTTTTTATTGTTACTTTTTTTAAGAAATCGAACGTGTTTAAAACGGATGAAAAATTAAGTTGTTCCTAAAGAATAAATTACAAATTAGTATTATATAAGTGCTGCCTTTAACGTGAAAACCACTTTTAACGCCAAGAATAAAAACTTTGTGGTTCTACTAAATAGCGATATAAAAGTAAATATTTAAATAAAATCGAGTATGTGGAGAGTATTTGTAAAACCAGATTTTCGTGGCTCTGCAAATTTTTGATACTGGATATCAAATACAAATATATACAAATACAAAAGACCACAACAAGTAAACTGCCCAACGAGGTGACTGAATAAGAAAATTCATATATTCTTTGGTCACAAAACGATGTGAATTGAAATAACTTTACAAAGTTCGGTGAATTTTTCGATCAAAAACCAATCTAAATTGAATTACTTGGTCAAATATTAGAAAAATTTTACATATAAACTCCAATCAGAAGATAATCTGAACTGAAATAGTTTATGAAACTAGAATAAATTTACGAATTTACATATAAATTCTTGTGATATCTCTTTAAAAATTAAAAGACAATATATAAATAAATTCTTCGATAAAAAAGCCGATCAACTTTCCTAAATTAGACGAAATTCCATAAATTCTTCAATCAAAAGCCGATTAACCTCACTAAATTAGCGAAATTCCAAATTTTTGATCTCCTTTTACGAAACTAGAAGAAATTCCAAATTCTTCAATCAAAAGCCAGTCAACTTCACCATCGCCCCAGTGTCGCAGTGGTAAGATGCTCGTCTTCCACTATCAAGGTTGCCATCAAGATCTATGGGTCTGAATCCAGCCAAAAGAACACCAAAAATAATTATTTACCTATCGAGCCTGGGGCGACCACCAATAGATGGCGCCTTCATTTCCCATCCATCTCCACTAGTTGAAAATTGTCATATGGCGATATATGACTGTAGTTGGTATGCGGTATAAAGTAGTCCACTTCTCATTAAATCAGACGATAGTACAGAAATTTTTGACACCCCTTCATGAAATTAGAATGTATGCCTATAATTTCTGGTATGCTTTTATTAAATTAGACGAAATTCCATAAATTCTTGATATTCCTTCATAAAAAATAAAAATAAATTCCATAAATTTTTGATGTCCCTTCATGAAATTAGAAGGAATTCCATAAATTCTTGAAATCCCTTTTAAAATTTACACGGGTTTCTTCAAGAATTTTAAAACAAAATAGCAAATTAGTATAATATCATTTTAGTGAAACCTCATCGAAAACTTATTATCTGCATAGTGTTGAACCAATTCCGATCTAGTATGGAAATTCTTTCCACTCACAGCGGTCGTGTGGACATCATGATGACGCGATTTTCTGTGGTTTCCCACCAATGAGGTTCGAATGTTGAGTTTTTTCTTCCACTTTCAAAAACTCTCTCTACTGTAGCAAACATGTGTAAAAACTTTGATCCATACTGTGATACATACCAAAAAAATGATAGTACAGAGGAACTAATTGAAACAAACTGTACAGTGAAACTAGTCAACCGAACTGGATGTTTATACAGTGAAATCAACTTTACAGTGCAATAGATTTAATTTTGTAGTGAAATAGATTTGAAGCTAGTGCAAGAAACCAGCTTTACAGTTAAACAGATTTAAAACTAGTATTACAATGAAACCAACTTTACAGTGAAAGAATTAATTCTACAAAAGCGAAACCACCTTTACAGAGAAACAGATTTCATTCTGATGCATTGAAACAGATTTAATATACTGAAACCCCCTTTACAAAGAAACAGATTTCATTTCGATACAGTGAAATGGATTTAATACCAGTACACTGAAACCTTGCGCCCGAGTCGCGTGGTGTTAAGATGCTCGTCTACCACCGTGAACGTTGCCGTCCCGTCACGGACCCCAGAAGAAGTATATTTTCCCTAACGAGCTTGAGGTGACCACCGATAGATGGCGCCTCACTTCCAACCCAACTCATTAGTGGCAGTAAATTACAATATAGTGATATGGCCAGTGTTGGTGTTTGGTGAAGTAGTACACTGAAACCAACTTCATAGTGAAAGAGATTTGATATTGGAACAGTGAAACACATTTGATCTTGGTACAGTGAAACACATTTGATCTTGGTACAGTGAAACACATTTGATCTTGGTACAGTGAAACACATTTGATCTTGGTACAGTGAAACACATTTGATCTTGGTACAGTGAAACACATTTGATCTTGGTACAGTGATTCACTTTCAGTACAGTGGAACAGATTTGATCTTGGTACAGTGAAACAGATTTGATCTTGGTACAGTGGAACAGATTTGATCTTGGTACAGTGATTCACTTTCAGTACAGTGGAACATATTTAGTGTTAGTACAGTAAAACCAATTGTGAAACAATTGGTGATTTGAAGTTAGCACGGATAATATATACTTTATTTTAATGCAGTGAAACCAACTATTCGGTGAAACAAATTTAACCTCACTTCAGTGTTCATGCTAAATCACTATCTTATTTCCATAAAATAAACTCATTAGTAGTAATTCGTTAAAGGATCTGAAATTTTTGAATTAGCAATTAAATTAATCCACAAGTATACGATTTACGTAGAACCCGTCTCTTACAGGATAACTACTTCTGAATAATTTCTCGTCTGCGTCGAATCTGGAATTTAATCACTTTCAACTCTGTTAATTCACCTCCAAACTCTATTATGAAAGTTGGAAGTTCCCATCTTAATTTATCACCATTGCCCGTGTGAAACTTGGAATCGAATCACAGACTACACTACACTCTCAATCGTTCATCCAACATCTCTTGTGTTCTTGAAGATTTTGTCGTACCATGAGAATTATCACTATATATACAAGAACATAATACAGGGTGGTTATAAATAAACTGACTTCACTCAGACGCATGTAGTGCCCATTCTGATGGAATATTTTGATGAAACTTGCTAGAAAGGATACATGGGCTATGGGAGGGGGGGGGGAAGAAATATTCAGTAAAAAATTAGTTTAATTTCTGACCACCAGGTGGAAAAGTGACGCTTTCTATCGCAATTATCTTCTTCCCATGGTCCAAATAACGCATATCGATTCAATGAAATACGTTCACTGCAAAGGGTGCTATATAGGTCAAAGTAGTGTCAGTATAAGACTCAACTTACACAACTCAGCTTAGTTATACTAACACTAGTCCAACCTATGTAGCGCCCATTGTAGTGAACGTATTTCATTGAAACTTGGTATATACGTTATTTAGACAATGGAAAAAAAGATAACTCCGATTAAAATTGACCAAAATTGAAATATTTTTACTGAATCTTTCTTTTCCCCATAGTCCACATGGCCTGAATGAATGAATGAACGCTAGAACTTTGCCACTTGGTTTGTTTGGCCTTACTTAGTCAGCCCATAGGGTTGCCGGCTCCAATTTTGATACGGCATATCACCTCCAGGGGATTACAACCTCCTTGAATAAAATGTCTATTCCCACAAAAGCTGATTTCAATGATGTATTGCAAAAAAAACACCAAATTTCTCCTGAAATAAAACACCTATATGATTCATTGTAGATTCTTTCGAAAGCTGTTGCAATTGACAAGTTTTTGGTAAATTTGACCGATTCAAGCTAAAAGGGTGTTAACAGAATTGGCAATTACAGAATTTGGCGAAAATTGGTCCTTGAACTTCACCCAACTTTCAGCGCTAATAGCGCACTAATAAATCCAGATATTTTGATGGAAATGGTGCTACCTTATAGGACTTTTTTCAAATATCTGCTTAGTGTGCGTATAAGACTTCTGGGTGTTTTTCAGACTTAACGCATTTTTCTTCCACAATCCATTATCCACCATAACTCGAAATCTATCATCCCCTTTCGTTCACGTTCCCCCTGTATATAGGGTGAATTCGACATATTCTTTCAAACGAAAGCGGGGTGATAGACGAGCCCAAGTGGATCATGAAGCACCCCACCAACCCTGTCCTATCTCAAACCGTTTTCGAGTTATGGTGGATAATCGATTATGGAAAAAAAATGCGTCAGTTCTGAAGTAACCAGAATTTGTGAATTTTCTAAAAAACCCACAAGCGAACTAAGCACATATTTGGAAAGAACTAAAAAAACCTATAAGATGACACCAATTTCACCGAAATATCTTGATTTATTGGTGAGCTACGAGCGCTGAAAGATTGAAAAAGTTCAAAATCGAATTGTCGCGCGATAAAATTTTTCCTCGCCAATTCTGCAAACACCCTTCTAGCTGTCGCGAAAGCCACAAGTTGAGAACCACTGTGCTAAACCGTAAGAGTTCTCGACTATAAAACACATTGTTCCATTAACTTGCAGGAACTAACACGCGGAACGTTCTAACGAAGGAATAGAATCCTCAAAATAATCGGTCCAAAAAGTTCGCAAATAAAGCAAGAAGATTCCAAGAAGAGTCTCACATTAAATTGAAATTCACTAAAGAATCCAATAGTTTGTCCACGTCAGAACCGGATCAATAAGAAACTGATTTTAGAGTAAATTTATACTGTTTGGAAAACTACGATTGCCTGTAAAAAATATAAAAAAATTCAAGCAAAGAATAGAAAACGTCACTCGACAGTATAATAAAAAAAGAATTTGATGAAATTCCATTATATATTTTTCTATGGTCTGTCTAAGAAATTCACCGAGAAAGTCCGAGTTGCTTCAAACTATCAAGAAAACAACAAAAGCTGTTCGAATGTCCAACACTTAAACCATTGTCGAAGAATAAAGATAATCAAGTTATGAAGAGATGGTATTTTTTCGGCCTGAAATATATATACTGAGAAATTGAATTTTCTGGATATTATGCCGAAACTGATATTTGGAAAGAAAAGGGATTTGTCTCCACCGGAAATCGAACCCGTGTCCCCTTGCATACAGGACAAGTGCGCTAACCAATACACCAGAGACACACTTTTCATCGAACTCTCATGTGCTTTCACTTTCCGGGTGAACACCCTAAACCACTAAACTACAGTGCACACGAGCTCCAAAGAAAGATTGCGATATTCGTTGCCTCTGTAGTCTAGTGGTCTAGGGCGTGGGTTCGATTCCCCGCAGGGGCAGTTGAATTTTCTCTCTTTCCAAAATATATCTTCGCATCTACCAGCTGTCAAAAACCTTTGTATGGATAGCGGAGAGGACATCATCTTCGCGCATACTTTCTTAACACTCAGAAGAATGCTCACATCATCCGCAGATGATCAGCAGCCTGCTCAATTATCCTCTGATGATATGATTTTTTCCCTTTTTAACATGAAGTTCTTAAAATGACGTATAGATGGCGTACGCATATATATATTTTAGTTTTAAATTATTTTAAATTATTTCTGTTTTCTAACAGATTTGCTTGTACATAATTTTTTCGATTGTACAGGGTGATTATAAATAAACTAACACTACTCAGACGTATGTAGCGCCCTTCTGATGAAAGTATTTTGATAAAATTTAGTATATAGGATGTTTGGACTATGGGGGGAAAAGAAAGACTCAATAAAAAATAGCTCAATTTTTGGCCACCAGGTGTAAGAGTGTCGCTTTGTTTATCGCAGTTATCGTTTTTTATCCATGGTGCAAATAACGTATATACCAAGTTTCAATGAAACATGTCCACCACAACGGGCATTACACAGGTCGGAGTAGTGTCAGTATAATTCAATTAACCCTACTCGGCTTAATTATACTGACACTACTCCAACCTATGTAATGCCCGTTGTGGTGGACATGTTTCATTGAAACTTAGTACAAACATTATTTGGACCACGAGAAAAGATGATTGCGATAAAAAAGCGCCACTTTTCAACCTAGTGGTCAAAAATTGAACTATTTTTATTGAATTTTTTTTTTCCCCCCGTAGTCCATATATATCCTATACATTAAGTCTTATCAAAATACCACCATCAGAATGGGTACTAGATACGTCTGAGCAGGTCAGTCCATTTATAACCCCCCCCCCCCGTATTATATACAGTGAAACCTGTATGAAAGGGAACGTCAAGAAACTAAAATAATATTGCATTTTAGTCTGGTTTCCGTTTTATATAGGTGCACATAAAAGCATTAATCAATGAAAGGACTATTTTGATTCCGTCGAAAAGACCGTCCGTCTCATACAGACTCCGTCACTGATAGGTTTCACTGTATTTGCATTTGCAAGGTTATGAGTTTGAGTGCCATTTCACAAAAGACAACTATTTTATTTATTTTTTATTATTATTTTAACAACACAACACAGACACCGTACCATGAAATACAAATGAAAGACAACACAACAAAGCAATATATAAACTATGCAGCTGTTAGGGATCCTCTTAGTCCGTTCTAGAGCGTATAAAAAATTTCTGTATACAATAAACAAGAGAGAAGAGTTGTGAAAAATAAATTATGGTTTTTAGCCATGAAAATGATCATTTTATAGACATAAATTTGTCATAGGTCAAGTATTAAAATTTCTGGTTTTAGTAAATTTGTATTATTGAATGTTAATATTTTACGTTTTATACAATTATAGATGTTATTTAAGTTCTTGATGTTATCGTTGTAGTCAGTTCCCCACACTGTAATAGCGTAAATTACTCTTGATTGGATCAGTCATGGAAAACTGTTTTAAGGAGTTCCGGATTTATAAATGTTTCGTAATCTATATAAAGCTGCAATTTGTTTTCTTATCTTATTACAGACATTGTTAGAATGGCTATTTCATTTCAGATTGTCTTGTATAGCTCTCTCTCTAAATAGGTATATATTCTCTTACTCTTTCTATGTGACTGCAAGAACAGCTTTGAGAGGGTTATTTACAAACATGCAATCTTAGTGATATTGATGTTTCTGGTTATATATCTCTAGTTTTTAGACACATAAATTGTGGTTTTTTTTTCTACGTTTTGAAGGAAAAAAAAATTCGCTACCGTTTTGAGAGAAACATTCCCGCAGCCTAAGGGTTAAACAGGATCCCCCACATTCAGAAGTGAGACCCTTTCTTGCTTAATAGATTGATGTCCGAGTGAATTTATAATGCATAAAATTTTGGTAATTTAGAAGATCTTCGGACCAGCGGCCTAAATACTCGTCAGGCTCTCTGTTGTGGATGTTTCATGGGTTGTTCTACTGAGTTATAAAACTAATCCTGCTTTTCCCCCCATCATATTTCACTAAAATGCCTTTCTCATTTCAGGTGTTTTTGTGGCCCCTTCAATCAATTGACGTGTCTCCTCTTTTCCTTGATTTTAACCTGTGCTCACCTTGGCATATCGATACACCATGGGGGAGGCATATGACGGTTCAGAACTACTAATTCAATGCAGACTAGAACTAATAAAACTGAGACTTACAATTTATAAACGATTCTGAAGGACTTTAATGCTTTGCACCGAGAGGTTGATGGCCATAATCTCTTCCAGGGAGAGCTTTTGCGGTAGACATTTTTTTGCGGTCGTTTCCGTGTTATCGCTTTTACTTCAGTAGAGAAATAGTAATTATCTTTCTCTCTCAGGTAAATGAAAAACCTGATATAGACTCAACTGGTTTTAATCTCCTAAAATCACAAATACCTTCTGATAAACTAGGAGGATGTGTTTTTGGTCTGAACTGAACTATCCAAACACCTGGTATGTAACTACAATGGAAGAAAAAATTGAATCAACTATATTGATCGCGCTACATTTACGAGGACGAGATATCTCGTCCGAGAGAAGCTGGAAGAAATGCTTTAAAGCCAAGTGATCAACATCTTCGAGAGTGCGGGCCACTTCATTGGTTTGAAAACATGTCACGGGCCACTTAAGCGATCTTTGAAAGTGCCATAGGCTGCTTAAGTGATCTGTAAATATACTGTGGGTCACTTAAGTGATCTGTAAATATACTGTGGGTCACTTAAGTGATCTGTAAATATACTGTGGGTCACTTAAGTGATCTGTAAATATACTGTGGGTCACTTAAGTGATCTGTAAATATACTGTGGGTCACTTAAGTGATCTAGAAGTGTGCTGCGGACCACTTAAGCGATCTAGAAGTGTGCTGCGGACCACTTAAGTGATCTGCAACAGCACCCAAAACTAGTTAAGCAATGCAGAACTGCACTGTAAGTCACTCCACTGATCTGGTGATGTGCTACTTGGTTCATTTTGCAAATTTATGTTTGAGGTCGCGGGCCACATCAGATGATTCCGAGGGCCACATTTGTCCTGCTAGCCATGGTTGATCATGTATGCTTAGGAGTGCTCTCTCTTCTCTCCTTCTCATCATCGCGTCGTTTTATTAGTAACCCTATGAATGGAATTCGATTCTTTTTCATTTACCTCAGCCTTCGTTTTTTTCTTTTATCCCTTACTCTCTCCTCTAGCGTTAGCGATATGCAAATCAATTTTCTGAAGTGATGATGTGAAAAGAGGAGAGGGAGATACGTGGTAGGCGAGTAAAACAAAATATTGCATATAATAGGGCAAGAATGGTGAATGTGTCTGATAACGAAAGATAAACTTCTCCACTGATCTTTTTGAGATCATGTTGAGAAAACAAGTTCTTTACCTACCGAGTCTGGAACAACCACCGACAGATGGCGCCTTCCTTTTCCACCCAACTCCGCTGGTTGGAAATTTCCGTATAGCGATATGACACACACACACATGAGTTGATGAGCTGGTGTGCTGTAAAAAGTTTCGGAGATATATCACTGATACTTCAAAACTTGTAAGCAAAGCAGTTAAACAGTAAAATGTGGAACCAAATTAGAATAAGTGTTTTAATGAGCACTATCGAGATTTTCTGTGCTGCATTGATCATTTCGGATTTTTCATTAAATTGCCAAACAGTGATAATATCTTTCTTTGATTAAGACTTATGTAATTTCTCCTAATTGGGTATCAAAATGGAAAAAAATAGTGATAAGATATAATTAAGACATTTAAATTGAAGAAAAGATTTCTCATATCTTAGAACTTGAAAAGCGAAGCAGCAAATAAACAAGCCAAAGACGTTATCATTAGAAGCATTTTATTTCTGAACACAAAAACTCTATTCAGTTTTATACTCCATTCAATATCCAAAATTTCTCAGCTTTTAGCGGAAACGATATAAAAACTGAATGAATGAATTACATCGGATTCCATGGACAACATCGATACCAGTCTTTCACAAATCTCTGCTGCCGAAAAATAGCGGTTTTTGTGGAAACTAGAAATTAAATCAAAGGGAACAGAAATGACTGCTAGAAACAAACAAAAAAATAAATTAATTAAATAAAGGAAATGAAGTCTCTCTTTGAAGTACGTATGCCAAGTCTACAATGTTGGCTTAGTTAACTCGGAGGTTTTTGATGAAAACTAAAATAACGCCTACAGCGTCTTACTTAGGTTTGGAGAAAATGAGATCCATTGAGAGAGATCCTCACAAAAAATTTTTCTCTTATATACAGGTCTGTATTTTTTTTTTCTGTCGAGAAGTCTAGAACAATACTGATACTCTTTTGGTCACGAAAAAGAAAACACTTTTTCCTATCTATTCACATAGCCTTCTTGCTTATATGGCGTCCGCACACCTATTCCAGAGAGATACTGTATACCTCGATGTTATTTTATTTTTCGAGCCGAGTACAGCCTCTTTGACACTCGCACTTATTTCCTGTTCCTGTTTTTCTTTCCTATCCTCCTTTTTTGTCCTTTTTGCTCGTAAAAAAAAAAGCTTTTGAGAAACTTCAAACATCCTAATACTTCTTTGACTCATCTGGCGATGAAAATAACCCGAAGCGATAAACAATCCGACTTGTGTACTGTAACTACAGTATATGTTTGGTTTTTGTTTTGATCACCTACGATTTTTCTTACGTTATAATTTGTGAGCTGAGATTTGAATAAAAATGGAAGCGAGAAAGGAAAGCTTAAGCAGAACTTTCTTTTGGAATAAGTGAATGAATTATTTGCGAAATGAACGAGTGTTTCGACCAGGACCCGAATCTGATTGGACCCTAGGCGATTGAAGATAATAAGAACCGCGTTATGTATGTATATTTCCAATTCCATTCAACTCCAGCTGTTCTTTGTAAATGACATATTGTCGCTGTTTTTTACATTCAGTATATGATATGGTATATAGTAATTTATGGACTTACGCAGGGATTAGGCTATCAAATTTTGGTAAAAGTTCTTTTATACAACTTGAAAAATGCAACCAATAATCGTACTAGTTACATTCACGCAAATGCAACCGATAGTCTTATTGGCTGCATTTTTTAAGTTTTATAAAAGAACTTGTATCAAACTTTTATAGTGTAATCCCAGCCTTATTCCAGGATTACACTTTAGCAGTTTGATAAAAACTCGTTTATAAAACTTGAAAAATGCAACCGATAAACATATTGGTTACGACAGGCTTAATGGTAGTTTTTTTATCAAGTTTTGTAAAAGATCTTTATTAAATTTTTATAGCGTAATCCTGGCCTTAGGTCGGGATTACACTATAAAATTTTGATAAAAGTTGTTTTATCAAACTTGAAAAATGCAAGCAATAAGATTATTGGTTGGGTTTGCTCGAATGTATAGAGGCCTACTGCGCAATGCTATTTAATTATTATATGAGTATTATGGGATATATGGAGAGAAATAAAACAAATTTTCATTATTTTAAATGGGAAAAGGTTTGCTTAAAGGTTCAAGTTTTTCATGGTGGAAGTATATATTACAATAACGTATCAAGTTATTGCAATTCGAGTATCATCGCAACTCGAGTTGATACTGAAATAATGTTGAAATTTATTGTATGTGTGTATCTTTTGACGGGAATTAATTTTCGTCTTAATGCAAGGTTCGGTTCTTTTGCCATGAGATAAAAGTAAATATTGCGCCATCTCTCGGAATAATCGCGCATTGCTAATCGAATCGCCAAACTATGGTTTTGCGTTTTGCAAAGTCTGTAAAAGGCCAAGATTACACTATAACAGTTTGATAAAAGATCTGTTACAAAACTTGAAAAAAAGCATACAATATGCCAATTGGTTACCGATACGTGTATTGGTTGAAATTTTCAAGTTTTGTAAAAGAACTTTTATAAAGCTTGAAAAAAAGTTATCCGTTACATTCAAGCAAATGCAACCGATGCCCTCATGGGTTGCATTTTCAAGTTTTATAAATGAACTTTTATGAAAGTTTTACAAAAACTTTTATAGTGTAATACTGACCTAATACGGAATATACACTGCTCAAAAGAGTTAAAAGAAATGTAGTTTTTTTTTAATTGTGATTTTTAAACATTTTAATTGATAATATATTGACAAAGAATATTGTTAGGTATTCACAAAGAGTTGTTTCACAAGAATTAATCATCAACTAAATTTAAATAAATAAAAATTCAAATAAATAAGACATATTCCCCTTATTGTTTTGTCAATTGTTTTGAGCAGTCTATGTGAGTTTATTGGTAAAGCTGGTAACGCCACTAGAAATTCGAAAGCGCGAACCTCACCTTAAATAGCTGATCAGGCTATGGTCAGCTCTATTTTCTTAAACGGCATAGCAGAATTCACTAAACTCCCCTGTAAAATACTATATATCTTTTATGAAGTAGGATTTTTTTCGATTTTCAGCAGGTGCAAAGTAAAAAGGATAGGAAAATGTGTTTCATTGAGAAATCAGCTTTATAAAATATGATGGCTTTTGATTGCTAAAGTAAAAGACTTCCAAGGAGGTGAGATATCTCGTCAACGTACGTGTGTGTGTGTGTGTGTGACGGTGAGATGGTTAATCATTTCCAGCCAAAGACGCGGAATGCACTATGCTGACATGGTTCAAAATGGCGTCTGCTTGCATACAAGTGATTCCAGAAGACATTGCGCATGTTTTAAATCACGAATGATCACGTTTTAAAAAATAATTCATAGAGGGAAAAACTTTTTTCTGGATATTATGCCGAGGTAAACTCGGAAAGAAAAGTCTAATTTTCTTTAATTAGAATCGAACTGAGTCGTCTTGCAAACCGGGCAAGTGCGTTATCCGTATACGGCACAGGAGATACGACCATTCGTTCCTTATTTACGCACTGTGGCGTGACGCGCTGAAGTAGAGGCTCAGTAGCCTCCCTTAACTTCAGCAAAGTCTCCAGATGGCGGCAGTGGCGAGAGAGATGAATTTCTGATTTTTTTTTCTCAGCCCAATGTATGAAGGAAAGACTTTTTGTCTGGATATATTATGCCGAGAGGTTACTTCAGCTCGTCACGCCACAGTGCGTAAATAAGGAAGGAATAATGGGCGTGTATACTGTGGTGTATACGGATAGCACGATTGCCCGCTTTGCAAGAGTGCGATTCCCAGAGAAGACCAGTAGACTTTTCTTTCCGAGTTCACCTCGGCATAATATTCAGAAAAATGTTTTTCACTGAGCTGAGATTAAAAAAAAATCAAAAATTCACCTCATTATCGCTAAATACTGCTTACTTTGAAAATATTTCTACTATTTTGTCCGATGGGTTTTCCATATTTTGATTAAAACTATTCTCGATAGACGACGCCACAGGTTTTTTTGATGGAACGATAAATGACTGTTCAGAGAATGTTAAAACATTATCTTGAATTGACGTATTTCTTCTCCGATATATCTATTTTAAAGAGAAATCAATGCAATAAAGAACAATAATGTTTTTATCTTCACAACAAAGGAAAGAACCAATAAAATCCTCTCTTTCAGTGAAAACATCGTTGTCTATAAAAAAAATTCAAGTACGACAGTGCGAAATCTATCTTTTTTTTATTGTTTCAGATAAACTTGAACACTCCACCGATAGTAGATGTTCTAAATAAATTTCTTTTTAAGCAATATTACACTACTGTTAAGTTTATTCAGGGAATTTTCGCGAACGGATAGTTATAAAATTTTAAAGATTTTGTAGGATCGTCAAGGGGATGTAATCATCTGCAGTCATCCTTAATAGCGTTTTGAATTTTATTGAATGAATAAAAGATTCATAGAGAAGTTCTATAATGTAATAAGAAAGTTATCATGTTTCAAACTAAAATAATAGTTTCTGATTATCAAGAACATTGATAACAGAAAATGAAGTAAATATCAGTGTCAATAAAAAGATCATCTTTTTACGGTTTAATGCGTTTTAAAATATAATAAGCACAATGAATGTGTACACAAATCCTTTTAAATTAACATCTATCTTCCATAGGCTTATAGTCTAACATGTCATTACAAGCCTTTCTTTTGTGTCTCACTTCACTTAACTTACCTTTTAACATGGTAAAAACTTTCTTATGTAGAAATGTTATTACAATAATATTTATCCATTGATTTATTTCAAATTTTTAGCACATATATTTGATTGTGTACGCTATCCTCTGCCAGTACAAAATTTTACATATCTTTAATACTTAAGTTTTTACAAATTTTCAAAAAAAGGCATTGAAAACTGCTTGATAAAAGCACATGATAAAATTGCATGAAATCAATGTACTGTAACTGAATAAAAATGATTCAAAATAAAGAAACTGTTCAGTTTACAAAATGATTAAAAAACTGAAATTTTAAATTAAAACGTGATCTTCACGTATTCCCAAGGGATCTGCATGATCCGTCCAGGAAATTTGTTAGTGTTAGGTTAGTAGGCATCCATGCCCGAACCCAGACCTGCACAGTGAGAAGCTAGTTCCCTAACCACTCGACTGCCAGGTGGCACAATGCAATCTTATTCAAAATTTTAATTTTAAAACTTTTGCAAAATTTTTAAAACAATTTATAACTCAAGTATTTATTAATGGATCTCAAATTTTTTTCGTCATTTTATGAACTAAACAGTGCCTTTTACTTTGAATCAATTTTTATTCAATTTCATTGATGTCATGTTATTTTATCCTGCGCGCAAGCTGTTTTTAATGAATTTTTGAAAATTTGTGAAAAAGGTAAAGAATTAGAGATACGTAAATTTTCTACTAGCATAGGATAGCATACATAATGAAATATATGTGGTACAAATTTAAAATAAATCAATGGATAAATAAAATTTTTAATAGCATTTATTCATAAGAAAGTTTTTTACCATGTTAAAAGGTAGGAGTCCCCTTAAATGTTATTTGCGTGATGTTTCAGGCGATAGGTGGCTCTATTCGGGGTATAATACATCCTTTAGTTTGAGTCAGCAAGGAAGCAGCTTTGATACCGACACGCGCAGACTTTTCGACTGACTTCGTGACAAGATACGTTGCCAAGAACGCAGAGGCCAAAGCATCACCACAACCTATGGTGTCCACTATTCGTTGGACAGCCGGAACATCGTGTGATACTGGCTCACCTCCCGTAATACAGGTGACAACTGGAGAAGGACCATTGCTTATAACTACAATTCTCTTGGAATCTGGATTCACCTTTGGTAGTTCGGCTATCCACTTGACGCTTTCTTCCAATCTAAAATTTTGCTTGCCCGTCATTTTTGCCATCAAAGCGATTGATTCCTTATTGTTACCAAAGACTAAATCTGCGTGTCTTACATAATAAATTATCTTATCTGTAAAAGACTCGCAGATGTGAGCGGCAGATAAACTCAGAGCGAAAATCTTACGTTCCGACTCACAAAAGCTCGCTATAAATTTCGCTACATCGGGTGAATGACAAACGAAATAACTGGCTATAAATATAGCATCAGCTTCCTTCATAGTTTGCAGCACTTCAGGGGATTGTAAATGGGAAAGATCATATGCAGCCGCGGCGAACAAGTTAGAGCACATGGACCTTTCTCCATTACATCCAGTTAGACAAGCGCATAGTCCAGTTTGCAACGAATCGTGTTCTATGTATAAAGGTTTGACGTCGGAATTAACCAATTCTTTTTTCATCTTAAGAGCATATTCATCTTTACCCACACAACCTGAGAACGACACAATGCCCTTGTTACCGAGAATCCATTTAGATATTCGAGCAGCATTTTGGGAAGATCCACCGGCAACAAAAATGGAAGATGGGTCACGGAGCAATTCTTCAAACAACTTTACATGTCTTTCATCGGCTTTTACCCAGTCATCAATTCGCAAACCATACTCTTCTATCTTTTCGGATTTGCAATCAACAGCAATGTCTAGAAGAGGGTCGCCAATATACATCAGGTGGATTGCCATCTCTAAAAAAAACACAAAGGAAATAGTTAATTGACTATTATACAGTGAAACCTAGCTACAACGATATTCGCTATAACGATAAATCTCTCTACAACGATATCTTTTTTAAATCTTCTTTGGAATTGCCTAAAGTTTAATATTTAGAGTTTAATGTGAACTCCTCGTGTGTGAGACAACGATATCCTTTACTTTATAAATCCCTCTATAACGATATTTTTAAGGAAAATTTGGAACTTGGGTGTGTGTTATGTGTGTTCTAGAACTATATTTTTTATATTTCGCTCAAAATCACTTCAATATATTTTTAAATTTCTCATCAGTTTCGTTCAGTCGTTCGTTAATCAAGTCGTTCCTCAAAGTTCTTCGAAGATGCTTAATTACATAGGTATTTTGCACTATCTACCCCAGGCATTTTCAACCTGTTGCGATGCTTCCTGAAGCACCAAGAGTGTTCAAAGCTCGTGTCCGATTTTGTGCGCGTAAGCACTTGATCAACATCCCAATTGAACATTCTGTACACATTGCATTCAAGGATGACAATTATTCTGATTCAAGGCATACGTATGACAAGTTTCTCGTAAGAGTGCTCTTCTTTTGATAATGGGTACAGACCACAGAGTAAGAATAATATTATATCTTTAGTCTATGGTACAGACAGTGCTCGCGACTCGAAAAAGATTGGACCTCTGATCTACCCTGTCACGGCAAAAAGCTCGAAGACTGGTAAAACCTAGGTCTTACTAACGCGAGTTGGTAAAAGCCCGAAATACGTTTGTCAACATATTCATTTCTGACCTTTACCAAGTCAAAGTCCGTTTTTAATGAATCAATTAAACATTATTCCTGACCCTTATTAACTTATTAAAAATTACTGTTAATTATTAATTAAACTAATGAATTAATTAACCACCATGAACAATAGTAATAGTAGTTCCTGACGCTAAGTAATAAATAATTATCATTAATTAAGTTTACACTCTGCTTGTGCGAACGGTAAAAGTCCATTTTTAATGAATCAGTTGACAATCATAAATTAATTTAGTTCCCAACCTTATCAATTAATAATTTCCTAACGCTAATTTAGTAGGAGCGGGTTCATGATGTGTTTGCTGCGAGAGATAATTATAATTATTAATTATAATTAAAATTCATCTATAATTATTAAATAATTTACTAACTATAATTATTAATTCATTAATTGCATCCTATGTTTAACCAATCTTCGGGCTTATACCGTAACATACCCTTCAAATATGTTAATGAAGTTTCCATGAAACCTTTTGTGTAGTACACAAAATTGTTTCGCGGTAAAGCCCTTCACAGTGTGGAACAACTGACTGAATTTCATTAATCCACTAATCAATTGTAATTTTTATGTTGCGAATAAAACTTTTAGTGCATTTTATGGCCGTATATATGTTACAAACAACACCAATTCAGGAGAAATGATAGATAGAAACAGCAAATTTTGGAGGTGACTTATGATAATGTTATCTCTCGACATATATAACGAAAAAGATAACCCTCTCTACAACGCTATTTTCTCTTGGTCTGCAAAGCATCGTTATATCAAGGTTTCACTATAATTGAAAATCGCAAAAAATTACGATAAAAAAATAAACAATCCAAAGATTTGGGGGAAAAAAATTCAGATATTTGTTGATAAATCAATATCTGTCGAATAGAGTCGTGGATTGTATTTAATATAAATAAAATATACAAAAAATATAACCTAATAACACCATTAGCAATCAAAATAAATGTATCATTATGTGTTATTATGTGTGTTATGGGTGAGACTAAAATAAGTTGGGTTGTTCTGGGCATTGGGCAGCTATAACCAATAATCGAATTAACGCCAAACTTTATATATATAATGTTTGTAATATAATGTTATAATATAATTTGTGCATCATTCAATAATTATTATGCAATAAAAAGGGCAGATGCAGAACTACTCGATTATTTGCACTTTATAGCAGTTTGGTGAGCCAGTTACTCTTATTGTATATAGTACCGATGTTCCGTGTCTGCGCTCCAGAACTTATCGGTACCCCGGTGCAATACAGCAAGTATTATGATTGCATCTCTTTTATAAAGGATGGGAATCTACTCACATTAGAAAATATTTTCGTCAACGTTCCATTGAAAAACAGACGCCATCTACGGGGCAATTGTGTAATTTTTTTTTTCAAAATCGTCAAGCGCATACTTTAAATTATATGTCTACAAATTTTGGCATCGTTCTGACGATTGGTGCACTTGCAAAACGATCTAAACGTGCCGACTTATTTTTTGTTCACTCCCCTGTATCTACCAGAAAAATGAAATTCAACAAGGCAATCACGTTTTCACCTCCAAACCTCAAACAGCTTTTAAATACCAGAAATTTATAGTTCCTGTGCACGTGTTGAGCTTAAAAAGTTCAAGATTTTGTACCACGTGTTGTTCGTGACTAGCATCAAATGTGTGTGTGATTTCGAGGATATATTTTAAGCGATATTTTGAGATTTCTCGTTAGCGCTCTTCCTACTAATAAAGTTACAGAAGAAGCTCTGAAAATTTGACTAAATGTTAATTTCATCACCGAGATGCTTTTTCTTTCGTCATCACGAAAAAAATCTCGAATTCGTTACATTCGCCGTGCAATAACAAATCCGACGATAAATTTTCGTGACATTTTACAAAGAAAAATTAATCTTCAGGCTACGTAAAATTTAGTAAAAAAAATTACCTTATCATTTGATGTGAAAAGAGATTTCAATATTTTGAGCAATAACGAGATTTTCAACATGAAATCTGTTTATCGAATCTAATTTCAGAGAAATATTTCTTTAAAACTTCTATAGTTTTTTTTTTTTTTAACTTTACCAAATACTCAACGCAATATAAGCTATTTATACATTTCTAGTATGATTTATATACAAATTTCCGAATAGCAAAATTAAAGTTGCAAGTAAAAAATGTGCAATAAGTCTCAGTAGACATTTAAAAAATTCATAAAAATTCAGAAAATTTTTGTATGAATATGTGTTTCAGATTAAAACGATATAAATTAAGTTTTTGCATAACATCAAAATATAGGCAGTTAAAAATTTCGCCGGTAGATGACACTTCTTTATATTAAGCATATTATATATGCAAATAAAATCAACTTTAAAAAAAAAACCAGCTGTTTATCTACATAATTCCAATTTTTTTTTCTAGTTTATATTCATGATTTTTATATCATAGATTCTTGTTTAATGTGATTTCTCGTTAATGTTGTGAAACAATGTCTAATGAAGCAATTCCACGCCATTTAAGATACTTTAATTTCGTTAGATGTCATCTGAAGAATAAGATAGACAGGTTTTTTTATTGCTAAAGATTCATGACGTAAATTTTGGTGAAAACACACACTCGAGAGCTTGTCTATTCTTTTTTTTAACTTTTAAACAGTCTATTGACTTTATTTTCCCTGTGCTAATTTCAGGAAAATAACAACGATCTTGTTCAATTGTTGAAAAAAATACCTCTTTCAGTCCAAGGAACTCAGAATGCTCATAACTGAACTGCATGGTGTTTTGTGCTGCCATCTATATTTTCTAATCATACGGGAGTGTCTTGAATGTTTAATTGAATGAGTGCGATTATGTATTTTTTTTTAATGTGTTGTAGCGCGGCGTGGGGAAAAAAAAAGAAATTGTTTGATTACTCTCTTTGAAGCATCTTGCATTTTGTGCTACAAAATGTAAAACCAACAATAAGCTACACCTGAACTAACGCGTTACCCTAAACCAGTGTTTCCCAAACTTATTCAGCTCATCGTCTCCTTTTAAAAAAAAAAGAGTTTTCATCGCCCCCCTGGAAGTGACGTTAAAAATTTGCCGAAAAAAACTGAAAAATGCAGTGATGAATTTTCGATTTTTTTTTTGCATTAATATGTTTTCCTGCAACTGAGTAATATAAAAAGGATTAAAAATTCGAGAACAATTACAGTAAAAAAATTAAAGTTTCGAAAGATTACAGTAAACTTCATTACTAACATAAAAAATTAAATTTGTGAATTATGAAATTATAATTCATAAAACCTATGCACATATTTACATTGACTGCAGTCAAAGTAACATTCGCATCACACTTAGAAAACATCTATTAATAATAAAATTACTTTTAAAAAAAACACAGGCACAACTACAAATAGCAGTCCTATTGCACATGATGTGCCGCCATTACTTATTAATGCTAGGCTATTTTACTAAGCAGCATTCTCAGATTTTCACAAATGAATATTTGTAGGGGATTTCTATTTTTGTGTCGAAAGATTTGTGACTGCATTGAAATGTCTCGCACATGAAAAATTTTGTGCTACATGAGAACCTATCAATAACGGACACTCACGCGACCGAAAATTTTCTCCCCCAACGAGAGTGTCCGTTAATAGATAGTAAAATAATTATTTTACTAATTAGGAGTCCCGGAGTCCCGTTGACGTAATTCAAAAGTGTTCGGTAACGTGAGTTGTCCGCTATGGGAGGTTCCGCTATATATCCCATAAAGTCCAGATACAGTATTTGCTTTTGTCACCAGAACAATTAATAGCCCTCTTTAAATTTGAACTTCAGTCCCTCTTTTAATGCTATTTCTGTCTATTTTTCTTGTAATTGTTATTGTTGGAGATTTAAAAAATAAATAAATTTAAAATTGCTATTTTTATGCAGTACAGATTAGGGGCCATTCAAGTATTACGTATGCAGATTTTCAGCCATTTTTGACCCACCCCCCTCCCTCCTTGTCAGCAAAAGTCAGCAAACACTGACCCCCTTCCCCCGTCATCAAAATTTCGTCAGCAGCTTAGAATATTTCATATCTTCAAAAAGGGGTGGTTGATGACGTAAGCAACCTTCAAACCCCCTCCCCCCAAAGTCACCAAATCCGAAACCCCCTTCCCCCCCCCCCCGATGCTTATTTTTTGATTAAAACTGGAAAGCATCGGGGGGGGGGCATAGCAATCGATTGTTTTCTTCTACATATAATTCTGAATGAATTTCATTGAATATTTACCATTGTTTTATGAATATATCTGAAATCTCGTTACATTGCAATGAATTTCAACACTTTCAGCTCAAACATTAAAAGAAAAAAATCTAGATGAAACCACGCTACTTAAACGTAAAAATACAATAAAAAAAATCCTTTGAGATTGAATCCTTTGAGAATCCGGGAGATATGACTGGTAATATATATATATTACCAGTCATATCTCTCTCAAGGGATTATTTACACACAATTATATCATTGAGTAATACTATTAATACAGAACGCAAAAAACCAACGATGTTCACTAAAAATACTCGGAAATTCATTGGTGTTCATTTCCGTGTATTTTTAGCGAACATCGTTGGTTTTTTGCATTCTACATTGCTAAAATATACTACGATACTCTTAAGAATGAGTCGATTTCGAATTGAGTAGAATCACTCTTGAAAGGTCGTGCTAAGGTAGTTTTAATCATTTTTTTTACTAAACCGACACCATCGCGACAAGAAATTGCTATCATCCGATGCTGAAGGAGCGCGTGTGTCCCCTCTATCCCTATATTCTTCGGAATATTCGAAGGAGAAACGATGCTTGTTTTCGGAGATATTACCAAAATTTCCTTTTTATCCTTATTGCCATAATCAGTACGGTTAGCGTTCTTGATAAGCATGAAGAGATAGCATAGGCACCGAAACCTTGGAGCTGAGGCTCTTTGAGCCCCCCCCCCAATACATTTTTAAAGGGGTACTGAGCCTCCCCCCCCCCCAATAAATTTCTAAAAAATGCAATGCACCTTCTCTCTCCTGCGTTCACGCTTGAGCCCCGTGTATACTCTGATAGATAGCACTGCCCAAGTGCCTTACTTAAGTCATGAAAATCGGTAAAATCGGTAAGAAGCATCAAAATTTTGAGGGAAAAAAATACATTATTGTACTTATATACGGTGTGGATTCAACAAACACATCTTCTTCCGCATTACATTCATTTCTTTTTGGACACCATCGAAATTACAAATACTAAAAGGCCTGTCCCACGATTCTTGGTACGCGACGCAGGGTACGGTAATTAAAGTAAAAGATAATAAAAAGTCTTTGTTGGACGTAAAACCGCAAAAACCACAGCCGGCGTGTTTGTTCCGAACAAGTACGGGATTTCCTTCACGCCGGCTGTGGTTTTTGTGGTTTATGTCCAACAGACTTTTTATTATCTTTTACTTTAATTATCTTATAACCTGAGTCACGTACCAAGAATCGTGGGACTGGGACTTGGACACACGCATGTTATCTTTGTGGGTTTAAGTAATTCACGAACTTGTACGAATACATTATAAAATTTGAACCATGGATAGGTTCTTTTATAAAAAAAACAGCATACAAAAAGACCATAGCCGTAGGTGAATGAACAGTGATGGCACCCCACCCGCATCCTGCCGTAGGGTCCTCTTTGGCGGGTCACAGCTGTATTGAATTTATAATGTGAAAAAAAATGATGAAAATTTTCTCGGGGGCCTGAAATCAGAACACTGATATTAGCCGTACTTTTGTGGGGGACGTTGGCTCCAATAATGACGTCATTAGCAAAACCAGTCCCAGGGGGATGCTGGAATTTCCATTCCCAGATGGTGTTGAAATCTGCGACAGTAGGCTTTATCGATCAATTACAGTTACAATACATCTGGAATGTACAGCGCATATTCAAAGAGGAAAAAACACTTTAGATCAGATGAAACAAGTACAACTGCTGTGTGCAATATTCTTAGTTGGTTTTTTTTCCGTCCATAGGCTCGGATATTTACGAAGGCTTTCTTGGGAAAAGGGTCCGAGTTTTCGAAAACTTATTTTTTCCTCTCGTCCTCTCATCGCCCCCTTATGTCCATTCGTAGCCCCCAATCGTGTCTGTAGCTGGCATCGCCCCCTTGAATAATCCCATCGTTCCTTGGGGGCAATATCTTCCACTTTGGGAAATACTGTGCCCTAAACGAACAATACTCAACTTGAGAGCCTAACGAAGCGAAACCATACCATCACTTGAAAAAAATCGGATGTATGAGTTAATTTGGAGAAGAACGGTACGGATACGCACATATACAGGGTGTCTCTTATCAAGACCGCCCAAACTCTGCACAGCCAGATTCCTCACTTGGAATACATAAAAAATGCTCAAAGAACTGTATCTGTACGACCCATAGTTTTCGACAAAAATGCGAAAGAAAAGTATGACGTCATATCCGGTGCAAGAAAAAACAAACTTTATTGGAAACATGAACATCGGTATTTCATGTTTACATAGGAAGATGTTCAAAATATCCACCATGCATATCGAGGCATGCAAATACCAATGTCCATGTTTCCAATAAAGTTTTTTTTCTTGCTCCGGATATGACGCCATACTTTTCTTTCGCATTTTTCTAGAAAATTATGAGTCGTACAGGTACAGTTCTTTGGGCATTTTTTATGTATTCCAAGCGTGGAATATGGTTGTGCAGAGTTTGGGCGATCTTGATGAGACACCCTGTATAACCATGGGCGGAGATATGGGGGGGCATGGGGAGACAATGCCCCCCCCCCCAGCGTCAAAGGTAAAGCCTACTGATCTAATGTATTTGCATATATATGAATTGACATCATCATCATCATCATCATGCCCTCCCCCAGATTTTCCAAGTCTATCTCCGCCTATGTGTATAACCTTCGAAACATATACTGTCCGTGCTAAACGCTCTGGTGTCTGGTCTAGCTAATAACCATGCCTTGTACGGAATCTTGAATTTCAGAGAAAATTGCTTAATAAATTTCATTCACTATTGCATCGAAAAGTACTTCTGTGGAAGAGCGTTTTGGAATATAGGTTCAACAGTAAAAAACTGCACCACGCATTAGATTCTGTCAATAATAGTAAAGTACTTACTTGAATATGGTCGATTGTTTTTGCTGGTTATGATACAGATTCCTTGGGTGTTCTCCAATCTTCAGACTGAACGATTGTCGTAAGGTGCCTTTTAGCTGACCTTTGTTATCGACTTTCTCAATCAAAAAAGTACTTGACACTCACAGTAGCAAACCGCTATTTGTATCCGTTATCGACAACTTTTATCAAGTTTTAAAGCGCGTTGTTCTCTACGCTGACGTCTTATTTCGTTTGGTACGTATTGCTATGTCTTCCGCTGGTCTTTAGCTCAACGACTGACGTCTTACTGAGTGTTCTAGACGATGTGTGTTTGACTCACAAAAACTAACTGTTTATCATATCTCTAGGTTTCGATCCTTTCCATCTCCAAAAAATAAAAGAAAATGAGTTTTTAACGTAAATACAACAGTAGTTGCAATGTTTGCGATGTCCACAATCTACTCTTGTGACGCTTTTATTACATCATAAACATATCATATGAAATAAAACATAATATGTGTTCATGGGCTTGTGGCACGATTCTCGAATTAGATCGGTCCGATCAATCCACTGAATTTACTTTAGAGGGAGAAGAATGTTTGACGAGAAATGATATGAAAAGAGAAGCGTAATTACACGAAGACTATCACCTACTATTGACTATTTAATTGGACACGCTACAGATAACACGGGGCTACTCATAAGAACGCACGTCCCTGTTTCTCTCTAGGGAACACTCTGTCCATATTGCATCAGCTGATTCCGTAAGACAAACTCTAATATTGCCTCAGATCAAGATGCTTACAATGTTTACATATAATTATCACCATCTGTTGGAGCCTGAATAGTATGCGGATAATGTTTTGAGAATCCAAAACTCTTGGATAAGTTTATAGCAAGGGTGTTCAACATTTTAAAGAACGCGGGCCACTCTATTGCTTTAAAAACGTGTTGCGGGCCACATATGTGATCCAGAAATGTGCCGCAAGTGACACAAGAAGTGTTCCGCGGGTCACTTTAATAATCTAAAAATGTAAAGTGTGTCGCTTAATTGATCTGTAAATGTCCCGCAGGCCATTCAAGTGATCTGGAAAAGTGCCGCGGGTCACTTAAGTGATATAGAAATGTTACGCGGTTCACTTACGTGAGGTAAGAATAAGCCGCGAGCCATTTAAGTGATCTGAAACAGCGTTCCAAGTCACTTAAGTCATCTGGAAATGTGCCATGGATCACTAAAATGAGGTAAGAATGTGCCGCGAGGCACATAACTTATCTTCTGGTTATATGTGCTACTTAGTTCCTTTTTATAAAAATACGTTTGAGATCGCGGACCACATCAGTTGACTCCGAAGGCCGCATTTGGCCCGCGAGCCATGGGTTGAGCATGTATGGTTTATATTTTTATAAGTAGTTGATTTCAGAAAAGAGCAGAAACCCCAGTAGCACAACGATATAATACAATATCTGGACCATATTGTTATATATCGAAATGTCAGAGGAATATCAGATGTTATAATTATGATATAGAACGATCTTGTCCTATATGGTGCAAATTATTTATGATGTTAATTGATCAAGTCTTTAATTTTTCAGTCGAATACGCATTTGATTCCGTGTGAAAAATTTCTACTTTGAAGGACAACAACTTGGGACAATAAATTATTTTAATATAGTTTGAAAAACATAGATCTATATCGTGAACCTGACAAAGATATATATCAGATACACAATATGCTGATATATCAACATATCGTGTGCCTTTAAATACAAATATTGCCTTCAAATAAAAATTTGGAGAAGATTTAAATTCGAGCGTACAATTTTTTGTTTGAATGAATAATTTTTCATATGAAATTTTCATTTTTTAATAGGATTAATTATGTTGATATATCAAAATCATTTCGTCAGTTATAATTGAATCCTTACTGTGTATGTTTTACATCGTAGATGTTGGTATTTTAGGAGGAGCAAGAACTTATGCACCTTAACTTTAATTGCCACTTTATAATAGCACATATTTTTTAATTTAGAAAAATTTGCTCTTGTTTTTGTTGTACATATATGTGTGTGTTTTTCTTAAAACTATTTATAATTTTTTTTTCTTTTATGTTTTCATTTTTTACCATACTTGGAGAATTTTAACTTTTTGTGTTGCATATTTTTTATTTTGTATTTTATTAGCATAAATTAATAATTTGAAATAAATAATTAATATACTACACAATACATTTATTTGTTTCTTGTGTTTTTGTATTATATATAATTTCCTTAATTATCTGCCTCGAAATGATAAATATGTCTCACAATTTCTGTTTTGTAATTTTTGTGCATACATGAAAATGAATAAATTTGATTGAAAATACAAGTAAAAAACCATTACTTGTGAATTAATGTTATAATAACAACCAGTAGCCAATGCTGTAGTGGTGGGTTGGGAAGATACGGAGTTAGAGATGGGAAGAGTTCAGGGTACATGGGTTCAATGATTTGCATATTTTCAGTGATTTATTTTCGTGCAGCACTCTCTATCGACAAAAATTTTAACTATATTTTTTCTGTCCCATAAAAAATCCCCCTTCGTGAGAACAACTTTTTCGCAAACCGCATTCGAATATACCAATTCCTTCAGTTTTTATAATTTTTTATATCATTTACGAATTTATGGGACACCCTGTATAATCATTCGTGTGAGGTGTATGTGAATAATACCCGTTTTCTGGAAAAACTTCAAATTTATAATAAAATTCTTTGACTCAACAGTGGAATATCAGTTTCGGTTTGTTAGAGACAATTCCAGGGTAATTTTTTCTGACTTGGTTGCGTATGCACGGAATACCTTACTTCTGTTGTCGTGAATTCCACCACAATACACACGTTAAAACTAAATGTCATGTGATTTCATTTTTTTTTTAAAATTGCTTTCTTGATTTTCTGAATTTTTCCATTTTTATTTAACAACCATATTTTTATGGGCATTTCATTTTCAGCCACCTTTTTCGCAGTTTGCCTATTGGGGTCTTCGTATATTTGTCTGTATTAATATATGGCGGAAGAAATGGAGAAGCTATTTATACTTGGATACATGACATCAATATGTTTATTCGTAGTGCATTTATCCCTTCATAGATATTTACTGTTCTTAGTTTATTTCTCTCTTTATTATTGTTCAGTTATTTTAGAGGTCCCTGTATTTAGGTTCTCTACGGACATCCATATTTATTATTGGTACTTTTATTTACTCTTTCTAGCCACTTTGTTGAACACCTTGTCTGTTGTGGCCCTAGCTTTTGTATTTATGCTCACAGGGTGATTCATATAGAACCGTCCCCACGAAATAAGGTGTATTACAAAAGATATCATACTTATAATCATGTATTTAATATCAGATTGTTAGCAAATTTGTGGATGATGTGAAGCTAATTGGAAGGGGGGTAGGGGGGTAGCCGGGAATCAAAGCGATATCGAGTTGCTCCAGACCAACTTAAACAGGATTGCAGCATGGGCAAATAAATGTAGAATGACGTTTAACATCGCCAAGTGCGTGGTCGCTAACTTTGGTTCAAACAACCCTCGTTTCAAGGAAACAGTTATTTTCCGGATATTATGCTGAGGTGAGCTCGGAAAGAAAAGTCACCACGTCTCCGCCGGGACTCGAACCCAGGCCCTCTTGCATACCGGGAAAGCATGCTACCATCTACACCACTGGAGACACATGAATCTGCCTTCCTAATTTCACGCACTGTGTCGTGAGGCGCTGAAGTAGAGGTGGTGTAGATGGTAGCATGCTTGCCCGGTATGCAAGAGGGCCTGGGTTCGAGTCCCGGCGGAGACGTGATGACTTTTCTTTCCGAGCTCACCTCAGCATAATATCCGGAAAATAACTGTTTCCTTGATATCTCTGGCTGAGAAAAAAGCCATCTATATCTCTCTAAACCCTCGTTTCACTTATGATTTGAATAGTGTTACTATTCCGGATGCAACTAGGATAACCGATCTGTGTGTTCTTATTGATGAGCGGCTCAGGTTTCCTGAACACTGTTCAGCGGTGGTCAAAAAAAGCGAATCGAATACTCTCGTTATTCTAAAGTGATTCTTCCACTTTTCCGGGGATTAGTTCGTTCTGGACTGGAGTATGCCGTAATGGTTTGGAACTCTCTACCTAGAGAGGGATATAGACTTGGTTGATGGGGTGCAGAGAGGAACTACGCGTGCTTTCGTTGGTACGCAAGGTTTGAGCTTGAGACTTGATTTCTTCAATATATTTACATTGAAAGAACGTAGGTGCCGGGGGACATGATCGTTTTTAAAATTTTCAATGGGGTGGATGGACCATGAATTATTATTGCGCCGTCAATCGACTGCTTCGACAAGGGGACACCAGTATCGATTGGTAAGGGACAAACAATTCAAGGTTGTTGTGCCGCAGGGAATTTTTTTCTAATAGGGTTGTCAATAAAAGGAATAGCTTACTCCCGGGGGTAGTAAATTGTAACATAATTGACACGTTTAAAAATAAATAAGATAAACATGTTGGGTAAATCGAGAAGCTATCCATTTTTAGATAAGACAAACCATAAAGTTTTTTATGAGCAGTGTAATATATTTTATCTCATGTGTGTATATATTGTTTTCAGTTTATATAATTGCATTTTTAATTCAGTTGCTGTATTTTAGAAATACACAGGGTGGGCAAAAAAGTCCGTAGAAACTTTATAAATTCATGAAAATGGGACAATTCAAACCGGTTCAATTCAAAAATAACCGAAATAAAAAACGGTTAGCATCGCTAGGTCACTGGAATTTTTTTTAGGACAGGGAAAAAAATAACAAAAAATAGCCGATAGATGGCGCTGGTACGAGCGACTTCGGTGGAAATATGCAAATGAGACGGTTATGAGAACTTGCGCTCCTAATCCACAATCAGTTCACCGTTGTAAACCGTGTATGTGAACAAGGATGCCGAGTGCGAAGGATGAAGCTTTGTTGGTGAAGTTGTTTCGCATGAACCAGGAATCAACGACCATTGCCTTGCGTAAATTCCGAGTTCAAAAGAATGTGAGGACTGGAAAAAGGTCTTTAACAGAGAGAGCGATAGGTTTCATAAAGCTTGTTCATCGGTTTGAGGAAACTGGAAAGCTGAAGGATCGTGTAAGAGCCGGACAACCATGTGTAAAGAAGGCACGTTCGCCGCGTGCTGCAGCCGAAATGGAAGCGTTAGCGTCCGATTCAGGTGCAAGGACCAGCAGTGCTCGTGAAGCTGCCAGACGCTTGGCTGGTAAACAATATTCATCATGGAATCCTTGATCTGTACCCATACAGATTGCAATCCTGCTATGAACTTTTACCAGCGGATACCGTACAGAGGGAAGCATTTGCGAGGTGGGCAGAGTCAGTTTTTGTTCAAAGTTTGATAATAGAAGGAAAGAGGGGTGATGGTTTCCCTTTTTTTTCGGGTAGTATAAAGGAATATGAGTACAGAAAAAAAAATAGAAAAAAGGATGACTTTTATATTTCTCTTCATTGTTTATTTTTATTATTATTCTCGGTGTTGGGGGGAGCACTGTGGGTGTAGAGTGTTCATAGTGGCGAACCTCCACCAGCGCCTTGCGGTTCCCAACTTCTAGGCGCGAATGACAAGCCGATCTTCCCGTTAAAAGTTTCGCCACAGAGAGCAACAAGCATACAACGGTACAATTATTCAATCATTAGAATTCCCTTATGTTAGGGAAAGTGATGGCAGATGGCAGCACTATAACATGAATTACAGAGATAATGGTCTGGTTAGGAGGAGGAAGCGGTGGGGGGGGGGAAGCACTTATCTGCACAAAAATTCGGGAAAAATATCCTTCTTGAAAAAAGGTGTGGAATCTTGCAGAGGAATTAGTGATCTCCACTACTGTGCTACTACTTAACCGTACAAGCACCTCGTACATATCGGACATAATAACGAAGTGGCACATATCGGAATGTGTGCTTTAAGTGTATGCGTGACTCTAATGTATTTATGTTGTCAGAATTGTGATTATGATTTCCACTGCGACATTTATAATGAGGATCACGGAATTTTCGAAAACAGCCTAAATTGTTAATTAGAGTAAATATGTGTTAATTCGTACAAATAAGATCTCATGCTCTAAACATGATAATTGTTCTTGTGCTCCAAATTTCATCATAGTCATGCAATTCCTCCACGTACTGCAATTTTCATTTTCTTCAGTATGATTGTCAGAAATAAATTGTCGAAATGAAATTATTCAGTTTTTGTTTTTTAGAAATGTGTGTGTGCTGAACATTTTCTTTGCACCGGAGAGCAGTTTCCTATCCGGAAGAAGCTTTTATTTTGTACTTCCTGCAAATCATATGATTTTAAAAAGTCATCGACACGTGCTGAGTCATATACGGTGTGTGACTAGGCGATATTTACTTTCACGTGACAAATTTTCGCACAACGTGTGTTGATCGGAAAACATTCTAGTCATCTCTAAAAAATACACCAATAACTGAATGATCGGGGAAATCAATTAATCGGGAAAACATTCATAAAATTTATTCTCAAATAGCTGCACGGGTTAATTTTTTTGCCACCTAGGATTTATGGGCCTTTGCGATTGATTCGTTTCTTACTTATCGTTTATCAGTTTCTCTTATCTCTTATTCCAAGGCAACAACACACGTGAAGTATTAGATACTACAGATACTACAGTAGCTTCAAACCCATTGTGTTTTTCAAGACCGGTTTCTTTCAGGTAAGGTAGATTTAATTTTACACTGCATAAATTTTATTTATGACTGGTAATATCTCTTTTCATTGTCACAGCAAACTCCGTGGTTTCTATGTTTTAAAACTGTAATATTGTAAAAATAGAGCGCTAAATGACTGACACTCTACTTTTTCGATTTTTATCGACAAACTTGATCAAGATGTTGTGGAATTGTCAGGAAATTACCGGATGACGGGAAACTGGTGGGCGTAGTCGTGTATGTTAGCGACAGAGCGTTGCTCCAGAGTAACTTAAATCGCAGAATAAGCAGATGAGTAGCGTTGACGAGTGCATGATTGCCCATTTTTAGCAACCATGGCAAAAAATAACCAAAAATTGTTTTAACCACTAAGCAAAATAAGCACGTGCTTATGGCATCAGGAGAAAAGGGGCACCACAGAAAATGATATCAATGATGTCAAAAATAGTTGTTGTTTTTTTTCAATGTAAATTTTTTCCCCAGAGTTAGTCATCCGGTAAAAAATCCTAAAATTTCACGAGCACTTGGTCGTACAGTTGAAGATTTTTATCGACAGGTTAACTAGCGCCACAATTAAGGAAGAGCAGGGGGTCTAATGCCCCGAGCGCAGGATAAGAATATCGCTGAATATGCTCTTTTTCCGTTAAAAATTACAGGTAGGTGTGCCAAAATGAATGCAGGGCCCCTCCCCCACAAGCAACAGAGTAAATTTTCGTTTCTAGTTGTGGCCCTCAGAGTGACACAAAAGCAGAGAAAAGTTAATTGCGAACAAGAACTCTCACGTTAATGCTCAGTTTTTACACTGAGATTTCGTTCAATTTCCGGAAAGTGAACCAGCCCATAGCCCGTCTCTAGAGCAGCATCATAAGCCCCCCCCCCCCCCTCAGTCAAAACAAAATTTTGTGAGCCCTTCCTTCTAGCTATAAATACCTGCCTACCAATTTTCATACTCACTCTCTCCAAAATTATAACTAGATCATATTGTCGTGAGGCTTCCCAGGTACTTGAGGCTCTCGAGCTGTGGCATCATAGGCTTCAGGTTACTATTAGTACACTGTCAATCGACTGCTTTTACAAGGGAACACCAGTATCGATTGATAAGGGACAATGCGAGGTTATGGTGTCGCAGGGAATTTTTCTTTAATAGGGTTGTTAATAAATGGAATAGCTTACCCCCGGGAGTAATAAATTCTAACACAATTGATACGTTTAAAAAGGAATACCATAAACATGGTGGAATCGAGAAACTATCCATACTTAGTATTAGACAACCATAAGTATTCTTATGGGCATTGTCCATATTGTTCTCATTCATGTTGCAATTGTTTCATCATGTATATATATTATTTTTAATTGCATTTTTAATTGGGTTGCTGAATTTTTGAAATATATAACATCCATATTTGTTATGGGCATCTTTTTCTCAGCCATCTCCTTGGGCATTTTGCCTGTTGTGGCGTTGTATTTGTATACAATTATTTTTCTGACCCCTGCCCCCCCCCCTAAAAAAATACCTGCTCACCAATTTGCATTCTTTCCCTTGAAAATTGTAAACAGATCTAATCGTCATGAGGCCCCATGCCATGCGTTGATGTTAAAAGTAAAGGGGGCACACCAGTATCACTTTAGTGCTTGAAGCCTTCATACGGATTAATCCGGCCCTGGATTAGGCTTACTGATTTTAAAATTCTCGTTGATATGTGGATTATATTTTCAAAACTTTATTCTGCGTTGATTAAGAAATAACCTCCCACAACCACCCACAACGTCAGGTTCCAGAGATCAGTGGATTGCTTGCTGAAAAGAGTTACTAAAGCACTAGTTGGTATGCAGTAGGTATTAATGGTTCCTGGGTTTTTTCTCAATCCCGGGATCCGTGGGATTTGACGGACTGAGATTATAATAAAATGTAAACAATTTAAGTAAAAATTTAGAGACAACCATAATTTTTTGTAAGACAACCTTAATTTTTTACAGGTAGTATGTTTATATTTTATCATAATTGGTGGTTTTTTATTGCTCTCATTGGGTTGCTGCATTTTTGATATAGTTTAGATATATATTCGAGATCCGTATTTTTTATGGGCATCTTTTCTCGGTCACCATGTTGGGCATTTTGTCTGTTGTGACCTTTGTATTTAATAACAGATAAAGTATTAATATTTAAAGGTTATGTATATATATATATATATATATATATATATATATATATATATATATATATATATATATACACACACACACGTATATATATATATATTAATATTTAAATTTTATTAACTAATATCATTAATAATTATGCGTTTAATTATTTTTTAGTAAAAAATTGAATAACTCATATATTGATTCTAAAAATAATTTGTTCTCTTGTCGCTGAAGGTTCGACTCCAAAACAGGTCAATGTGTTTGGGAGTGGGGTGAATGCATCTCGCAGATTGCCAATTGTGCTTTAAGCCTAAAATACTACAGTATTTTGCAATGGATGCGGTTAATAAATTATTATAGTTAAACTATTAATATATAATATAACATAATATTCTCTTGATTAGAAGAATTATCTCAGCTTAAACCCCCTGCAAATGATATTTTTTTAATGAAGTAGGCTCTCTTCCGATTTTCAGCAGGTGCAAAGATAACGGTAAAGGGAAAAGTGTTCCATTGAGAAATCAACTTTACAAAATATCTGGGCTTGCAATACTAAAATAAGAGGCTTTCAAATAGGCGAGATATCTCGTCAATGCCACTAAAAGGGTATATAAATGAATTCAAATGAATGATAAGAAAAAAACGAGTTTAAGTGACGTTTATTCCAGATTTCTACCATCCGACAAATTGTTGGAAATTTTTTCAACATTACAAAATGTCAGGGCTTGTCAAGAAATTGGCAGGGAAGAAATTGAGGTAGGAACGAGATATCTCGTCATTCCCACCGAGAGGGTTAAATATACTGTGTGATATTCATTATATTAATACTTTATCTATTAAGACGATTAATTTTATTCAAAATTTGTCTCTTGCAGCTTCTAAAATGCATGTTTCTAGTGATAAAAGTTTCTTAGGCATATCTAATTCACTACGGAAATGTGATCTGGTTCAACCTTACTCTTCTTCCGGGATCACAGGAAATGAGTTCAGATTCCCAGGAAATTCCTGCTCGCATTATATGTGCGGGCTCCCGGGAGATAAACCCTAGCATACAGGATTTGAGTTATGAAGAGACACTTGATTCTTTGATTATGCTCTCATTGAAAGAGCGATGGTGTCGAGATATATAACTAAGTTATTAATTGCACACGGGAACTTTAATTATAATCGCCCTGTATAAACCCTTTATATATTTTTTGTGTTTTCAAGTTTATCTGTCATATTTCTTGAATTTTTTGAATTACTGTATAGATGCAATTGACATTAAAAGTTTTATGGACTTTTTTTTTCTTAATTTCACTCATCTTGAAAGACGAATTGCCTGATTTTTGCTTTTGTGTTCTTAATTGGATGGTGCTGTTAATAAAGTTGTATGTTCCGTAAAAACTACTTTTTTCCCCCCAATAAACAAGCTATAAATATCGACCCACACTTTTCGCTGCACGTCAAGACTTCAAGAGTTTTAAAAAAAGTAATATCGGAGTCCAAAATATTTACGTAGAAGCTTAAAACGCATTCTCGAGGATTAATAATAGTTTTCTATAATGATGCACGTTGTGAATTATTGATGTGATTGATAAGAATCTAACAAGAGTGTTTGTATGAAAAAACATGTTTGAATAAATTTACATATTCATTTCATGACGTTGGAAAAGTAATTTTTTGTAATTTACTCGACTGATACGAAAATATTTCAGCATTACATTATCCCGGGATTAAAGATGACAAGTTATCCTCCCACTCAGCAACAGTCGCCTCCGTACCAGGGGTATCCGGAAAAATCGGAAAGTATGTCAATACTATGTTAATATCGACATGTTTTTATATAGTGATGACCTTTTGGCTTTTTCTTCCGAATAAGAAAATGAGTTTTCCACTTGAAATATTTCAGGTCGAGTTCCACCTCACGCAACGGGTCCGAATGAACCAGTTCCGGGATATGAAAACTTCAAAGAAGGTAAAGTATGTTAAACTAAATTATTTATATGTGATTTATATCATGTAAAATACCGTCCACCCTCGATGTTTACGAATTCACAACTTCAGCCAATTCATGTATTAGAGCTCATTGTTATAATATAACATACTAGGTAGGATCAAATTTTTAATTGTCTCATTGCCTTGAATTTTATTTATTCTACTTCACTGAAAAGCTGTTATATGATGGTGTATATTAATAATACCATCTATGTATGCCATGCTATTAATATCCATTATATGATGGTAATTAATTAATATCAGTTCATTAGAAGAGCCCAAACGCCATTTGTTTTATTAAATAGAATGTCTCCCTAATAATCTTTAAAGAAAGAGTGCTCACCAACCTTGTGGCGAGAGCAGTCCACTTTGTTTGGGTTTGGTGTAAAAAACGTGTCGCGGACTACTTAGATTATCTGAGAATATATGCTACGAATCTTTCGTGAGCCACTTGAGTGGTTTGGTAAATGTCGTGGGTAACAGTTGAGTGAAATGTTAAATGATTTTCAATTTTTTATAAATTTTTATGTAACAATATAGTTAAAATGAAAGACCAGGATCGTCTTTTTACAGGGAGCTGTCTAAGTTGGAATTTAAAACCATTTTAACCGCAAGCCCGTTGGCATCCACAGTGGAAGGGCATGATATGGGGGTAACCACTGTTTAAACAAACAATACTTGTATGAATAATGTTTTGCAGTTCACGTTTTACAAAATTAAGTTTAAGGTCACAGGCCACATCAGAAGACTCTGAGGGCCACATTTGGCCCACGGGTCATGGGTTCAGTATGTATGCTTTAATGAGTCGAAAGCCATTTCAAAATTAAAACTGCTCGAGTCCTGTACAGGCTGTGCCAAATTGTTTGTACAACAGATACCTCTGCAACCGTTTACTTCAGAAACATTAGTACTTTCAATTAAACAAAAAGTTCTCAAATGCAGTTACTTAAAATCTTGAAATTTTATTCAGAGTCGTATACATAATAAAATAAAGAAATTAGCTTTTTATACAGTCCCCTGTGCTCAAAAACACAACCAGAAAGTTGTTGCTCTGTCTCTTTTGAGGCCAACAAAAAAAATCCACTTTTCTAATTGCAATATTCGTTGAAATATTTGAATTCAAAAATATTGGAGAAAAATTTGGAAAGAACAGCATAAATGAGGGAAAGAAGCGTCTTCTGTTAGTTTATGGCGTTCTTTTCAAACTTTTCTCCGTTTTTAAAAATTCAAAGTAGTATTTCAGCGAATATTGCACTTAGAAACGTTTAATTTTTTTTTTTTATTGGCTTCGGAAGAGACATGGCGACAACTTTCTGATTGGGTTTCTGAGCCCGCGGGGACTGTATAAAAAGTTAACTTCTTTAGTTTATAACGAATACGATACCTCAAACAAATTTTAAGATTTCAAATAACTGCGCTTCGTTTGAAAGCTTTTTGTAACTGAAAGTATGTACCAAAGTCAACGGTTGTGGAGATATCTGCTATTCAAACAATTTGGAACACCCTGTATAGGATCAAGTTCCTTTATGATAAAAATTCACCATAAAAAGTATTGGGATAATGTCACAATTTCAATGATATAAAGATCTTAAACAATTGTTTTGTAGGGATAGTAGCACCTCCTACTGCTCCTGACTGGAACTTGGATAATGCACCAGAACGGCAGGCAATTTCTGAGTATGATACATACATATTTACAAATTTTGCAACATTGTTTATCATTAGAAGTGTCCAGTTCTTAATGACACCTAACTAAATAATTCTAAAAATTGTTTATCAGTTTCTGTTAGATGCATTTTTGTTTTTGTTAGTGTTTTTGTTGTGTTAAAATGTACATGTTTTTTCTATAGCATTCCAATAATAAACGAAGAAGAGGTAAGAGAAGCTGTTTTTCAATATGTTGCAAGCCATTGTTGTTACGGCAAGGGTACTGCGACCAACATGGTAATTAAAGAAATCAGAATGAAGAGCGCTTTTCACGTAAGTGGTGACAATTTCTTTTCATTTTTTAATGAGCGATTTCTAATTTCTTCTTTTTTTCTTTTCGTAAAATTTGAAAAAGTTTCGAATAAACCAAGAATTCATTATTATTATTATTATTATTTTTAGTATACGTTTCAAACATTTGGTGAAAAACGTGAAACTAGTTGGTGCTACGTTCCTTACACTGGTAAGATTAGATAAATTTCTTAAAATTTTCCTGTCGTGCTTTGTTCTTTATGTGATTAATATGCTAGCAGTCTATATATGTACAACTACTAAACCACGCATGCACCTCGTCCACATTCTACACTGCTCAAAACAATTAGGGGAGCAAGCAAAAAAGTGAAGAAAACCGTGCGAGACAGCCACGTATTGGCATACAATGGATAGTACACGCGTATCAATGCGCAATACAGAAAAAAGACATAAAAAAATTTGGAATTAAGCTTTAATTCTTTGAAAATATGGAAAAAACATGAAAAGATGATTTAGGGCAACAATTTGGTTACATGTAAACGATAAAAAAAAGTACTGTTCAGACATGATGCATGAGTTTTAATAGGGCGTGTGGTCTCCTCGAACAGCTAAGACTGCTGCACACCTGTTTGCCATGGATGCGATGAGGTTATCGATCAGACTTTGGGGAATACTGTTTCACTCCTCAAGAAGTGCAATCTGCAAGTCTCGGACAGTAACAGACGGCCTTGCTGAGTACGCTGGCCATTCCATACCCTGTATTGTTTCAGCTTCAAGCATGTTCTCCACCAGACGAGCTCTATGCGGTCGGGCATTATCATCCTGGAAAACAAAGGAATCTTTAATGGCTCCAGCGTAAGGGATGACATGAGGTCGCAGTATCTCGTCTCCATACCTTCGGGCCGTCAAAGTGCCATTCCGAATGATATGCAGGTCCGTACGTCCGCCTATGCTGATTCCACCCCATACCATCCAACCAGCTCGTCTGTATTGTGACCTTTCACGAACGAATGCGGGGTTATTTCGAGTGCCCCTGTCCCTTCATACCAGAACACGTCGGGTGTCACACTCCAGACTGAATCGGGACTCGTCTGTAAACAGCACTTGGCTCCAATCATGTTGCTCCCAATCTCGATGTTCAGCAGCCCATCTTCTTCGGGCCGCACGGTGGCGTGGGGTCAATGGAATGCAGACCATTGGCCTACGTGCATAGAGCCCTCCCTCATGAAGCCGATTACGTACTGTTTGGCTGGACACCCTTCGTCCTGTTGCCAAGAGCAACCGTCTTTGCAGCTGCGTAGCATTCTCTGTTCTGTTTCGACGGGCTGTTAACCGTATATACCGGTCATCAGTTGCTGTAGTGGCGCGTGGCCGACCTTGCCCTGGTCGACGTCTAACATTTCCTGTTTCTTGGAATCGATTCCACAGCCTGCAACAACACTTCTGGCGACTCCAACAGCGTCCGCGACACTACGTTGTGTTTGCCCGGATTCCAGTCTGCCTATAACACGCCATGCCATGGATTCCGGTAAATCACGTTGTTGAGACATCCTCAAGTCACCTTGTCTCAAAAAAAAATACTGCGCAATTGAATTTCACAGTTACGGCAGTAAAACAGACGTTTCTGCAACATCCCGATTTCTGCCCTTATCTCCTTTTTCTGGTTTTTGACGTCATGAACTTTGATTTGCATATGAAGGTTTCTTCTTCTGTTTCCTGCTAGGCTTTAAATTATGTTAACTGTGCAACGACACCCTTAGACTCCACTTTGAACATCTCCGTTAAGTCTTTCTCACTGGATTGTGCAACTTATTTCTTCACTGATGAAACTTCAACGTAGACAACTTACTTTACGTTTTTGTGACACTCCAACTGGATTGCGACCATAGGTTCCATCGTAAATATTGATCATCTTGATGAGTGCAATCACCCCTCTAATTTTTTGTAAACAGTTTACGAACACCCTGTATATATTTCAAATCTTATTTCGACCACAATAGGAAAATTTCAAGCTTAATTGTAAGATTTGTTCATTTTTGTATAACCGCGGTGATTTTATGCTTACAAGAAAGAGAATTGAACAGTGACTGACAGTCTATAGCCGATTCAGACCGTATTTTGCCTCATGCAGTGGAAACTCACGATAACGGGCACCATGGGACCGAAATATTTGCCCGCTTACGGGAAGTGCCCATTAATATACAGCGAAATGCGTTGAGGATTACAACACATTGCGTGCGTTATGGAGGTTCCACTAAATGGCTCTGATCGAGATATTTGTGCACCAGCCGTGTGGAGATCGTTTGAAGTACCGATATGTTTATATACGGTCATCTTGGCGCCATCTCTCTTCCACTAATGAAAATGAGGCCCATGTGTCAAGGAAGATTCGAACAAGAATTTAGTTGGTTTTAAATTCACCAAACCTCGTAATATATTCTGTTGCATTAGGTGGATGCAAGTAAAACGAGCAACTATAAACAAATTCCTTCATTCATATTATTGTATGAAAACGCTTTACATACAAGGCACGTTTGAAAAGCAAAAACAAACTTAAATATAAAAGAAAAATCATAAAAAATATTTTGTTTATCTCTCATCTTTTGCTTTTCATTTCAGGTCAATTCATTGACGGACCGATGAATGGCCGAGCTCCTGGACCTTGGGAAATGATCATCAGTCCCAGTAATATTTTTGCAAATGGCACACAGAATGTCGAAGTCCCTCACACTGCATTCGTCAAAACGTGCCATGAATGCTATGGATCAGGAAAAGTTACTTGTTCCAGCTGCAATGGTTCTGGGAGTGTACGGAAAACTTTTCTTTTGAAAAAAATTCTATGAACCGGTACAGTAATTTAATTTATACTAAATTGAACACTGTGTAACAAAAAGGATTTTTCTCATGTGTTTACAGACATCCTCTACCGATTCTGAAGGCCGATCTACATCATCCAGGTCAGTAAAATATTGAGACAAGTATTTCATTTTGCACTCGAAGTACTGATTGATACAACACGAAAACTCGATATATTTTCAATCATATTGCAGTGCAATCTCTTAATTTTCAATCGGTAATTATCGGTCGTAATAAATTATCATCGTTCTTCGGGGAGGTACCGATTATAAACTCAAGGATAAAAGTTTCTAAATTACATTATTAGTCATGTCATTACGTTGCACACACAGGAACAAGCCTTTTTTAACATATTACCCGGTGGGAATTTTGGCCCACCATACTTTCTACTTGGCCCACCAGTTTGAATTTCTTATAAAATGGCCTGTGCATGACCGATAAAAACTGCTGTATGAATGCTAAAGGCAGACTGGCAGCCTTTTCTCTTCTCATCCTACATCATGTAGTGGCCCATAAACAGCTATTAAAACATAATAACCGTAATTTTCTCTATTTTTTAGCTGTTTAAATTGCAGTGGATCTGGAAAAGTTACATGCGGCACTTGCAAAGGCCATTGCAATCTCAAAGGATTTGTCCAACTGAACGTCACATGGTGAGTAATAAGAGTTAAACATAATCGAGATGACATCCAATTTATTGCCGATTTATAAATTTTGGAATCGAATTTCTATCAATTCTTCTTATTTAAGTTATGAAGAATATGAAAATCAATTGAATGTATTGAAGTATACATATATACACTTGCACACTTGAAGTATTTAATCGAAATTTTTTTTGCAATGAGCTGTAGTTGTGCTTAAAAAGAGCTTAAATGAGAGATATCAAGAAATACAGAAATGAGATGATATAAATAAATGCATGATCTAGCACAGTGATTCTCAACCTGGGGCCATATGTCCCCTTTGCGGTCCTGGGATATTCTAGGGGGAGCCACAGGTGAAAATTAAATGAAAGCAGAGCCATGACTAGTGTTGGGAGGGGGGGGCACGGAGACATGTGAATAAAAATAAAGCTTTCAAGTAAAATATGATGGGTAAAAATGTGACTACTTTTTCAGGATCCAGCAGAGCTGTGCATAGAACCAGGGCCATCTTAAGCCATGGACCTATGGGGGCATGACCGGAGGTCTCATATCCATAGGGAGCCTACACGATGAGATCTGGTACTATGGTTTTAAAATTTAAGTATGTAAATATGTAAGCTATTACTTCTCCAGCTAAGTATGAGGGCCCCAGAACATCAGTTTGCCCGTAAACCACTATTTTGAGACGGCCATTCACAAAACCTCCCACTAGAAGGAATCTCACTGAACTCTAACCCAGGGTAGGCGCGAAGCCAGATTGATGTGTCAAGAGGTTCGATTTATTGTGTAGATTCCTGTTATCGTCCAGTATTTTACGTAGGCCTGTTATTCCTACATAATTCGGCTCTTGGGTGGGATGATCACCCATCTTCTGGATCTCTGCCTGGCCCAGGGTTCGAGAGATTGATCTTATTTATAAACTTTTGTTAATTATATAAATTTAGTTTTGATTTAGTTCAGTTCGATAAGTAGAAAGGGTTCCGCTCTAGAACGAGGGTAGGGGCCTCAGATAGGACAAGGGAGCCACGAGAAGAAAATGCTGTCCAGAAGGCGGCCACACGAGCTGGAAAATGTTGAGAAACACTAATCTATAGCATCTATAGCAGAATAACAGAATTACTTGAGAGAGAGAGAGTGATTTGATAATTTACTCATTCACCTAATAAGTGCCATATCAATTTTATTCCAGGACCAACCATCATGAAAATTATATTTCAGACACTTGCGCTCTTCCAAAAGAAAAGCTGTTGTTAGTGACTGGCAAGTTTGTTTTTGAAGAAGAAAATGATCGGGTAACTAATTTTCTAAACTCGTACTTTCTCGTAAATGATTTGTGACAATTAATTGGATAAAGGTAAACTTTTCCCATTAAGGGGGTTGGTGCACGCAAATTTTCTAAAAACCTCATTTTCGCTAATTTTTCAAATACAATGAAATTTTCTGCGTCTAACTGTGTTCGAATTTTTGTTCTACCTGCAATATAAGTATTTTTATCATATTTTAATATAAACTGCTGGCAGGCATTATATATGCTAATGTCTTCCATTGAAATGCTCTTTTCTTAGAACTGAGTTTTTTGTCAGATAAGAAACATTTTTTCAAACACCACTTGTTCAAATGTTTTGAAACTTTGTGCGTCTCTCAATACTAAATTGTTACATACTTTAACGAGAGGCATTGTTATTAAAATGATTCAAACAAATTTTATGGCACAAAGTAGGAGTAACTTTCAGTGATTTTTGAAAACGCCGCATGTTGAAGTGAAAATTCGAGAAAAAATAACCAACGAGATTAAAATCTTAAATGCTTTCGTCGAATTGTATAAAAATATGCATAGTATTTGAGAAAAAAAATAAATTGAGTACCTAAAGTGAATAGCAAATGTGTGTTAAATGTTCTTTGAAAGAAAGAGATTTTTCCCATAGGAAAGCATGGGAAGCCAAGATCGTGCACCACAACCCCCTTAAAATCATAAAAAATTTACTTTGAGTCCGAAATTATGTACAATGTTAATTTAATTAATGATATTTCAACGATGACAGCTCAATATGGCAGATGAGCATTGATAAATAATTAATTACCATCTCAGATAAATGGTTGCATATTCTTGAAAAACGCAAAAATTCATTTTCGTAACGTATGATAACAAGTAAATTAATAAGACGTCAAAATGTTTCTTTTTAGGTATGGCCAATCGCTCATTCGGGAGATGTTTCAGTTGATCAAGCTTCGAGACTATTAGTTCAAAAACACAGCACGGATTTCGCAACTGAAAGAATTCTTAGACAAGTATATGACGAATTTATCAAATTCTATTAAATTAAATTCTATTAAATAAACTGTACGATTCTTCAAAAATTTAGGAATTTTAGTGCCGTATTTAAGTATGAGCTTATTTTGCAACAGAGAAAATTCTAAAATAAGTATTCCATTGACTTGTCAATTAGATTTTATCAAATACTATAATTGTTTCGTCAAATGAAATAAATTGCCATTATATTTTTGCGCCTCCGTCGAGGTTTTCAGTATAATATTTACAACCAAAAAAAAATTAACCCAAAAGCAATTCATATATTTGGCTCCTTTGTTTTAATAAGCTACCAAAAATAAAATATGTGAATGAATTAGTTTTCAAAAAACTAATAATTAATTATATTAATCTTTTATTATAATAATGAAATACACTCGTGTGCAAAATTAAGAATTTTCACATTTGTGTGTGTCTATTTTCACAAAAATACTGAACCAAAGGTATTTACCGCCGAAGAAGTATGTAAATATTCAGTGTCGAATACGTAAGCGTACACGTGCGTGTGGGCGGAGCTGTGACCACGGACGGGATGATGAGGACACGAGGCGTTTCCCACGATTCGTGGCTCGAGTTTCACGGTTTACTGTTGTCCGAAGGCTTCATAAGAGAGCGCTTTATGCTAGAGGACCCGCTGTTTGCGTCCCGCTCACGGCAGCTCGCAAGAGAGCGCGTTTAACATGGTGCAGTCAACACAGATGAGTCGAGATTCAGTCTGGACACGGATTCTCAACGTACCCTCATCTGGAGAGAACCTGGGACTCGATACAATCTCTCCTACATCAGGGAGATGAACCACTATGGTGGTGGAGTCATGGTCTGAGTAGACATAATGTTGGACTACCACACACCCCTCCATTTGTTTGACAGAGGGTCCCTGACTGCTGGGAGGTATAGCAAGGAGATCTTAGAGCCCTATGCTCGACTTTTCAGAATAAATCTATAGAACATGTCTGGAACGCTCTTGGGAGGGCAATTGCATCTCGCTATCCCCCTTCGAGAACCATCCCGGAGCTGAAAATTGCGTTGTTGCAGGAGTGAGACCGATTCTCTTAGGGCCTCCTCAACTGCCTCGTGTCCAGTATGCCGTCGCGCTGTGTGATCTGTCTGACTGTGAGATGGGACCATACCCCATATCAGACTCATTTTCGGTTCGATCCCGCAACGTGGATTTTGGACATTCCTGCAATGATGAGCTTTAGTGACAATCATGCGTGTTTACTACGAATTTTGTATGTCACATCTCTTTCCCTGTTATAACTGTGTATTCATAAAAAATTTCATTAAAATCTGTCTATTAGTTTATCAGAAATTCGACATAATGTGCTAATTCTCTTAATTTTGCACACGAGTGTACTTCTCAGTTCCCAGTATATAGTTTTGTCACACCAAAAGGCTTTTGTAATATTTGTCTTTACTTGTATATTTTGTTTCAGTACTTGATATTTATTTCGGAATTGTTGGCCACCATGGAATAAATTTATATTGTATACTCTGGACGGATCAAGCAATCCCTTGAGTAGAATATTGTGTCTATATGTAAAGCTGGGTTTTCCTAGAAGCAGGTTTCTACAGTGCGTGCAGCGTGAAAACTCTGATTAGTCAAAAAAACCTGAATTTCAAGTTTTTAACCAATCAGCGTTTTCACGCTGCACAAGGCGCAGAAATTCCACTCCTAGGAAAACCCGGCTTTGCGGTAAATGTGGTAAATCGGTTATTATGCATACTTATCAATCGTCTTGGTAAGGGTGATAAAGTTATCACTTTTACCGGCGAATAGGTATAATACCCAAGCGTCGTTGGTTAATTTGATAAATACTTGAAATTTATTGCCTTTATCTGTGATTATGATAATACCTTAGTGTAACTGGTGAATTAGATAAATATGAAAAAATTCCAAATGTGTCTAGTATGTGTGATGAATATAGTCGGACCCCGATATAATGATGCAATACATGTATGAATTATCATGTATATCATACAGTACGATTTATCATGTTTACCAATGACGCGACACTTCTGTGTTATACATAATCACCGGTAAAAGTGATTAATCCAGGAAATTTATCATATTTACTACTAGCGCTTGGGTACTATGCATAATCACCGGTAAAAGTGATTAATTTACTGAAATTTATCAAACTTGCCAAAATGTTCGGTGATTATGCATAATAACTGGTTATGTATAGTAACCACATTTATCACATTTACCTTAACTTATATATACGATATATATACTCTATTTATTTTTCTCCATTTTTTTCAAGAAATTATTATTATTATTACTATTATTATTTATATTATTGCAGCGTCACACGTTAAGGATCGTACCTTTGGCAGAAGTGGAATACCAATGGAAAAATCAAGTCGGATCTTTTTACGTTTATGGATTCGAGAACAAAGTGTATTTCGAGAGCTATCCTCAAAGATGTTGCTGGCTTTGCAACATTCTATAAGAATTTTGTCAATGGCACTGCGAATATATGTATAAGTTGATAAGGTTTCAATGTTGTTGTCGTTAAAATATTCGAATTTGTCAATGAAAGAGACTGTTTTTGAGTTTCGTCAAAAATTACTGTTGAAAATGTTTATGACCCGTTGATTGGATTGCAAATAAAAAAAGAAGTTTCTCTCTAAAAAAGGGAGATATTTCTCGGAGCTATAATATGTATTCACGGGTTGTTCATTGCGTTATTTTATTTTCTTCCAAAAATTTCAAATTTAAAATTTTATTGATTCAGCTCGTGAGCCATAATCAAAGTGGCAAAAAATGTGCCGGTACATCCAAAAGTAATGAATAAAATACAGGAATGTTAGAATAAATCACCACGTGCTAATGTAATAGTAAAAAATTAAAATAAATAGATAGAAAAACGCATTTACGACTATTTGCAGAAAGTATATGCAATTATATTACAACATACCGCAAATTCATCTCGGTACGATTCAGTGCGACGATCTCGAACATCCGATTACAGATTCAAAACCTAAGTGCGGGCTCCGCATCCGCACATAGAAGTTTTGACAATTGGGTTATTCGGGGCTATTCACACGATGCGGAACCGGAGCGAATTCATCCGCATCTTTGGCTACTTTTTAAAGACGATTTTGCACAGAATTTTTTTAATTATTTGCCATAAATATACCCTTAAAAACACTATATGAGGGTCCCTGTTTATCAATAGGATGTAACCACACGCGTCTATCCCCCCGTTTCCTTCTGAGATGGAGATATAGCAACTTTAACTGCCTTTAGTCCATACTTTACAATTTTATATAATAAAACTTGTCAACAACGGCCACTGACGGGACCAAAATTATAAGCCGTTCTGCTTATTACGAATATTTAATTGACTACATACTTTAATGACTTTTAAATTTAATTTAAAAAATTTAATTTTTTTCTTTTTAAATTTTTAAAATTATTTAAAAAATATAAATATTTGAAATATTATTTTAAATAATTTTTCTTTTAAATTTTTAATCTTTTAATTTTTTTGAACTTTAAAAAAATACTTTTATTAAACAACGTTATCCACGTACGGTGTTCACTCAGGGCCAGATTAAGACGTTTGAAGACCCTAGCACTTGAATATTTTTGGTGGTTCCCCCGAGAGATACCTACAAGTATATTTTACTCGATATTCAGTCTATAAACTTAAAAAATGAAATTTTATATTTCAGAAGTGACTACTCTAAGGATGGGATTTCACTCTAAAAAAGGTTTATGAAAGTTATTTTATAAAACTTCAAAAAAGCGACTAATAAATTTATCGGTTGCATTCGAGCAAATGCAACCGCTAAATTTATTAGTTGCTTTTTTAAAAGAATTTTTATCAACATTTTATAGTGTAATCCGGACTTGAGGCCGAGATTATACTATGAAGTTTTATAAAAGATCTTTTATAAAAGTTGAAAAATTCAACCAATAGGCGCATCTTATTGGTTGAATTTTTCACGTTTTATCAAAGAGCTTTTCCAAAACTTTTATAGTGTAATACCGGCCTAAGGCTGGTATTACACTATAAAACTTTGATAAAAATCCTTTTATAAAACTTGAAAAACTTGAAAAGACAGATTTTTTCCCATCGACTACTTGTGAGGATCGGAATGAAGACATCTTTATACCCATATTCTGTGGGGCTCTAGATTAAACCACCAAAAAAATGCCTATGGGCACTGAATCAGGGGTGAAGGAGAAAAATAATTACAAAAATTGCGAAAAAATAGTTTTTATGCACGAATTTCAAACGTGCTCGTGTGAAAAGGTATACGGACCCGCATCCGCTCCGTGTGAAAGGGGACTTATAGAGTTGCAGCAGGCTTTGTTTTAACAGTCTCGTTGTTTAAAATTTCAATGTGCGTAAATAGAATTGCAACATTCTTTTTTTGAAAACTATTGAGGTATGCGGGTGTCTAAATTCTGCACGGATCATATAGTTAGGTGTGTATCTAGACAAACAGAAAACATTTTTCTTATGTATAAGCTAAAAATATTTTCCAAGTCATGGCAGTAGTAGTTCCGAAAATTTAGAGCTGTTTACCATACGTAAGTTATGTACATTAACCTACTCGCCAGCTCCATTGAGAAAAATCAGCTTTAAAAAATATCTAGGCTTGTGATTTATAAAATAAAAGCTTTTTAAAAAAGCGAGATATCTCGTCAATGTCAATGAGAGGGTTAAGATGTACGAAAATGGGATCGCCATCAAAACATTCTATTATAACTAATTTTTTCAAGTTTTCAGTTTCCTCTTTATCGAGTGTATATATATCTACTATACAGAACGTATCAAAACTAACGTAACAATCTTTAAAGGGTGTCTGGAGTGAGCCGTCGAGGTTCATCCGTAGAGATTGACGGGTGCCATGATATCGAAATCAGTGCCTGAAACTAGTTGATCTCATAATTTTTCAGCTGATTCAAAGCCACAGTAAGGTTTATTGCACGTTATGAACTTATTACAATTTTTGTGAAGAAATTTTTAATTTCCATTTCTTTTTTATTTTCCTCTATTTTATTCAATATATTACTAAATTTATATCATGATCAGACATTAGTGGTCTTTATTTGCTGATATTAAGTTTATTATGGATTTACGTTTCACACACTTCGAATGTGATTTGTGTGCTGCTGATGAATTAACATTGAAATTTGATCTTCAATTTATCTCAAAACTAGAGCCAATCTGATAAAATCAATTCCAGATTCGGAATCAGCGCCCGAAAGTCAGAGAAATATCTTTGAGAACAAAATCAGTGAGCAGTGTTATTTAGATTAAAGAACGTGCTCTAAACTTTCTCCTCTATCTGCAAAAGCGCGGTTTGACCATTACAGTAGAAATGACGAGATATCTCACTGAACTTGATGCCTTTTATTTCAACAATTACGAGATATCTGTGTGCGTCCTTGAGGGCCGTATTCACCGTCACGGTTTAAACCACGATCGCAGGTTACAGTGAGGTTCACGTCAAAAACGGTATTCTCCGCGCCTGAACCATGGCTTAAAAACCAGTTTTGGTGGCTGGATCTGAACCACCGCACTAGGTGGATCAGTAGACGAACCACGGTCTAACGCATGCGCAGTGAGTGCTCGTAAACAAAAGATAATGGCCGCCATCCACGTTGTTTGAGTTATTTCGAGATTGTAGGAATGGAATACTTTATTTGAAAATGAAACGATTATTTTGAAGCAATAATTTTCTCATATCGGATCACAGTCTTCTCTGAGGTAGAGGATATGGATGTTGATTCAGCCTTGCAGATATTTTTGAAGCCCTCCGACAAATGCTGAAAAAAAGGTGAGTGACGATATCTTTTGTGATTTCTCTCTCTCAATAAATAACGAACATTATTTGCTAGTGGAATTATAATAAAGTTTATGATCGGATATCGAATTCTGGGCAAATTTCATGATAAATAATTATGACAGAATAATGATACTCGTGATGATGCCTTGATTTCCCGTCAAAGTCAAAAATTTAACATTCGTACAATAAAAAAAAACCATCGTTGATATACATATATAATAATTATGAAAAAAAAATGCTTCTGTTGTTGCATCCTCTAATACTTTGCTCTATGGATAAAATTCGATGCTCGCCAATTGTTCAGCTCGTGTGGAAACGAATTATTTTGAATATACTGGTTTTGTATTGAAAATACTATAGCAGCGATTCTCCGAAACCGGGTGCCATGATCGGTGTAAATTGCCGTGGAATATTTTGTTTATAAAATTATACTGAACGTGTTAATAGGGCTATGACTCCAAATCAGTCTGTGATGGCAATTCAAGGTGCCCTGGAAACAGGGCCGGAACTAGAGGAGGCAAGGGGGGCAACCAACGCTGGAGACAAAATTTAGGTGGCGGCTAATTTTAGGTGGGGACAAAAATACCGTTATAAAATCATATTTATAACGTTTATAAATTATCGAATTTCACCGTGGGGGGGCAGCTAAATCTTCCACCCCTTTTATTTTTTTCAATTTTATTTTTTTTTAATTTCAAATTTATTTATAGTTAATTAATTCCCAAATAAAATTATGATGGCCCCCACAAGAGTTGGGCTGACAGGGCTCCAGTCCTGGGGCCCGGAACAATTACTATAATTTTTTTCTTATGCTATAAATTCACTATAGAAGGGCCTGTGGTAAGTTTAGTTTTGGGGTGCCACCAAAGTTTTCCGCCTAGGGGCCCTGCTCAGGAAAGTGGGGACCATGGTGACGATCTCGCTATTTTTGAATTTCACAAAATATAAATTTTTCTTTTTATATGAAATAAATAATTAAAGAAACTACAGATTTTGCATTTTTGTTTGTTGTTTTTGACTTTATATAATAAGTGAAATTATACAGCACATATGGTTTTTCCCCTGCAGATCAAATAAAGTTTGTAATTTTACAGGTTCAAAATTGATCACCCGAACACCATCAAAAGAATATATTACCATCAACGTAAGAATTTATCAAGGGAATGCAATGAAGATAAGGATGAGAGCAGTGTGTGTGTCTGTGACCTCATCAAATTTTCAATAAATATAATGCTCATTTCTGAAGAAAATATTAATTTTAATGAGCATGTTGAAAAATGAGAATTGATGAAAATATTGCACATGTAAATATATGGTATATATAAATATAAATTATGTTTCATCAACTTTTTGTGGTCATTTTTTAACAGAATAATGTCTCCGGTCATTATTATATTTTATGAACCAATTTTTGGCATATTTTGATTTATGTGATTTATTTATGTCAAAGTTCAAGTTATCTTGGTATGTTAGTATATTTGGTATGTTAGTATGATCAAAACATAAAATTTATAATAGTTTCAATATTAAACTACATATCATTATGAATGCTATAAAATTCCATTTTTGGTTTCATATATTTAGAAAAAAATCGCCAAAAAATATCGTTTTTAAATACGTAGCTTGAAGGGGTTCGTCCAGATCTTACATTAATATTTTTCAAAACAATTAATTGATTGATTAATGATTTATTTATATCTTAACATATGTGCAGTGTACACAAAAACACTTTGTTTTTCAAAAAATTAAAAAAAACCGTCATGGGGAAGAAACTCCATTAGCGGAAAAACGCTTTAAACGGGGAAAAAATCTCGAATATTATAAAGAGGTGGGATTACAAAAATATAAGTCGTACTAAGCGGGATCTACTTTAATTGAAAAATGGTTATGATATGAGATGTATTGCTCTCTCTCTCTCTCTCTCTCTCTTTCATAACTTCATTTGTATTTTTCTATGTAGATAACGGAGAGTTGGGAAAAAAACTAGATTTACTGCCCCATTCATAAACTATAAATTGTTTATTGGAAAAATTCCATTGGTAATTTTTGATGAAATCCAACGTTGAGAATAAACTTACATATTATTTTCAATACCGTACTATAAAAAAATTATTTTTCTCTGACTTCCAAGCATAATCGGTTTTTTAAGAAATTAGTTTTGTTATTTGAAGTTTTTTTTTTTTGTCTTAATTTTCAAGCAATTTCTTTTTTTTTTTTTTTTTTTTGCCTTTTTTCAGGGGATTTTTTTTTTCTTTTTTGTTTTTTTTTTAGTTTTTTGTAGGCATTTTTTATTTTTTAAGTCAACAACATCCGGACTGCATGTTTCGGAAGTGCACCGCTATTCCGCAATCCTACGATTTTCTCGTGATTTCTACCATACAGTCAATCACATTGCTTTACTTTTTGCGATATTTCGCGTAACTGTACAATCTTTTCTTGTTTTTCGCATCTAATTGCCGAACATTGGTGCAAACAAGGTAGGTTTATCCATCGCTTTGCTGTTACGCCAAAAGCGTATATTTTTAGTAAAGCGCCGTAAAAATTTCGCCTTCCGAAATGTATTTCTACCTTCGTTATTTGCTACCATTAACCATGACGTTTTAATTTTTCCCTTACACCAATTGGAGTAGTGTTTATGCGGCATCAAGCGTGTTAATCCGTCAGAATGCATTTCAGTAATTACGTAACGAAGCTTTGTCACCGGAAGCACAGCAGATTGTACGATATTACGGTAATGGGAATTATCGTAAACCAAGAAGTGACTTGATTGGCGGAATGAATTCAGGCTTTTCGTTGAAAAAATCGACAATCGCGGAATAGCAGTGCATTTCTAAAACGTTCATCCGGGCTGTGTTGATAAATCTTCCTAATGTGTATGTATTCCTCTTCATCCGCTTACAAATCAAGTAATTACGTGGATACATGCAATGATATAAAAGTATCAAAACACTAAAAAAACCTGAAGGAGATAGAGTAGAAAGACATTTACACGATTATTCTATTCATTATAATATAACCTCAAATGTGAAATTCAAATATAGAAGCATTTTTATCGTTTACCTGAATTCTGACTTATTCAATTGTTTAATCAATCTTATCTCTTTTTCTCAGTTCTTTTGCTGGGGCGGCAGCGTTGGTTGTTCTCGTGATAACAGAGTGTGTTATCGCATAGAAAACTAAGTTTGATTTTTTTTTTTTTTTATTCGGATGAAGGCCTGACAGGTAAGACATATACAGTTTTTGCTTTTCCTTTGAATTCGATTCATCATTTTTATTACGAATCATAATTATTAGTTTTATAACATTAAAAAGGCTTGATTTTCAATGTCTCGCTTGTAGCAAAATATTGCACAAAGGAAAACGAACATGAAAAATTAAATGAATCATCAACCAGTGTCAGCCCGCCGTTCCTCATCGGGCTGACTTTTACTTAATTATTAAACCAATTATTAATTCCTCAAGATTCGATAAACATGTTTACATACATTGCGTTGTGTCTGACATAAAAAAAACTAATTACCGCAACCCAGTGATTACACGCACGGAGGCAAGTCTAAAGTATAAAAATTATTTAATATAGAAGTTTAACACAGCAGACATCAATATAGACTATAATGTATCTCCTTAACAATTATTGTTTTATGCTATCAGCACCATTGCAAGTAACCTGTACTGTATCTGAGACGTTTCTTTTTTCTTTTTTTTTAAAAACAGCAAAAATTACAATATACAAATACAAACATATGTTACACGACACAAAAAACACACACACATATAATACATACACTATGTAGCCCCAAGGGACTATGAAGTCCTTCCAGCAGGCCTATATGATTTTAATTACATGGTTTTTTCCCTCAGCAACAGCTCTTTCCTTCATTAGATGTATTTTAGAATATAATTAATATGCATTGGTGCAATAATTTATTTCAAAGTACTGCATTAATATATGTGTTTTTGATCATAATAAAGACATTGTAATCTGTATTTTTATTACTATTTGTGTAATTACTAGAATAGATGAAGTTCATTATTTTCGGTGCGGTGTAACAAAAACTTTTTTGAAATGATATTTTGTTACTTTTAGGCACTTGATAGATATTTTTATATCTATTCGAGGTTCTATTTTCATTTTTTACTAACCATTCTTCGTTTTTGATGATAAATTTATTTAATTTATCTTTTTATTTAAATTTATTAAATTTATAAAATTATAAATTCGTATATGTAGTTCTGTCTCAGTGTCAATATGTGGCACTGTATGTTTTGATTTCTATTGGAACATTTATTAATTCTCTAAATTTATTGTAAAGATTGTCTAGATTACGTATGTTTTCATAATATGCTCCTCCCCAGACACATATTCCGTAATTTATATTTGAATAAACCCACGCATAGAAGATATCTTTCAAGAAGTTATTATCAACTATGTATTTAAGTTTATAAATGACTCCTGAATACGTTCTGAGTTTTTTTTATCATTTTTTCACTATGTATGTTCCATTTTAGGTTATCTTGTATAATTATTCCTAAGTATTCATAATTGAACACTCTACCTATTTCTTCACATTTGCATACTCATATAGTTTGAGATTGGCAGTGAGTGTGTAATTTTACGTGGATTTCTGTACTGGCATTTATATTTCTTGTTTTCGTGCGCATAAATTTAGTTTTTTGTGTATTTATTTTTAATTTGTGTTTAATTAGCCAGTGATTTATTTTTGTTAGGTCCTTCTCTGTTCTTTTAACCAAACTATCTGTTTCTGTATCCTCAACATATAAAACTGTGTCATCTGCAAAATATAATGTTACCATTTAGATTTAGTTTACTAAGTTCATTTATGTAAATTGAAAACAGTATCGGCCCTAAGACCGAACCCTGTGGGACGCCTTTTTTAACTTCTTAAAAATTGCTAATTTTTTCTCTATTATGACAGCTTGTCGTCTAGTGTAGTAGTATGATTTAAACCATTCTAAGATATTTCCTCTTATACCGGCTGAATATAATTGCTCTGTTAAAATGTTTAGGTCCACATAATCAAATGCTCGTTTTAGGTCCAAAAAAACTATTATTGAATATTTATTTTTATTTATTCCATTGTTTATCAAGCCCGTTAATTTTAGAATTGCCATTTCTGTATTTTTGTTTTTTTGGAATCCGTATTGATTGGCTGAAAAGAATTTTTGATGATTCAGGAAATTGAGCAGTTGGTATTTCTAAAATTTTTGAAAAAATCGGGAGAATTGAGATAGGTCTATAGTTGTTAGTATCATTGGAATCTCCAGTTGCGTTACACACTAAATACGAATTCAACAATTACATAACTGGACATTACGGTTAAGGGAACGATAGAGTGGTGTACGCACCCCCCAGTCTTCGTTTGTGATCTCCTTGCCATCTTAGCTGCTGCTGTTTTTCCCGCACGGCACTGCGGCACTACCTACACCCGGCACTATATCCTTTTCCTATCTGGCAATACGGCCCTTTCATATTCCGCAACTCAAACTTCAGGGAACCTCAACTCTCTATCCTCCAACAACACCAACTTTCATTTCCTCTCCCCTATGTTCTATCTCCTCATTTTACATCCTCTTCGGCTCCTCCTTAGAACCCCGGATTCGCTCCGTCTTGTAATTTTTCTTTTTGTGCTACATTTTAATTTGAGGCCTCAAGCAAGGGCAATTCGATTGGACTTTCGCGTGACCATTCCGGAGAAGGTCTGTGCTATTCATCCCTAATAAATTGCGCCCCTTCCTAAATAATCAGAACGCCTACGTGCACCGGTCATCTTCATATCAATACCTAAGGCGACCCCCATATTACATGCGGAACACAGGTGCTCTAATAGGCAATGCCGCTTTATATTTATATTCCCTCTCTTACATCCATTTCTAAGCGAGCAATACCCTTACTATACATTAATTTCAACATTTCATTATTCACGCTCTCCATAACTTCTCCACACCTACGCGTACGCCTCAGGAATCGAATCTCATTCCGTGACAGCTCCTATTCATGTATTTTAGAAAAACACCTTTCTCCTGTCACCAAGCCTTGAGCATGCCAGGTGACGGTTACACACCCGTGTAAAAGTCGCACCGACAGTTTGCTTAAGGGTAACCTATGCATGACGATTCGATCTCTTTCTAATATATATTCTCACTCTTCAATACCCTCTCTTTCTTTTCAAGTTGCGTTCAAATTGCATCTTCTTTTCAGTGAAGGTCCCGAATTTATTGACATCCCTATTCATGTATTTTCCATCTTACATTCTTATTTCATAGCTTCATACCTTGCCAGATGACTTGTGCTTCATCGGCAGTTGACTAAAGCAACTTCTTCCTTTCTTACATAATCTTTTATCACTCGTGGCCGCCCTGCACGTGTTCTTTACAACTACCCAAAGTCAAGCCTCAATTAATACCACACCTAGTCACCTTTCAAATAATCTTTAAATAAATAATCATCTTTATAAACATTTAACCATTTAAATAAATTAACAATCTTAACTAATTACCTTTATATTCAAATAATTACGAATTATTATGAGCGGAACGGACCCACTCATACCAGCTACTTTCTCACGATATTTTTCTAAAAAAACGTTTATTCTGATTATATTGGATGCTTAAAAAATATATGACAGACCTATTCACAGTGGTGCTTACGTTTTTGAAACATAATTTTGGATGCTTGTGATGTTTATATTAATTAATTTATATGACTTGATGTAGCTCTCCACTTGTTAATGCAAGATATACAGAAAACTGGATGTTGTGAAGATATTTATCATCACACTGATGATTTATTACTTAAAAAATCAACATCTGAAATAATAAGTATCTTCACAGCATCCAGTTTTCTGTATATCTTGCATGAATTAATTTATGCTACAAAATACAATCTCGAAGAAATTTACTGTGAAGATTACCGTATAACATTTAAATATCAACTAATTAAATTGCATTTCAACTATTCAAGAATTGTTTCTGAGCTTTTTTTTTTAAACCTTTTTCTTAAATGCAAGAAAACAGTATTTATATGAAATTGAATTTTACAATCCGATAGTGGAGCATTTCGTTGAACTTTTTTTTCTGACTGCGGTAATTATGCTTAGAATTACGGTAATTGTCTCACAAAATTTAGATCAAGACTTAAGAAATTATGATATTTCAGGTTTTTTTCATCATGAATAATAACCCTAGTTCGATTCCCCCTGAATATCGGAAGGATGAAGAACATTCTAAGATAGCGAATGGTAACATTTTTCAGTAAATACTGTAGTTGACTGATATATTAAGACATAATAAAATAAGACTTGTATATTTTTAATACGTACATCCATGTTCATTTTGCGACTTAAACGGATGAATTTGAATTTTCTGAATAGAAAAAGGGGGTGAGTTGCAATCTCCTCCATTTGTTCAAGGGGAGTATGCTGACGACGTTCCAGGATATGAAAACTTTAAAGAAGGTGAGCTCTCAACCGAAATAGCAAAACTTGAAAATTGGAGTTGTATTTCTTTTCTGTTATAAGTGAACCCAATTTCATCAACTTCTAGCTTAAGTTTGAGATAAATAGAAGAACACTGTGTCAGGGCCGGAACCAGGGGGGGAGGAAAAACTTTAGGGAGGGGGCAAATATTAGGAAAGAACGAAAATACCATACTTACCAAATGAAATACCATACCATTACATACCAAACTTAATCATTTTATTAATGATTAAGTTTTACTGCGGTGGGGGTGACTAAATTATGTTTGCCCCCCCCCCTCCCCCCACAAAATGCTAGTTACGGCCTAGCGTTGTGTGATTTTTAATAATAAACTGGAAATTATTCCAATTAGCTTTAACCTATGACAAAAAATATCAAGTGGAAATCTTTGTGTTTCATTTTTCATTATTTTTAATCTCCAGGAGTAGTTGCACCTCCTACTGCTCCTGATTGGGATTTCGATCATCCACCGGAACGACCAACCATTTCAGGGTATGTTTAAACCTATTTTTTCAGTTACCACATATTATAGTATCTCTTTAAACATTTTGGCGATCGTATATCCAAAAACTAACGCTTTTAGTTATTCCAGACTTTCTTAGTCTAGCTAGATCCCTGAATGAAGCACAGTTAAAAAGTTTTGGAGATTTCTATTCCTGATAGAGACAACGTTCCCTGGTTATGGGGTCATGACTAACAATGTTGCATCTTGATTGAATGACAATTTTCATACTCAGAGATACAAAAAAAAACCCTTAAACTCGAATATGCTAGATTTATTAGGTAAAGATGTCAACTCTTGCGGGGTTCAGCATTTCAGATCTCACAATAAACGTTATTCTTTTATAGCCTCCCATCAATAACCGAAGAAGAAGTTAGAGATGCCGTTTTGCAGTATGTCACTAACCACTGCTGCTATGGTAAAGGTACTGCTGTCAATATGGTAATAAAAGATATGAACGTGAAAAGCGCTTTTCATGTGAGTGTTGACTAATTTTTCTCCTGTTTTCCTGTATTTACTTAAATAAAGATGTGCTATTCTGATGAATATTTTCGTAATCAAATTATGCTGATTTTTTTTCAATTCATTAATAGATTCACACAACTAGTTAATGTCAAGTTAGTTACAGTATTAACCCTGTAATTGGCAAAGATTGAAATATCCAGAGAAGAAAATAAATTGAAGGGTTATGTGTTAAGCAAATGAGAGATGCCTTGAATACACTATTACATGACAAAAAAAAATTACTGTCAACATTTAAAAATATATGGGATGTTGCACTTCAGAAAACACACTGTATTTATAAGATTTACATAGATTAGAATAGTTTAAAAGTGTCACTTAATATTTACCAACTTACTTTTCTATCATTGATAAAGAATGCACAGCAATATGTCTCCTACACACATGGTATTTCCCTTCAAAATACAAGGGTTAAAAATAGTTCTTGCTTGACTTGTCAAAAAATAGGAGACGTGTACCTTTTTTAGTAATCCTGCTGGTAATCGTAAAAACTTCATGAACAGCTCACAAGTAAAAATCGCATGTTTAGGAGTTGTTTAGAAACATCAATGCCGAAATGAGCTCAAAATATGCAATGCCTTTACTTGAAAAATATAAGAAAACCATGTATGTTGCTTCAGAGCAACACGGTAAATTAAAGGGTTAAGATAGCATGTTAATATTGTGTATTGATTGCTGTTACTTGCATTCATTTCTCTATCTTTTAGTATACGTTTCAAACATTTGGAGAGAAACGCGAAACGCAGTGGAGCTATGTTCCTTACATCGGTAAGACATAATTGATTCTAATTTCAAAAAATTTTTACTGTATATATTTTGACATGTTATACCAGTAGAAAGAGGGTTTTTGTGGCAACAAAATTTATTCAATCCCTTCAACATAAAATTTATGATTCGAAAAAGTAAAGCTCATTCGTGAAAATTTCCCAGATATAAAAAGGCATTCTCTTAACCGCTTGGCTGCTGACGTATTTTCAATTTTGTGACGAACATGGAGATTGGTCAGCTTTCCGACGCCAACGTACCGCCAAATTGTTATCATTAATGCAATCCTGTGTAGCGAACCAAAGAAATTATCTCCCTCTTATCATTGGATAGAAAACGTCAATGTCAGCTTTTATCTCTATCATGTTTGTCAAACTAAGAATGAAAGTGAAGATTCAGGGACTTTCTGAAATGAAACCCTTTTTTCCGCTCCAACAAAAGCAATCAGGTGCAAACGACCCTAGCGCTACTATAGCTGGTGTTGCCACAGCAGTGTAAAAATACATTCAAAGATCAATCGGAATGAATTGGTTGTTCGATTTACGTCAAAGATCGAACCAATGATTTCTTTCATACTTAATAGTTATAGTTATGCGAGGGTCGGTTGACGTAAACACCATATTTTTATTTTTTTGGAAAAACTCTACTTCATTTTTTCGACACAGTCTCCTTCAAGCTTCACACACTTTTTTTTTTCAATGATGTTCAAATTTCTTTATCCCGTCAGAAAATTAAATTTTTTCTAACTCTTCAAAAAAGTGATTTATAGCTGCAATGGTCTCTTCATTTGATGAACATTTTTTTCCATCAAGCGAAACTTTCGATATTGGGAGCAGAAAATGTCACGTGTGGCCAAATCCGTGGATGAGAGATTTCTGTGAAGCCTAATTCCTGACATTTGTCCATTGCAATAGTGTACCTGTGAGATATGGCATTGACTTATTGAGGTAGGGCTTTCTTGTTCGTCAATCTTGGCCGTTTCGTTTGCACGCAGCTGTTCTTTCAAATATCCCAGAAATACGACACAATGTTCTCCAATTCCGTTGTCCAAATAAGGCCCTTCTGCAGGTAGTCAATAAAGGCAATGCTTCGAGAATCCAAAAACATTGTGGCCATCACTTTAGTAGACAAAATAGGCTTTGCCTTTTCGGTGCCGTTTCACCACTCTCCATTCACTGCTTTGATTGTTGTTTTCACTTTGATCTATGGTGGTGAAACCATGTTTCACCTAAGGTCAAAAATCGACGCCGAAAGTTTCAAGGGTTATGAGGCAAAATAGAGAAATTTTCTTTTCAAATGTCTTTTGCATTCACTTTTCATCAATCCTGATAAATCTCGGCACCAATCTTGAGAGAGAGAGAACAAAGCTTTTTTTATATTTAATTTCTCATGGAGAATATTGTGAACCCATTCTATTGAAATGCCTACAACATCAGCTATCTGAAGTAACTTCAATCTGGGATCTTCGTCGAAGATACCAGTCTTTTTCTAGAATTTCCAGGGTGGTAGCCTAAACCGGACGCCCAGGACGCTCTTCTTCTTCAGTGGACGTAAGGCCCGCTCAAATTCATTGATCCAAAAATAAATTATGTTTAATGATGGTGCAAGAGAGATCCCCATGAACTTATTACAGTTCAGCTTTGATCTAGACAGCTTGCAAATATTTTAGATAAAAATGTTTTTCACTGCAACGACACTCATTATTATCCATTTCAAAATGACTGCCGCAATTCGAACTTGGAATGACCCCAAAAAAAAATCCACAAAGCTCTTTTAGCTCTAACCTACTTGTGACAGGTTTTGAAGAGTGATACTTACAGTTGGGATAATTTGAAAGTGAACGTACCGCTATCTCATAGAGATAGATTACCTTACTTATCAAACGACCTACGTACAAGAAACTGAGAGCAGTCTTATATATATATATATATATACAAAAATGTACAAAATGAACATCATGAAAATTTAATATTTGTCGAAACTCACCAATACCAGCGCCATAGACAGCTGTAATATGCAGTGTAGTGAAAAAAAATTGTTAAAATATCAATTTTTTTAAATTAAAACAGAAAACAAATAATTATGTGAACTGGAAAGCAAAAAAAATGTGAACAATGAAAATTTCAAAAAGAAAAACATCGAAGAATTAAAAAATGAAAAATTCAAAAATCAAAAAAAAATAGGGGGATCGAGCATCTATTTAGGCTATGAATGCCAGGATATGCTCTCAGAAACGTTCTGTGCTAAGCCAATGAGAGCCCTAGACATTGGCTGTGACTTTTTCATTTTTGAATTTTTCATTGTTTATATTTTTTTGCTTTCCAGTTCACGTAATTATTTGTTTTCTATTTCATATAAAAAAATTTACATTTTAACAATATATATATATATATATATATATTTTTTTTTTTTTTTTTTTATTGCAGGTCAATTTATCGATGGACCAATGAATGGAAGGCCTCCCGGACCTTGGGAAATGATAGTCACTCCAGATACTTTGTTCTCAAACAGCAGAAAATCTGTAGAAGTTCCCCATACCGCATTCGTCAAAACGTGTTACAAATGTTGTGGTTCTGGTAAAGTTACTTGTAGCAGCTGTGGTGGTACCGGAAGGGTATGCACGTTCTATCAATTGAACAAAAAAGATAAGATTTTTAAATATTGCGAGAATGGTACTGTCATAAATTACAGACTCAGAAATTTTAGTTTGATCACATTAGCAATTAAAAAAATTAAATAAAGAACTAAATTTAACGTTTTCTTGTATTTTTATATATTTTTTTTTTCATTTATTTTACAGCATCACACTACTGATTCCAAAGGAAGGCGAACGTCACATATGTAAGTTAAATAAAAACAAATACCGCGTTCTAAAATTATTCGATTTGATTTACATACAAAATGAACACATAGTTGCGTGCTCCGAGATCAAATCCTTTTCGTTCTTTACTTAAACAATATGGGACGGATTCTATTGTTGTATTATTCATTTATACGAGTCTAATTCTTCAATTCTATCTCTGTTACTAAAAAACGAAATCGTACTTTTGTTGTCATGCTTTTCGAATTTGTCTCAAAGTACAGATGCCTCTAGGACTATATCCAATGCTCTCAGTATATAGACTGAAAGTTCTGTAAGAATATTGATGTCACGTTTCATCACCAATCCAACTCAACCGTAATAAATTTCCTTAAGACCGATGTCATATATAAAGCATGTCATACAATATACTGTATATGTTTGTCGCTACATTCGTGCATAGTTTTCTCAACAAAGCTATTAAAAAAGTACTTCGTCCTTGACTTTTGGACGCATGTGTAGTTTAATTTTTGGATTTCGATTTTATTTTACGAACAGAAAACTTTATTGACTATCATTTACCACTTTCATTTTGATCAAACATAGCTACTTTTCACCTGCTATAACGTGTTAAAGTTAATAGAATATGGTACGCGAAAGTTCCTTTTTTTTCAACAACTCCCCATAGAATGCATATGATTTTAGATGATACCTATGTATTTACGTGCTACGATTCTGACTTAAAATTAATAAGATAATTTCAATTCATAAATCAGGTCCTCTTTCACATTCCCTTAATTTCAGACCAGTCGCATAATTTCTACATGCTGCAAGCTTTTTGAACTCATAAAAAATTGCCAAAGAAATCCATCCGCTTACACCTTGATTTGATAAGCTTCTTTTTCGCTAATCAACACGGCTTTCGATCATCATTGTCTGCATTTACCCAATTAGCTCTTTTTATACACGATTTATAATACAAAAAAAATACAAAATGTAATATACAAATACAAATATAAATTACACAAAGACAACGACACAAAATACGCACATATATTACATGCACTATGTAGCCCGAAGGGACGATAAGGTCCTTCCAGCAGGCTTAGATGATTTTTATTATTGATTTTTTTTCCATTCAGCAACAGCTCTTTTATATACACTGCTGGCCACCGTAAATGCAACACCCTGAAGGAAGCATGCAAATAATATGAAATTTACAACATGCATTAGCGGAGGTGAGATATGCAAATGATTAGAATTTCAGCGCAGTCGAACATCACGCGCGCCTGTGGCGCCACTTCAAAGCGCTATTTAAGGCTTGGAGATTTCGACGATTTGAAGTACGGCAATTGTGTTTTTCTTGTGGTTTTTTCAAAAAAACGATCAATTATGCCTCGTAGAAAACAGCGATCATCTTTTGATCAAGTATCCGAGTTCGACAGAGGAAGGATAGTGGCCTACCGAGATTGTGGATTATCTTTCAGGGAAATCGGTAGTCGTGTTGGACGAAACCAAACAACTATAATGCGGATATGTGATCGTAAATGTGATGGAATGAAATTGTCTTTACTGACGAGTCACGCTTCTGTCTGCAACACCACGATGGTCGGATTCGAGTCTGGAGACACCGTGGAGAGAGGATGCTGAACAGCTGCGTTATGCACCGCCACACTGGTCCTGCACCGGGTATTATGGTATGGGGCGGTATTGGATATCACTCTCGCACTCCTCTAGTACGCATTGCCGGTACTTTAAAAAGCCAGCGCTACATCTCCGAGGTGGTGGAGCCAGTTGTCCTTCCTTACCTTCAGGGCTTGCCCACAGCCATATTTCAACAGGATAATGCGCGACCACACGTGGCACGCATTGTCCAAAGGTTCTTCGTCAATCGCCAGATTGAATTGCTTCCCTGGCCAGCTCGCTCTCCGGATCTTTCGCCGATAGAAAACATGTGGTCCATGGTTGCTCAACGATTGACCCAGATTACATCCCCAGCTGCCACACCAGATCAACTTTGGCAACGCGTGGAAGCTGCTTGGTCTGCTGTACCCCAAGAACACATCCAAAGTCTCTTTGAATCAATGCCGAGGCGTGTGGCAGCGGTGATCTCCAACAATGGCGGCTACTCTGGCTACTGATTTTGGCAGGAACCACACTTCACAGAAGTCTATAAATTTAATCATTTGATGCTTGGTCAACATGTTATCTACAAAATAAATATTGTTGCGATATCTCTTGTCTTTCTTGGTGTTGCAATTTGGGTGGCCAGCAGTGTATATTAGATGTATTTTAATATATATATATGCATTGTGGACAATAATTAATTTCAAATAACTGCATTGATATCTGTGTTTTTGATCATATCAAAGATATTGCATTCTGTGTTACTATTACTATTTGTGTGATTATTAGTATAGATGATGTTCATTATTTTTGGAGCGATGTAGCAAAAACTTTTTTGAAATAATGTTTTACTACTTTTAAGCACTTGATAAATATTTCTATATCTATTCAAGGTTCGATATATTTTCATTTTTTACTAACCATTCTTCATTTTTGATGATAAATTTAAAAATTCTGTACATGTAGTTCTGTCCCATTGTCAATATGTGGCACTGAATTTTTTTTGTTATCTATTGGAACATTTATTAATTCTCTTAATTTATTATAAAGATTGTCTAAATTGCGTATGTTCTCATAATATGCTCCTTCCCCAGACACATATTCCATAATTTATATTTGAGTAAACCCATCTATAGAAGATATCTTTTAAGAAATTATTGTCAACTATGTATTTAAGTTTATGAAAAACTCCTGAATGCATTCTGAGTTTTTTTTATCATTTTTTCACTATGTATGTTCCATTTTAGGTTATCTTGCATAATTATTCCCAAGTATTCATAATTAAAAACTCTACCTATTTCTTCACTCACATTCTAATAGAGTTTGAGATTGGCAGTGGGTATGCAGTTTTAAGTGGATTTCTGTACTTTCATTTATATTTCTTGTTTTCGTGCACATGAATTTAGTTTTTTGTGTATTTATTTTTAATTTATGTTTAACTAGCCAGTGATTTTTGATAGATCTTTTTCTCTGTTCTTCTAATCAGACTGTCTATTTCTGTATCCTTAGCATATAAAACTGTGTCATCTGCAAAAGATATAATGTTCATTGAGATTTAAGTTACTTATTTCATTTATGTAAATTAAAAATAATATCGGCACTAAAACCGACCACTGTGGGACTCCTTTTTTTACTTCCTGAAATTCATTAATTTCTTTCTCTAATATGACAGCTTGTCTGTCGTCTATTGAAATAGTAAAATTTAAACCATTCAAAGATATTTCCTCTTATACCGGCTGAATATTATTTCTCTTAGGATATTTAGATCTACATAGTCAAATGCTCGTTTTAGGTCCAGAAATACTATTATTGAATATTTATTTTTATTTATTCCATTATTTATCAAGCCCATTAATTTTAGAATTGCCAATTCCATATTTTTGTTTTTTTTGGAAGCCATATTGACTGGTTGCAAAGAATTTTTCATGATTTACGAAATTGATCAGTTGGTATTTTATACATTTTTTAATTTTTGAAAAAATCGGAATTATCGAGATAGGTCTATAGTTGTTTGTATCATTGGAATCTCCTGTTTCATAAAGAGAGTGCACGAGGGAGTTTTTTAGTTCAGAATAAAATACTCCATTTGTTATTGAGGAATCGACCAAATCCTTTAACACATCCATGTGGTAGTGGGAAATTATTTTCATCATTTTCTACGTAATTCGATCATTAAAACCACTTGCTTCATTTTCTTTAATTTCTGCCACAATTTGTCTCAGTATATGGCTTTCAATTTCAAGGTAGAGCATGGAATTTATTGATTTGTCTGAGGGGCCTTTTTGTTCTATACATGTACAAAAATCGCATTTTCCTCATAATTATTTATATTTCTCGTGATAAATTCATGATTAAATTAATTTGCAAGTTCTGTTGGATTTTCAAAAACTGGTAAAATCTTTTTTTCACAATCTTTATTTAATATACTTTTTCTAATAATTTACCATTGCAATCTTTTATTGTTTTCGCAAGCTTTAAAACTCTCCTGATCTTTAAAGAGAGCTTCCATCATCTACAAGCTCAGTCAATTTAGAATACTAATGTTTCACAAAACTGAACTTTTTCCGTTAACAAATCATTTTAAGATAAATTATATTTCACCCTATATGAAAACAAAGATTTGCATTCGATATCATTCGAACACCGTTGAAACCACGTGTAATTTGTTATAAACATATCAGTACACAATGTTTTTTTGTCCATTTTATTTTTATTCTTAAGGTGTTTCACGTGCTCGGGAACTGGCAGAGTCACATGTCCAATCTGTGAAGGCCATGGTCAGCTTAAAGGCTTTCTTCAAATGGACATCATTTGGTAAGTAAAATCTACTCGTTGTTTTAATCAAGCAAAAAATTAACTCATCCTATTCTTAACAATTAGAATAATTCAGTATAGTAACTTTTAAATTGTGAAAAGAGTCTGCCTTGAAAAATATTAAAATACCTATCACAATACACATTCTAGGTCTCATGAAATGTTTTCAGTGATAGGTCTACTCTGTGCGTCAAATGTAATTTCCTATTCAAATTAAATGTTTACAAATAATGTAAGATATCTCATATATACACGGTGTTCTGTTAATGAACCGACAAATTCAGAGGGTTGTTAGTAGACATCAAGAGGAACAAAAATCGCAATAAAACATGATGTCGCAAACCACTTTGAGAGGGTGAAAATCGCGAAAAACAGTGGCAGGAAATTGACTATTTGAATGTGTGGTGACGTCAAGCATCCAGCGCACGAACTGTTCACGACGGGGATAGTCGTCTTCGGTTAGGAGTTGCACCTTCTGTATGAGGAAGGGATACATCTTTTCACTATGCAGAACATTCCAGACTGCCGTGTGCCGAATATTTGAGTTCAGCTGCAACCGCTCGTGTACTTGTCGACGGGGAATCGGCAAACCGTTGCAGCATTTCTTCCATTTGAGGAGTGCGTACATTGCGCGGTCTCCCTGCATCACGCCGTGCTGGGTGGAAGGTCCCCGTCTCCCGTAGTTGTCGATCGATCGTGACGAAGGTAGTATGGTGCGGACAACGCCTCATCGGATATTGCTGTTGGTACATCCGCTGGGCTAAGCGCCCATTGCCATCTGCTCAACCGTAAACCAGATGCATATCAGCGTATTCCTCTTTCGTGTAGTCAACCATCACGATACTCATTGAAACAGACAACTTCTACACGTGCTTACTACCGCAATAGCGCTAATTTACGTCATCCGTAGCGCATGATCCTACCCCAGCGCATGAGTTTCGCGACGCTGCTTACGTCAGATATGGTGAGCGAACTCACTAACGCATTCAGCGATCAACTGACATCCAACTTTCTTCTCTGGACTCAGAGCCTGCATGCGTTTTTCGCGATTTTCATCCTCTCAACGCTTTCTTGCAGATAAAAGCAACCCTCCCCCAGGAAATTTAGTATATGCCTACGGTTAAGAAGGCAAAAAACTTTTTTTTTATTTTCCATGAAATTCAAATATATTTTTTTCATATAAGTGCTCAATGCACAATCAGTATTCGTATAATTTCAATCCTTTCATTGTCAAAAAATTTAAAAAGTGAAAAAATACCCTGAAAATGCTAAAAAATTGCCCTAACAGTGAAAAAAAGGAGAAAAATGCAAAAGATGCAAAAAAATGCAAACGTCATCAGCATCCGGGTCCTAGTTATAATACTTGAAGTTTATACAGGTGATTCTAAATTCATGGACAAACTTAACAAGAGGTGATATAATATCCCTAAACAAGCATTTTTAGTCATAGAATGTGTGGTCGAATCGCAATAGCAAAGACGTTAGAGAGTGTTTTATAGAGTGCACAACAGCACTTCACCAAAAGCAAATATCATATTTTTCTGACGGATTTGCTGCAATACGTGCAATCAACCATTCGAGGGTGCAGGATATTGTAATGTGGTAGGCCTTCTTATGGTGCAACTTGGGTAACGTAAATTCTACCACAAGTCACTGTACCGCTTAATCATTGTTTGGCGCAGCACAACTTTGATGTTCCTTGCACCAATAAAAAACAAACTAAAGTCCAATCCGAAGGCGCATATGCACCCTCGAATGGTTGATTGTACTTATTGTAGTAAATCCGTCGGAAACATATATTTGTTTTCGGTGAAATGCTGTTGTGCACTCATTAAAAACACCCTCCACTGCCTTTGCTATTGCAATTCGACTGCACATTCTATGATTAAAAATGCTTATTTACGTGTCTTATATCACCTAACGTTTTTTCCCATGAATTTAGAATCACCCTGTCGACGTACATCACAAGTGCTTTTCCATTACTCTAAAAAAATGCCTTAGTACATGTAGAGCAAATACCGAATTTATATCCTATTTTTTATGCAATGTTAGAAATTCTAATAAATCAAAAATACTCTTTTTCGTTTCAGGACAAACCATCATGAAAACTTCATTTCAGACACCTGTGCTCTCCCAAAAACTAAGTTACTAGATGTTACGGGAAAGTTTGTTTTTGAAGAACAAAATGATCATGTAAGAATTACATATTACTAGGGCTGGTCCAATTAATCGATCAGTTGTTAATCACAATTAAAAATTTCGTTGAATTAATCGACTCGATGAATCCTATTAAAATTTGTGTAAAAGTTTGCAATTTAACTCGATTTGTTTAACGAAACCGATTAGTTGCCTTAAAAGTTATGTACGTATGTATAACATTTTCGATAAGTGACTGTATTTAAAAATATTTTATAATCAATATTTTGATCAAATTTTTCTACATGTGGGGGAAATACAAGTGGGTTCAGCAAAAACTAGTAATGATTTCACTCTCAAATTGAGTTTGACGAGTTTGATAAGTTTTAGAAGACAAAAATTTATTTTATCCACTATGAACAGTAGTTTTTCATAGTTTTGGAGAAGCATCAGCTCCTTTCCTCCTAAGCACCATTCGGGAGGAGTTTTTAGGAAAACAAGCAGAAAAACAATATGATTGAAAGTAGTTTCGAAATCAGTGACTAGCCTAAAATAACCAATTTTTTTAAAAAACGACAAGGTCCAAGAAATATTTCAGATTTTTACATAATATATTCAGTATATTACATGTTTTGCTTCAAACAGGCAGTCTTAATTTCTTGATTTATTGTTATATTTGCTCACATCTGGCGAATAAGTGCGTGAAATGAAAATAAATTTTTACAGCGTCGGTTAATATTATATGGTTACGAAAAACATTCGATTGAAATTCGATTAAAAAAATTTGATTAATCAATTAAAAATTTTAATCGATTCCCAACCCTACATATTACGTCTTTTCCCGTAAAAATTTAAGAAAATAGTGGATCTAATGGAATAGTACATATCTAAATCATATACACTGTTCAAAACAATTAGGGGAGCACATGGTTTTAACAAAATTACGCAAAGATGTATACCGATAAGTAACATAAAATGAATCATCCATAATTTAAAGCCTAGCAGGAAACGGAAGAAGAAAACTTCATATGACGTCAAAAACCAGAAAAAGGAGATAAGGGCAGAAATCGGGATGTTGCAGAAACGTCTGTTTTACTGCCGTAACTGTGACATTCGATCGCGCAGTATTTTTTTTTTTTGAGACAAGGTGACTTGAGGATGTCTCAACAACGTGATTTACCGGAATCCATGGCATGGTGTGTTATAGGCAGACTGGAATCTGGGCAAACACAACGTAGTGTCGTGGACGCTGTTGGAGTCGCCAGAAGTGTTGTTGCAAGGCTGTGGAATCGATTCCAAGAAACAGGAAATGTTAGACGTCGACCAGGGCAAGGTCGGCCACGCGCCACTACAGCAACTGATGACCGGTATATACGGTTAACAGCCCGTCGAAACAGAACAGAGAATGCTACGCAGCTGCAAAGACGGTTGCTCTTGGCAACAGGACGAAGTGTGTCCAGCCAAACAGTACGTAATCGGCTTCATGAGGGAGGGCTCTATGCACGTAGGCCAATGGTCTGCATTCCGTTGACCCCACGCCACCGTGCGGCCCGAAGAAGATGGGCTGCTGAACATCGAGATTGGGAGCAACATGATTGGAGCCAAGTGCTGTTTACAGACGAGGCCCGATTCAGTCTGGAGTGTGACACCCGACGTGTTCTGGTATGGAGGGACAGGGGCACTCGAAATAACCCCGCATTCGTTCGTGAAAGGTCACAATACAGACGAGCTGGTTGGATGGTATGGGGTGGAATCAGCATAGGTGGACGTACGGACCTGCATATCATTCGGAATGGCACTTTGACGGCCCGAAGGTATGCAGACGAGATACTGCGACCTCATGTCATCCCTTACGCTGGAGCCATTGGAGATTCCTTTGTTTTCCAGGATGATAATGCCCGACCGCATAGAGCGCGTCTGGTGGAGAACATGCTTGAAGCTGAAACAATACAGCGTATGGAATGGCCAGCGTGCTCTCCTGACCTGAATCCAATCGAGCATGTTTGGGACATGCTCGAACGACGCATTGCTGCGCGACCAAGGCCGCCTGTTACTGTCCGAGACTTGCAGATTGCACTTCTTGAGGAGTGGAACAGTATTCCCCAAAGTCTGATCGATAACCTCATCGCATCCATGGCAAACAGGTGTGCAGCAGTCTTAGCTGTTCGAGGAGACCACACGCCCTATTAAAACTCATGCATCATGTCTGAACAGTACTTTTTTTTATCGTTTACATGTAACCAAATTGTTGCCCTAAATCATCTTTTCATGTTTTTTCCATATTTTCAAAGAATTAAAGATTAATTCCAAATTTTTTTACGTCTTTTTTCTGTATTGCGCATTGATCCGCGTGTACTATCCATTGTATGCCAATACGTGGCTGTCTCGCACGGTTTTCTTCACTTTTTTGCTTGCTCCCCTACTTGTTTTGAGCAGTTTAGCTTTCTCAGGGTTCATAGATAATCTGTAAATCCCAATCCATTTTTATAAAATGAAAACATTTCTGAGAAACACACACGAAAATTTCATTTTCCAATGAAATTCTATCTGAAATGTAAACTATATATATATATATATATATATATATATATAAGATCATATTTATATATATATTTTTAGGTATATCCGATTGTTCAATCTGGAAATGCTTCAGTTGATGAAGCTTCAAAAGTTTTAGTTCGAAAGCACGGCACGGAATTTGTAACTGAGAAAATTCTTAAACAAGTATGAGTACTGATTTGTTAAATTATTTTAGTGAATACTTTTTGATTTTTACATCATATGAAAGAAAATTCTCCTTATATATATTATTGCAGCGCCACACGTTGAGGATTGTGCCTCTTGCTGAAGTAAATTATTCTTGGAAAAATCAAGACGGATTCTTTTATGTCTATGGATTTGAGAACAAAGTGTATTTCGAGAAATATCCCCAGAGATGTTGTTGGCTGTGCAATATTCTGTAACGAATATCATTTCGATGTGTTAAAATATTTGAAGTTCTCAACGAGACCATTTTCGAATTTTTTCAGAAATAATGCGGTATTCAAGTGTTGAAAAAAGTGGTGTTTTTGTTGATTTTTTTTTGTTACTATACAGAGATCTTTTATTGCATAGCATATTAGTAAAGTATTCAATTTTTGGTAGATTGTGTGTTATCTCTCTCTGTCATTTAGTGTTCCATAATTCTTCGGATATAACCACTTCACTATCCCCATGACGTAATCATACAAGCATTCCGACTATGGCCAACATTCTCAAGTGTTCAGTTGTCTCTTTGTATTCATTTTTCACATTTAATACTCATCTAAAGATCATATTACGTGCATTATTTGTATAGCATATCTATGCAAATAATTTGATGGCGTAATTTTCAATATTCTAATTTTTTTAAACTATGCCTAGTGGATATATATAAAATCTTGACAGAATTGCCAGTGTTAAAATCCAACATTCTTCAGAAAAATCAGTCTGACGAAACATTGACATGAGGCGTTTAGAGCTAAAGTGGATCAAGTCCATAAATTATAGTTTTGAGATAATCAAGGAGATAACCAAGTTTATTAACACTAGTTGAATCCTAAAGTGATTTAGATGATAATTTTCTTTTTATTGTTGTAGTATGAAGACTAACTTAAATATGGGTCATAATTTAAAAATTCAAAAACAATAATTAAGGTGGCAATTGAATTTTAAATCAGAATTTACTGGACTTGATCCACTTTGGCCCTGAAATGTTTTTTACATAAGGTCGATCAAATGAATACGACACAGTGAAAATGGAAACATTTTATTACTTTTTAACACCTGTATCATAAAATAATCTAAAATGTTTGAAATTAAGCTTTAAATGTGGTGTCATCAAAGAAAGACTCGTCATTATATATCTGATTCTTCAATTTCCTCATTCAGGGATGTTTGTAACCTAGTGGCAATTTCTGTCCGTAGGCTTTTGAAATGGGCGTGGGTGTTTGGGGGAAGAAATGGTAAAAGTGAAAGCATATCTTTTTTTTTTGCCTCAGAGACCACTTTTGGAGTTTTGTACAGCGGGTCTAGCTTCTCAACAAATTGAGAAATTTTGGTAGACATAGTTACTTTCGAGAAGCCAATATCTGCATTTAAGGTATTTTTAAACTGCAATGTTCAAGGTTCCTCTCGCTTAAACCTTATCCACCTCATCTCTAACCACTTTGCGGGATGGGCTTCATCAGTTTTTTTCCTGTTGACTATCATGTCTTGAAGTTTTTTGGTGGATGAAATTTCAGGTGTAGTTACTTTGACAACCACGAAAGGCTTCTTAGTCTTGGCTTTATTGGACACATAAATCCAGTCCTCGGGAGTAGATTTGAATACACTTTCGTGACGCTGATTCTATAGCTCCGAAATCTTGATCATTAGGCAAAAATGAATGGCATGAAACCGAAAATTTATGATCAATTGTTTTAATGCTTAACTGAGGATCTAAGACCAAGTTCATCAATGTAGAGGCGACTTTAATATTTCGATTTTGGCCAGTGCATCAACCAGAGTAGAGAATAACATGTGTATGGTTTTTAGCCTCTTGCCTAATATGTTTAGCAAGCACAGGTGTTATTTCTTTGGAGACCCTCCCCCTCCTTATGTCTCGTCCCATAAATGCATGTACCCATTATCATTGTTAAAAGAATGGATTCCAAAATTGTGCACATACATATTTCGCTTATAGTATGCTATAGATGTAGTCAATTTTGGATATGGGGGAGAGCCTTTTGTAGGTCAAATGCTGCAACATAACATGCATCTGATGCAGCAGTTTGTCATTTTTAAGAGACTGTCAAGCTTACACAGATTTGACCAAGTGCAGTTTCTTTTCTAATTCAAATTTACCACGCCGTTCCGGGTCATTTGTTTCAGCTACTATTTTCAATTGAAGTTCGTCACATCGACTACATGTATCTTTTGCAGGAACTTTAAAATGCAAGTTATATACAAACTTAGTAGAGAAAGTATGATAGTAAAAATTTTCTTTCAAACACACACAAAGCTTGCTTTCCTTCACTTTGGCATTTCTCAACGTTTAAGTCATTTCATTTTTATAATATTTAAATCAGGATGAAGATACTTAATTTCCGGATTTCTTTTTCTACTGTAGTGGCTCTGATACGCTGGAAAAGATTTGATATGTGCTACTATATTCGGAATCATCAAGTCTATTAATTGGAGCTTTTTTACAACGCGAATCAACGACGGCATGAACTTCAGGCTTTGATATGCACCTGTAAACCCTACCATGGCTAAGCTGAAGGGTTTCAAGAAAACACTTTTTGCACACCGTTTGAGAATTGGCGCCATCCCTTAAAATGTAGGAATACGAAACATTCTTTTCACTACCACATCCATCTCGTATTCGTTTACGTTCCACTCTGTGACTCGTAACTGAACTTCTAATATACACATTTTGTTTGCTGAAATCTCCTAACATCCAAAATGATTCGAATATGAGGTTTTTTTCCTCCTCTGTGGGTTACAATTTTTGGTTACAATTCTTTTTACAGTGACAAGGTGCATTTGTAAAGTACTTTTTTGAAATTTCCTTGCTTTTTACTGAATGATAAGCAAGCCCACTGTTTCTTAAATTCTGCCTTTTCCTTTTTTTCCCCAAGTGTCTTCATTTTTCTTTCTTCTTCTACCCCTTTCTTTATTTGCCTGCTCGTCTTCTTGAATAGGCCTACTTGGCCCAGGAAGTGACAAAGAAGAAGCTGCGACTAGTTCCACCTGACTTGAATCGGAGTTATCTAGAAAGAAAAAAGAATGCACGAATTTTTTTTTTTTTTTTTGTCAATAGGTTTTTGATATACAAAATCATAAATTTCAAAATTATGGATAAACAGTGAAAACAGTAAGTAACAGAACATCAAATCAATCGAAATGCATTCAGAAAAGGTTATGTTATAATTTGTTATTTTATCATACTTTACCTTCAGTTTCTAAAGTAGCTGATTCGTTTTGCGAAGCCACATAGTCTGAGGATGAATCAGAAAACTTCACACATTCATCAGAATCCATTATTTTGAAGTTTTACCAACCAACACACGTGCACAAGTACACAAACAAAAACCACGTGCTATGATTTTGGACTTGATTCACTTTAGCACGGAACTTTTATGAGAGTTTTTCAGGGCTAAAGACAACTTCTGCCATCGATTAGAAAATAGCAATAGTAGGGATTTGGTTCACTATGGCTCTGAAAATATACACCATTAACAAGTATTAATCCGCAACAAACAAATTTTTTTATACTTTTGGACTTGATCCACTTTAGCTCTGAATGCCTCATATTTCAACGGCATTGATTTTTTAAGGCATTTTTTTACTCTCTATTTGCTCTTCTTAGTGCCTCTCATTCTCAAAAATTTATAAATTTAAAACAAAAAGCTAACTGCTACATATGTCAGTGTTGGTACATAATTCTTTTTTTCAAAGTTGTTACATTAAAGGTTTAAATTAATTCCTGCAATGGTTAAAAAAAGGAATGGTCTAGTATCAAACTCGGACTTTCATGCACTTCGTATGTGTTTTCGCAAGTTTCCAATGATTAACCCCCTTGCTTACAAGCGAATTGGCAAGAAATTCGGATGCGCTCTATTTGACGAGAATCGGCAATATATATAAATATATAGTAACCTTGTCCTAACCTAACAGCACGTTAGAAAAAGGGAAGAAAAAAAAACAAGTGAAAGAGTAAGACAGTATTATAGATAACATAATTACAGCGGCATTGGACCACCAATGCCGCTGTGGTGGTCGAGTGGTTATAGTGCCGGACTCGTGATGCGAGGATCCGGGTTCGAACCCCACAGTGGTGGTCGGCTGAAGTTGGTTTTCTGTGGTTCCCAACTTCAAGGCGCAAATGCGAGCCGATCTCCCCGTTAAAAAGTCTCGCCACAGAGAGCAACAGTCCTACAACGGTAAATCATTCAACCATAACACTTCACTCATAGTTTGTAAAACTGGGGGCAGATGACAGCACTACACATAACAAGCATTACACAGAAACAAACTTTACGTCAGGTTGCACTACACGTACACGCACATTCCCGCATGTACCGATTCGTTGGGGGGTTTCGGGGGGGTGCATGTGTGGTGTAGCAGTAGTAGGTAGGGGCTCGGGGATCCATGATGTTCAGCCACCTCGTTGGGCAATTTGCCTGTTGTGGCGTTGTATTTGTATTTGTATTTGTATAAGGTGATAAGAATGTAGGTACAAAGTTGGATTTCTTTTCACCCTCACCCTACCTGTTCTTTCACTCTTATAGAAATATGTGAGGAAAAAAATCCCTAGCAGGGTATACAAAAACCAAAACCAACAAAAATTGTAAGGTTGCAACAAAACTTCAGGATGATCAGGAGAGAGGAAAGAAAACAGAGTGAACTTGTTTGAATTCATTCTACTAGCGTTTGGACGCAATATCACGTCCTTTGATCGTAAAGTGGTTAAATATTCAGTGTGACTTTATTTTTTGATATCTCAATATAGATTAATACAGGTAAAACTTACTTTTGCTTTCGCTATTAGATATGGTGGGTATTATAACCCTGCACACATCTGTACACAAATGTTGCTTTTTCCCACTGTAGAATTATTTTTTTTACCTCAGGGAGTTAAGCCCTTACTTGAAGGATTGTACAAGTTTTAAGTCATAAATATGGTGAATATGAACTTTGGAGGTTTTTTCCATCAGAGGAAAGCACTTAAGGTTGAACTTTCAGGGGTTTTTTCTGCCAGGTGAAAGTGACTCCGGGAAAAATGTGATTTAATACATAAAATTTAGAAATAAAATTCTGGGAAAAAAAATGTATGGGAAGATATATGTGTACCCTGCATCATCTTGGCCAGAAACATTTGAACGAAGTGAATAAATAACAATTGAAAAATTTAGATAAAAAAAGATTTGCTGAAATTTGTTTTTAATGCATTTTTTGAGTATCGAAAATGCAAAAAAACATCTTGAGAATTCCAAAAAAATGAATGGGTCTTAAAGGGATAAATAGTGGTGCTAATAGCTGTGAAGGGTGAAACCCGTTGGTAATTTTTTTACCACCGTCACCCAATGTTAAAAATTATTAATTTTTGCGAGTTACTTTGTTCATTAGACAATTTTTTTGTTTTTATGCTCTTGGAGAAAAGTGATCATGCCCATCCCAGGTTCCACGGAATATCTATTAAAAATCAATGATGTAACAGTAAATTTTCATTCCGCTGTTTTTCATTACAGATCCCCACAATATAATGGTATGAACCATTGTTCTTCACTTACAATTAGAAATATAAATCGCAACAACAACTTCACACACAAAACTAGATACGCAAGCACACTGTTAGATACACATAAGGACTTCTATCACAACTTCTATCTTAAAGGCTATAAACGGTATTAAATTGCCTACGTTATGTTACGATAATTATGACTATAAATATGAATTAACATCTCACATGTTTGTCATGTTCAAACGATTGATGATTTTTCGGAAATCTTTGCAATAACTGTCAACGTTGCCTACCTTTGGCATCATTTTTAGCGACAACTGGTCATGGGTGGAAATACGCCCCCCCCCCCCCCGCCAATGACGGAGCTGACTAATGTATATTGCATACATACATAAATTTACATCATCATTATCTTGCCTCATTCCAGCCAGAGGCGTACGCAGGGGGTGGCACGGGCCCCTTGTGCCACTCACAAGCCGACAAAAAAAAATGTATATTTCGGTGAAAAATCAAAATATCAGAAGAAAATATCCTTTATATGCTATGTTAACCAATTTGTTAATTTAAATACTTTTTGAAGGGTAACTCAAAATTCCTCAGGAAGATAATTTCTGTGCCTCCCCCCCCCCCCCAGCCTCCAAGCTTTTTGTGTCCTTTCCAAAGGTCGATCCTGCGCACGCCCTTGATTCCAGCCATTGAAGTTCATCTCCGCCTATGCAACTGGCAATTTCGATTCGTATTTGTGATCTCGATTTTCCGTAATTTTCTCGAGGAAATGTGGTCAGAGAGAGAGTTCACTCATTTCTCATATGTTTTACTCATAGCCCCCCCCCCCCCCGAATGGTGGGGCTGACAGGACTCTAGCCCTGGGTCCCAGGACAATTATCATCTCTTTTTTTTTCATGCTATAAATTTACTATACAAGGGCCCGTGAAAAAACTGGCTTAGGGATCCGTCAAATATCCCAGCCTAGGGGCCCCACTCTAGAATGTGAGAGCCATTATTTTACCCATTGGCCAACTCGAAGCCTTGCCCCCTAGAGTTTTTTGCAGTGAAAAACGAACCCTCCTCTCGCAAAAATCTTATGTACGCCCACGGCCGACTCAATTCATGTTGTTGCTGTGTTGAGTCGGCCGCGATACGCCTATGGGTTCTTTCCCTTTACTTCTTTCTAGATTTGTTCTCTCCATGTGTCAGGGGCGGGTTCAGGGTGATTTATCGTGCAAGTTAGTTGAGCCATCCTGTACTTACGGAACAGGCCAATTTTCCCCGAATTATTCGACTCTTGGTAAGAGTGATTGCCCCCTTTTGGATCTGCCCTTACCAAGAGGTAGTCACAATGTTGGTTATCCTTAGATGAGGTTTGTATATCCCTCAAAACTTGGCTGACCATATTTCTTTAAATGTATGAAAAATATGCAATAATGTTATCCCAAATACTGGAAAATACCAATTGCCATCAAAAATTATGGCAAAAGTTAGTAAAGTTGCCGATTGCTGAAGTCCCCGAAAAGTCACCAATGGCGGAAAATGTACCACTGCTGCAAATTACAGTGTATTAAAATGAATTAAACGGAAAAACACGACAAATATGTGAGATGAATGTTCTTATTCATGGATTCGAGCACCCCAAAATTAATTCAGAAATTAAAATTTCCGATATAAAACTAAAGACGAAACACAGTTTCGAAACACTTCTGACGCCCCTGAAGATAATTTAAATCCTTAATTTCAATAAAGAATAAAAATTCAAGTTGGTTTCGTTGAAAATATGTGAAGAAAACGGGACATTTATACAAAAAAAAAGTCGGGAAGGCCAAAATTACGCGAAAATATTGGAATGTCGTTTGAAATACCGGACGTATGGTCACGCTAGTAACAAAGAATTTCAAAGAAATTTCCAGTAAATTCATATTTTAAAATAAAGACAGCCTTTAATGTGTGGGAGTAAGCTTCTTTAAAGAGCTTACTACAAGAGTACGAACGCCATCTTCTGGATATAATGTTTATAACAGCCTGAGGGCCGCTTCCAAGAATAAACTGGCCCGGCCTTCATTCGCTTTATTTTTTATATAGTAATCAATTGAGTTTCGTGAGCGAGTGAGTAGGCGGCCGAGATCTAGTGAAACCGCTCGTACTGAGCCTGACATTTGTTGTTGTTATCTCTTATTGCTATGGAGAGATCTACGGAACCTCCACAACAAACTTCCTGTAACTTCTTGGAGTTCGGCAAAATGTCCAAAGTGAAACGAATACTAGATGAAGCGGCTGAAATAAACAATCCGGAAATCGATTTAGTCGATAAAGGAATCGCTTCGTTTGAAGAAATGCCTGGTTTGCGTGAGTGAATATGTTTCTTTTATTTTTAACAATCTTCTCTTCCAAATATGGTTAACCAAATTTTAAAAAGGCCGGGCGTGACGTCATTTATTTGGGCGTGGGCTCTTTTCCTGTTTACATCTGTTAAAGGATGATTGATTGATCATCTAAAAAGATGAATGGAAATAAAGAAATCTATCGTTTCGTACATAAATATTAGTTGCTTTGTTTTTAATTATTGATGCTGTCAAATGTTTTTACTTATCCTCGTTAAATTTGACCAATTTATAAGAATGGAATACAGATGACAATTTTTTTTTCAAAAAAATAATAAATTTGATTTTCAGTTATATGGATTTGAATAAAGCGAGTGATATTTTTGATAAAATTAAATTTTTGAGTGAATATAAAATTTTACCGGAAGAGTAAAAATGTATTTATTCTGATCAATATACATTTATCGCTCTAAATTTTTTTTTCACTCTGGAGCACATATACGAAATATATTACATGAAAGAAATGTATTGCAGCATAAGAAATACATTACACACACTTAAATACATTGACATATAAGAAATATATTACACACAAAAGAAATGTGTGACACACATGTAAGAAATATATTACACATAAAAGAAATGTGTGACACACATGTAAAAGACATATATCGCATTCATATAGCGCATATATTAATCAAATGATAAATCTGTGGCCACCAAATTAAAAAGAATTAAAATCACAGCTGGTAAAAAAGTACTAAATTGACATGCTTTTATCACCACAGGATCCTGTAAAAGACAACCTTCCTAGAAAAAATTCTATAAATATGCCTAATATACATCAATTTTCATGAGAGATCAATCTTAATAATTATTGATTTATTAGTCCCTTTTATAGTTGTTTGACCATGCATTACTTAAAAATTCTATGAACATGTTTAAATTTCTATAATGCAGAGAATTTTTTAATATTTTTAGGTTTTATGACTTTATTAAGTTTTTGAATAAATTGGGTCATTCCTGTAATATGTTCAACATTGACTTTTTTTTTAGACTTTCCAAAAATTATATACCAACACCTTCAATTAAAAAAAAAACTTTTTTTTTCTTTTCCAGTCATGATGCAAAATATCACCCGTTTAACACTTAGCCACAACAAAATATTAGGTAAGTATAGTGTTTGTTAATATTTATATACACAAAAATTTAAAAAACTATCAAAATTTTTTGCCACATTGTTTTGAGATTTTATGATTATCATGCTGTGGAGCCTGAATACTGGTAAATCCGTGAAATCACCAAAATAAACTGGTAAGAGCCTGAAGAAACTTCTATGAGCAGTGCCATCTTAACGCATGGGCCCACCCGGGCACCTCTAGAGAAAAGGGGCCTCACAAAAATGAAATGTGGTTGGAATTTCCGAGAATTCACCACGTAGGGCCTCAGAAGAATCATTTGGACCAGGGGCTCATGATGCTCTTAAGACGGCCCTGCCTATGAACATTCTTAGCAGGGTTCATTGATATACAGGGTGATTCAAAACTCAACGTACAAACTTTTAGGGGAGGTAGAAAAAACAAAACAGAATCATAGGAGTGTATGACCGGAAACCCCAACCTGATCAGCTGGAGGATAAACGAAGATGCAGAAATGACAAGCCAATAATAGGTGGAAAACTCTTTATTTAGCTATACTTTACACAAGGACAGTGCGTGTACACGTTAAATTTCACAGCAAATGCTCAAAGTGTTACCATCCACAGCGCAAGAATTTCCATCGCAGAATGGTATTTTTTGAAATTGTTCAACAATCAATGCATCGTCGTTGTCAAGCGTGCATAACTGTGGATGGTAAGAACTTTGAGCACTTGTTGTGAAACTTAACATGTACACATACTGTCCTCATGTAAATTATCGTTAAATAGAGAGTTTCTCCACCCATTATTGGCTTATCATTTCTCCATCTTCATTTATCCTCCAGATGATCAGGTTGGGGTTTCCGGTCATACATTCCTAAGTGATTGTTTTGTTTTTTTTGTTTTCTACCTCCCCTAAAAGTTTGTACGTTGAGTTTTGAATAACCCTGTATATCAATTTATATATATCACAATATATATCCGATATTTATTTTCAAAATATGATGAGACATGATATTTTCGATATCTTCAGTTGAAAAGGATTTGGTATTTTCATCGGTAAATTATTTTATCAATCATAACAAACACAAATTATGTTCAAACATAAAAACATCCAGTTGAGAATGGGTTGGCATCTTCAGTCAAGAATGAGCTGATATTTTCAGTCATGAATGGAATGATATTTTCAGCCATGAATGGAATGATATTTTCAGTTGTAAATGACTGATGTTTCTAGTTGTAAATGACTGATATTTTCAGTTCTAAATGGCTGATATTTTCAACCAAGAATGGTTTGATATTTTCAACCAAGAATGGTTTGATATTTTCAACCAAGAATGGTTTGATATTTTCAACCAAGAATGGTTTGATATTTTCAACCAAGAATGGTTTGATATTTTCAGTCAAGAATGTGAGCTGATATTTTCAGTCAAGAATGGACTGATATTTTCAATCAAAGATGTTTTGATGTTTCAGTTAAGGATGGTTTAATATTTTCAGCCACAAATAGGCTAATATTATCAGTCATAAATTGGCTGATATTTTCAGTCAAGAATGAGCTGGTATTTTTGGTCGAGATTGAGCTGGTATTTTGATATTTTCAACCAAGTATGGTAAACCATGGTTTGATATTTTCAGTCACAAATAGGCTGATAGTTTCTGTCGTAAATTGGCTAATATTTTCAGTGAAGAATATGAACTGGTATTTTTCAGTCGAGAGTGGTTTGATATTTTCAATCTATGACGTTTTATATAATACTTTCAGTCAAGGATGTTGTGATATTTTCAGCCACAAATGGGCTGATATTTTCAGTCGAGAATGGTTTGAATTTTTGGTCGTCATATAATAGCTTTTATTTTTTTATGGTAGGCATCTTTTTTCAGCCATCTGGTTTGGCATTTTGCCGGTTGTGGTCTTTGTATTTGTATTTTTGATGTTGAATGCGAAAAATTATGTTAAAAAAAGATTATATTATTTAAAAATATCAGATGAATGTTTTTAGGTAAAGAAATATGTTCCAAAAAAAACTATTCGTTTTCATCAAGCCTGAATACGTTCATTATCAAAAATATGTTGACCATTGTATCTAAAATATCGGATACAGCCTATATCAAAATATCTGATATACATCAAAATATCAGATGTTTTCAATATTATTACGATATTTATACGAACCCTGATTCTTAGTATTAACTAATAAATTTTTTTTAAAACATGTGGACGCTATCATTCAGAGAATGTATAATTAACTAGTAATTATAATTAATTGATAATTAAGTAATGATAAATTTGTGATGATTAATAACAGATATTAATAGACAATAATTACTGTGATGATTAATCATAAAAACATGGTCTGGTTCAATGACTCATAAAACAAAATGGGCTTTCACAGATTGGTTTTACTAATTTTCTTAGTGGAAGCCCAAAATAAAAATTCATGAGCATTTTTTCAGCTGTCTACCAATTTGTTTAGGTAAATTCTTGGTTTTACCCGTCTTATACAAATACAAATACAACGCCACAACAGGCAAATTGCCCAACGAGGTGGCTGACTTAAGAACATCATGGATCCCCGAGCCATTTTTTGGAGGCCCTACCTACTACTGCTACACCACACATGCACCCCGCCCACACACACCCCCCGCGGAACCCCCAACGAATCGGTACATGCGGGAATGTGCATATATATATATATATATATACCCTATATACTCGTGTATAAGCCGAGTTTTTTTGTGGAAAAATTCGTTCCTCAAGTAGGAGGGTCGGCTTATACTCGGGTCAGTTTTTGATGAAAAAATATTGACCCCCGAAATCAGTAGTCATTTTTATAGCAGAGTTCGGGAAACCGGCGTTATTGGTATGGGATATGTTCAAATCCCACAGAACCGATAATGTCAACCGAGGCAAAGAATTTGAAAACATCATTGGTATCCATCATTGGTCTTCTGGATTTAAATTTAACATATCCCTTTCAGACCTGGTATGCACAAACGTGCGAGTTGCTTTTTCTTGCTGTAGACTTCAAAGATAAAATGCCCACATTTCTTGAAATTAGGGCTGGTTAATTAAGGTTAAAAAGTATCTACAGCGAGGAAAAACAACTCCCACATTTCTGCTACCTTGTCTGAAAGGAATATATAGTGTGAAACTTTGCTACAATATACTCTATATAACAATAAATCTATATTCTACAATCATAATAACAGTTTAAATTTTCTATGTTTCAGTTATTCCACCAGGCATAGCTAATCTTGAAAATCTTGAAAGTCTCAACCTTTTTAATAATCATATCGAGGTCAGTAAGTAAACTTTGTTTATCTTTCTTATCACAGATTCTGTAAAGAATTTTTGTATACAGTAGGACAATTGTTATCCAAACATAGATTAACAATTTTGGTTAATTGTTTGGTATCTTAACGCATGGGTCCACGGGGGACTGTGAAGTGGTCTAAGTTGAACAGGGGTTCCTAAACCATTGAAGGTTTTCATTAATATCTATATATATATCCATGAAATATATATTTTTGGTTCTCCATTAAAATTATGAAGAGAGCCTAGAAACATGCTTGGGTCGTGTCCCAATTGGGTTAGTATAGGATCCTATGGGTTGGCTTGAGTTGTGGGGGGGGGATGAGACAAAAAAATTTTGAAGGAATGGCAATGTGGAACAAAAAGTGAGAAACTATGCTGTAGTATGATAAGCTGCTCTAACCTTTACAGTGGTAATGATAAGATAACTCATCTAACTTGACTCCTTTCATTTCGGCACCCTCGAAATATCTAGCCCTCTTAAAACCCCCTCATTTTGGCAATCCCAAGCCTAGCTGGCTCCCTACAGAGAGCTGTGCCTGATAACATATTTTCCTTTCTCCCCACCCTGCCAATGGGTGGAGTCAGCTGTTGCTCAAAGTTAGATAACAGAAGGGAGAGACTTTTTTTCCCCCTCTTTTTGGAGAATTTTATTGTTCTTGGTTTTGGAGAAAGTATGTATCTCTGCACTAGATCGGTAAAAATATTCTTCTTGAAAATAGGTGGAAATTTCTAGAAGGTTTTGTGATTTCCTCTGTGACAGTACAAAAAATGTGGATCAGGAAAATTTAAAAAACCGCTTAAAGGGTTAAATAATTGAATATGGTTGTATTGGTTAGTTGTAGTTTCAAAAAATTCAATTTACTTATTCTTTCATTTCTTTATACTTGAAATTTTAAAAATATTTACATTAATTTTGATGGATTAATTTTTTTTTTTTTTTTTTTTTGATAGGATCTTCCAACATGTATATCTTCATTACCAAAACTGAAACTTCTAAATCTTGGGTAAGTGACTACATACATACCCCTGACATTTATATCTGTAGAGCAGCGGTTCTCAACCAGTGCTCCTTGTGCACTCTCCAGGGGCTCCGCAGCCACTCAAGAAAAATAAAAAAGACAGTGAAATTAAAAAATAATTATAAATATTCTTAAATAGTAAAAATAAATCAGTAATTTTGATGAATAATTAAAAAATTTCCCTGTATATATACAGATCTCCACCATAGAATTTTTTTTCTGAAAAGGGCTCCTCAAGTCAAAAAAGGTTGAGAACCGCTGCTGTAGAGTATAAAATCTTCTGATATCTAATACAATAAAATGCACAAAATTTATTTCGAATACAAGAAATTAAACTAATGAATGTATATGTGTTGTTTTATTTTTCAAAAGGATGAATAGATTGAGCAATTTACCTCGGGGGTTTGGTTCATTCCTGGCACTGGAAGTTTTGGATCTTTCCTATAATAATTTGAGTGAAAAAACACTGCCTGGAAATTTCTTCATGATTGGTATGTTTTGCACAGTTTGTTGCTGTGCTATTGGCATGCTTGAAAAGAAAAGCGACAAAATTATCAATATTAGTTTATCTAACATGACAGTGTGCTCTGATATTGGGTATGTTCAGATAACTACTTGATAGATTGTACATTTAATTTTTACATTTTGTAAAATATTTGTTACAAGAAATTTACCGAAATTTACTTCTGACAAAAAAAAATCAAAATCAGGATTCTTCAAGTAAAGAAACTAATCCATGTCAGATGAAGTGTTTGAAAATTATGCTTCATGTTATAAGAGGCTTGCATCTATGATTCATTTTTGTATCTAACATTTTCTTCAGTACTGTGACAGTCCAATATTTACAATTTTTATGAATGCCCCATAATAAGAGATATAAGATATATATAGAAAAGTATTGAATGTGTGTGTGTGGCCACACATTATATCTTGGGAAAGACACAGTTCATTTCCATGGATTAATTATTGTTCATTTGCTCATGAGATGGAAAATTAGGGGCAGTGGTGAGTAGGACATCCTGTATAGAAAATAAATTTATCTTTTTTCTTTCATTCAGAAACTCTCAGAGCACTGTATCTCGGTGACAATGACTTTGAATACTTACCAGCTGAGCTGGGCCAGTTAAAATCTCTTCAAATTGTAAGTAGATGTATATAATAACTTGTTGTTTCACATCAGTTTTGATGTAATACATGAAACAGACTTACACCAATAGTAAATGAATATAAAACTATGTTGAATTTTTTGTCACTGTTTTTCCAATCAACTGAGTTTTTAGTAAATTTCAAGTAGTGGTGATTCGAAATTTACTAAAAAATCAGTTGATTGGAAAAAATTGGTTTTGGAAAAACAATGACAAAAAATTCAACAGCAGTTTTATATTTGTGTAGCAATACCTTTTTTTTCACAGACCATCTTATATAGGAGCAGACTATAAGCTATACCATGTCCATTATCAACTTTTTTCTTCCAGCTTGTGCTTCGAGATAATGACTTAATAAGTCTTCCCAAAGAAATTGGCACATTGATCCGCTTACGAGAATTACACATACAAGGAAATCGTTTATCTGTGCTTCCACCGGAAATAGGTAAGTTGTATATAGTTTTTTTCGTGTGTGAATATAGCCCTTGAAGGCTATAGACCCCTTCACAGAATAATAATCATGTATAATAATAATAATAATCAAGTTAAAACAGTACGTTAATTGCTTCCTCAAGCATGTGTAACATTACCATTTAGGCCCCACCGGAAATGGTCCTTTTCTAGTCATTTTTATATTACCTTTTATATTGATTCTGGGATCGATCGGCGAGATCATGTTCCGCCGATTAACCGCCATGTTTATGATCTTTTGCGCTGCCAGATGCCGAATACCATAATTCTACAATATTATTTTTAGCTCATGTGCATATGTAAATTTCTCAAGTGTTATGTTGATTCTAGTTCCGCCGAATCTCGATACGTATTGGTTTCGGTAATGTGAGATGGGGAATTTTCCCCATCGTCGGGTGAGAACGTTTTGAATCTGTGATATATTATAGCTAAAACTCTAAACAGGGGTGGGAACTCTGCGGCAAAACTATGTAACATGACCTTGTTGGCGCTCGCCTGACCTTTACCCCTTATGTAATGGCAGTGCATGTATTATGTTTTATTATTGAGTTTGTATTATGTCTATCATATACTTTATTTTATGTTCATAATTATTTTCTGTCGACTAAACAAACTTTTGTTACTTACGGACGTTTTCGGTGCCGACGTGTCACGAACTGTTTTAGGAAGAAAAGAAACTAGTTTCCTAACTTACTGTTGGAACGCCGATGTCGATGGGGGTGCATGTGCGTTACTCCTCATGTGCATGCTTAGTGATTTGAGAGCTATATATAATCACGTCCGTGCTTCAAATCAGTCTTCAGTCTCATGTAAATTCGCACATCATCCGAACGACTCGGCTGGTCCGATGTTCCCGTCAGTTGCTCTCCAAGAATGCCGTTCAGGGATGTCTGGTGTCCGTTCTCGATCTTAATGCCCTCGTAGATCTTGCAGACTGCGATGTGTCATTGGCTGGCATGGTCAATAGCAGTGATCTGTTAGTTTCCTCGTATGACGCTGCAATCTGATGCTACCCCTTCGTCATAACGTCCACCATCGGACTCCACCGCTTGAATGCCGAAATCCACGTGTAGCACGGCAGATGGCCGCGATCTAATGATGCCTCTTCGTCAACGCCCTGGGTTCGTCAAGATATCCGTTAACTGGATTCCACCATTTGATCGCTGAATTCCTTGTGTGGTTCTACCGGTGTTCGTGATCTAATATCGCCTCATCAACGCCCTGGGTTCGTCACGATATCCATCATCTGACTTCTACTGCTTGATCGGTGAAGACCAGGTGTGGTTCTGTCAACGTCCGTGATCCAATTCCGCCGTCTCGTCGACGCCTTGGGTTCGTCGTCGAGCTCTATGTGACTCTACTGACATCTGTGGTCGAGCATCGTTTCTTGAAGACCATAGCTGAGTGTCACTTCCGCCCTCGCTTCACCATAAGTATACTTTGCGATTTCCTACTAGTGAAGGGTTTGCCCTTGAATTGATGTCTTAACTAAAATGTTTTAATTTGTAATAATAGAAATAAATAGTTCGAAACTGTTTTGTTCATTGGCAGATAGACGTACATTGCAACTAATATCTTGAGCCATCTGGCTTCAATAGCGTATTTTTCTGCACCAAATAGCAATTCGATATGCCTGGAATTTCTGAAAGGATGGCAAAAAAGTTTTGTTCCTGCTAGCCACGAAACGATTCTTTCCAAGAAGAGAGTGTTTTATTCCGCTATACTTAAACTATCGGGGCCCCTCACACACACACACATCAGGCTTTCCATCGCGAAACCCCGATATTGTCCATGATCATGGAACTGAAGATGGTTTGCAATGTCTTTTAGCTTTAAAGTGCAAATGCAAGTCAGTTTCCATTTAAAAAAAGTCTCCACTGAAAGCAGCAGAAATTACTGTAGTCGATCGTCATTGTGTTAAATCCCGATGTTTCGTGAAAATTTTCATTCCGGGAGTAAAAAGCGTATGTCCGCCGAATTACGAATGTTAATTTAGAAACTTTGCCGAATAACGAGCGTTAAATTGTCAATATCGCCAAACATCGTGTTGATTCTTCCGAAATTCTCTCCCATTTTGCAACAATTTCTTTCCAAGTATAAAAAAATTTAAAACATAAAAATTTTTTAGCTCATTTGAAGCGCTGCTGTTCAAGGCTGCAAATAGTGCCCTCAGTCAGCAAAAATCATCTTAAATAGATGGGTGCAAAAAATTTTATGGCAGCTGCTCTTTCAAACAAGGTGTCAAAAGCCTAAAAAACAAAAAACAAGCTGATGAAAAGATGTTTGATAACAAGACAGTGCAGTTGTTTTGTTTTTGAAAAGGGTTGAGGGTTAACGAAAATATTCTTGTTAATTTCGCTGCTCCAATTTATAATATCTGCTCCGAATCCTGAATTTGCTGCTCCAAAACTGGTCCGAAATGGACTTTGTCACTTCCCACCCCTGTCTAAAGGAAATTTACCGATGCATGTTGTGCAGGCTTAAAATGTTTTGTTGTAAAATCTAAAGATTAACGCTGAAATAAGTCTTAAGTAAACGAAATAGTTGTCATATCATTATTGTCATCTGTCTGACGAAATTATTTTGGGAAAGATAAAATGGAAATCCAGGAAGTAACAACATTATTCGTTACAATTTTGGGGGCTCTACCAGGATAATATTTGTTACAAATATACGTAAGGGGGATGTGCCTGTAATTAACTCCTCTCAATTTGAATTTTTGTTTCCAATTGTCAAAATAAATATTTGTGAGGGCTATAATATGTATACACAGACTAACAAGTCAGTGATCAGCCTAGGGTTGGCACAAAAGGTGTGTAAAAAAATATAAAAGATTAAGCCCTACATAGGAAGTAGATTTCAGTTGGCCTCTAGCGAGTGCTGTCAACCTGTTGGACTCATTACTCGGGTCGAGCATAGGCGTAGATAGACTTGGAGGTCTGGGGGGCATGGTCATTATTTTTGGCGGCAAGATGTCAATTCATATATGCATATATACATTAGATCAGTCAACTTCACCTTTGACGCTGGGGGGGGGGGGTGCTGCTGCCGCCCCCCCACACACACATCTTCGTACGAACCAAAGCGCTGCTCAAAAAGTGTGTGACCCATCAATGCAAACAAGTGGTAATCGGAAGGAGCCAAGTCTGGTGAGTAAGCCGCATAGGGTAGAACTTACAGCTGAGTGCTTCCAACGTGCCGCGAACCGCTTTTGCCGTATGTGAGGGAGCATTGCACATTGAACATTGTCAAGGAGCATTTCACATTGTTATGGGGCATTGCGATTGGAAACAGCTTGTTGACTAACGCCCAATTGCTCTGCGAGTTGTTTTTGTGTCTGTGTAGTATCGTCTTCGTCCAACAATGCTTCCAATTCCACATCTTTTTTTTTTTTGGCGGTTTTCCATGTTCCTTGTCTGCAACATCGAAGTCGCCACTTTTGAAACACTGAAACCCTCATTCACACGTATCTTGCGATGGAGCATGTTCACCATAAGCTTCTCGAAGTAATCGGTATGATTCAGCAGCAGTTTTCTTCAAATGAAAACAAAAAAATTAATGCTGTCTGCGAATGCTCTTTGTTCAGTATAACTTTTGACGTATTGAACACAACAATACAACACTATGCACCCACTTTTCCAATTTATCACTCGTGCACATCTGACACTTGTTGATGACACAACAAGATGGCGCAGTGTCAAATCTTTATAGCACAAACTGCATTGGTGCATCATCTGTTTTCTGAAATCCGTATTTCATACTTGTACACCTGGTAGTACAGTTGTACATGTTTTCCCTCTTGAATGTTTCGGAGGTTATTTCAAAACAGACTAGAATACACAGACGTTAATTGAAGAAAAAAATTCAGGAAATAGGGTTATTGATCCTAAAATAGAAAAATATTTTTTGAGTTAGGCAAATTATACTATTTACATGAAAATAAAAAATTGTTAGTCATCCCTAATGCTTGTAGGAAATTTTTTTTTATCGAAATGCATAAAAACGTATTAAAGATGCCTAAAAAGAGCCTATTGGCCTGCATTAGAAAAGATGTCAAAAGATATGTGTTGGGTTATCCAATTTGTCAGACTCGAAAATATGACAACAAGAAAAATGGGGTGCCATGATGTCTTCGACAGTTAGTTTTCCAGGTGAAATTGTAGGGGTAGATACTATGGGTCCCTTCCCCATTTCCTCTAAAGGAAATATGCATCTTTTGGTCATAGTTGACTACTATTCCAAATAGGTAAAAGTGTTTCCCTTCCGTAGGATTACTGCCTCAGTTATTTCCAAAAAATTTGTGTTAGAATATTGTACAAGGTTTGGGTTTCCAAAAAATATTGACCTGTAAAGTGTTGAAAATAAATCAAAGATATATTACCCCTTATCACCCACAGTCAAATTTGACTGAACGTATAAACAGGACCTCGAAACAAATGGTTTCTTGTTATATTTCCAATAACCATCGTACCTGGGATAAAAATTTGTCTTTCTTTGGTTTAGCCCTTCGCTCTGTCCCCTTGGAGACCACTGGTGTCTCCTTCTAAGATGATTCTTGGTCGAGAGCTTGCCTTACCCTTCGATTGGGCTTTGGATCTTCCTGTCTGGAAATTGGCCAATATTCCCAATACCTTGGTACAACAAGTCAAAGAGAGGGTTAGAAAGCAACAGCGAAGGCAAAGATATTATAATAAAAGGAGAGTCCAACATGAGTTTAATGTTGGGGACCAAGTATTAGTTTGAACTCATAGGTCTAGTGTCCCAGGAAATGTCATGGGTAAACTTAAACCAAAATGGGATGGCCCATTCCTTGTACAGAAAAGAATTTCTCCAATAGTTTATTTAATTTATGATCGAAGTGGTATAAAAGTTGGTAAATATAACGCTTGTGATCTTAAGGCATTTGTTTATGTTTTGCAGGAAATCTTGATTTACTTGGTAACCACTGTGTTGTTCGTATGGATAACAATCCATGGGTACCTCCAATTGCTGATCAGCTACTTTTAGGAGTCACACATGTGATAGAGTATATCCGGTCAGATACATACAAATAGTAAGTCAGATCATTTTACAATTTTATTTTATAGCACACACATATGTACTTATCATAATAATGTTGGTTATTTGTGAACAATTGTTTTATTTAAAGTTTTTTGTTTCATATAAAAGGATATAAGAATTAAAACTATTTTGTGTATTTCCTTAATTCTAAATGAAATCTTTTTGCATACATTACATATATGTTGTGAATTTTATTGTTAATTCCAGGTAGGTATTCAAAAAGCTTGAATTTATTTTTTGACAAATTTTACACAAGCTTTTGCTTTGCAAAGAATAAAGTTAGTGATAAATAGGTTTATTCTTTTATTCTCTCTCTCTTTATGATTAATGTTACACTAGAAATCAAAACCAATATTTTAAATCATCCTTGTTATAAGCTATATTTTTATAGGTTTTGAATCAAACCACTATCACATAGTTTCTTCCTAAACCCAAGAAAATTCTCATTAACCCTTTAAGTGGCATTTTTCGATATCTCACCTCCTTGAAAGCCTCTTATTTTAGCATTGACAAGCCTAGATATTTTGTAAAGATGATTTCTCAGTGGAACAATTTTCCCTATACCCCTTAATTCACACCTGCTGAAAATTGGAACAAAGCTTCCTTGATTAAAAAAGATATCACATTTTCAATAGAGATTAGTGATTTTGCTATGCTACTTGAAGGGTTAATGCAGTGAAACAGAGTTTATATAAAGTTTCATTTAATTTTTGCAATACAAATCATTGTTTGAAATGCCAAAGCAAAGTAAATTAATGGGAAATAGCTTTTATTTGAATATTATTGTTTCATACATGACAATTCAAAAGTCAAACTTACATGGAAAAGTTTGAAGAAGTAATTAATTACTCTTTCTATTTAGGTTTTTACTTCACTAAAGATAGAATTATTACAGATTTCGTTTTACTTTTACAATATTATGTTTGTTCACTGAAAGTATTTACTATACGTATATACTCATGTATAAGCAGGGTAATTTTTGCAAAAAAAATTGTTTCTATATTAGTGGGGTCGACTGTTGACTTATACGTAGGTCAGTCTATGGCAATAGAAATATATAATGTCACTCAATCATACCAGTGTCTGGAAATAATGCTGAGGTTAAGTTGGGTTTTTTCTTTTTTTGGAAGGAAAATTCTACTGGTCTTGTTTTCCAGTCATCCATACTTTATATGAACAATGGAGAGTGACATCACGCACATTGTTTCTCTTGTACGTCACTATCTGTACCATAGTAGTCTAGTGCTCTTGCCCAGATGGTGTATGGCCAGTGGTTTGATTCCCCAGAGGCCATAGCATTTTCCTTCAAAAAAAAACTTGATCTCTGCATCTCATTGCTAGTCTCATCTATATTTTGTAAAAAAAGTTCAATTTGAGTTTTACCACTACACACCTTTCACCCACACAGCATATATAACTGGACTTATCGTCCTCTATCTTAGAGCGGAGAAACCCAATTTTTTTTGTTCAAAATGACATGTAATCATTAAACAAAGCAAAATGAGAAGCAATGATTGGCTATAGCTATATCACTGATGTCACAATGCAAACAAAGGTAGCGGATAAGTCAGCCTAGGGTGTCAAGGAGCCCTATACAACAGGGTTGCACAATCTTCTATCCATATGCTTAATGCAGCCTGCTAAGTGGGGTTACATCCTGCCCAAGATAGGGGAGGGCCATCTTAACAGCATAATGGGCCTCTGGGCCAAGCAATGCACTGAGCCTTTTAGAAATGGGACACAATAAGTAGTTATCTATGCAAAGATTATATTTACCTAAAATGTGTCTATTTTTGGGGGTTGGCAGATTTTATACTTTTTTTTAGATTTTGATTATCTTCGAATTGGGAAGGGATTGCTTAAGCATGAGTATGCATGGTATCTCCATTTTTATGCGTTTTGTAAAATGTCAGTTGTGAAAAAGAAAAATCCATTACAAGCCGTACCATACTTACTTTGTTCTATAGCCTTTTTAGCAGGCAACACCAAAACAGATCACCCCCACCCAAAAGAACAGACAAGTCTAAGAAGATTAGCCGAAAAAGGGATCATAATTGAAAAGAACAGTGCTAAAATTATGAGCATCTGGCTATTTTATTTCCTGTATTTGAGATTTTTTTCTCTTCCCATGACTAGTAAACATATCTTCACATAGTATTTATATGCATATGTTACTGTTAAAGCCCAAAGTTGGCCAGCTCGCAAACTGGCCGGCTCAGTTGATCTGGCCAAGGTCCAAATTTCAGGTTTTTTCTGGGCTTTGGCTAACCCCTATATATGGATCACTTAGATATTAATATTCAGATACCTTTGATCATTAGGGTTGCCATAGATAACCATAATAATTAAGGTTAGCTATGGCTAATTATAAATGACCGTAATTATGACAAAATATGCCAACATGGCAGTGACTCTGACTCAGAGGGATTGGTATATAGGGCCGCCAATTTACAAACTGGCCAACTTCAGGCTTTGGCAGTAACACATATACAAACAGGCTTCCCACCATTTAAAAATGTTTTAATTTCTTCCTTCACTAACTCTAACAGATTAACAGGTGGTAATTAACTGCTAGATTAAGTTGGTGATGTATACATAAAATATATTCACTGTAACAGAAATATTGGATTGTATTTGCTGCATTTAAATTTTATGAATGTTTGTAAGAAATGAATATTTATAAAAATAAAATTGATCTTTTTTAAAATTTTAATGGATGGCTTGAACTATAAATATAATTTTTATACCTGGGTATAAAAAATTTATCATACAAACTTGGGTAGAACTTTCACTCACATGACTGGAATTTGTGTAATTTTGAATGACTGCTGCTACACAAAACTTTTTTACTGAAGGACAACAAGACAAAAAATTCCACTATAGCTTGCTTAAAACTTTGTATGAAAATATGATTTTATTTTTATTTATAAAAAAATTATTAAATTTATAAATATATAATTTTATCATTTAAAATTTATAAATTTAATAAATTTTTTATAATAAAATTTTAGTAAAAAGTTGGCTTTTTAATTATAATTTAAGCCAACTTTTTATTTATATATATATATATATATATATATATTGCAATCTGAACTATTTTATCATCAGATAAAATATTGCATCATATATTTCATAACCCAGGCTCACGATTCTAAACTTAATAGAATTGATTCTTTTTTATATTCATGACACATCAACTTTTATATTTTTTTAAAGCTCTTGAAAGCCAGTTTTATAACTTTTCCGATTCTCAGAACACCTACTGTTGATTATAAACTGAATACCATTTTGAACTTAGGGGCTGTTCAAGTATTACGTCATTATCGATGGGGTTTCTAATTTGCTGACTTTTGATGACAAGGGGGGAGGGGAAGTTTGGATAATGCTTACGTCATCAACCACCCTTTATGAAAATATGAGTTAGGATTCAGAGGGGCGGAGCTGAAGACGAAATTTTGCTGACAGGGGTGGGGGTCAAAAATAGCTAAAAATTTGCTTATGTAATACTTGAACGGCCCCTTATATAAAATATCAATAGGATTGCTTCCAGGTAATGTGATACACCCGAGCGGTGTGATGGTAAGATGCTCATCTACCACGGTGAAGGTTGCTGTCACTGTACCAGGTTCAATCCCAAGGGAGGATATAGATAAGATGTTTTCCTTTATGAGTTTGAGGCGACCACTGACAGACAGCACCTTCATTTCCAACCCATCTCCTTAACGACAGTAAATTACAATATAGTGATATGGCCAGAGTTGGTGTTTGATGAAGTAGTAGGTAATGTGATACTGATCACAAAATAGTTGGAATGAGATCAGGCCCATCATTTAGGCCCCTAAAATAATTAAAAATGGCTTTTGAAAATACACTAAAAATGGTACATATATATACAAATATATATATACATACATTGAGTACATGTGCTTTGTCTCTCTTCCCCCCCCCCCGGAAAAAGTTGAAGTGACAGCCCTTAATAAGATATATTCCGTAAAATGGGCTGAGTAGAAACATTTTTCAAAGTTAGATTGCAAATTTCCCCATTAAACTTAAATAAAAGATTACAAATTATTACCCAAAACCTAGGTCTGTATTGCTTTTTATCTTCCAAGCTTGGCTGGCCTCTTTTTGGAATGGTGTCTAATGGCCAATACATTGCAATAAGTTCATCTATTAAAGACAAACAAAACATCAAATGGGATTTTTTTTCCCCATCTTGTTTTTTGTAAATAAGATAGAAATTCAAAATAGTTTAATCTAACAGATGAAAAAATATTTTCTTATAGTATTTCTTTCCCCTTTTTCGAGCAATAAAGTAATCTCCAAAATATTGGCCTGCAATATCTACTGCTCACATATTTTTGTTGGAATCTGTTACACCTGTAGGTTTTTTTCACAGCTTTGCTATGGCACTACATCTACCATGTCATTTCTATGGATAGTAGATAACATTATAAATAGTCTGGTACTGCTATCCGGTATGTAAAATAAGAAATAAAAATTTTTCCGGGTATAAGAAATGGATTGTTTTTAATCTTTTTGGTGTGTTGCTTTGAACATTCCAGCCTGGAAATATCACGGGCACGAGAAATAAAGGGCAAAACCTCAGCCCATCATTTTGATTGGCGTGAGAGGGAAGGGGTTAATAAGCTACAACATTAGTGAGATCTGCTTTAAAAAGTAGCATGTCTTTGAAACCTGAACTTGTACTTGCTTTACAAACATAGCATCTGAAAAAGTTTTTATTTTTCCATATCCTTTGATTACCATATAGCCACCCAGGATGATGAACGTACTTGTGTCTGAAGGATTACTATTGATAACTTCTTTATCAATAAACATGTTTTCCTCTGAAGAGGACAAAATAGATTCTTCATCGCTATCCTGCACTGAATATGCACCATCATCCTCTGATGACGAATCAACAGGTTTTCTATTCTTGGATTTTTTTTGTCCATGACTTGGGTTGTTTGGAGCCACAACGGTTTGGATCATCGTGATCTGAAGTTTGCAGCTCCATATCTTCAGCCATGAAGTCCTCAACATCAACACTTTTGCCAGGGATAACATTAACTGTAGTCCTTTTTTATATCTTGTCTTGGGAGTCTGGTCTTGTTTTAGACTCTGAAGAAGCTCTTTGAAACTATTAAATTAAACTTATCAATGGACTATGTTTTTTGTATCCAACAACAGGTTTGTATTTCCCTGGCATATTAACAACCACAGCTTTGTTAGCTATATCAATATGTTCGACCGTCCCGCCTTTACAGGCATACGGCAAAGTGGGTTCGACGCAGCGATCACAATTTCACAGCGATAAAAGCAAACTCTCTTGACAATATACTGAACTTAAAGGAAGTTAACAACAAAAACAAATAAAAAGTTGTTTATTCGGGTTCGAAGACCATTGTCAGTTTGAGTTAGTTCTCAACGTTTCCCCAACACTAGTGGTTGGCATCATCAGGAGAATTGATAAAACTGGATCAAAAGTCAAGTTCTCTGGAGTCTCAGGTTGTATTTACGTCCATGAGTGGCTTGACATGCAGTATTGTTTTGCGATTGGTCAGTTGGTCCTATGGCTGGCTAATGGGGAGGCTAACTGATCTATAATATAAATTGTTCAAAACAATTAAGGGACATGGTTTTTAACATAAAATTTTTATTTTAAGGACATAATTGCTAAAATATTGAATAGGCTCCACGTCAGGGTTATATTGGTTTAAACCATGATCAGTTAAACCTGGTCAATATTTGTTTTGGCCACTTCAAGAGTAAAAAACACTCACTTTAAATTTTTTCCCATTAATTCTTAAGAAGTAACATGATACCAGGGTTGTAACTAGAGGGGGCGGGGTCAACTGCGCCGGGTGGAAACATATAGGGGCAGCACAGTTTTAGGTAGGGACAAAGAATACCATATTACAAAATTATATAATTTTAAAAGGGTAGGGGCATCAAAAATCCTTGTTACGACCTTGCATGATACTGCCTTAACTTAATGACTGAAGAAATGAAGCATGAAAGATTGTTATTTGTAACAGTGAGGGTTGACATTTTGACTAGGACACTGGTTAAAAGTGGTTTTAGCCATCTAGATGTGGTAAAAACTGGTCAAATATGGTCTTGAAATTGATTTAGTAATAATTTTAAATGGTTCTATTTTATTAAAATATTAAGGTAAAATAGTGAGAAAGAGAGATAATTAAGTGAATTTAAATTGGCGAACCTGCTATCAGAGCTGCAACTAGAAACAAAAAATTTCTGTCACCAGGGGCCAGTCTATTTTGGTGCACCCCCTCCCCCATAATTTTGAATGGAGAAACAGTAAACTGTACCCTTCTTGATCCAGGGCACAAGAACCCCCTCCCCTCTACTAGTTGCAGCTTTGCCTGCTGTAAGAAGAGGGTGGCATGATACTATAGCAGCTCTATGAGAAAGAGAAACTACTGAGTAAAAAAATAATGGGAAAACTGGTTGCTGTTTCTTTCGACCATTTGAAGTCATCCATAGCAGTGGTCCTCAACCTTTGTAAGCCCGAGACTTGGTTTCATTTATTTTTATAAGTGGAAAGCCACTCAAATACACTTGCAACAGAAAATGAATGGGGGGAAGGAAACTGCCAGCCACTTGAAGCCCAGTGTGAATGACGTGAGGGCCTGGTATTGGACCACGGCTCAGCGGTTGAGAAACACTGGTCTATAGTAGAAAACCGGTCAAAACTGATATCAACCAGGATGGTTGAAACAGGTTTTCAGCATGGTTAGACCCACACGTCGTCAAAGTGAATGCAACCGTTTTTTAAAAAACACATTCTGATGCTTGTTAAAAGTAAAAACCGAATTAAAATTTAATACGAAAAAAGTTAAAACTATTATATATCTTACTATATCAGTTTAAGACCATTTCAATAGTTTCGACCACTTTTAGCTGGTAGCCTAGTCGAAGCCAATTTTGGCTGGCTAAAATAACAACCCTGCTGTGCATGTCAAAGCATTTTGAGAACCAGTTCTAAGATATGCAGAAAAAAAAATGGCTTACAGCCATTAAATTTTAATTAATTTTTAGGTGGGAAAACTGTAAATGCTCATTTCTATGGATATCAAAGAACGCAATGTTAAACTCATTGCCAAGAAATTTTAAATATGGCAAATCATTTTTTTCTGAAAGAGGGCAGTGTTGCATAACTGTGAGACAGAAGTTGAAAAGGGTATTAATGAGGCATTTTGCCTGTTTCCTGGAAAAATAATTTTACAGCATTTGGGCTGTGTGTGAGGGTGATAATCATAGGTGGATGCTTCCATACCCTCAACTGAATTTTATAAAAGTATTGGAGGCATGGGGGAATGTTGAAGGACCACTATTGTTGGTGGGTGGTCCCACCTCGTTCGAAAAGCTTCTGTTAATAACTTGAAATAAGAATCAAAGAACATTTTGTTAGATTTGCTAAAAAGTAAAATAATACAACACACAAATGATGCTTTTAAAAAAAAAACTTTAATCAACTTCAGAATATTGAAACAATTCAAAGAACACAGATGATTGGAGATGAAATTAAAGGACTTGATTAAACACTCATATAACTAACGAATACATGGTTCATATAATTCATCACTTTTGGAAGAACCATCTTAGGGCCATTCATATACTTAAGGTTTCTTGCTGTTAAATTGATAAGAAAATAGTGTTTCAAAACTTTGTAATAAGATATAGTTCTTATGAGTCAAAAAAATTTTCATAAACCTATATTTTTATTTGAAAAAATGTGTAAAACCATCTTTTGATAAAAAAATTTGATATACTTAAAAACGAGAATTTACATGCCTCATAGAAAATTGATAACTAAAGCAACTGATAAGGTACACTAACCTTTCCAAGTCTAGGGTGGAAAAACTTGGCCAAAATTAAACTTCTAGAATTAGTTTTAAATTTCTGTAACTTGTTCTGTATTTAGCATTAAAAAATTTTTGCTATATTATTTACACAATTAAATATTTTAATCTCCAATACCTAGACATAGAATTCTGAAAGTGCTATGGAATCTGAGAAGTTGTGTCTTTAATGACATTTTCATTTGATTTGCACCACATTGTGGTATTTTTAGTTTCGCTCACAAAAAGATTAATTTAGCAAGGGCTTACCAATTTCAATTAGCTGGCAATCAAATATGACACTTTTCTTATACAAAATACCAGAAAACCTTAAGGCTTGAAAAAATAATGAAGTCTGTTACACCACTAACAAATTCTCTAGTAGGAGCTAGCTGGGTTATTATTTCCTTCAAACAAATAGTCACAAAATAATTCATATGAATAAAATGTATTGTGTTTAATCACACAATCTCCTCGTGAGTGTCAAGTTTTTTTTTCTCAAAAAATACTTATTTAATATTTAATAAGTTTATATAAGTTAATATTAATTATAATTAATATCACTTATAATATTTCAAAATACATAGTCTAGCTCTGATAAAATTCGGATATAAATGACTATATAATTTATTTTCGTTCACTTAAAACTCTTACGATCAATCAAAAACCATAAAACTTCATACGTAAGAAAAGAATGAAAAGCACGTGAAATTTGAAAATTACCAATAAATTGATCATTAAATTGTTTTTCAAAATAATTTTTCATCAATTCTGTTTTTCCATTTCATGGTTAATGCAGAGATGCCGCTCCACTCTTAATTCTGGGTCCTTTTTGAGCAAAAGTGGGTCCCTATCATTTATATGTACCCCTGTGAATCAAAGAATTTTCTAACAATATGTTCAGTAAAAAGGTTCACTAACAAAAAATTTTTTAATTTACTTGGTTTAGTTACATTCATTGCTAAGTATTCTACCTGTAGAGAGAAGTTGCAAAGAAACTTTTCAACACTGAGAAATTACCATGTAACAAATTTAAAACAACTATAAGTTAGGCACATAATATAATTACTAATAAATCAGTCAATATAAATTCTCTACTGATTATTATTTTTTTATACTCTCAATATCTTCTGCATAAATTTAAAACAACTGTGAGAGAGAGAGATTCTGAAGATCATCTTGATTTATATACAGTAGAACCTCGATTATCCAAACACATCGGGACCGAAGGGTGTTTGGAAAATCAATTCCGAAGCCAATTCGATAACGCAAAGGAATAAATTGAATTTAAGATGAATTAGATGAAAACAAAAAAAGACAGCTCTAAATCTGCTCCTAGTCACACGTTTGTTTGCTTCTCAATCGTTTATAACTATACACTGTGCCCAGATCTGCCCCTGATTACATCTATGCTGACAGTACAATTGTTTGGAAGTGAATTATTTTACAATATGGAACGAAACTATCGAGTTGGGAGATAAGAGGATTTTCACATTCCAAAAGAAAATGCCAACTGTTGAGCATCATTGACTATAGAAAACTGAAAATGAGTTAGGTTGAAAAGGTATTCTGTTTGGTTGACTGAGTTGTTTGGAAAATTGATGTTCAGATAAACAAGGTTCCACTGTAATTTTTGACAAATTTCCAGCTGGAATGATTTTATTTTCCTTCCCTAATGGTCCACAAACTGTGGTCTACCATTTAACTGCCACATATTTCACACCTGAATATGGCTATGTCAGATTTGTGTTGGTGAAACCTAACAGAGAGTGTACTTGTGTCTCTCTCTCCAGCATTGTCTTGTGTTCAGTAGGTGCTATCCATCACTACCAATCATTAATATGTGGATTTGCAATTTTTCATGTATATTTGTGTTGTAGGTCTGCTGATCATCATGGCAGGGGCAGCTTGAGACAAAATCTCTTTTTGTGTCCTGATTCTTCAGAAAGGTGCACAAGTACTGTAAGTCTGTAATGACCAGCAGGAGGGAAAAAAAGTTGGTACAGAGGTTTTTCCTTTCATAATTTTTATTCTCAGAATTCAGAAAGTACACATCCTGCGGGACACGTGAACAAAATTCTTATGCGTCCTTTCCCAAGATTGGGTATTTGACGCACTATAGCACGTGTCCACGGCATCTCTGGTTAATGTCTATTAGCAAATATCCATTAGATTTAATGTGTAAATTTATTTATGTATTAACTATTATGGAATTCTCATATTCAAATTTTAGGTCATGAAAGTTTAGAAAAGCAAATACTTATAATTACATAATTTGGAATGTATCAAATAATAAAATTTAATTTTTTTTTACGGTTTAATGAACCCAAATAGGCTACTTCATCTTATCCAACATTACCTCTACAAAATTGACACACACACACACACAAAGATAAAATAGGATACAGATTAATGTGTACATGAGTGGAATTATTCTTTAGAAAAATAGTAGAACATTACTCAAAACACACACTGCAGTAAATAAGAAAATCTGCAATACAAAAATAAGTTTCAAATGCTCAGTCAAAAGACAGACATTTTTCTTTGCATAACTCTGACAAAAAATATAATAATAAAAATATTTGTACAATACTTCATTAGCAAAACCTTCACAATACTGAACACAAATAAGTAGAATGGTATGAAATTATTAACTGAAAAAAAAAAAGTGAAACCCCAAAACACCATAAATATTAAAATATACTATTTGCAGTGTTTTTCTTTTATGTGTATATAATTTGGGGTCTCATTTTTTACTGGTTTCAAGCAAGGCATATACATTCATCTGTACTGCTGCCATGTATCTTCCAGTAATGTATGAGGGAAAAAAAACCTTACAATGAATTTCAGGCACGAGAATAAGTGGTTAAAATACATAAGACATTGCAAAAGGTATTACATGGGCAGTGTTAGGGTGCGTCTACATAGGCTCACTCACCCTGACCTCTGCTCCCTGTTGTTTTGCTTTACAAATTTGCCGTGCTCTTTCTCTTTTTTATTTTTCTTCCCTCCGCATGCACAACCTATTTCCAACCGCAGCCTTGGCTATACAAAATCAGGAAGAGGCAATGCAAGCTCCTCCCAAAAATCCATTGTCTGCAGTGCCTCCCAAGTTTGCTATTCCTCTAGTGTGCCTTGCTTGGCTCATGATGAAACATTTTGTGACAGCTGATGGGAAATCCCAGCAAACCACTCAAGAACAGCATGTAGACGCACCTATGTGTCAAGATGATCTTAGGGGAACTGAATGAATGGGATTTCATTAGATAAAAATAATTAAAATTATCACACCAATTACAAAAATCACAAGTCATTTTGGCTGTATACATCAAAGACATGAGTTAAATCTATGTTGTTGTCTGTATATTTCAGAAAAGTAATTTAACTATAACTACTCTAAAAAAAAAAAGTAATTTATGAATGGCACATGGTATTTAACACTTGAATTAAAGCTTCAAATAAATCTGCAATAAAATGCTTATCACAGAGGCTTAATATACATATATTATGACAATTTTTATACTGGTAACTACATTTTTTTTAAACTTCTTAATAATATTAAGAACGTGAGAGAAAATATACATGGATGGGCAATCTGCACTAACAATTAATCAAATACATGGCATAAATGCAGCAAAGATGGAAATCTTGGCCGTCACACATCTGCTAGACCTATTGTTCATTTCAAATAAGAATTCAACTGGGTTTGAAAAAATTCATACAAAGTTGTATCCCTTTCCATTCTTGCATTTAAGGCAACATCATAAATCAAAATGAACCCTTTGGAAAAAATAATAAAAACTAGAAATGTCCAAAAACTGCTCTGATACTCATGTTTCATCAATGTTCATATTAATTTGAAATAAAATATAACTTGTGGAAGGAATATTTTACACCAAATTAATATTGTTTGAGAAATCTTATTTGAGAATAGGTTGCATAAATGCATTGTCTACAGTTGTGGTTCCCAAACCTTTTTTCAACAGTAACCCCCCCCCCCTTTTGAAGGACTTTAAAATCAACAACTTCATTCAAAATCAAAGACTGCTGCCATCAAAGTTTTTTTTTTATATTGTTTGTATGTATATAAATTCTAACTATATATGCATTGACTAATGTAGATGCAGAATTTCAATATATGATATATGTTAGATAGCTGTTTTAACATTTATATTGCGAAAGCTGGAAATAATGTGGGAGCCTGTCAGGGCTTAAAACCTTAGAGACCTTTATAGATAAGCTTGCCTAGTGTTTCTTATAAAATATTTCTCTTTTGAAAATTCTCTTGTGGGGACCATATTTCATCAACCTCCTAGGTGGTTGCGACCCACCATTTGTAAACCAATGCTCAACAGAAATTTAAAAATCTGTTTTCTGGATTCTTTAAATTATGGTAAATTTGCTCAATAAGATATATATATATATAAATCAGACACAAAATTATAGTTCCATTATTTTTAACTGCACTAGAAATCAAGAGATGACTATTGTGCTGCATATTTTTAAAGGCTCTAAAAATAGTTCAACCTTAAAAGAATCCTACTTGGTGTGAACTATGCCTTTCTATATTAACTAATTCGTCTGTCAACATGCAATGAAAAATTATTTCAGCACAAATGATCAAATGACTAGAAAGTATGAAAATTCAGGTCATTGAGATTAATTGAATTATTTTTGATGCATAGTTTGTTTCATTTCCAAAGGCAGAAATCAGTGAAAGCATGCACTGCTTGCTGATGACAGTGGAAATTTATTCAAGATAATCTTTCCGTGATTTCTGAGACATTAGAAAGGAGCATAAAATATTAATAGTTTGTGCAATCACATTTTGTCTCGCATTTTTGAATGAAAAGTAGGTGAATTTGACAGCTCACATAAAAGAAAAAAATTCAGAGACTATCCCATATATACGAACTTGAATATATATGTTAACGTTTGAAGTTTGGGCACTTTACAAAGTGCCTAGACTTCACACATTAGCAGTAACATTCACGAAGGTCGCAATTGCTTTTTTTTTTTGTTAAAAAGCAATAAAAAAAAATTTTCTACCTTAACAAAAACTCTTCAAATTCTAGAATTTCTAAAAAATATAAAAATGAACAATAGCTGCATTCAATTGTGATAAAAAAAAAACTTGTGAATACGTCACTTTACAAGAGCTTAGAAATTTTTTTTTAATAATCCTTCATTCGAAAATGGTGTACATTATTCAAATAAGGAGAACTTCAAAATTAATTTTCATGGGAAAAAAATTACCTATGTGCAACGTTTGTGCTTATTGCTTTTTACCCGCACAATATGATAATTATATAGAGGTCTGAACACAATATAGTGAAATTCCACTGAATGGTAAAAATTCTGTGCGCATGAAAACATCTGACTGCACGCAGTTTAGACTGAGTTCTCAGAATTTTACTGAAATAACTGGTATAAATTCCAAATTTTTGATTATGAACAAAATATCTTGTTTATATGATGAAGATAACATGCAAAACAAATCATATGTACAGCTATATTTTAAACTTTATAACAGACAGGTCAGTGTCAGAATGTAAATAATTATCTTCCATCTGGATTACGATGTAAATTTTGGGGTATAACACCTTTAATACATAATTCAAACTGTACTTATATAGAAAAAAATATGTAGAACATTTAGAAAATTTCCCACTTCCCTTAATTTGAAATTAATTTATCAAGTGTTGTTTAGCTGCATGAAAAATATGCTAAAAAATACTTTTTTGGGAAACAAAATCTGTCTTATACCAACCTTTGTTGCTAGAACTTTCTCAGTATTGCTAGCAGATTTGCTACTGATGATTTGTTAATTCTATAATAGATTTTTTGAGAAGTTCAATTATGAAGCATTTCAAAATTGTATTCTGAAATTTTCATAAAATTAATAGGAACAAATCAACAGATGCTTCTTAATTATGTTCTGTAAGTAGCATCAGAGTAGTAAGGCACTTTTTTTTCTCCAATATGCTTTATGCAATTGATTTTTGGAGAGAGATTATACTCATTGTAACTACTTCTGAATATGTAACATGTTAAGTGTCACAGGTGACAAACAATTAATTTAAAGTAGTTATCTGTATTCATCTTGTGCAGAATTGTGGACAACCACACTAACCCTATTCTTTCCTTCATGCTACAGTGGATTTTACACCTCTCTAGCTGAATAAAAACAGACTTCTTTTTGTGACTTTCAGCAAGGGAGAAGCTCAAATACATACAAGAAGCAAATAAAATAAGAACTAGTCAACACTCAAGTGTTGTCGCAACATGCATGTTTTATGAAATGTACAATGTGTGTGCGAGAGAGAACACTACAAATCAATTTCTCCCTAATCACAGCCAATAATTTGTTTTTTAAATTTCAATGTTATGCTGATACAATCAGTAACTCATGCTTAAAAGAATATATTCTACTTTTTCATTCTTATTTATAATGAGCATATTCATAAATATTTGAAACTCATGAATTCAAACATGAGAGAAATAATCTTTATTCTTGAGATCGGTCCACACTGCGCATGCTCAGGCTGCTCTCAAGTAATTTGCTGAGCTTTTTGCGTGGACAGGATGACATGTTGTGGGCAGAACAAATCTTTTGAGAATCCACTTATTATCGGTACACCAAAAAAACTTGTGATGTGCCTCCCAAATTGTGTATGGTGCAATACTGTGATGAAGAACTGATGAATACTGTGATGAACAAGTAAGAACCCCAAGCATGCATAGTGCGGACCCACCCTCATATGTAGCTTGTATTTTGTAACTTCAACTAAAACAGGAATTTTTTAAGATCTAAATATACATTCAATTGGTTGAAAATTTTTCCAGTGATATCAAGTTTTAGCACAGGTTTACCCATCAAAAAATATATCAAGGTAGTACAAAAAGTAAAAAGGATCAGAAAAAACTTTAATAAAGGTAATGCTTGAAAAATTACGACCAGAAATCACAGAAAAAGGTGCTATCTGCTCCAGGTGTTGAAGAGGTAAAACAAGTTATTAATTTGACTAAATTAAGTTTCTACCCTTATTCAATTTCACTATTTTTGTTTCAGATGGTTGAAGTTAGTCACTGTACCAAAAAAAGGATAGACAAATACAAAAATTTTTTGTTTTAATGTAAATATTTGATTTTTTTTCAAGATCAACAAAATCTGCATAGTAAGATAAAATTTTACGTACTAAGTTAATAAATATAAAATACAAGAAGAAAAAGTAAAAATTCCAAAATTGACAATCACATATAAAAAATACATATAATCAAAATATAAGTGAATGATAGAAGCAATATATACTGGCCAAAACACACAAGATACAGAACCTTCTATCTTTCAATTGACAGAATCCATGTAAAAAATATATTTCTTGTACTTCTGGTTTACACTTGTAACTCATCGTCAATCTTACTATAGTCAATTTGGGGAATCATATAATCACATATATAATTCAGTGAACACCTGAAGATGGATCTTGCCATTCTTGAGGCTTGAAGGTTGAAGCACGATATTGGCTAGGACTGATCGATGATGTCAAAGTTGGAGGAGCAAAACTCATACTTGTATTAGCAGCTGTAGTAACACTGTTTTCCGGAAGTGATTCTATCTTTATGTTTGAAGCAGCTGCACTTGATGTATTGGGTTGTGAATTACCACTAGAAGGAGGTGGTACATTAGATGGATTAGCTATACCCCTGTTATGTCTGCTTGCTCCTGGCGAAACTAAAAGCACATTTTTTTTAATTACTTCTCAAATACCACAAATACAACACTTCAATAAGAAAAACATTTCAGGTCATATTCCAAATTGTTAAAATTACTTTGTAATCAAAATTTTGCAAATTGTTTAGGTATATCAAATCATGAAAACATTCGGTTTTCGAAACCAATGTTCCCCCTAATTTTTCTTCCATTTGCAAACCTGTTTTTGTATTCTGCACGTTTTCCATTACCCTGTGCACTGGAACTGTGGAAGTGTTTCCACACACACACAAAATCAACATATGCCATAGGTGAATATGCACATTGCCATTCACACACAGAATAGGTCGGCACACGTTGAATAAAAATGAAATGGAATGTTGGCACTCTGTAAGGAAAATTTTCATACCAACCAATGGTATAAATTAGTCATTTTGCATGTGTAGCATAGAGAGAATATTGATCATAACTATTACATTCTCATATCGAATGCAAGAAATATAAAAGAAAACTACAAAAGAAGTCAAAAATTTCCCAGACATATCGTAATATTTATAATCATAATAAAATTAGAGATAGACGCTTTTTCTCAGTCCAATACATCAAATGAAACAGATATTTTCTGGATTTTATGCCGAGGTGAACTTGGAAAGAAAATCCATCTTTTCTCTGCAAGGACTTGAACTCTGGTCCTCTTGCATAGCATGTCTGCCAGGTATGCAAGAGGGCCTGGGTTCGAGTCCCAGGGTAGACAAGATGACTTTTCTTTCCGAGTTCACTTTGCCATAAAATCCAAAAATATATGTTTCATTTGATAATAAAATTACGCTGGAAAAATCTGAGGGGGGGGGACTTGTCTCCATAGTGACAAATTGTGAGGACACCTAAATTTGAAGTACAGTATTTTCCTCCATGTAATCAGAGGATTATATGTTAAAAAGTGGATAAATATTAAAAAATGCTGATTATCTACCTCCAGACTAAACGTGACCCCCGCTCTGTCCCCTTAGGGAATATAAGCTGGTTCGTCTCAGGAGACGTGGGCCACGGTGGAATACAAAGTAGTCCTCATTGGCTTCTTGTAATTATAATCGAAAATAATACAAACTGAAAAACTGTTTGATTCTGGTTTTATATGCTTTCCGTTTACAATCACAAAAAGGCATACTGTGGTGTACCCTGGGTGGGACTCGAACCCACAATCCCTGGTTTAGGAGACCGATGCCTTATCCGTTAGGCCACAAGGGCAGATTATCTATCGCTGCAGACAATCTGCAGAAAATGATGTTATCAGCCGCTAATAGATGATTTTTGCTAATAATAACTTGCCGCTAATAGCCGGTCAAGTGACAAAGATTTTTTTTCTGCAGCTGCTTTATATTTCACCCAATCGGAGACTTTTGAGATCACTGGTCAGCAGGTGAGACTACACCAGAGTTTTATACACTGACACACACATCCATAGTGTCTGAGTGAGTAGTGCTTGAAAAACCTAGCAGTTTGTTTTTCAATGAAAGCACATATTCAAGAAAACGTAAGACACCTGTGTGCAAAAATTGTGGTGCTGGTCTTTCAGTCATACCTGGCGGTTTGACTAAGAAGTTGCAGCCTTTAGATTCAGGAATAAACAGGTCATTTAAAAAGCAAAGTTAGAGCCTATTAGGGAAAAGTGGATGACTAAAGGAATTCATTCTTATAGAAGAGTTTCCTATGCTGAATTGAATTACGTCAGAGTGTTAATGATGCCTGGAAAGAGATGACTATAAGAACTATAGAGTTCATATGTGGACTTAAAACTTTAGACTAGTGATTCTGACCAGAGCCGTAACTGGGATTTTTGCTGCCCCCACACCTTTAAAATTATATAATTTTGTAACAGTGTTCACTTTTCCCATCTAAAACTGCCACTCCTTATATTTTGCCTCCCTGCTCCCATCTAGTTAGGCCTATAGTTCTGGTTCTGACTCTTGAAAAAGGAAATGCTCTTGATGACTGACTCTATCGAATTAGATGAGGAACTGTTATGGTTATTTATTTCGATTTAGATTAGTCTGAATTTGAAGGTTTTTGATTGAACTGCAAATTTTGTTTTGTGTGTAAATAATGCTATAGGCCTATTGTTTTGTAAATAAATTTCATTAATTAGTGTACCAATGGATATATTATTGAAACACAAGGTTTTTTTTTCTAAACCTGTGGATAATACGCTGCAGCCAATTATACCTTATTTTTTTCTTCAAATTTTGCATGTGGATTATGTGTCATTGCAGATCATATGCAGAAAAATACAGTATTTGTGACTGCTGCAGTCTGGTCTGAATAGCACAACAAATTAAAATGATTAACAAACTAAACATTGAATACAATAGATGCTGCTTATTAGTTCTAATAAGTAGCATCTACTGTATTCGATTGTTAGTCATTCATGATTCTAATCATGAATAATGTTATCATTTGGACAGGGCTTGACAAATCCAACATCGCCACGGCTACTAAAAAAATTGTTACAGATGCTTAAACTTTTTTCCAGGTGTTAATACTAAATTCAAGTCAGTGCAAACATTTCATGCAAAAACAGTGCAAAATTTTCGGATTTTTTAAGCACATGTCAATTTGTCAAGCCCGCATTTGGATATTGTAATCACTTCCACTGAGCACGGAAAGGCCCAATATCATAGCACAGTAAAAAATTTGTTCATAGTTTTTTAATTCGGTTTATGTTATAAATGTTTTTTATCAAAGGTTTTTCTTTTTACGCATTTTGAAGCTAAGGTTGAACCAGACATTTTTTCTCCTAAAAGTTATCTTTATCAATCTGCAAGACTTCTTGCAAGGAGACTTCTGACAAGGTCAGAAGACTCTCTTATTAATAAAAATTTTGTATAGCGCTTCTTTTGCAATTTCTTTTTTGTAGGGAAGGCATGTGTAAGGTAAAAGAAAATCAATTTCTTTAGTTTAGGGACCATTTAAGTATTACGTCATCATCGATGGGGGAGGGTATTACCGATTTGCTGACTTTTAATGACAAAGGGGAAGGGGTTTGAATAATGCTTACATCATCAACCACCCTTTACGAAAATATGAAATATTTTTAATAGCATCTTGCTCGGTGTGCCAAAAATGAGAAAAACATTTCGATAGTTTGTGGGCACTTGAAGTAACAACCACCTATTGATAAATTCCCTACAGAGCCACTCTAAATATTTCGCAGATCCCAGTGATCTGGAAATGTGTCCGGGCCGCTTAAATGCTCTGGAACTGTGCCACACATCACTCACATGATTCATAATTATATGTCTCGAATCGCTTACATAATATATGTCGCGAATCGCTTACATAATCTGAGAATGTGTCGCGGGAAACTTGAGTGATGTAGAACCGCACTGGGGGCCACTTAAGTCCTTTAAAACTATGTCACTCAAGGGATCTCTAAATGTGTCACAGATCGCTTAAGTGTTCTGGAAGTGTGACCCGGGTCATTTAAGTGATCTGAAAATGTGCCACCGGCCACTTAAATGTCCCAGAATTGTACCACGGGACACTTAAGCGATCTGTAGACAAGCCGCTTACTTCATTTTTTTACAAAATTAGGTTTTAGGAGGGCAGGCCACATCAGATAACCCCGGGCCATATTTGGTCCGCGAGCCAAGGGCCTTTATGCAATTTATCATTGTATGGCTTAGAGCAGTTCTCAACCGGTGCTCTGTGTGAACTCCTCTGGGGCTCCGTTGCAATTTGAAAAAAATATAAAAAAACAGTAAATTCAGAAAAAATAATTATAAGTATTTTCGAATAATAATAAATTAGTAACTTTGATGAATGAATGAAAAATAGGCTTACAGGGCTCCTCCATGGAAATTATATACCAGAAAAGGCTCCGCGAGTCAAAAAAATTTGAGAACTGCTGGCTTAGAGGGTAGGTCGAAATGAATTTATTAAAGAAAAATTTTGAAGTCATAGCCTTCAAATAACATTGGAATTAACAGAAATTGATTATAATAACATACAAAGGTATTTCTTCCGAAAAATTTCAATTAAAAAAATATTTTTTTGCAAGAGAAGCACGAGCCTTCTGTGTACGTCTGATCCCACCAATATGCGTTAGGATTCAGAGGAGCAGAGTGCTGCTGACGGGGGGAGGGGGTCAAAAATGGCTAAACATTTGCTTGAACGCCAAATTGAACGCAACATTTGCTTCAATGCCTGCATCCGATATTCACCTCTATTGTGATAGTTCTACTGGGGAAAATAGATTTTATGTCCCTCAAACCTTAAGAAAAAAAGTGTTCGAACAGGTGCATGGCTTATCTCATGCTGGCATCAAGGCCACTAAACAATTTATCAATAGCCGTTATTTTTGGCCTAATCAAAACAAGGACATAACTGTTTGGTGTAGAGCATGTGTGCTATGTCAGAAAACCAAGGTGCATAAGCATACAAAGTCGCCTTTGACAAAATTTTTAGTCCCCGATGAGCGTTTTTCACATGTTCATATAGACTTGATAGGACCACTTCCTCCGTGTCATGGTTTCCGTTACTGTCTAACGATGGTAGATAGATTCACGAGATGGCCCGAGGTAGTGCCACTATCCGACAAGACGGCTGAAAGTGTCGCCAGAGCGTTGGTACATGGGTGGATTGCACGATTTGGTACACCTCATAGGGTAACATGCGACAGGGGTGGACAATTTGAATCTGGTCTTTTTCAGGCTCTTTCCCGAATAGGCTTGAATACTTGAACGGTCCTTATGGGGAGTTTTTTCAACTGACCACATTTACAGTTCCTCGGCCGGAAGACTTTCACAAGGGAATCTATGGAACATATCGTACATTATAAAAGTATTGAATTCGTAATATATATTAGACAGTTCCATTCCAACATCTGATAATGGACATATGGTCATAGTACTTACAACTGGGATTGTTTTCAGACATAGTTATCAATCGGTTATTGTTATCAGAACCTCCCCCCCCCCCCCAAACAAGTCCCGGTGTGATCACCACATTGAGTTTTGTAGCCCAGCGATCCTCAACCTTTTTTGACTCGTGGAGTCCTTTCCGGTCTATAATTTCTATGGGGGAGCCTATATATAGGAACATTTTTTATTTATTCATCAGTTACTGATTTCTTTTTATTATTTAAAAATATTTATAATTATTTGTTTTAATTTACTGTTTTTTTTTAATTTCCCTCGAGCGGTCGCAGAGCTCCTGGGGAGTGCACACAGAGCACCGGTTGAGAGCCGCTGGTGTAGACTATATATATTTATAAATAATGAGATAATATATCTATGCTTGGCATTAAAGGTTTGCAGCTTTGACTATTAGATTGAACAATAGAAGTAATTTCAGGCGATACATGATTTTCATTATTCACAAATAAGTACATTGGCTGAAGAACGTGAAAATCAGTATTCACTTACCAATAAGCATTGAATAATTTTTCTAATTACAGGCTCCACAATACATCAGAAAATATCATATCATTCCCATTATCATTACAAAAACATTTTTACCATAATTTTACTTAATATTATAAAAAAATTTATGAACTATTTCAGTATAGATTTTTGCAGTCTTTCTTTTGCCGATAAAAAAAAAATTACAATAAAACCAATTCTTTTACAATTTTGCCTGCAGCATCAAATAAATGCATGTTTTCGTTTACCAGCATGTTACTTAATGCAATAATGAAGTCAGCATTTATATTTGACCAACTATCCATCATTAAGAAGTGATATATATAGTGGCATTTTTAATTTCAAATTTGGTTTTCTTTAGAATTATTTTTTCATATGGGATTTATACATAATATTTTCCTCGCTTTGATTAAGCTACTAGCTAAATTTGTTTAATAATATTATAACACAGCTTAACAAATGAAAAAATTTAAGAGGCCAGCCAAATTTCTTAGGAACCAAGTCTTTTTTTTTTAACAAAATAAATCTTAAATATGTTTCTTTTATTCTTCTCTAGGACTTGATTAAAATAAACTTTTCATAAATGTTCAAGTTCAACATTAAAAAACTTGTTCCAAGGACAAATAAATTAATGAATATACCTGTATGAATTCTTCTGTGTCTGTTCAGTTTATCTTTTCTATAGAACCCTCTTCCACAGTAGTCGCATGGGTATGGCCTTTCTCCGGTATGTATCATGGTATGCCTAGTCAAGTGATTCTTCTGTGAGAAGCTTTTCCCACAGACATCACAGTGGAAAGGCTTATCACCTGTATGGGTTCTCATATGGTCTAGTAGCTTGCAACGATAACTAAAACCAGAACCACAGATTTCACAAGAACAAGATTTCTCACCGTGAGCAGCCTTTACATGAATACGTACTCTGTCCCCAGATGAAAAAAACTTGCCACAAATGTCACAAGGAACAGTTTTTTCACCTTTCGTATGAGCAGACAAATGAGCTTGCAATTCAGATGCAGCCTTAAATGGAACTTTGCAAGAAGGACAGGGCCAAAGACGATCTTTCTCTCCGTCGTCAAGTGGATTACTAGATTGTTGATGAGTTTGATGCTGTTGTTGTGGCTGCTGTTGATGTGGTTTTTGTTGTACAGGATTTGCAGTTTTCAAACCAGAGTCAATACCTGGAAAAGCTGGTGGTGCAGCAGTTGCAACTAGAAGATTTCTAGAGAAATCATTGTTTAAATTTTGAGGATGGAGTTTCAAGTTACCCACACGGTTATTTACTTTAGATTTTATGCTTTCTTCTGTATGCTGTAATGTTTGAGTCTGTGCAGTTGTCGCTGCAGCAACATGAAAATTTGCTAAATGTGAGCGAGGATCAAACCCTTGTAAAATAAAATAAAAAAAAAGAGAACAGTCAGATAAGAAAACCACTTTGACTGCTGATTACACAGAGATATTTCTTTTTTAATAACATTATGATAAAGCTATAAGATAATCATGCAATATACCCAGAAACAAAATTAATATACCTCTATATTCAGTCCATGGATTTGAGCTATTGCAGAGAGTTAACACATCTGAAAAATATATTGTTTGAATGATTTACTTTAAAAATTTGAGCAGTATAAATGAAAAAAAGGTTGTGGCTAATCTATTTGATAGAGAATATTAATTCTCTTGATAAAATATTTTATCACTGAATGAAAATTCATTCAATGATTTCAAAATTGAAATCATTTATTTGAAAAATCATATTTCAAAATTGAAATCATTGCGGTAGATACACACACGAACTTATTTCTAATGTAGATGAGTTTTCAACAAAAAACGTCAATTTAAATTTTTGTGAGCGTGAAATTTGTGACAACAATAGGGGAGCAACTCGGGGGGGGGGGGTCGAACACAAAGGATTTCCTAACACTGACTTATTTAATGAAACAATATATATTAAACCGCGAAAAATATTCACAAAATTAATTAACACAAAACAAATAGACATTACGGAATTAATTACCCGGAAATGCGGCTGGAAAAACGAAAGTTGGAGTACATACAACTTGCTCAGGCGTCGATGCCATTTTTCGTACTTGCCACCGTTACTGCCATGTCTAATAACGGTAAACTTTAATACCAGAGCTTTATCAAAAACAGCTGCCTTGACTTGACTTAGAATATAAACAATATCATGATCCGTTATACAACGGACCCAACTCATGACGTAATCGAAGATTAGTAATTAAAACTAAGGCGTCTTCAAAGAATCATAGAAGCTCTAATAAAAACATAACAAGAACACTTATTAGATTGAAATTAGCAGAAATATGCTGTTATTCGAAGAACGGAAGCCTGAATAACCAAGCGGAGATCGAGATGTAGTTCGGAAAGAAAATTCACATTCCTCTGTGGGGAATCGAACGACCAATTTCTCACTGTCCGGGAGAGTGTTCTATTATTGCTGTTATTGTTTTGTATAATGTTAATTTTATTTTTTTGTTTGTTTTGTAGTTTATTACTTTGTGAAGACCATTCATCAGAAAATAATGATCATGCTTAAATAGGTTGGCCATTATAGCTAGCGTAGTTCCTGGAGCAGTCCCGGTTTTTCACGTATTTACAACGAAGCCAACTTGACTTTTTATTCTTCAAATCAAAGATTGAAATTATCTTTCCAACTCAGAAATTACATTACGATAATTACGACTTTGAATAAAATATTTATGTAACATATTTGTCATGTTCTTTTTTTAAATTAACTGCAATTTGAAGTGAATGAATGTATACGTACCGTATTTAGTGGCCAAAACCATTTCCTTAACAGAGGCAAAGTCGAGATATACCGTCAAACTTAATCTTTCAGTCACCCAGAAATATCTCGGGCTCTTAAAATGCTGTTATTTTGGAATCGACGAGCCCAAATAGGCGTTGAAATGTTTTTTACAGGCAAATACACGCTGGCCATATGCACTCGAGAAAAATACAGGTAAGGGCTGCAAAATACAGGAAAATATGGGATATTGCCAATTACCATCGAAAATAATGCTTAAAGCATGGTTTTTCAATGTAAAAGCTCGCGCGAAACCCTTGATAATTACGAGTATGGTGACCATACGTCCCGTATTTCCCGGGACAGTCCTGGTATTTTCTGTTTTTTTGTCGTCCCGACTTTTTGGCAAAAGTGTCCCGGTTTTTCCCGTATTTTACACGAAGCCTACATGAATATTTACTCTTTATTGAAGTCAAAGATTGACATTATTTTTCAACTCATAAATTATTTTATGATAATTACAACTATAAATAAGAATATTAATCTCCCACATTCGTCTTGGTGAACGTTTTTCTTCGTGGAATTCCTTTTAATCCACTTCAATTTGCAGTAATGGTTCATTCCCACCATTTTGATTTTTCTATAATTTCAACAATATTTGGCAACTTTGTGTGGTTTTGGCGTCATTTTTGGCGATAATTGGCGGTGTCCTGTATTTTCCCGTATTTGGAATCTTAATGTCCCGTATTTTTCTCGAGGAAATATGGTCAGCTTTATTACGAGGCTATTCGTGGAACACTTAACAAATTTTGAATAGTTCTTCAATGTAAGTTTTTTTTTTTTTTTGGTCATCCTAGTTATACACATAGCTTCAGGATAACGAAAAACATGCTCATTTAATCACTTGTTTTCTCCATCCTTCATTTTCTGCACAATAGCCTAACTAGACTATTACTTATACAATTCACAGCCGATTCCGAATGGCTTTTTTATGTTTCTCACCATGAGGTTCGTACGCCAAACGTTTGATGTGCAGACTTTCCTCAATAGCAATGTGCTGTTTGATCATCATGGCCCTGTTTTTGTGATAGTTTTTGTATCAGAAAAAACACTGGCAAGGGGACAAAAGAGGGTATCGAACACACGACATCTCTGAGCATCTTGTAGCACAGTTCGTGAATATGTTATCGACTTTTCGGGAAGTATTTAGGTATTTGTAATACCTGCCGATCAATTCACGTGCTTAATCTCGTACAACAGATCTCATTGTTATACACTCGAATGCCCGGGTGGGCCCATACGTCAAGACGGCATTGTTCGTTACTAAGGTAAAAATGCTCATTTGGTCAAGTTTTTATATTAGAGCACAAAGCTGCAACCAGAGATAGTTAGTCAGCCCAGGCCATTTTATAAGAAATTCGAACTGGTAGGCCACTCTGAAGTATGTCACTTGGTTAGGACGTGGGTTCGATTCCCCGCGTAGGCAGTTGAATTTTCTCTCTTTCGGGAATATATCTTCGCATCATTGTTAAAAACCTTCGTATGGATAGCTGAGAGTGGCATCATCCTCGAAGATTCAAGCATGTCACCTGTGCTCAAAAAACGGAAATCTTACAGTTTTGAAAGGGGTTGGGAAGAAGACTATTTGGTTGCCCAAAATATGGATGCAACAAGATTTCAGTGTCTTATATGCTACGCTTCGCTGGCTGATTTTCTAAGAGTAAATTGTAAAAGCACTGAGACTCGCCATGGTACTTTTGCAATGGAATATCCGGAAAAGTCGGAAGCAAGATTCTTGAAACTTCAAGAATTGAAATCGAATTTTTTGTGACAACGGAAATGCTTCAGTGAAAGTGGTGCTATTGCCTATCGATACCAACAAATTATCCACTGAGATTTCGATCAAAGTTGCCAAAACAATTGCCCAACGGGGATTACCTTTTACGAATGGAGAAGGTAATCAAAAATTGCATAGTTTCTGTAGTTGACACCCTTACAGAACTTACCCATACCAGAAAAGTATCGCAAAACCAGGGCCGTTGTGGCGGAGTTTCGCCAACGCTTGGCGTAAAAAGTGACTACGCAGGTTACGCGCGCCAAGCGACGGAAAGAAGAAAAAATATTCAGTTAGTTGCGAGTGAGTGTAAATGACATGTTGATGTTTTTTCGTGTGTGTGCATTTTTTGTAAATAAATTAATTTGGTGATTGTGACAAGTCGTCTTTTAATTAGAGTGGAGTCAGATGAGCGTTATCAAATCAACTCGGTCGACATTCCAAATGTGGTGACGCGGTGTGGAATGACGCAAGAACATTAATTAGCACGTGGCTGAATAAAGGTAGGCCGGATTCGTATGTTCACTTTCTCGTGTGTCCTCTGGGGTGTTAAAAGTGCAATTCCGTTCGCATTGGTATTGAAGTTTACACGCTCATGATGCCGGATCCGAAACCTGGAAATTCAGGAGATGAGAAAGTTGAATCACAATGTGGTCGTGTGTCTGTCAAAGTACCAAATTTTTGGCCAAACAATGTGAAACTATTTTTTGTTCAATTAGAGTCTAGTTTCAGGGTGTCTGGTATTACTGTTGAGCAGACAAAATTTGACACATTAGTTGCTTCGTTAGACCTTGAAACACTGTCACATGTTACTGACGTAGTTTGCGACCCCCCGTCAGATCGGCCTTATTCTCAGCTAAAAGCCCGTTTGCTTTCAGAATTTGAAATTTCTCACACGAAAAAAATTCAAACATTACTTGAGGATGTTGAGTTAGGGGATCGCTCACCCTCAATGTTGTTAAGGCAAATGAGAGATCTCAGCGAAGGTCACGTTGATGATAATTTTTTGAAAAATTTATGGTTTCGTAGATTGCCGATCACAGTGCAAACCGTTCTGGCCATTAGTTCCGAAAATTTGGACAAATTGGCACAGATGGCAGATAAAATTTGCGAATGCACTGCTGTCTCTGTTGCTTCCGTAAATGCCTCTCATTTGACTGCTCGTAAAAGTGATGAAAGCGCAACACTAGTTGATCTCAAACATCAGGTAAATGAATTAACAAAACAAGTAGAGAATTTGACTGAGTTGAGTCACCTTCGAACAAACAATAATCGAGGTCGATATCGCTCTAATTCTAGAAATCGTAATGCAGTAAAAATTGGCTGCAGTAAGAAAATTGGCTTTGTTGGTACCATTTTCGGTTTGGAGAAAAGGCAACTAAGTGCGTTTCGCCCTGTTCCTATGGGTCAAAAAACGAGTCAAGCCAACAGAAGTAGCTGCGGCTTCTGGGAATTTGGTTTTAAGTCGCAGGCTGTATGTGAAGGATCGCTTAAATAAGTCTGAATATTTGGTAGATACAGGTAGCGATGTTTCATGTTATCCCAGATCATTTATGAGTAAAGAAACTGCTGTTAGCACATTTAATCTCTATGCTGCGAATGGGACATGTATAAAAACATATGGTGTCAAATTGCTCACTTTAGATTTAGGATTACGCCGTACATTGCAGTGGCCATTTATCGTTGCTGATGTCAGCAAACCCATTATAGGAGCTGATTTTTTACAGCATTTTGGTTTGCTTGTTGACATTAAAAAACGAAACTTAATTGACCCCTTGACAAATCTTGTGTCTCATGGTCGTGCTGGTTTATGTGACATTCAGGCAGTAAAAACAGTTTCGGACAAATCTGGGTATGCCGATCTTTTGCTCAAGTATAAAGAGATCACGCAGTTAAATACTGCACCTCAAAATACTGTAAAGCATAACACGTTACATTTTGTACCTACCGTAGGCCCTCCTGTTTCAGCCAAAGCACGCAGATTAAATCCTGCGCAGTTGAATATAGCCAAGCGAGAATTCGATTATATGCTAGATAAGGGTATTTGCAGGCCTTCAAAAAGTAATTGGGCCAGCCCTTTACACATGGTTCCCAAGGGTTCGTCTGACTGGCGACCCACGGGTGACTACAGAGCTCTGAACCGCATTACTGCACCAGATAAGTACCCTGTACCACACATTCACGATTTCTCGCATATGCTCAATGGAAAGTGCATATTTTCTAAAATTGATTTGGTTCGCGCCTACCACCAAATTCCAGTTAATCCACCTGATATACCCAAGACTGCCATCATAACACCATTTGGGTTATTAGAATTTCCATTTCTAAATTTTGGCCTCTGTTCAGCAGCACAAACTTTCCAAAGATTTATCAATGAGGTTATGCGTGGTTTGGACTATGTTTTTTCATACATTGACGATATTTTGGTTGCTAGTGAGAATCCGGAGCAGCATAGGCAGCATTTGGAAGAAATTTTTAAACGTTTTTTGGAATATGGTATTGTCATTAACGAATCCAAATGTGAATTTGGCAAAGAGAAAATTGAATTTTTAGGTCACACAATCAATCAAAATGGTTGTTGTCCTACTAAAGAAAAAGTTGATGCAATCTTGAATTTTCCCAAACCTAGTGATATTGGCCAACTGAGACGATTTTTGGGGATGATAAATTTCTATCACCGTTTCATTCCAGACAGTGCGGTCATTCTTGCACCCTTAAATAAGTTACTGGTTGGGGCAAAAAAGAATGACAAGCGGAAAATCGAATGGAATTCGGACTTGGACACAGCTTTCGAAAAAGCAAAAAATGCCATGGCTGAGGCAACTTTATTGTACCATCCTTCAGCAAATGCTAAAATGGCTTTGGTCACTGATTGCAGTGGTTTTGCGATCGGTGCTGTATTACATGAAGTAACACCTGATGGCCCAAAACCTCTTGGATATTTTTCCAAAAAGCTGTCACCTGCACAATGGAATTATTCAGCTTATGATAGGGAATTGCTTGCTGCATATTCAGCAATTCAGTATTTTAGGTATTTGTTAGAGGCTAGGCCCTTCACTTTATTTGTGGGCCATAAACCCCTCATATTTGCATTTCAGCAGAAACAGGATAAATGCTCACCTCGTAGGCTTAGGCAGCTTGACTTCATTTCGCAGTTTACCACAGATATTCAGTATTTACCAGGTAAAAGTAATGTTGTAGCGGATAGTTTATCCCGCATTTGTGAAATCCAATTTTCCTCATTAGCAGACATGCAGTTATGGAGCAATATGCAATCTGAAGATGAGGAAATGAAAAATATCCTGGATGGTAATATTGATTGTAGTGTAGAATTAACGAAACTGAGGATGCCTGCATCCGATATTCACCTCTATTGTGATAGTTCTACTGGGGAAAATAGATTTTATGTCCCTCAAACCTTAAGAAAAAAAGTGTTCGAACAGGTGCATGGCTTATCTCATGCTGGCATCAAGGCCACTAAACAATTTATCAATAGCCGTTATTTTTGGCCTAATCAAAACAAGGACATAACTGTTTGGTGTAGAGCATGTGTGCTATGTCAGAAAACCAAGGTGCATAAGCATACAAAGTCGCCTTTGACAAAATTTTTAGTCCCCGATGAGCGTTTTTCACATGTTCATATAGACTTGATAGGACCACTTCCTCCGTGTCATGGTTTCCGTTACTGTCTAACGATGGTAGATAGATTCACGAGATGGCCCGAGGTAGTGCCACTATCCGACAAGACGGCTGAAAGTGTCGCCAGAGCGTTGGTACATGGGTGGATTGCACGATTTGGTACACCTCATAGGGTAACATGCGACAGGGGTGGACAATTTGAATCTGGTCTTTTTCAGGCTCTTTCCCGAATGCTTGGCATCCAAATTGCAAGGACCGCTGCATATACGCCACAGTGCAATGCAATGGTGGAAAGGTTCCATAGGCCACTCAAGCAAGCATTGATGTGTCATATGATAAAACAGGTCCTGGAAGGCCTCGACTCAGACTGGTATGAAGCTCTCCCATTGGTTCTTCTTGGGTTAAGGTCAGCATATAGGAGTGACCTTGATGCCTCGACAGCCCAGCTGACTTATGGTTCCTCACTTCGTCTTCCTGGTCAGCTGTACGACGATCAGCCATTGTCTAACCCTCCCGACTACATTGCCCGATTGCAAAGGATCATCAGCTCTCTGAAACCAACGAATCCTGTGCGGCATGGACTTCCAAAGATCTACGTCCCGAAGGAGCTCACCACCTGCACTCATGTCTTCATCCGCCGTGGTCCCTTCAAGAAGTCTCTCCAGTGCCCGTACGAAGGTCCATTCCGTGTTGTGCGTAGATTGACCAAGGACTTCGTGGTGGAAGTAAACGACGAAGAAAAGGTGGTCAACATCGACAGATTAAAGCCGGCATTTTTGCTGTTGGATAAAGCCGTTCAGGATGACTCATCACGTTCCAGTGACAGTTCCAGTGATAAGAACAAAACTTACATCTCCCGATATGGTCGTGAAGTTCGGTTTCGTCTCACAAATGAAGTGTGAGACTGGCGGGGGAGCTGTGTGGCGGAGTTTCGCCAACGCTTGGCGTAAAAAGTGACTACGCAGGTTACGCGCGCCAAGCGACGGAAAGAAGAAAAAATATTCAGTTAGTTGCGAGTGAGTGTAAATGACATGTTGATGTTTTTTCGTGTGTGTGCATTTTTTGTAAATAAATTAATTTGGTGATTGTGACAAGTCGTCTTTTAATTAGAGTGGAGTCAGATGAGCGTTATCAAATCAACTCGGTCGACATTCCAAACCGTAACTAGGCAACTGCCCCGACCGGCAAAACTTAGGGGACGGCAATTTTTTTAGGTGGGAACAAAGAACACCGTTATAAAATTATCGAATTTTAAAGTTGTGGGGGCGGCAAAAATCCCAGTTACAGCCAAGGGTGTCTTAAGCGGGGTGCAAAGGGTGCGGCAGGTTTTAAGGAGTGGCGGCGTAGACTTTAGTTAAGAACCCAATATTTTACACAGTAAAAATTCACATGACATCACGCTTTTGAGTCACACCTCGACAACGGAAACGTTGGAAAAATAGACAGGACCTCTGACCACAAAACCAAAAACTAGAATGTAAACTATCGGGGCGGCTCGAGACAAAATCTGTACTTATGCGGGACTTATTTTTTCGTCTTTTGCCTTCCCTCCCCCCATAGCCCTACATTCTGCATCAGGGGCTTTAGGCTGGAATCTTTCGCTGGGCCCAAGCCAGATTTTCCATAGAGTTCCTTCTATAGTTAATTTATAGAGTGGAATAAAAGAAAAATTATATGGATTTTTTAGTCTCGGGCCCCAAGCTGGAGCCCTGTCAGCCCTACTCTTGGGAGGTCATGCCCCTCCGTCACAATTTATCCAAACAATTCCTAACAAATAGATTTTTTCACCTTTTCATCTCGGATTTTGCACCCTTCCAGAGCAGACAGAAAAAACTTTTCTTTTGATTTTTTTTCGGCCAATGGAACTTTTCTTTACCCATTCACCTCAGATTTAACATCCCTCTTGAGCGGCATCCCGAGTGACCAGGGGCAGCGCTTGGCCATGCCCCTGTACTCTATCACAAAGATCAAGTGTGCATTTTGGTTCCCTCACACATGGCCCCCACAAGGGCACGGGACAATTCCCATAATTTCTTGGTTTTCTAACGCTATAAATTAACTATAGAAGGGGCTCATGAGAAGTCTGACCCGGGGGGGGGGGGCAAAATATCCCAGCCTAGGGGCCTTTCTTTAGGAGGGGGTGACATGCTCTCACCCAAAATATTTGTTCTACAATAGTCAAATGAAAGCGAAGGAAAAATTCGGCTTCGCAGTTGTCCGGTCCCTGGAGTACAATAACCTAGTTATACATCATCTTTACAGGATAAGTGATGATGTCTCACAAAAATAAGTGCTGCTTCAAGGATTAAGTTAACCGGCATTATGAGGAATGGTAAAATAATTCTGCAACAAAAAAAATTCTACTTTAAAAGCGGGGCGTATGGTCACGCACATTTTGCACGGTAAACAATGCTGTGCGGCTTTCTTCTTAAAAACAATCAGGTTTATATCGAGGTTCCCTTCGCTGAAGCCCTGTCAGCTTCCTGCCACGGTCGCCATTAGGGGCGGTACATCAGGCTTCGCACCTGGGCGGCAGGTAAGCTCGAGCCGCCCCTGGTTACGGCCTTGGTAAAACCATGGTTAATGCTGCTAAGAATATCCCTCTTGATGATACTACTACTGCAAGACGAGTTTAGTTTAGAACCGAGAACGCCCAGGTTCTGTCGCTTTTGCGATATAAGCTCATTGATCGTGAGATCGTAGGCGTGCCGGAGAAAACTCAAACCGGCAAGCCGGCCGGGAAAGCACACCCGGTTCGGACCAATATTCTGCCAACCCCCCAAGTAGCATAACCACACACCCAAATCCCAATCCCCGGGCACATCACCGCTTGACAAAGTCAGGACAGCACCGCGAGTGCTATTCCCCCTCCGTCCCGACACCCGTGACAAGGCCTCGGCGGCGCGGTCCACAGCACCCCAACACGCCTCGCGAAGGGAGACCCCCCGAGAACTTCTATTGTGGATATGAGAGAACAATTTGTTACAGGACGGGAACATCGCTTCTCACCAAGGGAAACATGGAACGCCTCGCGACAAGGGCATCAATCGGCACGTTATTCTTGACTACGTATGAAGTTATTTGATTTGTCGACATTCAATCTTGTTCTTGTTATTTCGTGCACATCCGAACGGTCTGGTCTCTTGTCCTTCTTTTCACTTGAGGAGCCACATGCGAGTGCGACAGTCAAAGCTGCAATTTGCCAAAAGTCATGTGCAGAGAAATGCACGTGTGCCACATCAAAAAATACTACAGATATATTAAAAAAAAAAAAAACCATGTGCAGACAGTATAAACAATCCAAAATCGTGCGCCGCTTATGCATGTATGACAATGCAAGACGAGTTGGTGTCATTGCGTCTTCCATCAATAAATCAACACTGGAGAAATCGAAAACATGTGCATATTTTTCTTTAGCTGTAGATGAGTCCACCGATTATGCATTGGTTGCACAACTCATGGTTTTCGTGCATTGCAAAAATGCTGATGGACAGATAGAGGAATTATTTCTAGCACTTATTCCATTAACAGGCACTACAACTGGAAAAGACATATAATGGTCTTATGCACGTCCAGCAGGTGTCAAACAAAATAGAACTGAAGAAACTTGTCTCTGTGGCTACCGATGGGGCACCATCATTGTGTGGAATAAAAAAAGGCTTGATCGCCTGCCTTAATGCAGATTCGCGTGTTCCCGATTTTTTTTTCGTTTTCACTACTTAATTCACGTGGAAGTTTTATGCAGCCGGTTGAGGAATGTCCCAAATGTCACGAAAACCTTGCAGTGCATATCCAAGTTATTTACTTTTTGATGTCAAAACCATTAGCTAAGCGCCTTCTAACAGCGTTTTTACAAGATTTTTGGATGCTCCATACTCAGAGCTGCTGATGCTTGACGATTTACGCTGGCTAAGCTCAGGCAAGACGATTTCCCGTGTGTGAGCGGTATTCGAAGAAATTAAAGTTGCAATTTCATCGCAAAATCAGTCATAATGATTTCCAAAACACTATTTGAAGATAATTTCAAAGTAACCTTGGCATTCATGGTTGGTCTGTTTCAAAAACTCAATGATCTACACGTAACCATGCAGGGAGAACATGATACTCTTCGTGATATGTATGAATTGGTGATGGGCTTCAGACGGAAACTGACCTTGTTTCTTGAACAAGCGTAGAAACACACACATGGTCAATTTCCGGACTTGTAGGAAATTTTGGAGTATCTGAACAAGACAGAATGCTTAACTGTCATTCCATGTCTTGAGGATATCATGCCTCGATGAGCGTTTTGATTGAAGACTATGCTTCACTGTTTGAACTGGTATCAAACCCTTTGTTTTTTCCAAACTTATTCGTGCGAATGTGCTTTTTCTGTGATGAACACAATTTGAAGATCAAGACTGAGTAATGAACATTTAAAAGCATGTATGAGAATTACTACCATCGATATCGAAACAGATGTCAATGGCATTCTGAGAGAAATTCAATGTCAAGATTCTAACTGAAAAATAACTCTTCGGAAATAAAAGTATTTTTTTAATTTTTTAGGATCCTTCAATCGGGGAAAAAATTTGAAACATTTTATTCGTTAAGAGTTGATCCTGTCGCCACAGAGGCGTATATAAAGGGGTCGTGCCCCTCCCCTCAAACCAATCAAAAAAAATTTTTAAAGCCAAAAGTTTTCGTTAACAAAAGTTAAAATATCGAAAGCAAATACCATTTATATACTATTTTATTCAATTTCTGTAACAAGTACTCGGATTACTAGTTAATTTAAATTCTTTTTGAAGGTTGGTAAATTAAAATTTCTCTTGAAAAATTTCCTTGTGCCTCTCCCTCCAAACTTTTTTGCGCCCCTCCAAAGGTCGACCCTGCTTACTCCCCGCTGTCGACCAGAGAATTGCAGCTCTGGTCGATGCAGGGAGCAAGCATGTATTTGGCGGCCCTTTGTAATATTAAAAGAGAGGTAAAAGTATTAAATTTGTGCTCCTTCTGGTCCAGCGCCCTTGGCAGTAGACCCGCCTGCTCCCCCTTAGTTGCGGCCCTGCTGTTGACTGTATGTCATTTGAATGTGAGTTGTATTTGATTTTGCATCAGAAAACCGCTATTTTTCTCTTGATATCCTTTTATTACATATAGGAAAAAAAAGCGTTGATTTTCCCTTAGCAAAATTAGGTTTTCGAAATCATCTCCGTTCAGGAGAATGCGCAGCATTTATTTATTTTATTTTTTTCACGTCACAATTTTTCCAGTATAAACCAACTAATTCCGCATAATAGATTTCAGTTTGTTCTGCTAAATAAATTTTATTTTTCGTATGCTTCAGAGTTGAACAAAATACCCTGTGTAATATGTATTTAAAATGTTATGATTTGTGTACATGCGCAACCATAAAAATAAATAATTACAGAAGGTAGAACTCTTTTCCCTTTTTTAATATGAAATTTTGTTTTTCAGAAATTTTTGATTTTATGAGGGGGGGGGGTGATAATTTCTAGGTGCTCTTCCCGTGGTGCTGGACATAAACGATGCTCGTGAAGCGAAAAAGGTTGAAGACCCCTGGTGTTACCATTATACCGTTAAACGTGCTGTCCGCATGTTGAGATTTCAGTAAAGAAATAAAGTTACTACGAAAAAGTTTGATAGCCGTTTTATCCTTGTCCACAAGCGGAAATAGACTTGAATGTCAGAAGGGAGGGGGGGGGGCGACGATATGTAGATATGTAAGTGACACAGTGGAGCCGACTTCACTTCCGCCAGTGCATCCCCACCCCCGTATCTCCATTCATGTCCTTGTCGGAATCTTTCCTGGTGCGGAGGTACAACAGAAACGGCGATAAAATGAATTATATGACCGCAGAACACATTGCTACCGCAAGAAGTCCCCCCTCCCAGAGGGATTAGCGCACATATCCCTAAACGGGATGCATGGGAAAAAATAATGTCGGACGCTGCTGTTCGGTTTCACCAATAAACTGCGGTAGGTTCCGGTCTAATTATTATCCCTTGCGTATTGAAAATGGCGGAGGCGCGACAAAAAAGATAAAACTAGGATAACAACATAGTATATGAATGCAATATCACATGAACATCAACAGCATCTCATGAATTTTATAACAATATAAATTATGGAAGTGTTGATCAGCTTTGCCCAAGAATATTAAGAAGACACCAACGAATAAGACAAATGCACGGCGCGAAAATACAAAAATCCTAATGCATTTCGACACCAATGGGTGTCGTCTTCAGAGGAAAAATATTTAACCACTAAATATACACTAGTAAACGATAATATATCTACACCCCGATCGCAACACCATGTCTTAAATTCATTTTGAGTGGGAATTCTAAGAAAATTCAATTAGACCAATCGGGTAGCACTATTCCGCAAGCGTCCAATCAGGACGCTGCATTAGTATCTAACGTAGGCTCAGAGCTTCATTCTGACCACGACGTACGTACTTTTTTCGCTGAGCAACCGAGCGTTGAGATTTGGTATTCAACCCAAGTGGGAAACTCGGTCAGCGTGACTAATGGTTAAATATTTTTCGTCTGAAGACGACACCCATTGGTGTCGAAATGCATTAGGATTTTTGTATTTTCGTGTATTTGCCTTATTCGTTGGCGTCTTCTTAAAAATATAGATTAGACGTCGATATCTTTTATGAAACAGGGTTCACAGCTCGCGTTCAAAGTATTGTCATTGATCCAATCCAAATATTGAGTAACTTTAGTGTAGACTGCCGGACCACCGGTTTTCCCGCAATCATCATGTCCAAATGATGTTATTCCGATAAGTACATCAGTGCTATTTCTCAAATCGGACAGAAGCAGTCCTCCAGAGTCACCCTGAAAATATATTACGAACAATAATTCGATATTAAATTAATATTTGAAGTTCGTATGTATCTTCTTACTTATCCTTTTTTACGTCTATTCTCTCTGTAGATACGGAAATAAAATTTTATTCAGGTCAGGTCAGATTTGAACTTTCAAGAATGATTCCAGCATAGTTTGTGTTGATAATTAATAGCATTGAATGCATGTGGACGTGAGAACGTTTCATGTCGTTATGCAGAACGACATGTTCTGCCAAACGAAAAAGGGTGATAGACGAGTCCAAGTGGAACATGAAACACCCTACCAACGCAATTCTGTTCTATCTCGAACCGTTTTCGAATTATGGTAGATAATTGATTATGAGGAAAAAAGTGCATTTGTGAAATTTCTAAGAAACCTACATGCAAACTAAGCACATATTTGGAAAGAACAGAAAAAATAATAAAGTGACATCAAAATGAAATATCTTGATTTAATGGCGAGCTTCAAGTGCTGAGAGATTGGTGAAGTGAAAAATCGAATTGTCGCCAAAAAAAAAGCCTACTAAAATTACTTCGACGAACGCAGATTTCAGCGATGTATTGCAAACAAAAGATTAAATTCCTCCTGAACTAGATCACCGATATGGTTTATTGTACGCTCTTTCAAAAGCTGGTACAATGGACAAGTTTTTGGTAAATCTGACCGATTGTAGCTATATATAGAAGAGTGTTTGCGTAATTGGCGATGAGAAATTTTGGTGACAATTCGCTTTCGAACATTGCCAATCTTTCAGCGCTTGTAGCTTGTCATTAAATATAGATAACTCAATGAAATTTATGTCACTTCAAAGGATATTTTCTGTTCTTTCCAAATATGTGCTTAGTTTGCGTATAAGTCTCTCAGAGCAGCCGCTGTGGTGATCGAGTGTTCATAGACGGACTCGAATCGCGGGGACCGGGTTCGAGCCCTACCGTTGCCACAGTGGTGGTCTGCTGAAGTTGATTTTCTATGATTCCCAACTTCGAGGCACAAATGCGAACCGATCTCCCCGTTAAAAAAAGTCTTGCCACGGAGAGCATCAGGCCTAAAAACAGTACAAGTATTCAATCATTACACTTCACTTCTGAAATATACATGGCAGCACTGAAAAATCACACAACATTAGATACTCATTCAGACTTTTAGGTGCACACACTTACACTTCCGGCACAACTCACTAGGTAGTAAATCACCCATGGCAATAGACCTGAGTCGTAGCAAGACCCCATCTATAGCAGAAGGCCTCCACGTGAAGCTCGCAACGTCACTGAAGAAGGTCATCTCACCCATAGCCCATGGATATAGCAGGCCAACGCATGCGCCATCTTTACCCTTTTTTTTGTAGTATATCCAATGGCTATAGGTAAGATGACTTTCTTCAGTGACGTCACGACCAAGCTTTTGCTAGGCTTCGTCATGGAGGCCTTCTGCTATAGATTGCGTTGGTTGTGCTCGGTTTGAAAGAAATAAAGGTCTCTCTCAGAAGTCAGAAACTTCCCAAATTTTGATTTTTTTGGGACGTGATGCATTCTTTTTCTATAATCGATTATCTAACATAACTAGAAAATGGTTCAAGATAACAGAGGGTTGGGAGGCTGTTTCATGTTCCACTTGGGCTCGTCTATCAACCAGTGGTATCGAAAGCTGGATTTTTATTGGTATAACAATAAAAATTATACTATATTTGAGAAATATTAATGTGTTTGTTTGGGTTCCGTGCAAGTCTAATAACCATCGAGTGTTCCGCGTAAACAAAACGTTAGAAAAACATTACAAAATTGATACAGGGTGTCCACTCCTATCAATAGCTAGTTACTTAACCGTTAATCTTACAAGTATATGAAACTTTAAACTACAAAAAATGTGTCAAGTGTTGTGGGACCTCATTTTAGAATCCGCTCAAATGAAAAAAATTATTTCTAAGGGTGCGTCTCTCTATATATGCTTACTCGCTTCGATCATGGGGTGGTAAATGAATACACCAGACTTTTGCTTTTCTTCTCATTTCTTCCTTCCCCTCTTTTCCCCTTCCACACACAACACGGTTGCTCTTGCAGCGCTACAGCCTTCACTACACAAAACCCAAGAGTCGCAACTCATATCTCTGATGTGAAGACCGTCAGTGGGTCCTCTCAAGTTTGATGTTCGTCTAGTGCGCGTTGCTTGGCTTGCAATGAAATATTTAAAGTTATATTTAAAATATTTAATAAAGAATTGACTATTAGACCAGAGGCGCCAATATGAAGAAAGCATTGGGGTGGGGTGAAAGTTTCCCTACGCAAGAGGAGGAGAGATGTGTTACATTTTTATTTGTTTATTATTGGGGGGGGGGGCACCTCTGCCTCCATACCAAAATTTGTCCGAAGGGGAGGCCTGAGACCCCAGGTTCCGGCGCCTATGCATTGGAATGATAAGAATGGACATCCCATACACGTAAGTAAATGACTTTTTAAAAAGTATATGAGAGCATCAAAAACCGGCCCCCGGCTCTGACGCCACTGGAAGTTGCTGTCGTGGAGGTCACTGCATAGCCCAGAGCAACAGAAAAACCCTTTTAGGCCACGCGCTCGAAGATACTGACTTGTTTACCGCGATTTTTTTTTGGCAATTTTTATTTCTATTTTACCTATTACACCCCTCTAATTTTTACGTCACTTCAACAAAACACCGTTTATACAGGCTGTCCCAAATTGTTTGCACAGCGGATACCGCCGTAACCGTTGACTTTCAAAGTATACTTTCAATACAAAAATTCAAAACCTCAAAATTTGTTTGAGGGGTCGTATACAGGAAAAGATAAACAAATTAACTTTTTATACAGTCCCAGTGTGCTCAAAACCCGAATTAGAGAGTTGTTGCCCTGTCTCTCCTGAGGCCAACAAAAAAAAATTCCACGTTTCTAAGTGAAATATTCACCGAGATATTTGAATTCGGTAAAACGGAGGAAATTTCGGAAAAAAACAGGGTTAAATGAGGTAAAACGGTTTTTCCATATTTTTAGAGCTGTTTTTCTCCAACTTTCCTCCGTTTTTTGAATTCAAATATTTCAATGAATTGACTTGAAGAAGTGAAATATTTTTGGTTGGCCTCAGGAGAAACAGGGCAACAACTTTCTAATTTGGTTTATGAGCACACAGGGGCTGTATAAAAAGTTAATTTCTTTATTTTTTCATGTATACCACCCCTCAAACCAATTTTGAGGTTTTAAGTAATTGCACGTCATTTGAACTTTTTTTAATTGAAAGTATATTTCTAAAGTCAACGGTTGCAGAGATATCCGCTGTGCAAACAATTTGGGAGAATCTGTATAATTTCACAATGGAAGAAAAGGTCACGAAATTGATAGCACTCACTACACATTTGGCTTTACTGTCGTTTGATTTAGCACAAATCACGGTTTCCTCATCAGTAAAATATTTGCTATAAGCATCAAGACAAATCTTCAAAGGCAATACGGAAAGATCACGTCTCTGAAGGATAACTGATTGCCCCTTTTCTGGAATAAATATATATCAAAACAGTTACGAAAGTCAGATGCATTATAAAATCAGATTGTAACTTGAGATAAACTGAATAACTTTATAACTAAATAATACGTATCTGTGTACATTTTGAACTTAAGCCTGGATTAGGCCGGGATTATACTATAAAAGTTTTCTAAAAGTTCTTTTATAAAATTTTAAAAATTCAACCAATAATCTTACTTATATTCGCTCTAATGTAACCGATAATGCTATTGGTTGCATTTTTCAAGTTTCATAAAAGAACTTTTATCGGACTTTTATAGTGTAGTCCCGGCCTAAAACGAAGTCTGAATGAGGTCTTCTTTAGTGTTAATGCATATAAATGCATAAAATCAAATAATTTTTAGAATGCATAAGTGCATATATTTTTGAATGTTTTTCAATTTTCAAATTGAAGGTTTTTAAAGCTGATCACTTTTTTTTATATAATTTTTCAAATGATTATTGCTGATAATATTTTCATAACATCGGTTTTTTTCACAAGGGGGATTTATTGAATTAATAGAGGTATTTTGTAATATTTCCCAAACATCAACTGTTTTATTGTAACGCTGTTTTTAGAGACAGCGTCAAAGATGTTTAACTTTTTTTAGAAATAACTACTTTATTTCTAGAAATAGCGTCGAAATTCTTTTGTTACTGGTGTTTCATTACTCAGCAGCTGCGACTGACTAGAAATTAAAAGTGCCTAAATGAAAAATATGTAGACGTTATTTGCATAAGAAGTTTATATAAATATGTGGGGATATTTTTTTGTAAATGAATATGCACTAAGAGATATAAATTGTGCATTTTAAAAGCATATCTAATTTTCTTTCTCTTGCATGGTGATTTTTAACACATATTTTCCTTTATTTTGGTACATATTTTGTAATTTTTAACTTTTTAGGATTTTTTAATGCATATTTTGTGTTTCCAATGTATATTTTCTCATTTTAAGTGCATATTTTGGCATCTTTAAATGCATATTTTTAAAGAATATTTTGCCACTTTTTTCGTGCATATAATCTGGGCTCTAGTGATCAGTATAATCATATTCATTCGCGCGCACGCACACACACACACATTATTTTCCTTTGAAAAGAAGACAAGAAAAAACGGCTAATGCCAACCTACTAGAAGTTTCCGATGACAAAGATCCCCATCCAATTAAAGTTACTTTAGTTCCAGAAGAAGCAATATCATTTTTAGATGGTAACCAAGCGGCTCTGATATATCGATCAGTATCTCCATGATATCCAAGAAAAACTGGCTGATTAAGTTCGATTATAGCTATGTCGTGATCTGCGCAGCCATGCTGGAAATCTGGATGCGAAATGAATGATGCAACTGATCTGATCAGATGGTTATTGGTCTTGATATCATATTCACCGATACTTAAATCAATATCTTCATGGTTTTTGAAACTGTAATTATGTAAAAAAAGTAGTGCCCTTCTTAATAAAAATGATATATATGTCATTTTAACATATCATATAAATGATCATATTTATATTTAATCAGATCATAATTCAATTTTCCTTTACCTTTGTAAGCAATGAGCTGCTGTCAAAACATGTTTATTTGTAATAACCGTTGCACCACAAATTGGTTCGAGACCTTCGTCAGTAATATTACTGAGCTTGTTGCGATATACCAGTGCCGTCTGCAATGCAATAAAAAAATATATATATAACTACTTTCGGAAAAACCTTTGCGTTGAAAATCAACTTGATTATTTGATTATAATAAAAATTTGAAAGAATCGATTGTTTGGCTAGAGACAAGGCCGTGACCAGAATGGAGGGGAGAGGGTTCCCTTTTCCCGAAAATAGTGGAAAATGACTGATATATATGGAATCATTGGCGTCCCCACCCTCAAACCGAGATTATAGTGTTATTTTGCAGGAAAAAACGTAAACTTCCCCCCTTGAGAAGAAAAAAAATTAAAACTTCCTCCCCACTTGAGAAATCCCCCCCCCCCAAAATACAAGTTTGCCTAAATCCGAAAGAAATTTTTGACTACGGCCCTGACTAAAAATATATGCCGTTTTAAAAGGACAGCGTGAACTCAATCATTTTTTAACTATCACAGAACATACGATGCAGGTGTTAAAGTTATTCGGACAATTGATTATTTCTATCCATTTTTTATTTTCCATTTCTCGACAGATTAAAACTGCAGTTTAATTCTAACGCCATTGAAGCAATTTCCTACCATTTAACCCTCGAAGAGATGAGTTACGTTCTTAGAGCCGAAGATAGACGTGCAGGGCTGGTACAGGAGGAGGGGGGGGGGGAGAGCACAATGATGTCGATACATATTGGGCCGCAACTGGGAGGGAACGACCACTTCACCTTTCAATCTCTCCTTCAACATTACGGGGGGGGGGGGCGTACTAAAAATGCGTGTTTTCCTCGGCTGACCAAGCATCTAGTATCTAGTTGCGGCCCTGCATATACAAGGTGAATAATATCAACCACCTAATAATTACATACGTGACTCTTTGTGAAAAAATAATAGGGAAAAGTTTTTTTTTTGATTTGACCAATAATTATGGTGTTATAACGCTTTAAAAATTGATGTCCTTTTAATAATCCTGCAAATTCACTAAACGTATACCCTCTAGATCAGTGGTTCTCAACCTTTGGAAGCTCGCAGCCCGGTAAATGTCTTTTACGTAAGTGAAAGACCCGGTCATACCCACAACTAACGAGAAATTAATGGGAAAATGAAACACGAATGAAACAGGAAATGAAACAGCGAATCACTCACGGCCCGGTGCAACCAGTGTTAGGGCCCGGTATTGAGCCGCGGCCGGCGGTTGAGAAACACTGCTCTAGATACCCTTTAAAGTCGTCTTAACCTAACGTACACCAAACGTATAACTTGGCGTTAATGAAAGGGGACATTAGGGTATTACGGCAGCAGATTATTAGCCATTTTTGACCCCTTCCCCTTGCCAGCAAAACTCTGTCCCCCCTCCCCCTCTTGTCAGCAAAATTTCGTCATCAGCTCTGCCCCTGCCTCCTAACGCATATTGATGAGATCAGAGACGTACGGGGGGGGGGGGCGCTAGGGTAGCTCGTGCCTCTCCCCCCCCCCTTTCCTCGACGATAAAAAATGTATTTTTTTAATGCAAAAAAATATTTTAAAGACAATACCTTTATATGTTATTATAATCAACTTCTGTTAATTTCAATGCTATTTGAAGAACTCAAAATTTATTTTTAAGAAATTTATTGTGATCCACCCCCTGAGCCATATATGGTAAACACTCGACCCGCGGACCAAATGTGGCCCTGGGGGTTATTTGATGTGGCACTCCACCTTAAATCTAATTTTGTAAAAATGAACTAAGCGGCACATTCACAGATCACTTAAGTGACCCGTGGCACATTTAGAGATCCTTGAGTAACATGTGGCACAGTTTTAGAGCACTTAAGCGGCACCCAGTGCGGTTCTACTTCACTCAAGTTACCCGCGGCCCATTTCCAGATTACTTAAGTGATCCAGGGCATAATTACGGATCACTAGAGTGATGCGTAACGCAGCTCTAGAGCGCTTAAGCGGCCCGGAGACATTTCCAGATCACTTAGAACAGCGAAAGATTTAGAAATCACTAAAGTGTCTCTTTAGGGAGATTGTTAGTTCTTTTTGCCCACAAATTACCGACAGGTTTTTCTCGTTTTTGGCGCACCGAGTAAGATCCATTAAGAATATTTCATATTTTCATAACGATCGTTTGATGACGTGTAAGCATCATCCAAACCCCCCTCCCCCCTTGTCATCAAAAGTCAGCAAATCGGAAACTCAACCCACCACCATCGATGCTGACGTAATATTTAAATGACCCCAAACTGATAACCACGCATGGATGATGATTACATTCGCATTTTTTGCATTTTTCAATACTTTTCGTTTTTAAGGCATTTTCTCAGGTTTTAGAGCATTTTTAGGATATTTTTTAAAAATAAAAAGTATATAAGCTAAAAATTTTTAACCAAAAAAACATTTTTTTCATCACTAAACTCGTATCTTCCTTTATATATGACAAACAAAGTTTAGAATCAATTCCAGGAAAATTTAGTATTCAGTAAAAATTCCAAGAGCTGGACAAACTTAACCAAACAATAAATGAAAGTGAATTCAAGAAATTATGATCCTGTGTGTTGTTATGTTGAGCGCGGGGAATTTTCATTGTATAAAAGGGAACATGGTTTAGTACTTGCATGTATCCTGGGGGAAATCTGAAATTTTTCATGTTAAATGGTTTTGATCCGTAAGAATGCTGGATGCAGTAAAATTTCTGTAAGATTTTGAAGACCATAGCTCTACAGAGGGACATAGACTTGGTTGAAGGGGTGAAGAGAAGAGCTACGCGTGTCCTTATTGTCACATTGTCACACAGGGCTTGAGTTATGAAGAGAGACTTCATTTTTTGAATATGTTTACAATGGATGAAGGCAGGTGTCGTGGAGATATGATCGAAGTGATTTGATATGATCAAAATTTTCAACGAGATGGTTAGGATGGACCCTGAATTATTAGCACACCGTCAATCGACTGCTTTTGCAAGGGGACACCAGTATCGATTGGCAGGGCCGTCTTAATAGCATCATGGCCCCCCGGGCCAAGTGGTTTTTCTGAGGCCGTACCTGGTAAATTCTAAAAAATTTCAACCAAATCTCATTTTTGTGAGGCCCCTCTTCTCTTGAGGCCCCCGGACCGTGCCCGGGTAGGCCCATGCCTTAAGACGGCACTGTCGATTGGTAAGGGACAATTCCAGATTATAGTGCGTGGCAGGAAATTTTTTTCTAATATAGTGTTTATAAATGGAATAGCTTACCCCCTAGGGGGTAGTAAATTGTAACACAATTGACACGTTTAAAAAGAAATACGATAAACATGTTGGGGTAAATCGAGAAGCTATCCATACTTAGAAGAAGACAACCGTAAGTATATTCTTTATGGGCATAGTATAATATTTTACCATGTATATATATTGTTTCTTATTTTTGTAATTTCATTTTTAATTGGGTTGCTGTATTTTTGAAATATATGACACCCATATTTTTGTTATGGGCATCTTTTTCTGAGCTACCTCGTTGGGCATTTTGCCTGTTGTGGCCTTGTATTTGTTTTTCGTAAGCTTTGCCTTGCCTTGGGAATAATGAAGAACTGATGACGTGTATAACACCGATTTTCAGCATTCTTGTTTGCACCATTCAGCCTTTGCAGAAAAGTATGGAGCTTATTGAGATGCTTATCGATAAAGTCAGTGTGCTAAAAGTGGGGTAGGCCAGTTTACTATCATGAAATTTGAAAAAATAATGGGGAAAACATCGGACTTATTGAATTTAGATATTTTTTTTATGTCTTTATGGTTTTGAAATGAAAGAGAAATAAACACTGTGAGCAGATCAGATATTCCCCACCCGCCCTCCAATTATCCCCCAAAAACATGTGTTGATATTGAGAGAAGTTTATCTTGTCTTTTCAGAAATTTCTATTTTGTCGTAAGTTATGAATTGTTTATTTGAAAAATTCCATCGGCATTTTTTGATGAAATCTAATGTGAGAATAAATGTTAATTTCAACAGATACTATATATAGGAATTGTTATTTTTCATTTACCTTTAGTTAATATAATGACTGGTTCAATTTCTAAAGAAATTTGTTTTGTTATTTTAATAGCTTTTTTCGTTATTTTTGGGGAATTCTTTTAGTTTTAAGGCATTTTTTGAGTTTTTGAGCCATTTTTATGATCATTTTTCAGGACTTTTTAGGTCAACAACATCCGGACCTAGCTGATAACAATGGTATAACCCTAAGGAAAATCGAGAAAGCAAACCAGTCTGTGTGCTGCTTTGATCTACGTATGTGTTAATTTGATTTGTATCGTTTAAATGAATAAAGTATCACTAACAATTTTGAGATTAGTTTATTTTTTTTCCAGTTCCAATTCAGAAATTTTGGAAGATTTACATATTGCATCACAGCTTCTGACTTTAATTATGCAACACATTAACACAATAAGCTAGTTGAATGAAATCGATGAAGTCGAACAAATAGTTTAAATGTTTACGGCATCTCAGTTATGTTGTGTGTTTATACAAATACAAATACAACGCTACAACAGGCAAAATGACCAACGAGGTGGCTGAGAAAAAGATGCCCATAACAATATGGATGTCATATATTTCAAAATTTAAAGCCCCTTGTAAAAGCAGTCGATTGGCGGTGTACTAAAAGTTCATGGTCCATCCTATCCATCCCATTGAAAATTTTGAACACTTATGAAACTATGTTGTGTCAAAACCATATTTTGAATAACAAACAGTAAAGAGATGACTTCTATTTTGAAAATTTAAAGCTGAAGTGGGGGGGGGGGGGTGTAATGATTTTTTCGGGAAAAAAAATAAGTACGAAATATAAGAGCATCTCAAAGCGGAGGTAAAATTAGTAGTGCCTAAGGCGGCAAGAGCCTGAAGTCCCTTTCTGCTAAGAGGGGACCGAAGCAATAGCACCCTTATAAATACGCCCCCGAATGAAAATTCATATGAAAAAATGACCAACTTGCGCGAATCATGTAGGCTGAAATGAATTTCGAAGTCGTGAAAATATTTCTTGTATAAAAAAAGTAAAGTAAATTTATCAGGACAAAAAAGAACACGGGTTCATAACAGACAAAATTTCAGCGCGATAAAAATCAATTGCAGTCAAAGAAAGTGAAAAATCCTCATCAACCTCTCGGTGAGTATAAAAAAGGCTGCCTTTTGGAATCGGAAATAAATTGTAGGCAGGGCCGGTCCTAGAAATTCTGCCGCCTGAGGCGAATAATACTTTGCCGCCCTTAAGATACGACTGTCTGAAAAGAGTTTCCTTTCTTTACCTCTATTACCTTGATGCAGTGGTTCCCAAGGTCGTGCGGTAGTGTGTAACGTTAATGATTTAAGATGTCACAAGAGAATTTCCTAAGTAAAAACGTTCTGATGGAGTAAACATATCAAATGAATAAAATAATCTTTTTTGAAGGGGAGGGGGGATCCACAGTGGGCGCACTTGTTTAAATTTTTTCCTATCGGTTTTGGAAAAATGTCTGTCCTTCAAAGGATTAATTGAGCTTTCAGCACATGTATATTATATAACGCATAAAAATTCCACGTAAAATTTACTATAAAAATAATTTGAAGAAAAATTTTATTCAGTCAAGTATCACAAATGTGCTTTTGCGCATTTTCACACACACAGGAGAAAAAAAACATAAAATATCGAAAGAAAGTACCTTTATAACGTATGTTATCTTTATCAATTTCAGTTAATTTCAAATGCTTTTTGAAGGTTAGTATTAGTTAATTAGGAAGTTAGTACTAACATTATTACTTATGAAATATTAACTAATATCGTGTCATATTGCTTTTTTCACGCAGCAGAATTATTCAAAATCCGGTTTCTAATTTCATTCGATGAATTGTAGCAGTTTTATTTGATGCGTGGCAGAAGGGAGTTCTTCATGATGCATTTCTCACATGTAAATATAATACTGTACTGTATAATTGTTTTCAATATTTTCTAGAAGGCATAGTTTTGCTGATGAATTACATCTCATGAGAATTATATCGGGCACCCGGGCAGGAGCTTCAAGGACCTCAGTCCTGCATAGAATAGGAGCTTCCACGATAAGATCTGGTACAATGATTTATGACAATCAATTTATGAATTAAGAGGTGCTGCCTAGGCCCTGTTTCGTTTTGCTCTGGGGGCTATGATTTTGTTGGGGCAACAATAGGGACACGCTTTTTTTTGGATTAAACATACAAAAATTTGTTTGAGTTCTGTAGAACAGCCCCATTATCACCAGGGGTTCCGCAGACCAGCCTTATAACTATCAAGGGTTCAGCGAGAAATTTTACCCTGGTATATAGAGAACGGATATAGGTATACAGCAGGCGTCGTCAACCCGTTGCTCGCGAGCACCACGGTGCTCCCTGAAGTACCGAGAATGCTCGATGCTCGTGTCCAAACACACGTTGATCAAATGCTTGCGAGCATTTAATCAACGGTTCGGTTCGGTCTGAAAACCATCCAAATTTTTTTGCTGTCATTTACTGATTTACTAAAAATGTTTCCATTTTTGTTTCTGATTTAATCAAATGCGGTTCATGTTCATCGAGAGGACAATAATAACGGCTCGAGAAGCTGGGCCCAGCTATCGTTTACTGATTCAATAAAAAAATACTTTCATTTTTCGTTAATGGACTTTGAAATTCAGTTTCGCCCAAAACTCCGCCTCTCGTGACGTCTTGCTAGTTTTTTTGCTCGCATTAACCAATAAGCGGCGTGCTAATGGTTCCTGTGTTACTAAGAAAGTAGGGATTGTAATTACGCATACCGGTCTAATTAGTCCTCGTGTGCAGAAAATGACCCTGCTACGATGATCAAATGATCGAAAAAAGGTTTGTTGCAATATGTAGAGCTCTCGGTATGAAAATGTGATTAAGTGAATAATCAATAGAAAAAAAATCCATAACCACTAAATATATTGAATATGTCAATTCATAAAATAATTAGTTTGACTAAAAGTTTCTGAATCATAGTTATTATTTCACTTTTTCCACTAGTCACTTTCGTCACAAGATACCATTTTTACATCATTCGATAAAACCTTTTTACGCGCAACGGTTTCGATGAAATTTTGAAATTGCTCAAAAAATATGACCCTGTTTTATTGGTCAACATGTGATCTAATTGAAACGACAGCGTAAAAAAAAAACGATCGCGCAACAGACACTATGCACTGTACGCACCTTCCCTCAAATGATTTCACTTAACAGTGAAGGAGAGCAAATTATCACATTTTGGCAAAAAAGTATTGATTTGGTTAACTCTTTCAGCGGCAATCCTGAGATATCTCACCAAACTTGATTTGCTTTATTTCCGTCACCCCGAAATATTTCATTTAAAAATGCGTTGAAGGTATTTTCACCGATCAACACATACGATGTATTTTAATGTCTTAATGAGCACTTACTGCGAATGGATAAAAATTTTGTTTTACATCATGTTCGTTAGGCCTTTCGTCAGTAATATGTTCCTTATTTGTGTCACATTGACACTGTGGACCTACAACAGAAAAGAGTTTTAACTGAATTAGAAGAAAGCAAAAAAAAATTTCCAATAAACGGTATGTGTGATCGGCTTTAACTGCTCTAAAAGAATAACAATATAGTCTGCAGGCTATTTCAATTGAAATTTTTAATATGGTACCTAATGCAGAGGTTCTCAAACTGTGCGCCACGGTGAACTGGTGAGCCTCCAACCTTTGTCAGGGGAGCCGCGGAACGGTGACCTGACAAAGGTTTTTTGAAGAGATTCTTTGTTAAACAGCTGTGGGGAGCCGGCGGAGCTCGTTGTTTAGCGTTGGATAGGGAAAAAGGGGTGCCGTGGGTGGGAAAAGTTTGAGAACCCCCGACCGATTTTGAAATGCAATGAAGAGATTTTTTTCGCGATGTTTATCAAGTCAAAATTCTGAGGTTGGGTGGCCTTCGCAAACGTTTAATGACATTCAAGTTCGAAGCATACTACAGTCAACCCTCGGTTTATAAACGGCTGTTTGCGAAGAATTCGGTTTAAGAACAACGAAGAATGATTCGGTTTGCGACCTAATCTTGGTCTACGATCACACAAAAAGGACAATGTCGAGGATATTTCAGAATTATCTGGTCACGCGGCTATTTTTTTCATTTGAGAGAATAAGAGTTAAGAAGGTTTTTAACAGCTGGCTGATGCGAAGATGTATTTAGGAAAGAGGGAAAATTCAACTGCCCTTGTGGGAAATCGAACCTATGTTGTCTCACTTGCCGGGTGAGCGCCCTAGAACACTAGACTACAAAAGCAACGAACACCTCAATCTTTCCTTGGGGCTCGTGTGCACTGAACGAGACCGTGAATGGACGGCCGGACCTAACTCGGGCCAAAGCTCACTATTGCTGATTACACCAGATGACGACTTATCCGAGGATGATGTCACTCTCCGCTATCCATACGAAGTTTTTTAACAGCTGGCTGTGCGAAGATATATTTAGGAAAGAGAGAAAACTCAACTGCCCTTGCAGGGGAATCTAGCAGAGATTTGTTGCCTTTGTAGTCGAGTGGTCTAAGGCACTCACCAGGCAAATGAGAGGACGTGGGTTTGAATCCCCACAAGGGCAGTTGAATTTTCCGTCTTTCTTAAATACATATTCGCATCAGCCAGCTGTTAAAACCCTTCGTATGGATAGCGGAGAGTGACATCATCATCGGATAAGTCACCATCTGGTGGCAGTGTCAGCAACTGAGCTTTGACCCGTGTTTGGTCTGACCGTTCATGTACGGTCCCGTTCAGTGCAGACGAGCTCTAAGGAAAGATAGCGGAGAGTGGCATCATCCTCGAATAACAGTTAGTTGAAGAATTTGATTTTTAATCAAATGTGTGTATATATATATATATATATAGGTTCACACGCCCCCCCCCCCCAAATACGACTCCTGTTATCCTCACTGTGATCCATGGATCAGCAGTTCATTTCAAACTTCAAGAAGCTTTACATCAGAGAAATTTTTCAAAAATGTTTTCACAATAATTTTTTGCCTACTCTCAATAACTTCTCAAAACATTATTTTAATGTTCTACATTACAAATTGCGTATTGCATTTGCTATCATTGACGAAGCTTAGCAGCAAATATTTTACAGAACTATGAATTTGGATTGAAAGATATGTTGTGGCGAGATGCATTGCGAAAAGAGATTTTGAGAGCTTTGACAGTGGGATTATAAATCATATTAATGAAACCAAATATGTGTCCCTAGCATCGTTTTTATTTCGTCTCTTTCATACTGTAGTTATTTTTTCAGTAATGATTTCATTCGTTTCACGTTATCCACAATGCGCCCGAGTGGCGTGGTGTAAGATGATCATCTACCACGAGCTGCTGCAAAAATTCACACCAGAAAACTTCGGGGTGCGAGAAACGGATTAATTCATTTTATATTGAGTCTTATGGTAAATTTGTTTCGGTTTATGAACAACTCGGCTTACAAACAGACTTCAGGAACGAATTAACTTCGTAAACCAAGGGTTGACTGTATAAAATTTTAATTTTAATTAGCATGAAAAATTCATTAGTCCAATAAATAACATGGACCAATGAATTTTGCAGGAGTAGGCTGTTAAAAATAAAAATGTTATACGACATTCATTTGAATCGATTTTCTTTACTAATTATTTATTACCGAACGGGATAATAACCAAAGATACTCACGTGTAGTTCGCACTTTTTTTTGCAACTAGAAAAAATGAAACAATAGCTTTTAAAATGCCAAATATCCATAATATATTTTTTTATCAGAAAGTGAACTTTTTTATAGTCTAAATGAGGCTTTTTGAATAGACGTCATAATCATCATCACTTTGAGGGACAAGTACAAGATGATCTCCATAGAAATCAATATTAAAATTTCCGATTTTTATCGTAGAGAAATGCGAAAATTTAGTGGGGTTTTCTGCCACATCAATGATTTTAGAAATTGAATTGAATTCTCGATTTTGGAAATACTTAGTTCCTTAGAGGTAGGAACTCTGAAAATTAAATATAAAATAATTAGCCTGACATACTTTAGAGTTGGATATTCAGGCAATAACATTGATTTAAACTTTTTAATTATATCTTCTCAAGTACGAAACTGAAAATTAATGTCTCCGTATTGTCTTATAATATCCAACTGCATCAATCCATATAGTTTAGGATGTTTTGAAATTAATTATGATCACATAAATTACGAAAATTTGGAAATTCTCTGCAGCTTTATTCAAGCATTTTTTGAAGCAAAACAGGCAGATCGATAACTTGAACTTCAAGAAAATTTTCGAAATATCTAGCGCCATCAAAAAGAAAAACTATTCATTTCTACATTTCTTCTATTTAGATTTGTTTCTCTTATGAGTCTCGCAGAAAGTCGCCAGATTGGTTACCTAGTCTACGGTTTGTACGTCTGTCAAATAAAGCGAGAAATATCACGTGATCCAAAAAAAGCCTCATGCTGTACTAAAAACACATTGTATATTTGAATATGAAAATTATAAAACACAGTTAGTGCGAGTACCGTAAAATAAAAAATAGAGAAAATTTGTTCTTCTATTGTGATTTCTCCACAAAACATATGGTATTTTAACCCTTATAGCGGCAATGACGAGATATCTCGTCTAACTTGATCAGCTTCATTTCGGCAATCCCGAACTATCTCGGGTTCTTGAAGCCCTCTCATTTCAGTAATCCCGAGCCGAGCAACTGCGTTGAAGTCGTTTTTCAGTCAAACATGTTTTTTATCCCCCTCCAACCTGTCGATTCAATTAGGCCGAGTCAGCTTTTGTTCAAAGTCTGATAACAGAAGGAGAGAAAGAGGATATTTTTCCTTTTCGTTCAAGGTAATATACGATTATGCATATAGCATCGATAACAGAAAACTATAGTTTTTCTTTTCTTTGTTATTTATCATTAGCATTTTTCGGTGTTTGGGGGGAAGCATTTATCATCTCGTTGGAATCGAAAAAAATATATTCTTCTTGAAAATAGGTGGCAATTTCTAGCAGGTTTAGTGATTACTACTCTGGTACTTATAATGCGGATCAGGAAAATATTAAAAACCACGTAAAGGATAAAGTAATAAATCTTGATTGAAAATAATTCCCGTGTAATTTGTATGAAAAAAAATGTGTTAGAGAGAGGAAGAAAAAAAAAGTGTTCATATAATTTTTTGAGATTATTTTCTCGCTCTCTGTTTCTATTCACTAGATTTTTCCCGATTCAATCACTATAATAAATAAAACTTTGTTTTATTTTATTAGAAAATAACCCTCAATTCTCAATTTTTCAATTCTAAAACGACTGTGCAGAATCCAATCATCAGTAAATATGAATGTTGAATCCACACTAACTCTCAATTCTTGACTCTATAATAATAATAAATCAGTATTTTATAGAAATATTTTCAAACTTACTTTCACCACAGCTCCAAAACCAAAAATGAAACCTAGGACAACGATAAAGCATAGAACGCTTGAAATAATGTCTTTTGAGGATGATTTCATTATGATTAGTTTGATATGCAAGAGGGCCGAATGTTAATTAAGTGCGATATAAGTTGCGTAGATAGAGAAAAGAAAAAGTTCTCTCACAAAGTTGCTTGTAAATAGAACTTTGTATAGAACTTTATAGACACTAGTATTCGCGAAAGCTGAAGCGAGTATAAATAAAGACCTTGAGTTTCCTAAGCTGTGCAATGCAATCAAACTTCTTCGAAACAATGTCATTAACGATGGGAATTTTGCATTTTTTATTGCTGAAACGCACGTGAATATAACAATGCATAGTTCTTTAAATCCCCCTTCTTCACAGGTGTTATTCCCATGAAAAAACTCAATAGAAAATTACGAAAATACTATATCATTTCTAACGATGCGGGTTGTGTATCTTGAAAGATTTGAGTTTGAGATTCTGTGTTATATTAAATCGAGTACAATGTCGGAAAATTCACCCTTTTGTCCTTCTTTTAAGGTTACCGTAATCCTTTTTTCCTCCTGAAGAAACAATTTGATACATTTGGTAAGATAAGTAGTACCTCCTGCCGCTGTGGTAGTCGAGTGGTCATAGTGACGGACACGCGACGCGAGGTCCCGGGTTCGAACCCCACCATCACCACAGTGGTGGTCGGCTGAAGTTGGTTTTCTGTGGTTCCCAACTTCAAAGCGCAAATCCGAGCTGATTTCCCCTTTAAAAAGTCTCGCCACAGAGATCAACAGACCTACAAACAGTTGAAATGTAATTCAAACATAACACGTCACTCACTTCACTTCTGAAATATAGATGGCAGCACTGAAAAATCAAACACACTACGTACGCACTCAGACTGTTAAGTACACACACGGTTACACTTCCGGCACAACTCACTAGGTAGTAAATTGCCCATAGATGGCGATAGAGATGAGTTGTGCTCGGCTTGAAAGAAATAAAGCGGTACCCTCAGCCCCTCCTCGATCAGTAGTTCTCAAACTTTTTCAAGCCCGCGGCCCGGTTTCATTCATTTTTGTGAGTCGAAGGCCCGGTCAAACACACGAAAAAATAGAAAATGAATGAGGAAGAATGAAACGGCTAATCACTCGCGGCCCGGTATGAATGATATCAGGGCCCGGCGGTTGAGAAGCACTGTCCTAGATGATGAAAACTTTCAGAAACGCCAATAAATTGAACGAGACAAAATTCTTGGCCAAAGAAAACATCACCATGCTCCAGGAAAAGGCCGCAGAGCAATAAAACTGACCAGAACATAGGAAAAGTTCAATACAAGCGAAGAGAGGCAAATCGTTATTTGTTCTTTTTTCTGTTTCTGATTTTTTTGTAACGGTTGTGTTTTACACGAAGGTTTCAACTGCTGGCTTATGCGATGAATTTAGGTAAGAAAATTCAATTGTCTCTGCGGGGAATCAAACCTACGTCCTCTTACTTGCCGCGTGAGTGTGCTAGACCACTACGCTGCAAAGGCGACGAATCTCTTTCCTTACAGCAGTTAAATTTTCTTTAATGAATTCATCTTCGCATGAACAGCGGAAAGTATGGCATCACACGTCTTCGGATAATTCACTATCTGGTGGCAGGGTCACAATTGACTCCCAACCAGCAAGGGTAAAAGGCTTACATCCCTGGAGGGACAGAGTCTGGGCCGTGACTGGTTTGTCAGGGTCACAATTGTGAGCTTTGGCCTGACGGGGAAAGGGTTCAAAAATGTCATCCTCAAAAAATTTCGAAAAAAAAATTACCATTAATTCTACTGATTAAAATATGCACAAAAATATAAAAATATCCGATGGAATTATTTTGGGTCACGAAAAAAATGTAAATATTAATATTTTGAACGCCTTTGGAGGCCAAGAATGACAAAAAATCAAAAAATCGCACAATCCTGGAGTGTTAGTGACGTCATTCAAACAACACATTATCAGTAAGACTTTATATATTAAGGAGTTCTAATTATCAGGTACATCATACACAAAGAAAGGGGGGGAAGAGAGAGAAATAACTAAGTTTCTATGGAAGGGAGAAGCTGGAAGGGAAAGAAAAAAAAAAGAAACGCGCGCGCAAAACGAACGCCATAAATTTATTAGTCTCGCTGCAGTGTTGAGCGGGTTGAACCACGACCTCCTATATAATCTAGGTGGTCGTGGTTGAACATTGTTAGAACGCGCATGCGTGATATGAGAGAGGAGGCAATTTCTTCCAGTAAAATTATATATAAATGCAATGAAAAAAATCTTATTAAAATTTAAAAAAGATTGAAATTAAATATACATTTAAGATCACACATTAAAAAACGAGGATGGTAATGAGGAAAAAATCTCAGCTGGGTTTGTGAGGGAATCGAACCCACAAATTTCTCTAACCACTATACCAATTGCAGATGCCGGCAGGATTAAGTAAGACGCCTTCATATACTATATAGGGGTTCTAGGATTAAGTATATTAAACCTCACCAAAAGAAATATGTTGGTGCCAATCATACGCATGCACGTTCTGACAATGTTCAACACTGCAGCGAGACTCTTTATTAAATTTAACCGCTTTGCTTAGGGGCCGTTCAAGTATTACGTCAGCAAAATTTTAGCCATTTTTGACCCTCTCTCCCCCCTTGTCAGCAAAATTCCGTCAGCACTGCCCCCACCTCCTAACGCATATTGGTGGGATCAGACACTTACGCGGGAGGGGGCATAGGGGCTCGTGCGCCTTCCCCCAGACGAAAAAAAAATATTTTAAAATTTAACATTGCTTTTTTTATGTAAAAAAACATTAAAAAAAAATTACAATTTCGAAAGAAAATACCTTTATATGTTATTATAATCGATTTCTTTTAATTTCAATGCTATTGGAAGGGTAAGAACTCAAGAATTCTTTTTAAGCAATTCATTACGATCCACCCTCTGAGCCATATATGGACCAAATGTATCCAGCCGCGACCCCCAATGTTATCTGATGTGGTTTGCCCCCCAAAACCCAATTTTGTAGGCACATTTTTAGATTGCTTAAATGACCCGTGGCACAATTACAGAGCATTTAAGTGGCCCGTGGCACATTTTCAGATCACTGAAGTAGGCCCGTGCCACATTCAAAGATCACTTAAGTAACCCGCGACACAGTTCCAGAACACTTCCGTGGCACATTTAGAAATCCCTTGAGTGACATGTGGCACAATTTTAGGGCACTTAAGCGGCCCCCCAGTGCGGTTTTACATCACTCAAGTTACCCGTGTACCTGAACATTCCCAGATTATTTAAGTGATCCGTAGCATAATTACGGATCACTTGAGTGATGCGTTGCACAGTTCCAGAGCACTTAAGTGACCCGGAAACATTTCCATAGCACTTAAGCAGCCCGGACATATTTCCTGAGCACTTGAAGGATCCGTGAAACATTTAGAGATCGCTGAAGTGGCTCTGTAAGGGATTTATCATTAGGGAGAATGTTAGTTCAGGTGCCCACAAACTAACGAAAGATTTTTCTCGTTTTTGGCGCACCGAGTAAGATGACATTAAGAATATTTTCATAAAGGGTGGTTGATGACGTAAGCATCTTCCAAACCCCCCTCCCCCATCGATGCCGACGTAATACTTGAATGACCAATTACAAGGGATTTGGCAAGAAATTCGGATAATTTACAGATAATAGAGTAGATTTCTCTTTCACTGTTTTAGATGTATATGGTAGAAGGAAACATCACGGAGGTGAAAAAATTTCATAGGGTTGCAACAAAGCTTCGCGATGATGAGAATTTTTTTTGAATTTATTCCACTGGCGATTTTTTTGGCCTTTTAGAGTAGAAGTAGAGGGAGAAAGTCAATTCACGCCTTTTCCGACCGGGTGCTCAGAGACTGCCTGTGACTTATATTAGCAAAGCTACTATGTTTGGCGGTTATCTTATGCGCTTCGTAATTTGGCGAGTTCGTGAGTGTTACACCTTACGTCAGAAATTTTGCCCTTGGAGAACATTTTCAGAATATGGTTGAAAACTATGAAAGACGATTAACTCTAGAATTAATGAAAGAAATTAATTCTAGAATTAATGAAAGAAATTAATTCTAGAATTAATTCCAGAACAAATTGATGAAAATTCAGAATTTTCGAAAGAAATAACTTTTGGATTATTGAGTTTACTTTTTTATAATTTTTTCAAAAATCTCTTCTTAATTTTCGATAGGAATTTTTTTGTCCTGAAATTATTTTTTTAACAATAAAAAAATCCTTTTTCATTACATGAGATTTTCCACAATCACAATGTTAAAGTATTTTAATTTAATTACTTGGATACCAAAAAAAAAATTGTTAAAATTATATGTCATACATATGAGCAGTATTTCTATTTTCCTTCAGCTACTTCTTTGAAAATTCCTTTGCGGTGGCCATAAAATCTGTATTTTTATAAACCCATTTTTTTCTGATTTGGCTGTATTTAAAAAATTTTTCAAACAATTTTCATACAAATTTCTGTAAGAAGTCAGGGCCTTCATTTCAACTTCTTCCGGGGAGGGGGCAAAGAACATATACTCAATATATGTACGTATTTCACTTTGTTTGTCCATTTCTATTGCATTACTCAAGTTTTTGTGAAGGCTGGGGGGGAGCAATTGCCCAGCACCTAGATGAAAGGCCTCTGCACGCTGCTCGTGACGTGAGCAAGTAGTCCATCCTCACTCAGAATATTCAGAGAAAAAAAATTCCGCTGCACGTGCCAGTATCATCGTTGTGTATCGCTTCTCGGCCTTTTGGGTAAGATCAAAGTATCATCGTTGTGCGTAAAAAACACGATCTGACTCAGAATTGGCGATTTCTATGCCCCACATCTAACCACCATGCGGTATCTGTGAGCCCACCAAAGGGTTCTTCGCCAAAATAAGAAACAAAATAGGATGCTCATGCTGAGGTTCAAAATGTGGCAAACTTGTTAGGCAGTCTTAATGACGTTACAGGTGAACTTGACAACCCGTGCTGAATTACCTCACCACAAGAAATGACCAATTTTAGGAAATAAAAAGGTCTGATAAAGATAATATAATCATAGTGTTTCAAAAAAAAAAAATGTACAAAGAAATTTTTCAAAATTCAAAATTTTATCCTAATTTTTGGTAGGAAATTTTTTAATAAAAATATCTAATTTTTCATTTTTTATCATGATATGGTTTCTCATAATCAGTCATTCTTTTGAGATGATAAAATTAATTACCTTGTATTAGCTATAAAGTTGAGAAGTCAAAAAGTTAAATTGATTGAAAAGAAAAATTAATTTGTTTTTCAGTTGTCCAATATTTAGTTTCGGTGTCTAATTTTTTGAAACTGCTAAGATATGTTAAGTAACCAGTAATTATATGTAAAATTTATGTGCAATTTGGTTAAAAATCGGAAGGGCTGTCAAAAATAGGTTAACACACATCTGAACTACTGCAGTTGGCGGAAAATTTTGTCGAGGAACACGAATATACTTGCGAAACACAAATAGATCAAGATTTTACTAAATTTTTATTCAAAAGTGCAGAAATATTTGTAACCACTTGGTTGTTGAACTAAATTTCAATATTTATTAGTACATTAACAAGATTGTGCTGGATTTTTATTTAGCGGAAAAACACAAGTTTTAATGAATGCACCTTTGCATGACAAACTTTAATAACTAATATCTATGAAGAAATATAAAAATAATGATTTTTTTATTGCTGTGAAACGTTATTCATCCCCCTTTGACATGCTTTCCATAACAAGCACGAGTACATAATGAAAGTACTATTATTAACAAAAATAACGCAAGTAAACAGACAGCACTTCCAAATGGCTATGGTAGACACATATAAAATCACCGTGGGAGAAGAAAAGATCTTTTATACGTCACGTGACTTCATAGGCGGAGGTAGACTTGGAAGTCTGGGGGGGGGGGGGGCACGATGATGTCAATTCATACATACATTAGATCAGTTGACACTGGGGGGCGGGCATATCTCTGCCCATGCGTGACTTTGACAGTCTGCACAGGAAAAAAAAGAGTTCCCGCTCTCTACTCCTATACCTCCTCTATTGTTTGGACGCAATATTACGTCCTTGATCGTAAAGTTTAAAAAAAAATGATTATTTTTATGCATTACGCTATTTTGTCTCCCATCGCTTTCTTTTATCGTTGATTTGATCATCTTCTTTCTTAGTATTCAACAGAAAACAAAAAAGGGGAGCTAGGGAGTGAAAAGAAAATTTTATAGACATTGCCAAAAAGTGTGAGGCGACACGTAGCCAACTGTTGTAATATCCAAAAAATTTTTGCGGTTTTAATAATTGAACTCCACCGCCAATTTTTTTGTGTGTTTTCTGGGTGAGATGAATGTACTTTATTGCCTTTGTAGCATAGTAGTCTAGCGCACGCTCACCCGGTAAGCGAAAGGACGTGGGTCCGATTCTCCGCAGAGGCAGTTGAATTTTCTTTGAATTCATCTTTGCATCAGCCAGTTGTTGAAACCTTCGCATGAATAGCGGAAAGTTACACCATCTTCGGTTGTGTTGTAAAAAACTGGTGGCCAGTCAATCTAGTGGCACCACCTATTGTAAAAATTTAGAAAAGTGTGTTAAGACTAAGAGTGCGCGTACAGGTATCCTGCATACTCAGTTTTCGAATCTGGTAACCATAGTCATTGATATTGGTGGCAGTAGTCTAGAGATGAGTTCATCGATTAGAAAAACAAAAAATATGACTAAATCACTTCCTTGAGTAACTTCACTTACAGCACCATTCAGAAAATTTTATCCATGGCAGCTAATGGACTTTTTTTTCAGGAAGTTCGCTACTGGTAAGCAAATAAATGAGAATGAATTTTACTGAAAATTACGTCTGTACATCATGGGGAAAATGGTGCCCACAACCTTATATTCTTCCCAGACAAGAGGTGTATTGCTTTAAAAAAACTTTTCACTTTCATGTTTCTTTTATACGGCCTTAAAACTCATTCAAGTTATCTGTAATTCAATTACACCAAATTATGATTGGATCCATTTAGGGACATAAAATTTTGTAGGTAGGGAATCACCCCTTGATGAGTGAATGGTAGAACTTTACCAATAGACTTATCCCATTGCAGAGATCTCTTCCAGCCCAGCTTCATGGCAGAGTCCGGATCCGGAACACTTTATTTTGAGTAATGGGGGGGGGGGGTCACCCCAATTATCATGCCATAATAACTTGCTTCCCATTTAAGCCTTTAATGCAAAAATTTTTATTTCATTATTTACCATTAGTTTTTAAAAAATATTTTTTTCCTAATGCCATTTAAGTGTATTATTTATCATTAACTGGTTATAACGTATCAGGTATAAAATGAATTGAAAGATAAATTTCATGCAATCAATACAAACTTTACCATTTTCATTAACCCCTATCAGAATCATTCATGTTTCTAATGTCAACGTATGTAACTTCGTTATACGAACATAGAATCTTAAAAATTGGTTGATATTTTTTCTTTTCCAGCATATAAGTTTGCAAATAGACAATATTTGATTATTAATTACCAGATTAATTAATATACCAGTTTTCAAACCATTAATGAAATTTGTTATAAAAACATTTAAAATTTTATTTTCCATGTTAGCACATAAAATTAACAACAGGACATGAATCTATTAAAAGGTGTATGAAGTTCATTCAGATACATATATCATCATTTCATAAATAGAATATATGTAACAACAACATGAGAGCAGATTACATGTATACACACACATCTATGTGCCACAAAATATAAGGTGTTGATAGAAAGTGTCTCAATGTAATATAACCAATGAAAGAAAAAAATATCAAAAATGATTCATAACAAATACAAAAGTATTTTCAGCATAAACAAAGTACAGAAAAATGAAAGGGTAATAAATTGGAGTGATATATTTAATTAAATTAAAGTATATAAAATATTTACATGGGTGAACTTCAGCCAAACCAAATTCAAAAATAAAATTCTTTTAAAAACTAATAATAATAAATATATGAGTATGTATGAAGACTCAAGCTTTTATTAGCAAGGTGGTTAAAACAAAAGCTTGCATTGCACATAGCCTATTCAAAAACTGCTGAAAGACATTTTGTAAAACACATAAAAGCTCTGAAAATCACGCTACAGTATAACCCTTCTTAACTGGCCTAACCGGGAGGAGTGTTAGCTGGTTCAGAGAACTCCATTTAAACAAGGAAAATTGAAACCTGGGCTAAATTAATTATGTATGCGTATTGAATCTGTTAGGTATTTACTTCATAGAGAAATATAGAAGTATAGATAAGTACATATATTATTCAAAGAGTTGGCTTAATAAAAATGAGAATTTAAAACTAGATTATGTTTTATACAACGTAAAGGGATTTTACTCTGTATGCATATACAAATTGTATCAACATGCTAAGATCAGATGAGTAAACACAAAAATTTTCTAAGGTTGGTTTAGGAAAAGATTCAGTTAAAGGAGGGCCAGTTAAAAGAGGTTCTACTGTACTTACAGCAAAATATACAAACAAAAGCACAGTCAAATAAATTTTGGTAAATCCCTGTGAGAAAGAAAAACTAATCTGATCTGTATTTAAATCTCACACACACAGATTGTATATGAGTATGATTATAAAAATTATCACAACAATTGAATCAGGATGAGATTAACCATCAAGCAAAGTAAGCAGATGCTTATAGCATTAATATAAAAAGCACAAAACACTCGTAGATAACAATTTTTGTATTTTGACAACATCTCTCTACAGTGTCAATCACAACTTTTAATCAATACTACTTATTTCACAAGTATTCAACCATAATAACACTCAGGTTATGCATGTGCATATTTTGAATTTTATAATTATCAACTGTAACTCAATAATACTGGCAATGAGGGCTAAACAGTTTTGGCTGATTATGTCCTCTAGATAAGTTTTTTTTCAACCTTTACACTAGGTCACACTTCTTAATCAATATCACCAGTGAACTTTGAATTGGATTTCCTGCACCTTTTCAGTGCTTCAAATGAAATTCCCCCACTCCTTTCAAAAACTATTACAATTATGCGAAATCACATTTTACATTATGTAAACATGTTTGTATATCACTAACACTACATTGCCATCCATTGAAGGACCAATTGGTCAAATCAATAAAAATTATTTATTATAATTATATAATGAAATCATTAACTATATATATAGTATCATAAAAAAAATTTCCATCTCACACCCCTGGTTGAAAACCATTCCTTTAGAGGCTTCATCCAGCTTCATATTTAACAAAATTCTTATCAGTAGTAAAGACTATAACTTCGATTCAAACAACACTAATGTTGTAGTTGCTCTATTTTCCATTTTTTCTCTAAATCTTATTCGGTGTCCTTCGTAAGTAATTTATATTCTTGAAATTATAAATTCTAAAACAGTGGTACATTGACATGCAAGTAATCCAAATTACCAGCAAGAAATATTTTCTGAATATAGTTGAACTTGGAAGCAAATATTTCACTTAAAAGCTTGAAACATATGAGGAAAAGTTCAGTTGACACACAAAAGCTTGAATACTTCGAACAAGAAGCAAACTGCAATTGTCTTATTGTACCCATTTTGCAAACAAAACTACTTCTATTTAGAATGAAACACTTTGTTGCACTATTTAATTTTTTTTATACAAGTATTAAAGTTGTGGGGATGTGGAACAATTATTTTAAATGGGAAATTTTGCTTTGAGATATTTTTTTTTTTATGATAGAAAAGCAACATATTGTAACTTGAAGTACTGCTGTATATACACAGAGTCAAGTCACATGAATATGACCACCAGCTTATATTCAGAAAAAAGTTGTGTGCAGTCCGAGCAATAGCAAGATGGAAGTGATATACTAATACTGTTACATTTATCTAAACCCAAACAAACTGCAGTCCATTCAAATAGCTGCTGGTTAGTCTATACTAACCAGCAGCTATTAATAGCATGCTTGACAGTGTGAAGCATAAGTTCCACAAAAAGAACAATGATGATTGAATTGGTCCAAATGTATTTTATTGGGTTCAAGTCTAAGGAACTGCAAAGTCAGAGAAGCATTTGGAAATCTTTGTGAAGATCTTTCAACAATATTCACACCATTCAGGATCACAGTTGGTATGCCACATTAACTTTCTGAAGTATCTCGTGTGCGCCACAAAAAAGACAATAAAAATTATTGATATACATGATTTATACAAGGATGAATTCATATCGTAAAGATTGATAGTGACTTCTAGAGAACCCTGACAATAAAACAATTTTTTTCAGACACTGCTATCACCAGCTTGTAATTTTCCAGAAATGGCTACAGAATGTTGTTCTTGAAGATTTTGCCTTGGTTATGACAGCATCCATGCCACACAGAATAGAATGTGACTCATCCAAGAAGATAATCCTTTGCCAATCAGAAGATGTCTGACAATTTTGCTACCATCTTGCAAATTAAAGTACCAAGCAACTTTGTTACTATGTGAGTACAGTAATTATATTACAACTACAGTATTAATATTACAACTACTTTAGAGCAACCTATACAGCAATGTCCACTATGCTAACATGTTACAAGTAGTATGTCAGTCAGCCCTTGCACAACTACTCAGCCAACATCTAATTCTTACATAAACAACACTTGGGCTTCCAAAATATCTATGCTCAAGTTAATCACAATGACACATTTGTCTAGCTGCGGTACATTTGAGCAACACCAGCAAAATATTACACACACTGTCCAATTTCATTCATACTGTGGTGCTGGAAAGCCGACAAGCATCAGTTTTTAAAATATGATAAATGACATTTTTAAGTTGTGACAGTAAAGACTGATATGAATGCTTGTCTCACCTTTTTATACCTATACAGCTTACAAACCTTGCCTTATTTCATTCACTACATGCAGTTTTTATGGAAAATATATGGTGGTCACAGTAATGTGACTCAACTGCATAATATGTATTACTCAATGACAGCTCAAAAAATGAAGTAAACACTTCAGTGGGAAAATACATCCAGGTAATGAGTTCCAACATTTTATTGTGCTTTTTCTGAAAAAAAAAAGACTAAACTCACGCGTCTTTAAAAGAAAATAACAGATTTTTACAAGCATATAAATTTTCATACAGCTAATTGCATGCATTGACTAAATTAAACTTTAATGATCAGCTATTTATATAAACTATAATGACAACTTGAGCAAAAGAATAATAATATTCTGTTAAAAAGCAAATCACATTCAATAGATCCCTTAGTAGTCAATAACAGACTGTTTTTATGGCAATACAAAGTATCTTACATTCAATTAAGAATAAGCTGCCTTGATGGGCCATTAATGACATTGTACATAAGAGAAGAGTCAATTGCAGACAGCCCACAGTGCTTGTGAGCCACTCAAGTACTACATAAGAGGAGGGGAATTCATCTTTACTTTTGATGGCAAGGCAAGGGTTTAAATGTGACTAAGGTAACAATAAACATATAAAAATAATGAAATTTGATATTGATGAAACCAATAGAAAACCTTTCTGTTGTTTGTGGGCAAGTGAGATCATCAGCTGGTCTTGGCTTACAATGTTACTCTTAAAGTGCATCTACATTGTGCTCACCATGCATTATCTTTGAGCAATTTGATGAACTTTTGTGTGATGTGTAAGGGATGTGGACAATATAATGTATTGAAAGACAAACATTGGCATACGCAAAGGGGGAATTTGGGGTTCTAACCTCCACTCAAGCCGAAATTATACAAGTTATTTTTCAGGAAAAAATGCAATCCCCACATACATAATTTTTTTTTAACCCCCCCCCCCCTCCCATCAAGATAATTCTGCTTACACCCATGAAGACGTGTAATATTTATTTTATCACACAACCCAGTAGGCAAGATTGCACTTATACTGGTAAGATTCAAAACCAAAAACATAAACAAACATAAATCAAATAGAAAAACACTAATGAGTAATGCTCATTAGTGATTGGATCCCTTCAAATTTTCAGTTTGTCTGGATCCAATCACATAGTTTATCAAAGGGATGCAAGCCACACCTCTTGTTTGGTCAAAGGTTATGGTGATGCAGTTGCAAACAGCTTATGTGTTAGTGGAAAAAAAAGACATGCATATTTATTTGTTACTATCCCCACCACCCTGAGAAACCAGAGAATGCATAGTATGGGATACACCCATGGGCGGAGATACGGGGGGCACAATGCCCCCCCCCCCAGCGTCAAGGGTGGAGTCGACTGATCTTATGTATGTATATATGAATTGACATCATCATCATCGTGCCCCCCAGCAATAATGACGTTACCCCCCCCCCCAGACTTCCAAGTCAATCTCCACCTATGTAGCACAATCTCCACACACCATGCCATAGGTGTAGACAGAATTTTTCAGGGGGGGGGGGGTGTTTGATTTTTTTCTTCTTCTCAGGGGGGGGTTGTTTTTCCTGCAAAATAACACTATAATCTCGGCTTGGGGGGGGGGGCGGTTAGAACCCCAACCCCTTTGCGTATGACAATGCACCAGCAAGATAGCTTACCTGTGTGAGTGCAATGGAGCTCACCTGGACAGTGAGCCAAACTAAAATCAAATTTTTCAAATATATTCTGATGAAACACCTCACTTCCAATAAGAACTGAGGATGGATTAGAGGTTTGCTTACTTCTGTTAACAAAAGTATGGGGTCAAAAATTCTTATGCAATAACTTGAATATCCTCTCAAGTAGAAATGTTTTCTTCATACATATAATAACAAGTAAAAACTACAAAGCCTCCTCGTGCACTGACTTTCTAAGGGTATAAATCCACTTTAACTCTTAAATTACTCCCATTGCGAATAGATGATGGATTTAGTAGGCTGCTGAATAACTTATCAATGGGTTGCAATATGGGGAAGAAAAGGGGAAATTTTTCTCTTGTGCTCTCCCCCCCCCCCCCCCACAAACAGAAAGTACTTCAATGTTAGTGTAGTTTAAGGGTTAAAATTGACTTGCATGGAAGACTTCAAAAAGAAGTTATAAATTATTTAAATCAACTGTAATATTGAAAATAGTCTTGTGCCTCTCTCATAACATGACAACACAACAAGAATAATGGACAAACTTATTTCAAACATAACCAAATGAAGAATCCTTGAGCATAAGTTTTCTCTGCTGAAACATGTTATTAATAGAAATCTCATCGAAAGGACTTATCCAGACCCATATTATTTAATAACAAATCAAAATAAGTATAAGACATCCAAAACTTTAATTGCACAGCTGTACTCTTATTTGTCATATGGGTAATCACATAAAGAAAGTTTTACACTGACTAGAATGAAAGTCTCTTTCGAGCATTATGTTCATAACAAACATTCACATCAAAGCTCATCGGGGCCATTCAAGTATTACGTCAGCAAATTTTTTGTCATTTTTGACACCCCCCTCCCCTTGTCAGCAAAATTTCATCAGCTCTGCCTCCAACATAATCAATTTCTGTTAATTTCAATGCTATTTGAAGGTTACAAACTCAAAATTTCTTTTTGAGAAATTTATTACGACCCACGCTCTAAGCCATGTATGGTTAGCCCATGAACCGCAGACCAAATGTGGCCTGCTCCCTCAAACCTAATTTTGTAAAAATGAACTAAGTGGTACTTTTACAGATCGCTTAAGTGACCCATGGCACATTTTCAGATCACTTTAGTGACCCCGGACACAGTTTCAGAACACTTAAGCCAGTGGTTCTCAACCGGTGCTCCTTGTGCACTCTCCAGGGGCTCCGCGGCCGCTTGAGGAAAATAAAAAAAGAGCAAAATTTAAAAAAATAATTATAAGTATTTTTAAATAGTAAAAAATAAATCAGTAACTTTGATGAGTAATTAAGAAATTGGTGTAGGGGCTCAGCCATAAAAAATTTTTACTTAAAAGGGCTCCGCGAGTCAAAAAAGGTTGAGAACCGCTGACTTAAGCAATCCATGGCACATTTAAAGATTCCTTAAGTGACATGTGGCAGTTTTAGAGCACTTAAGTGGCCCAGAGACATTTCCAGATCACCTGAAGGATCTGCAAAACATTTAGAGATCACTAAAGTGGCTCTGTGGGGGACTTATCAATATGGAGAATGTTAGTAGAGGTGCCCACAAATTATCAAGGTTGTTCTCAGTTTTAGCGCACTGAGTAAGATGGCATTAAGAATATTTCATATTTTTATAAAGGGCGGTTGATGACGTAAGCATTATCCAAACCCCCCCCCCCCCCCCGTCATCAAAAATCAGCACATCGAACCCCCATTGATGCTGATGTAATACTACTTGAATGACCCCATTTCACACAATAAATATATATGAAGTATAAAACACAACAACTACACACACAGTTTTCTTTGAGAATTCAATCCCCAAAAGTCTTGCAGCGACTTAAGATGGTGACAATAAAAAGCTTTAAGCTGCTGGAAATACATTGACTAAAATATATGTAGATCATTATCATCTCTCTCTCTGCCTCCTCCCCTCCCCCACATAAAGGAACAAAGCCTGGGATAAAAGTGGCAGGCTCATTGGCCAGGATTTATCATGAGCCCTTCCATAGTAAATTTATAATATAAAAAATAAAATAGGTACTCTTGTATTAGTATTACCCATGCCAGGTGGATAATGGCTAACTACCCTTCAACACCAGATGTTATGGTTTGCTCTCAAAAAAAGGGGTTGCTATAATTCACATTATCCCTGTCACCATTACTGGCAATTTATCTCCCTAGCATAGTACTTAAAAAATAATGGGATTTATTTTGGGCTCTGGGCTCGAGCACTGTCAACTTCTCCCATGTGGGGGGAGGGGGAACCCATGATCAATATACATATATAGTAAAATATCACATACACCACTAATACACTGATATAAAATATGAGAATTTCTATGCTTATACTAGGCCATATAAAGGGATGATCATTGAGAGACCGGGAACACTTGTGGATTGGAAAGGGGGGAGAAGGATTCACAGAATCTCGAGAAAATTATGAGTTACCTTCAAAGAGAAGAAAGGTCTATTCACACACATTCAAGAGATCTGGATGTGTTTCAGTTCAAAAAAATATCCTTCTCCCCTCTACTAGCCATTATATACAAGCCATACTACATTCACACTCATCAGGCGCAGTTCACAATCTGATCCTAATATATTTTGAAAGACAAGACAGATCTTTTAGAACAGAGAAGGGTCATGACTTTAGTGTGTGAATAGACCTTAAATAGAAAAAAATCAAAACAGCATATAAAGAATATATTTCTTTCTTTTTTTTAAATTTGTATAAAGGATATTTTTGAATTTTTGATCACCTTTTTTTGTGGGTCAAGCCCCTTCCTATGTATGCCTCTGTATTCGTATCAAAATCAATATGGTCCACACATATTTCAGCAAGTGTTACAAATTTTCCTTAATTTAAAAAAGAGAGATGCATGAAAATTTTAAAATAACAAAATTATCATTTCTTGTAACAATAAATTTCAAATTTTTTTTAAATGATTCATAATGCTCTTAATATTAGGCTACACATACATCATAACATTTATAAAACACCCAATTACTAATTTCATCTGAGCAATAAAAATGTACTAGAACACATTCATAATTCATCAGAAAACCATAATCACTGCAAATTTTACACAATTATACCTACACTTAATAAAACACAAAACATGCAACAAAGACAGTCAACAGTTACACAAAGTAACATGTAGTCAAAAATCATAAAATATATATGAATGCAATAAATTAAAGTATTTAGGTTTGATGCAAAATAGTGACAATATCATCATATTCCTTCTGTTTTTCATATTCTTGTTGCTTCAAGCTATCAATAATATTTTGGAATCGCTGCTTCAATGCTTGGTTTTCAATACTCATGATTTCCAATTCCTGGGACCTTCGACGTGCTAACAAATCAGCGATTTCATGCTCTAGCTCATCAAGCTTTTCTAAAAGAACAGTTTTCTCTTCATCTGTTTTATGCTCCTTCAAAATCTGGCCAAGATTCTCGCCTGCAGTTTCAGATTCTAACTGAAAGACAGCTACATTATCACTTTCAGCTCCATAATCCTGACTCTCTGGTATTGGCTTTTGACTGGAGCTACCAATTATACATTTTGAAAACTCAATCAAAGGTAATTTTGAATCTCTGTTTGTTTTGCTCGTGTCTAAAGACATTTGGCTGTTTTCAGCTTGTTCCAACTCAAGATTATTCTCCCCATCAGAGCTGCTCAAGACTTCACCGAAAAGATCATACTCAGCAACATCTAAACTTTGAGAATTACTCATTGGCCCGCTTGCACCCATCAGATTTTCATCCGCACCTTCAGGCTTTTCTTCATTTTTCTCATCTTCTGCATTAACTACTTCATAACGAACACTAATAGCTTCGTTATCCATACGAAAAAGTCTTTTCACTTCTTTCTCAACATCTGGAAAATCGACATACTTTTTCTTCAGGGTCTTGCGAAACCTACGTCTACGAACATTTTTCAATGGAGGTGTAACACCATGTGTTTGCATGAATCGCTTGTCTTTGGTGTCTTTCTTTTCCTTTTTCTTCAGTGAATCATCTTCATCGGGTTTGGCACCTTCATCATCTTCTTTGCAGATCATTAATTGACTTACATCAGCAGCCTTATAGAAGGTTTTACAATCGAGTGTCTTGTATGATTCGACAATTGTTGGTAAATCTATTATTTTACCTGAAAGTGTCCATTTGTCGAACTTGACAGTGCTGTGCCGCATATCAGGTTCGACCTGAATGGATAGACGATCTTTCAGACTCATCACGCCGGATCTAACCGCAGCTCTTAAAGCTGCTGCTGGAGTTGGAGGAAGCCTCATAATCAGCTGACTTTCCAATTCTACTGATGATTCATCCTCTACAACGTCTTTTGGATTGTGATCTTTTTCATCCGCCATTTCAAACTTGGGAGCTGGACAAGAAAACATTAGTAACAACGTATTGTAAAGTTGGAAGTGAACAATTTAATACGGAGATGAATCCTTAAAACAACAAAGAAATCAATAATTCACAAATAATGTCATAAACATAAACATAAATTCTGTATCGAAAAACAGGAGAAAATACAAGTTTTAAGATCAATAACAATCAAAGTATGGATTTTAGAGAACTTAATTAACTTTAAATTATTATGATAACATGATAACCATATTTTGAATATTGGAGTAAATTTATATATTTCATTGTTTGAGAAATATTCCCAGACGGGAATTTTTCGAAAATGTTGAAAATATTTCTAAAATAATTACATATGAAGGATATATAATACTGATCAACCATATTTGTTTACATTCAAAGTCGATAAGCCCGCCACCTGGTATTGCATGTTGAAGAAAATTGACCAATTATATTATCGCTTCAATTCAATGGAGCATATCAACTCTCAAATTCACAGCGAATCAAAAAAGAGGTTTTAGACATGAACATTTTTTTTTTTCATAAACATTTTTTTTATTGGATGAAATAAATTATAATGTAGAAGTGCGTATTATATAAAGTGACCATACGTCCCGTATTTTTTAGGAGAGTCCCAGTTTTTTTTTGCTTTTTTCGTTGCTCCGACTTTTTTGCAAAAATGTCCCGGTTTTTCACGTATTTCCAACGAAGCCAACTTGACTTTTTATTACTGATTTTATTCTTCAAATCAACGATTGAAATTATCTTTCCAACTCAGAAATAACATTATGATAATTACAACTACAAACAAGAATAATCATCAATTGTCATTTTTTTTTTTTTTTAATTCATTGCAATTTGAAGTGGAGCTTCCTTTCCCGTGATGAATTGGCGACTTTTTGCACTTTTGGAATCATTTTTGGTGGTAGTTGGCAATGTTCTGTGTTTTCCAGTATTTCGAAACAAAATTTCCCTTATTTTTTTCGAGAAAATATGGTCAGCTTACCTATTTCATTCAGAAACAAATACATAAAATAGGATGCAAAGAACACATGCTGATTCCTCTGGCAAAAAAAACAACACCCCCAAAAGATTTAAAAAAAACTGATGCGGGGTATGTAAAGAAAACACCTTCCTCTTCTCTTCCTCCACGTGAAGTAATAAAACTGACCAGAAGGTGGGCACAATTCATTAAATGCGAGGGGAGACGGTCGTTATTTTTTTTTTCTTTTTTGCTTGAATTCATAATATATATAATATACGTGTGCGCTAGATATACTGCATATGTCGAAAATGGGGAGACGTTTCAAGTCCAAGACTCAGGGCCTGAACTAGGTTGGGGCAACCCTGAGCTCCGAACTTACTGGGAGGGACTCACAAAAGTTTACATTTGTTATTTTGTTTGCATAATAATAGCTGCCAAGACTATTGTATAGCTTTTAGGCCGTCACGTCCTTCTCCGCCCCCCCCCGCCTTTTTCAACCTTGTCTAAAATTCTGAAGGGGAAAAAAATTAACGTTTTATTTCGTGGAATTCATTTTAATCCACTGCAATTTGCAGTAATGCTTCGTTTCTCACCATTGCGATTTTTCAGTAATTTCAACAATATTTGGCAAATTTCTTCACTTTTGGCGTCGTTCTTGGCGATAATTGGCGATGTCCCGTGTTTGGAATCCCATTTTCCCGTATTTCTCTCGAGGAAATATGGCCAGCTTACTTTTCATATGTGTTATTAAAGTTTCCTTTTTTGAGATGTCTGTAGCTGTAACACTCTCTCTAATATGGCGCCTATCAAGATATTTCCAATAACTCTAACCATTTTTCGGAGGATTCCAAAAACTCCTGTACCTTCGCGTTCCCAAAGTGTCATACCTTTCTTATGGATAGTTACAACTTTGCTGCAAAAGCGAGCTGGAAGCAGACGCGGATTCGGAGAGAAGCGATTGGGGGTAATCGCCCCTTGCAAGAGCAACTGGACAATTGTGAAAAAAAAAAAAAAAAAAAAACCTTGAGCATAATCAGATACAGGCTCTGCGAACGGGAGGGGGTTTATCAAACTATCGAGGATGGACGGGGGGGGGGAGTGATAGTCCACCTTACCCGCCACCTTCGGCACTTTTTTTTAGTAACCCCCCCCCCCCCCATGTATCCGTCCATGATCTTGACTAGGAGAAACAGTGGCAAGTAGGTAGCAGAAGGGAAAATGATGTTTAATTTTGAAAGAGTGGGTTTGGAACCATTGAGCCAGGCTGAAGCACCATATTCCAAGAAGTCAGAGATAATAATTTATAAATAAGAAAAATGGGTGGATGAACTTACACAAAATGTTCTTACTAAAAGGAAATAACTAAGGACAAGAGTACAACCAGAACGTAAGACTTGAAAATATTTATTTTTTCTTTAGTGTGCGCAAAGACCGGTCTAGATACGAGAGAGTACCTTAGAGGAGAAATAAAGATTATACAGTACTAGCTATAATACCCGACGCTGCCCGGGTTTTCTTCAATTACTAGGAGGATTGAAAAAGTGACAAACCGTTATAAAGGAACGAACTATACACAATACTGGCAGTATTAAAGAAGTGACAACCCATTGTAAAGGCATATGCATGTCAGAAACGCATTGCTAGAGAACCACGGTAACCAAAGTAAATATTCCGAAAGTGATTGTTGAGGCTCAGGAACCATTGTTGCCAGACAATTTTTTTCCCAGCTCTGACAAACTTTTAAAGTAACCTATCGTTCAACAATCCGGGTCCCGTTTGGTATACTGTATATGCAAAATTTGGCGACGATAGATCTAAAATTGTGGATTTGTATAGAGAACACACCATACGCGGAGATAGACTTGGAAGTCTGGGGGGGGCACGAGGATGATGATGTCAATTCATATATACATATATGCATTAGATCAGTCAACTTCACCTTTGATGCTGGGGTGGCAATGTCCCACAACGCTCCCCCCCCCCGTATCTCCTCCCATGGAACATACACACACACAGAGAGAATCAATTATATATATATAGATAGATATCTTATTATAGATATCTCCCCCTTATATATCTATAATAAGATGGTATTTTTTTAATATCAGTGAGAAATTATGAGCGGTCTATCTTATTGCCAGAGACTTCAATTTCTGGGTTTACACTCACTGGAATGGCGTAGAATCGCTGCAGATCTGAAGATGTGCTACAAACTAGTCCACCAAATTGTTTATCTACCATCGAGAGATCCTTTCTTTGAGATCATAGACAGGCGAGTTAACCTACGTAGGCATCGCTTCCAAAAAAGAATACCAACGGCTAGAAGGGATTGCTTTTTCCACGGATATAGATGCCGTGTGGCAAGAATATGGAACAGTCTTCCATCAGAACTTGTATGTGCCTCCTACGCAAGATTCGCTTCCACTATTGGGGATTTCGACCTGACTCCGTATTCGAAGTGCTTCCCGTACTGACTATTTTTTTTTTTTTTCCTTCCAGTATAAGTGCATTTCATGCCTTCTGGGGTTATTATTATTATTAAATAATTAGATTTAAAAAATACCTTCAATTTGAAGGAGTATTTTTCGTTTTAGAAAATGTCAACATAGCAACCTCCCTAATTACAGCAATTTTCACCACAGTTGTACCCGTTTTTGTACTCCTACAAAAACGCCAACTGGGGCAAAAATTGCTGTAGTTAGGGAGGCTGCCGTCTCCACTCAGCACTTCACGCTACTAATGTGTGTTATAAGGAATTGAAAAGTATGCTCTGGGTATTGGTTAGCGTACTTTCCTGGTATGCAAGGTGACCTGGGTTTGATTCCCGGAGGAGACAAATTACTTTTCTTTCCAAATACTCAGTAAATTCCTGTAAATAGCCGTAACCAGAAAATTCAATTTCTCAGTTACGGCTATTGTTTTTTCTCATGTTATACAACTATAAATACAGTATTTTTTTCTAGCTAATTTTCCGCACATTTCCGTTGCTGGTGATCATGGGCGTAAAGTTATTGGAAGGGCTTAAAAATTTCATTTTTTTGGGTTGGGGCTATTAGTAGACTCTCACTAATCCGGCCGTGCGTTTATCTCACCCGTCCAATAATACAGAATTTTTGTAGGTTTTCTTCGAGCATAGAAGAGGAAAACATGATACTGGATGCATGTCTGTGCGTAGAAGTTTATATTACTTATAGTAGTTTATATTAAATGGGCATTTTCAATTAACTTCCAGTAATACGGCCCACCCTGGTCTGATATTTGCCGGATTAGCGAGAATCTACTGCATTATGGAGATTTTGGCAAATATATTGGATGGGGTGGCGGTGCACAGGCACATGAGCCGAATACAACCAGCGTTAAAATTTAAAAATAAAAGTCACTAGTCCCACCGACCAGTGAGTACGAGAACGTTCTAGTCCGCAGACACATGACTGGTTCGCTAAACCGCAGGGGGGGGGGGGGCGAAGTTTTTATTACGGGTCCCGCGGACCACCACAATTTCTTGATGGTCCGATGGTTTAATCAGTGTGGTCTTGGACCAGCGGACTACCAATGATTTCGATCGCTGATAACCTCATGCTTATGTTTGTAACAAATTTGTCGTAGCGTAATGCAAGGGTTTGTAGACCCATATCATAACAACGTGCCGCCTGATAGAATGACCATACCTGAACTGTTTACATTTTACTTGTTTAAAAACGCTTGCCAGAGAGGAACTTTCCTGGTAGTCTTCATGACACTGAGACAAAAATAACAAATGCAGCATATTTTTGGGGCTCGTGTAAAAAATCAACGCCGTTCTCTTTAATTTTTCTTTTTCTAATGTGTAAAGCTGTTGTTGTTGTTTTTTTTTTTTTTTTTTTTTTTTGGTCGAGGCAAGGTACAGAGCCGCAAATTACATGGTGATTCAGAAAAGATGGGGGAAACTTTAAGAGATGGTAGTACACACAAAAACAAATAATTTTCATCAGCGAATGCATGATCTAAAATGTAATGGAAACGTGCTACAGGGCGCAACATAGTAAAACCGAGGATACGAGGAGAAAGCACAAGAATAACGTATACGTTAAAAAAGCAATTTTAATGAATAATTTAGAATAATTGCTCAAAAGAGCAACCATCAACAGTGATGCAAGAAGAACAGCGGCGAAGGAAGGATTAGCGAACGCTCTGGAATATTCTAGGCATATCGCGAACTTCCCCAGCAGCAGCCGAAAGTCTTGCGATTAGGTCGTCTTAGCGGTCAAGAGGAGTCTCATATACTAGACTCTTCAGCTGTCCTGACAAAAAGAAATCAAGACACAACAGATCGGGCGATCGTGGTGGCAAAGCTACAGGACCACCTCGCCCGATCCATCGGTTTGGAAAAGTGACATCCAGATAGTGCCGTACCTCTGGCCCAAAATCAGCTGGAGCTCCCTCGTGCTGGAACCACATACGCCGCCGGAGGGCAGTTAGAACATCCGCTAATGGATTTTCTAATCCTTCTAATGGATGTAGGAGGATGAATCCTACAATATATTTTGGTTTTCTTAATACTATACCTTAACTTTTGGGGGTCCATGAGCAATCCTAGCCATGGAAACGGGAGCAAAATATACATGGGTACTGCTGACCGCCCAATAATTATACACGTGATTCCTTGTGAAAAACCAATACGGAAAAGTATTTGCCGTTTTTTTCTGATTTGACTAATAATTATGGAGTTATAACGCTTTTTAAAAATATATTATGACTCTTCATAATCCTGCCAAATTCACCGAGCTCACATCGCGCGCGAGCGCATGTGTGTGTGTGTGTGCTTTTCCAATTTTTACGCTGTTGTTATACCCAAAAATAAAAATGTTTTTGCTTTGATCAACTTTTAAATGAATAAAGTATCACATTAACAATTTTAAAATGAGATTTTTTTTCGAGTTACAATTTAGAAATTTTGTAAGCTTTACATGTTGCATCATGACTTTTAATTGTAATTCTGCAACACAATTAACTTGATTAACACAGTAAGCTTTTGAATAAAATCAATCAAAGTTACAAATTGTCATGATGAAGTTTAACATGTACAGTTTAACCCTTTACGATCAGGGACGTAGTATTGCGTCCAAATGACAGCGGAATTAATTCAATCGAGCTGACTCTTTCTTCAACCTCTTTTTTACCTGATCGCGAAAGTTTATTGTAACTCTGCGAAAAAAATTGTGTGTGTGTGTGTGTGTGACACACAACACACAACATCTCGTTGAGATATCACCACCACCGTGATATCTCAACGAGATAACGATCAACTGATAACGATGGTGGCAGTTCTCCCCAGCTTTATTCCCCCTTCTCTACAGCAGTCTCCCCACACACGCACAGGCACATATATGTATCGTTCTCAAAACTAATCCTTCTATTATATACTGTACATAGAAATGAGAAAGAGAACACAAAAAGTGAAGAAAAAAAAAATACAAAACAAGTTTGTAGGTGAGAGTGAAAAAAGCAAGGCACTGTACTAATACTCTCTTATCCAATATATCTCTCTACTGTTCCTCTCCCCCACCCTTATTTTTTTTTCTTTCTTTCCCTTTCTTCCTTTTGTTAATGTGGAACAAGGCTTCTCTATTTATCGCCTGTACGTCTAATGCAGATCATTCAAATTTATCGCCAGCAGCTTGTACTCGAAGAGGTTAAAATTCAATTCGATTTTATTCATAAACGCAGAAAATACAGAACAATATAAGTGGGAAAAAATTGCTAAGAACCCGAGACAAGCAGCAATTACATTTACTAGCAATCACATTTTATTAGATAAAATAATAAATAAAAGAAAAAAGACAAAAAAACACAAGAGAAAAAAAACCTCGAAAATGAAATAGTAATTGGAAAGAAATTGTTTGATCTTTTCCTTCATTTTATTCCAACATTTGTTGAATGTTGTTGCTTAATTAAAAAGTCAAATGAAAAATAAACAATAAATAAATAAGAAGTCGAAAGGGTTACGTTATGTGTTATGAAAGTAGTCCGAAAAAATTAAGGACAGGTAACCTGTGCCAAATGAAAAGTAACATGATTTAGAAAAGGGGTTGGTTAATGCAAATTTTTTAAAAGAAATGTTGAATGTTAGTGATAGTAAAAAGATGTTTTTCAAGATTTTCTTACGGTATAGGTAAGATGTAGGATATAGATGCTGTGTTGTAAAAATTTAATTTGGTAAATTATTATAAAAATTCGGAATCAGATAGGTGAAATGTTTTTTATCAACTGTTTTATTAGCTTTTCGAATGAAATAAAAATGAATAAATATCTTGGGGAAGATCTAAAGCTATTTAATACGTAGTAAAGAAAATTGTTTTTTTTTTTTTTTTTTTTTTTCAAAATAAGAACAGATTTTAGAAAGTATAAATGCCGCAAAGGGAGGATATGAAAGGTAAAGTTCATGTGATGATGAACTATAGTTATTGGTGATTAGTCTGATTGGTCTTTTTTATTTCAAATCAAAGGGGATAGATTAGTAATGTATTCTGATCAGTGGCGTAGCCAGGGGGGGGGAGCAGAGGGAGCGATTGCTCCCCCAATCGAAATTTTGCCTACTTTGGCGCCTATTTTTCTAAATGACTTTTGATCTTTAAAAAAACTTGAAAAATATTGACTTTTTCATTTTCTACCTTCATTGACTACAATGATGAGTAAGGGAGGAAAAAAAAATCTACATTTATATTTGCGCTTCTTGCAGTTTCACAGTGATTGGGTTTGTACTAATCCTTAAGAAAAGAATGAAAAAAGAAAGTTGAGGTTTTCATTACCATTTTTGACAATTGCTGTCAACCTTTTCATCTGGAAGCATGTTCAGACCAGCCTCTGTTCCCCACCTTTATTAAAGGACAAAATCTTTCCCACTTCTTTTTCCTCTTGCGGTCGTTCTCGCTAGAGCTCCTAGAAATACCTTTTATAGGTATGAGGATATGACGTTCACGAAATGCTCATTCTGTTCTGAAGGGCCACCAAGAGCATTGACTAAGGCGAGTTTTGAAAAAATTAGGCACGGGAACCCATGGTCCCCACATAGGGGCGGGGGGCTGACAGGGCTCTAGCCCTGGGACCCGGGACGGTTATCATCATTTTTTGCTATTTCACGCTATAAATCAACTACAGAAGGGGCCCGTTAAAAGTCTGACCGAGGGGCCCGCAAAATATTCCAGCCTAGGGGCCCCGCTACAGGATGTAGGGGCCAAGCGGGAACCTATATTGGACAGACCACTGAACCTATGAAGTAATGGCTAAGATTCAAGCTCCAAGAAGTATCGCCTTAACTTTGGGCCCCTTAGGTAGAGCTTGAGTTCCTAGAATTTCTAGGCTAGAAATACCACTTTATGAATGGGGGACTTAGCTAGATTCATAACGCCTAGAAATGCCACGTTATCTGCCTTGGCAAGAGCTACTAGCTTGTGGGCAGTGTCAAAGACTAAGAAAAGGTGGAAAACAGCTATGAGCTTTGGAGCCCTAAAAAACCCAAGATTTTGGAGCACAAGAGGGGTTTCTGGAAGAGTTTTTCTTAAAAAAAATGGGGAAATAAAAAACCTATAATCTTGGGCCAATAGCGCTCTGATATGTAGAGAAAATTAATCTTCTATATTTGTACTACAATATATTGTACTACATTATACGGTGATAGTACATAGTTATATTAAAATGTGACTTTTTCAGAAGCATTGCCTTTTTTCATGGTGTAGTTTCTCGTTTCCACGAATCACTGTTTGTTTCATCATTATGCATATACAGCAGTGTGCCGAATCGGCGAAATTATTCCCTGCAAAAAGTTATGGCCGGTGTGTTAACTCATGACATATATCTCCCCTCCAATTAATCCCAATATTTCTTAAACTTTTGGCACCCGTGGCCCTCCCCCCGACTTCGTCCTCATTTATCCGTGACTGCCCAGAATAGCCTGAAGCAGGGGTTCTCGAACTTTTTCCACCCGAGGTGCCCTTTTCCCCTATTCAATGCTTGTCCGCGAGCTCCGCCTGCTCCCTAGAGCTGTTTAACAAAAAATATTTTCGAAAAACCTTTGTCACCGCTCAGTGGTGCCCCTGACGAAGATTGGAGGCGCACAAGGGTGTCGCGGTGCACAGTTTGAGAACCCCTTGGCCAAATGTAAAAAAAAACCCACTACAAAGAACTGAATGAGCATGCATCAATACACCAACGCGTTGAGACGTTCCTCAAAAAAGGGTGGCGATGAGTGAGCCACAAGCACATACACTTTGAGAATCCGTTGAATATTTCATAAATAAAATAATAAAAATGCACTATGTGTATACTCATCGCTTTTTAAAGCAGAATTCCGGACGTTATTTGTTTCTTTATTTCCCATAACAACACATTGGTGGTCTACGCAGGACCGTGTTACGACCATCAAAGGGACTTATCTAAGGCTCTCTACCTGTTCAGAAATGCCTGCCTAACAGTTCACTCTCGAAAATTTTAACTGGATCTCATCTTCATGAAGTCCCTTTTGCACTTGAAGCACCTGGACCGGACCTGGAATTGTCTATGTATTATGAGGAAAGTTTAAAAGTAACTGAAGATACATACTTATACTATTTCAGAAAAACAGAAAGTGTCCACGAAACGTTGAGTCTTAAAAATTATCTAGTTTTTAATTGGCACTTATCCGAGCGCTTACGATACTTTCTAATATGAACAATGGCGTCGTGAGGTTTGACTACTTACCCGAAGGCCCTCTGGTCAAATTACGAGGGGAAAAATCCAAGAACTTATTAGTCCAGAGGGGTCTCAAACTGTGCGTCACCACCCTTTGTCGGGGGCACCGCGGAGCATCCCGAAGGTTTTTCAAAGAAAATCTTTGTTAAACTGCTCTGGGGAGCCGCGGAAAGCATTGATTAAAGTAACGGAGCACCGCGGATGGAAAAAGTTTGAGAAACCCTGCGCTAGTTTGTTCCATTCATTACTAGACATATTTCCATTCTTCTATAAGTAATAATTCTAAAAGTAATTAATTTATAATTTGAAAAATAACATCAACTGAAAAACAAATAAATTTGATTTTTTTTAAAATTGGGAAATTTATAAAGTTCTTTCCACTAATGCATAATTTTAAGTTTGCGCCTTAAGCACGAACAAAAAAATGGCGCCTTTCACAATTTCACTCCCCCACGGACCAAAACCTGGCTACGCCACTGATTCAGATCCCCAAATTGATAGTCCATAAAGCAGATGAGAATGACTAAAAAATGAGTAATATAATACCAAAAGAAATGAGGAGTTGATATGTTACGGTAAAAGCCCGAAAAGTGGTAAAACCTAGGATTTACCGGAACATATATACAGGGTGCATAGGTAACAAGGCGTATGGTATTTTGCTGGAGAACGCATTGATCTCAGAAGCAATTTTTATGTTGGCACCAGAAGAGACAGGGCAACAACTTTGTAATTGGATTCTATTCTTCAGCACAGGGTGTCCGTATAAAAAATTTAAAATTTTTATTTTGATAAATATACAACCCCTCGCAACATGAATGACACGTTATTTGGATACTTTTTCGAATTAGAAGTGTGTCCCTAGGATCAACGGTTCACCAGCAAAATACCATACGCCCTGTTACCTATGCACCCTGTACCCTTGCCCCTTGTCATCAAAAGTCAGCAAATCGGAAACCCCTCCTCCCCCATAGATACTGAAATAACACTTGAATGGCCTGGGGCCCTGGGCAACCTCACCCTTATAAATGAAAAAATACGACCCGAATGAAACGTCACATCTGAAAAATGTCCAAGTTCCGCGTGAATCATGCAGGCTGGGATAAATTTTGTAGTCGTCAAAATCTTTATTGTAAGAAGGTGAAATAGATTTTATTAACATTTCAGAGCGATGAAAATCAATTGCAATAACAAAGGAATGAAATATTTTCTTTGAAACATGCAGAATTTGGTATGAAAATGTGACTCGAATAATCAATAGAGAATATCTGAAACTACTAATTATTTTGAATATGTCAATTCGTAAAATAATTAGTTGGATTGAAAGATTTCTGATTGAATAATATAATATATAGTTGTTATTATTTTTCTGTTTCCACCAGTAAACCTTCGTCACAAAGCTACCATTTTTACATCCTTCGTTGAAGCTTTTTTAAGCGTAACAGTTTTCAAATTTCATTTTAAAGTTTATTTCACCTACACATGTTACACGAGTACAGGAATTGTTAATACACTGCTCAAAACAATTAGGGGAGCACATGGTTTTAACAAAATTACGCAAAGATGTATACCGATAAGTAACATAAAATGAATCATCCATAATTTAAAGCCTAGCAGGAAACGGAAGAAGAAAACTTCATATGCAAATCAAAGCAGGGGCGTCGGAAGTGTTTCGAAACTGTGGGTGCTCGTCTTTAGTTTTATATCGGAAATTTTAATTTCTGGATCAATTCTGGGGGTGCTCGGATCCATGTCACAAATTACCGTGGGTGCTTGAGCACCCACAGCACCCCCGGCTCCGACGCCACTGAATCAAAGTTCATGACGTCAAAAACTAGAAAAAGGAGATAAGGGCAGAAATCGGGATGTTGCAGAAACGTCTGTTTTACTGCCGTAACTGTGAAATTCGATTGCGCAGTATTGTTTTTTGAGACAAGGTGACTTGAGGATGTCTCAACAACGTGATTTACCGGAATCCATGGCATGGCGTGTTATAGGCAGACTGGAATCCGGGCAAACACAACGTAGTGTCGCGGACGCTGTTGGAGTCGTCAGAAGTGTTGTTGCAAGGCTGTGGAATCGATTCCAAGAAACAGGAAATGTTAGACGTCGACCAGGGCAAGGTCGGCCACGCGCCACTACAGCAACTGATGACCGGTATATACGGTTAACAGCCCGTCGAAACAGAACAGAGAATGCTACGCAGCTGCAAAGACGGTTGCTCTTGGCAACAGGACGAAGGGTGTCCAGCCAAACAGTACGTAATCGGCTTCATGAGGGAGGACTCTATGCACGTAGGCCAATGGTCTGCATTCCGTTGACCCCACGCCACCGTGCGGCCCGAAGAAGATGGGCTGCTGAATATCGAGATTGGGAGCAACATGATTGGAGCCAAGTGCTGTTTACAGACGAGTCCCGATTCAGTCTGGAGTGTGACACCCGACGTGTTCTGGTATGGAGGGACAGGGGCACTCGAAATAACCCCGCATTCGTTCGTGAAAGGTCACAATATAGACGAGCTGGTTGGATGGTATGGGGTGGAATCAGCATAGGTGGACGTACGGACCTGCATATCATTCGGAATGGCACTTTGACGGCCCGAAGGTATGCAGACGAGATACTGCGACCTCATGTCATCCCTTACGCTGGAGCCATTGGAGATTCCTTTGTTTTCCAGGATGATAATGCCCGACCGCATAGAGCGCGTCTGGTGGAGAACATGCTTGAAGCTGAAACAATACAGCGTATGGAATGGCCAGCGTGCTCTCCTGACCTGAATCCAATCGGGACGACGCATTGCTGCGCGACCAAGGCCGCCTGTTACTGTCCGAGACTTACAGATTGCACTTCTTGAGGAGTGGAGGAGTTCATGAACGGACGTGTTGTGTTTGCTCTTCGTGATTGAATTCTTTGTTTTGTGAATTTGTATTTTTTTTTTTCTCTAACAATTACCAAGTTAAGGAATATAGATTGAAAGACAGGCCTATTGTGTCGAACATTAGTGGTACCAGCGTTGGGTTAGTTGTCATCGAACAACGTCGGAAGACGTTTTCTAACTTCATACCCGTATTGAATACTTAATTTCAAGTTGTCTTCAGTTATTTATATGGCTTCGTAAATTGAAGCCACCATAGCTCTGGCGATAATGGCGGCAAGTTTAATGGAGACTCAAGAAGGGAATGGTAATGCAAACCAAGGTCAGGGTATTAATTTCCCTGTATGGTCATCTAATTATTCTGATAATGAAATAATAGATTTTTCAACAGACATCACTAGCTTCACCGTGAAATATCACGGAAATACCAGAATTCCAACGTCCAGACCTAATGATCTCAGAAGGAACTTTATTAATATGATCAGCAATTCAGATCAAATTACTGAAATAAGGGTAGCCAAGAGCGGTGATCTTTTTGTTACTACTAATTCTGCATTGGTGGCGAAGGAGCTACTTAACATCAAAACTATCCTTGACATTCCAGTTGTTAACTCACTTCTAACCGATACACTATCTTCAAAATATATTGTGAGGAATATTCCAGTTGAAATTCCATTAGATGAAATTGCTAATGAGTTAATTCTAAATGGTTTTTACCCTTTGAATATCCGCCATATTCTACGAAACCAAATTCAGACACCAACTATTATTATTATTGCACTAGGGACTTCTGTGCCCATTGAACTTAAATTATGGTATCAGATCTTTAAGCCACAAAGATTTATAGAACGACCTTCCATGTGTAACAAATGTTTCAGTTTCTTTCACAAATCAAAATTCTGCCCAGTCAAGTCTCAAATCTGTTTATATTGTGGTGGTAACCATATTGCAAAAGATTGTGATAGTGAAAAGAAATGCATTAATTGTTCATCACCAGATCATCTTCCTACTGACAGAAATTGTCCAAAATATATCCATGAACAAAAAATTCTCAATTACAAGTCTGAACATAATGTGCCTATTCATGTAGCGAGGAGATTCTGTAAGCCAAATGAGATGTCATATGCCACTAGAGTGCAAACTTCGTCTCAACACATAGATTTATCTAATATCAAAAAAGATATCCAATCTCTTGTTGCAAAAGAACTGGCAGAAATAAAAGAATCAATAATGCTGGAAATCAAACAGTCTGTAGCTGAAATAATTACACAATCATTGAAAGAAATTGTACCAGAAATCATCTCCTGTATATCTAACCAGCTTCAGCCTATGTTAAAAGATCTTGTTAATTCTTCAAGAAAAAGATCGGCTTCTTCTGATGATCAATTGAGAGATACAATTAGTTTCAATAGCACCATTTCTGAAACTGTTAAAGACAGACATGGTTCAAAGAGAAAGTCTTAACCTGTTTTTATATTTGATTTTATGCCACATTTACTCATCGCCAAACTAATTTATAAATACTACTTTATTAAAAATTTACTTGAACATTCGGTTTGAATCACACATGACTAACATCCATAGAATTCTTCAATGGAATTGTAGAAGTATTAAAAATAAGAAATATCATATTCTTCGTTTCATGAATGATTTTGATATCATGTGCTTCCAAGAAACATTTTTATCTGATGAATTATATTATTTACCTAATTTCCAAATATACAGATGTGATAGACTTAACAGTGGGAGAGGAGGTGTATTAATGGCTATCAGAAATAAGTTTCCATCAAACATTCTTTTCAAATATAACTCATCTGGTGTTGAAGCTCTTATTATCAAAATTTATTTGCAGAATTTTCATTTCACCATTGTGAACTTATATATATCAGATTCTTCAAATATTATTAACGTCATGAATGTGATTTTTGATCAAATATCTCCACCTTTTGTTATTTTGGGTGATTTTAATAGCTCACATCCTGCATGGGGCTCATCCAGAACTGATAATGCTGGTCGTCAGCTTTATAATTGGTATCTTCAGAATTCTATTGGGCTAATTCAACCGCTTGCTCCAACTCATTACTCTTCACAATCTTCCAACTCAATTGATTTGAGTTTTTGTAGTACCGATTTAATTGGAAATATTACTTGGTCATGTGGTAACTCTCTGTATGACAGTGACCATATTCCAATAACATTAGAATTGAAAACTCAAGCAAGATCTACATCCATTATTCATAAATACACTAGTTGGAGAACATTTAATGACAGTCTGAATAACTATGATGAAAATATTACTTACTTTAATTTTGTGAAAAATAAACACATGGAAGCTCAAAGATCTTCAAATCGTCATCATTTCAAATACAATGACTACTTTGATGCTAATCTACGTATGCTGCTAATAGCAAAGAAACGATCATTTCGAAAATACAGGAGATGTCCATGTCAGGTATGCTGGATTAATTATAAGAAAAACTCAGCTATTTTTAAAAGAACTCTGAAAAATCAAAGAAATAAATCATTTGAAGATCAACTGTATAAACATGCAGCCTATCCAAAAATTTTTACTATTTTAAGAAGACTGAAAGTTATTCACTCCAAAGTATATGAAGATGATAATTTGTTATTCTGTCATAACAATACAGTCATCAGTGATCCTTATAAACAAATTGAACTCTTACAGCAAACCCTCATCAAACCTTATATCCATAAAGACTTTGATTTTTTTTGTGGCCCTTGTCAAAACTTTGCCACAGATATGAATTCTCCAATACAAATTTCGGAATTGAAGACAGCAATTATTAAATCACCACATACAACTCCAGGTCCTGATTCAATTAACAGCAAGGCCTATTCATTAATTCCAGATGATCATCTAAAATTCCTCAATTCTGAACTTAATGAGATTTGGTCATCAGGCACCATTCCTTCAGATTGGAAGCAGGGAAAGATAATATTTCTTCTCAAACCCAACAAGACACCTACTTGCCCTTCATCATATCGACCACTTACTCTCACAAACACAATTATGAAGATTTTTGAACGCATTGTTTTATCTCGATTGAACTGGATATCATTGAAATATAAACTGTTCCCTTCAAACACATATGCTGTTGGGAATAGTACGATCTTACGTTTGTAATCCCTCTGGTCACCTCCAGATGGCGAAACTGATCCGTTACATGACTTTTCGCTTGTGTCTTCTTTTCCCCTAGTATGATATGTTCGTTCGACGCCTACGTGTACGCATGTCTCATTTTGTATTACGAAAAATAAAATCGTTTTCTTCTACGCATTTGCTCTCCCAATGTAAGCTATTTCGGTCCCGACATATTTTGGTGCACGAAACCCGCCGGAACGAATATTTTGGTGAACGAAACCTGTCGGATGAACATTTTGACCAACGAAACTCGTCTTAATATGGATCGGGAGAAATTAACGACGCTCCATCGGAAACGGACAACGGTGCGCGCCAAGGTGACTAGATTCGTTTCAACGTTGGACAGTGCCGGGAAGGAAACCGACTCGGAAATCGACTTCATGGTTTCTTGTTTGACGGAGGAATTGGACGAATTACTTCGCCTTGACGACGGTATTCACGCTCTACTATCGGACGAGGACTACGCTATCGATATCGAAAAATGCGAGGAATACACTGAGAAAGCGAAACGTGCCTTGTTTGATGCTTCCCTCGTGCTACGAAAACGCAACAAGTCTCCAACGACGGTGCCTCCTCTGGTCGCTACTTCGATTCCCGCTTCAGCTCAACCTACATCGACTTCATCACCATGTGCTCTCAAGCTGCCTACAATACGCCTAGAGCCCTTCCGCGGTTGTGTTGAAGACTGGCCGACATTCTGGCAACAATTCACCTCTTCGATCGACGAGAATCCTCAACTGTCAACCATCGACAAACACGTTTTTCTACGGGGGTATCTCCAAAACGAACCCAAGAAGCTCGTCGAGGGAATCGGCGTCACATCGGAAGCCTACGAGACGGTAAAGAAGATGCTGATCGACAGGTACGGCAACAAGGATACCATAATACAGACCCACATCGATTTCTTCGACAGCCTGCGTCCAGCGACAGCTTCATCGCCCGAGTTTCTCAACGACACCTACTTGGAAATTAACGCCCATATTCAAGCTCTCCGATCACTCGGCGAAGATGTCGATAACTACAGTCGGATTTTGACACCGAAGATTCTTCGCACATTTCCTACGGACATTCGTCAACGGTGGATTATCCACTCTAAACGGCAAGATATCCCGGACATGGACATATCCAAGCTGATGCAGTTCCTCGGTGAAGAAATCGACGGACTTCGATTATCAAGCAAAGTGCAAGGTGAGTTTCCTTTGCCACCTTCGAATTTCCGCCCGACTACGGAAGCATTTCATGTTCGCACTCGACGTAACGAGAAAAATCCGTCACCCTTCTGCCCATTTTGTGAATCGTATGATCATTGGCCCCAAAATTGCTCGGTGATAACTGATGTTCAATTACGAGTGCAGAAGCTAAAAGAAACTCATCGTTGTTTTTTGTGTACTAACTGTTCGCATAACGCTAAAACTTGCCCACGCCGTGCTAGAGCTTTCTGTTCTAACTGTAAAAGGAAACATCACGTGTCCATTTGTCCTTCACTTCATGCCTCTACTGCTGTTGGTAAAATTGATGTATCGCCCCGTTTTACGTATTTGCAAACTGCACGTATTTGGGTATTCGGTCCCAACGGAAATTGCAAATTGTCTCGATGTGTGTTAGACGCCGGAAGTCAAACCTCCTTCATTCACAGCAGTTTAGTCAATGAACTGCAATTGCATGTGCTGCAATCGGTCAACTTGTCTATTAGTGCATTCGAAGCTGTGCCAAAACAATCGATGTATCGACGTCAAGTGCAATTTTTCTTATCTAGCATTTGGGATAACAGATCGATTCCTATAGTTGCTTTCGAAAGCAATAATTCCTACGCCTCACATCCCACGGCTCCGGTAGACATTGGTGCATTTGCTACTTCACGCAGAATTCAGCTTGCGGACCCTCACTCTTCTGACGACATCCCGATTCAAATTCTCATCGGTAGCGATTATTACTGGAAAATAGTGAAAACTGATTCGCCGGTCAAGTTGTCAGACACTTTCGTTCTTGTTCCGTCTCATCTCGGACATATCTTGAGCGGTACCCGTTCCAACGTTCATGTCCAACACACTCCTGCTTCGAACAACACTACTGTTCATTGCATGGCTACTACTCGTGCTGAAGAAATAAATGACTCTTTCAAACGCTTCTGGGAACTCGAGGCCATGGGAATCACCGATGTAAACGAAAAATCACTCTCGACTGGTGAAACAAAAATATTGCGAGATTTCCCCGAATCTTCCAGCCGGGAAAACCATCGTCGTGTCGTTTCACTGCCGTGGAAAGAAAACGTATGCCTCACGTCGGACAATCGACCTATTGCCTCACGCCGCTTTGACATTCTTCGTAGACGTCTGGATAAGGATCGCCCTTTTCAAGAAATGTACATTCAGCAAATGGAACGTTGCATCCAGAACGGCCACGTCGAAATCGCGCCAGAATCATCAAGTCCTAGAATTTATTATCTCCCTCACCACGCAGTGAAGAAGACCACTCTTGAGTCGGAAAAGTGTCGTAAAGTATTTGATTCATCGTCACATGTCAACGAACACCCATCTCTGAATGATGCTCTTGAGACTGGTCCGAATCTACCTTCGACAGAAATTCGTCAGACTGTGAAAAGTTCAATGTTGATATCTACGTCTCTCCCAGTGATTGACATTTCTCGTTTCAGTTCTTACGCGAAACTTATTCGGGTTACCTCGTGTATTCAACGATTCATATACAACTGTCGCACGTCTTGCAAACTTCATGGCGAATTAACAGCAAAAGAACTCGAAAACGCGAAGTGTTATTGGATTCGTCAAGTTCAAATAGATTGTTTTCCGTCTGACTATGATGCTCTCCGACATAGTAAACAACTTCCAAAAGACTCAAAAATTGCACAATTCCATCCATTTCTTAGTGACAATCTGGTACGAGTTGGTGGTCGCTTGCAGTTCGCATCACTTCCAGCTGCTTCAAAGCATCCTTTAGTGTTCGATGGTTCACACCCATTTGTCAAATTGCTCATTCGTCACGTACATATTTGTCTCCATCATCTGAGCACGAGAGTGGTACTATCAGAACTGCGAAATGATTACTGGATTCTTCGAGGGCGACAGATTATTAAAAGTGTCTTACGCCAGTGTCTTCCCTGTAAAATTTTTAGAAACACGCCACCGGCTCAAATTGAAGCACCACTTCCTTCGGATAGAGTCACACAGTCGAAACCATTCAGTGTCGTGGGGATAGACTTCGCTGGCCCACTATACGTTCGTAGAAGCTCTATCTCAGTGAAAGTGTATATCTTGTTTACATGTGCTGTCACTCGAGCGATTCATCTCGAGCTTGTCACGGATTGCTCTACAGATAAGTTTTTGCTGGCATTTTCACGTTTTATTGCTCGTCGAGGTGTTCCCAACACTGTATATTCGGATAATGCGCAGACTTTTCACGCCGCAAATCGTGAGCTTTCCGTCCTTTGGGATGCCATGACTTCACCTTCTGCTCACCAGTACTACGCCTCCCACGGAATCACTTGGAAATTCATAGCCCCTCGAGCGGCTTGGTGGGGAGGATGGTGGGAACGCATGATTGGTGTCGTCAAACGTTGTTTACGGAAAACATTAGGTCGCGCGTCTCTCGATGACGAACAACTGACGACTACGTTGGCTGGAATTGAAGCCGCAGTCAACAGCCGACCATTGACAGCAGATATCGAGTTGGATGACAGCTTCGAAGAACCTCTCACGCCTGCCCACTTCCTGGTTGGACAACGACTGACAACCCTTCCTTCTCACGAAAAGGTTCCTGCAGCTACCGACCTCAAGAAATCGTGGTCACTGCAGCAAGATTCACTGAATGACTTTTGGAACCGATGGAGGAAAGAATACCTACTAGAGCTGAAGACATTCCACCAAGTGAAAAATAAAGACCAAGGTTTTCAGCTACGAGTTGGAGATGTCGTCCTCCTACAGGAAGATGCAAGACCTCGACACATGTGGACGAAGGCACGCATATCATCCCTCGTCAAAGGTCGTGACGGCAACATTCGTTCGTGTATTCTACGTACAGCCAGTGGAACAGAAATTCGACGGCCAATTCAATTGGTAATTCCTCTGGAGGTTGACCAGGGTGGGGAGGATGTTGGGAATAGTACGATCTTACGTTTGTAATCCCTCTGGTCACCTCCAGATGGCGAAACTGATCCGTTACATGACTTTTCGCTTGTGTCTTCTTTTCCCCTAGTATGATATGTTCGTTCGACGCCTACGTGTACGCATGTCTCATTTTGTATTACGAAAAATAAAATCGTTTTCTTCTACGCATTTGCTCTCCCAATGTAAGCTATTTCGGTCCCGACATATGCTTTTAAATCTAAATCTGGGACACAAAATTTGTTAAATGATTTAAAGTGCAATATTGTCAATACTTTCAAATCTAAAGAGATTGGAATTTTAGTTTCTCTAGACATAAAGGGTGCATACGACTCTATAATACATTCTGCTCTTATATATAAACTTCAATCCACAGGTTTTTGTGATGAATTTATTGCTTGGTTGAAAAGTTTCTTATCTGAAAGAAAATGTTATATTAGTTGGAGAAATCACAAGTCAAATCTAATCAATTTTGATAGAGGCCTTCCTCAAGGATCAGTTATATCACCATGGCTTTTCAATTTATATATGAATGATATGTTTGCTCAATTACCAAGTTCTATCCATCAATTTGTTTATGCAGATGATATACTGTTATGGTGTAGTAATAAAGACATTAAAATCTTAGAAAATAATATAAACAATGCATTGTTGAAGATTACTGATTGGTTAGGAAAATGGGGTTTTACTCTGTCAGTTGAAAAGTGTTCATATAGTATATTTACAAAGAAAAATGTTATTGGTACTTGTAATCTGGCCATTAATAGGAACCCTCTGTCATTAGTACAAAACATCAAGATTTTGGGTGTCATCTTTGACCAGAAACTTACTTGGAATCCTCAGGTTGATCACATCCTAAAAAAAGGAATAAAAACATTAAACATAATTCGGATCATTGCTGGTCGTCTTAGAGGAGCCCCTGGTAGCAAACTCCTTGCTATTGCATCAAATATCATTTGCAGTTTTTTCAATTATAGTTCTTCACTCTGGCACAATTGTTCACAACGAAATTTAAACAGATGTGCAGTATTATATCGTCAAGTTCTCAGAATTGCAGCTGGATTACCCATTTCAACTCCAATACCATTATTATTAAGTATTTGTGGCAAACCTCCTTTTGAACTAATGATTATGAAATCTGTATCAAGACAAATTATTAAAGCCAGAGCATCAACGTACAACACCAGCTTCAAATTCATTAGTGCCAACTTAAATAATACAGCTGTGACTTCTTCTCTACCCATGTTTAGTTCTTCAGTCATAAATTTCATCCAGGACAATCATCTACTCATACCAGTTCAACCTATAGTTTTTGCTAATCCACCCTGGATCATCTCTAATATATCGTATACTACTGATGAACTGCCATTCCAGATTACGACAGATCCAAACTTGGTCAACCCTTTATTTCAACAATACGAACAATTACATTGGTCTAACTCAATTATAATTGCTAGTGATGCATCCAAATCAGTTCATACAACAATAGGCGTCTTTTGTAATAAAAATATGAGAACTTTCCAGGCTACAGTTCATGACTCTTCTTCTGTTTTTACAGCTGAGTGTCTTGCCATTGCTGTTGCTGCTTCAAAATTTATATCTGAAAAACGTCACTATGTTATATTATCAGACAGCAAATCAGCAATTTCTGCATTAGCCTCTGTAAATCCAAAGTCACATTCAGCCATCTTTACTACACATCTCTCTTTAATAGATGCTTCTAGCCGGGCAGAATTCATTTCAATTGTCTGGTCACCAGGTCACAAGAACATCTCCTACAATGAAATTGCAGATAAACTGGCTCGAACTGCTGCTAATAATGCAAACCCTACTTTTCCAGATTTTTCATATGTTGAAGATGTGCTGAATTTGCTTGAGAAGTCATGGAACATCCACATTGAACGATATTTCAGATATCAGTTTCTTTATCCACTTGCATCACGTTTTTTTAATACTATTAATAAATATTCACCTTACTTTACGAAGAGAAAATATGAAACATTATTTTACAGATTATTGTCAAACAGAGCCCCAACTAATGGTTATCTGTGCAGAATTAATCAGAAAGAGACTGCGAAATGTGACTATTGTGATGATCAAGAATCAAATGATCACTTCTTTTTTATATGCAAACATTGGAATAAATATCGCAATACCTTTTTCCAAAGTATTGGTATAAGAAATAATCAGAATTGTAATTGGAGAGCTATGTTTATTGCTCCTCCAAAATTATTTGTCAAAGGATTGGAAGTGTATTTATCTAAATGTAATAGATTCTGATTTTTTTTTTTCAAAATTTGATAATTTGATATACATCCTGTTTTGAATGGTCATTTTTTTTTTTTTTTTTTTTCCTTCTCTCTCTCTCTCTTCTCTCCTTCTCTCTCTTCTTCTTTCTTCTTCCCCTCAAGTCCCTGATTAATCTGATGTAAATATCACTGATTTGTTTTTCCATCTACTCATGTCTTGCAAACATTGTTATAATTCTTGTATATATTTTTTTTTTATAATACATTTGTCTATTTTATGGAATTTATTTTATTTATTTTTATTTATTTTTTGCTTAATGTATTGTGATTTTTGTTATGAATAATTATGTTGGATCATACAAGTATGATTGTTTTTCTTGTATGTAGCTATTTGGTTTGATGCGAGAAAATTTCTTGTGCTGTATATATTGTGAATTTGATTTAATATTTGTACAATTTGTGATAAAGCTGTGTACTGGTATGGGTTTTGTATAGGTGGTATATACAAAGTGAATGGGTATAGTTATATATATGCTTCAGTTATTTTATAATTTTCTAAATGTATGGTATTTTCCATATATGTTGATGTATCAAAATTTTTTTTCCTACCCTAAAAAACTAACAAACTAACACATTAACCTTGTATATTTCTTTTTTCTACCCGTCCTCCTAAAACCCTAGGTTGGTACAAAAGGACGTAAAACAAGTCAAGTCAAGTCAAGTCAAGTGAGGAGTGGAACAGTATTCCCCAAAGTCTGATCGATAACCTCATCGCATCCATGGCAAACAGGTGTGCAGCAGTCTTAGCTGTTCGAGGAGCTATTAAAACTCATGCATCATGTCTGAACAGTACTTTTTTTATCGTTTACATGTAACCAAATTGTTGCCCTAAATCATCTTTTCATGTTTTTTCCATATTTTCAAAGAATTAAAGCTTAATTCCAAATTTTTTTACGTCTTTTTTCTGTATTGCGCATTGATACGCGTGTACTATCCATTGTATGCCAATACGTGGCTGTCTCGCACGGTTTTCTTCACTGTTTTGCTTGCTCCCCTAATTGTTTTGAGCAGTGTAGTTACATGGATATATACATGCATGGATGTAGGTGGGATAAGTGAGAAAAGATCATAGTATGATCTGACGAGCAGTTGAAATTTTAAAATTGCTCAAAAAATATTGTTATGTTTTATTGATCAACACGTGGTCTGATCACGACAGGTTAAAAAAAAGACGATCCCGAAGTAAACACTATTCACTGTATACACCTTCCCTCAAAAGATTTCAACTAACAGTGAAGGCAGCAAATTACGATATTTTGGCAAATAAGTTTTTGATTTGGTCAAACAATTTTTCAAATAGATCTCATTTGGCTAACACTTTACAAATCTGGTGAAAAATTTGCCAATACCGTGGACCAAGCTAACACGTAATAACAAGGTTACAACATCACACTTCATGGAGAAAAAAAAGCACCAATCATGAAAGTAGAAGGCTGAACTCGGGTTCTAACGGGATTTAATATTTCAGTTCATTTTCAAAGTCGTCTTCTGGCGAAGAAACTTTCGTTGAGTGTTTGGCGCGTACCGACCGTTACAAACCTCACACGTCACAAAATTTCAAAACATCACAACTCCCGAAATGATCATCCTATTCTAGAATGAAAAACACATTTTTCACAAGGAATCTCGTGTGTAATATTGAGGGGTTGATAATATCCACCCTCTAGTCATGCACGTAGGATTCGGGGGTTTCAACTTTTTTTTCTTGAAAAGGGAAATTATTTTTTTCTTTTTTTTGCAGAAAAATACACCATAATCTCTGCTCCCCTTTGTGTACGCCAATGAAGCCATCAATGCATAAAACAAATGAATAAATAAACCCAACTAGAACTGCTGCTCGTACCTCATGTTTTCCGACTCCGAGTGTTCATGGCTAAATTTCCTGTGAAAGTTGTCGTCGGACTTCAAAAAGTTTTGTGTTTTTGCCTACATCTAATCTAATTATTGCCAAATTCGAATCCATGAGTATGAAGCCTGTCTCGATACTGTATCTAGTTCGTAAAAATACTGTATATACTAATTAAAGTTTGTAACTGTAAAAAAAATTAAATTCTGTCTCTTATCAGATGACTCATTATTATTGCAGTGTTTTTTATCAAAGCAACAGCTGCTCTGTGGCCCACATTTTTCAAGATCTCCAGAGAAATCGCCCAACACGCCGGAATTCTTGCTGATAGCCAAATAGGAAAATGAATTGAGGGTAAGAGGTGGGGGGTAGATTCTCGAGCTTCCGCAAGACGTTTTTACTTATTGCAGCGATATGTTATTCGAGACCGGAAGGCCACCGGAAAACTAACTTGAAAAGAAAAAGAAATAATAAATAAATAAAAGCGTTTGAGTTGATTCACTCTTTCGTCATGACTTCCCTGTTCCACGCTGCACTAAAACAAAATCACTGCCTCCGGGGGAAAAGAAAATAATAAAAAAAGTGAAACTCACACACTGACATTGGATACCATGCATTTAACGTCTTACTACAGCACTAGAGTTGATTAACAACTGATTGCTCTTGCGTTCTTTAAAATAAAATAGAGACGACATTTCAAAAGAAGAATAAGAAATTTCTCACCGTCAAGAATTTTAATCGAGAGATCCAAGCCATTAATAAATAAGGTCCAGAGGATACCTCAAGATCTATCTCTGATACCAAATTTGAAAATAACCAGAAGAGATGGACATTCTACGAACCAAAAATTATTGAAAACTATCCATGAAAGAACGAATCCAGCAGATGTTAAATATCATCTATCAGTCGTTGTACGTTATAGAAGAGATGGACGCTCAACCAACAAAAAATTATTGAATATACGAAGGAACAAATTCAGCAGGTGTTAAATATCAGCAATCAATCATTGTACGTTATTTCCCCGCTGATATCTATTGATAATTTGAGGTGAGAGCAGTTTTTAATTTACAAGCAGCATGCAGCAGCTGTTTAAAAACTATACTATAGAAATTATTGATATTTTGTGGCAAACAGTTATACTTGTTTACGAGCAGGCGGTATATTTCAGCAATTAATTGCGGACGATATTTCATAGACTTGTCCATGAATTTGTAATGACAATTTTTTTATAGGTTTTGTGGAGAAAAAAAGTTTTGATATCATTTTGGAGTGTTTTCAAAGAAATACATATAAAAGCATTGGCGCCATTTTTATAGACATTTAAAGAAGATGTCAGACTATAGACTACTAACTGTGAGCGCTGTTTTAAGCTGGAATGATTTCTCACATCTCTCCTACTTGGATAGTAAGTTCGTCAAGTGAAGATATCTCTGATATCACGTTACTTATCGCGTTTACTTTCTGACGTTTGCTCGCCAGGGGTGTGTTTAAAACCACATGTGGCTAATTCATAATCTTTGTGGCTGGAAAAGAAGAGACTGCTGTTCTAGTCTCCGATCTCGATCTTTTTAAACTTAGAATTTGTTTGGTTTGGAAGAAAAAAAAAAGGAAACAAAATTATTTTTTGTTTGTTTGTTTTGTGATAAGTTTTTTTGAGTTATTATAGGATTCAGTGTTCATAAAATCATGTGTTGACTTCCAAATCATTTCCATGATAAAGTGCTTATCAGCAGCTCGTTATTTTACCTCCCGATATCTCGATTGATATAGAACAGTGTTTTCATGCAGTAATCAAGTTTTATCATCAAGACGTTATAACGTCCAGTTGATAACTCCGCAGCTTTGTGACCATCAACATGAGTCGATCCATCGCAGTATGCGGGATGCAGTATGTACTTCGTGTACGGTTGGAATTTTTTTTAGGTGTACACATCACGTGATCTGTGATGCATGTTACGTGTACTTGTGGGATTGACACCTACGCTTTCACGAAACCAGACTGTCTGGTAGTTTAGTCGTTCGTGTTCGGGCTTCCGTAAAGTCGGGAAAATTATTTTATTCGGTCATAAACGATGTCAGTATTAGACGGTATTGGTGTGAAAATGTCTGGAATAATTTTTATACTACTGTTTTATAATGCAATGGCATTAAAAAGCCAATCGTTATCAGAGGAAAGAAATTCAGGCACACAAGAAACGCTGAGCACGGTAAGTTTCATGTCATTGAATTTTTACAATTCAAAAAAAAAATTCATTATCACAAATCAGTAATCAAAATATTATACAAGGTTTATAGCCATAAATTCATAACAATTCCTCGTCAGATATGCATTATTAGTTCAAGTGAAATTTTTAAAAATTAAAATTTTTTCAACTTCAAAATATTTTAAACGCTACTGATGATAAAAATTTGCTGCTATAATCGTATGTGTATGGATAGGAAAACAGGCAAGAATACCGGTAGTAACATATCATGTAGAGCGTCCATTGCGTTATCCTGTAAATTGTTAAGCATTAAAACGTTTTATGGAGGTGTCTTTGTAAGAAACATTTTGAAAAAAATCTAATTTTGTGGTGGAAAGAAGTTTCTTTTTTATCTGAATGTTCAATAAATTTTTTTTTACAAATCGGTTAGTGAATAGTTAATTGTTACTCTACATTTATCAGGGATCCGGATGATCGCCACCTAGGAAGTCTTCACGTACGTTGTTTGTATTGGAAAATTTATTTGAATCAGCTCTTCAGAAATTCGACTACTAAGTTTGAGTCTAAGAAACAAAAATATTGCGCATATACCACCGGTCATTAGGTGGCCTGTACTGACACTTTCCGAATGAAATAAAGAAATGTGCTTAACTAATATATATATATACTCTCTCTCAATAGTTATTTTTATCTTTTTTTAAAAAATAAAATGATGGTTTCTTATTTTTCTACCTCTTATATACCTGTAGTTCTTTTTACACTTTTCACTGTCCTCATTGAACCTCTGCAGCCATCTTGCAGTCGCAGGGCCGCAACTAGATACTTTTTCAGCCGAGGCAAGCAAGCATTTTGATGCCCCTCGTAATGTTGAAGGAGCAGTTAAATGATGAATTCGGTGCCCCCCCCACTAGTCCAATGCCCGGGGCACCAGAACCGTTTGCTCTCCTGTGTAGTTGCAGGCCCTCTGTAGACGTGTTAATAGCGTCCTAACCTTTGATTTATAGGCGGAAATAGACTTGAATGCGATGGTGACAGTACTGTTTATACCTACATGTTAGATCAATGAGTTCCATTATTGGCGCTGGAAGGGGAGAGTGGGTTATGACCCCGTATCTCCGCACATAGAAGACTCTTACAGAGCCATCTTGGCAGCGCCAGCAAGAGCACGAAACAATCAGTGCCGTCTTAACACATGGGCCCACCCGGACACAGCCCAGGGGGCTCGAGAGAATAAGGGCCTCACAATAATGAGATCCGGTTGAAATTTTCTAGAATTTATCAGGTAGGCCCTCAGAAAAACCACTTGGCCCGGGGGTCCCATGATGCTCTTAAGACGGCTCTGGAAACAAATTCCGCAGAGGAATGTGTAGGGGTGCATGTACGGTTGAGTGCATGTTCCGGGCAAAGGTAAGTAGGGAAATTAAAAATTATAGAATAGATAAGTACAAGGTGTGTGTTGAGAAGTACTATATATTCACAGAAAACTACAAACTATTGTGATAATTATACATAAATAAAATTACCGCGTCAATACTAGTGTATAACGTAGAAGCAAGTGGATTCGTGATACGGCGGAAGTGAGCGAAAACAAATAATTTACAGCTTTTATGTGTGTTCTTTTAAATATACATTTTGTTATTTCGTAGTGAAAATAGCTTATATTTTCAATCTGGAGTGCCTGTTAGAATAACTCTCTCTCTCTCTCTCTATATATATATATATATATATGTGTCTATATATATATATATATATATATAGAGACACACACACACTCTGTATATATATTTTTCTATTTCTTTCACAAGCAGTCAAGTTTAATTTTCCCCTCAGTTTACGGGTATCGTTGCATCTCAAAACATTAACCCTAAGAAGCCTTTAATAACGAGTTTTATTTAGTACTAGCTATAATACCCGGCGCTGCCCGAGTTTTTTTCAATTACTGGGAGGATTGCAAAAGTGACAAACCATTATAAAGGAATGAACTATTATACATAATGTTTTGTAGCAAAAGAAGTGACAAACCATTGTAAAGGTATATGCGTGTTTAAAGAACCGCGGCAACCAAAGTAAACATTCCGAAAGTCATTGTTGAGGCTTAGAAACCACTGCTGCCCGACGACAGTTTTTGCCTATTTCGGGCATTTGCGCAGCTCTGACAAAGTTTTGAAGTAATCTATCGTTCAAGTCGGTTCTGTTTGGTACTTCTGAAAAATTTTGCGACGATCGGTCTAAAGTTGTAGATTTGTATATATAGAGAACATACACACAGACACACAGAAACTCAATTTTATATATATAGATTGAGTCAATTAACAAATATATATTTTGATTTTCAGATTCCTGTTGAATCTACCAATTTTATCTACGATAATTTCTTTCACACTTCCGTGATTTCAGCATATTCAACACATCAGAAATATGAAATCTGGAACTCTGAACAGGTTCCAGATAAAAAGATAAGGGATGCTTCTACTCATTATCATACTGTGAACAGAAAGGGAACTAAAAAGCGGGATACAGATACCAGAGAGAAACAAGACAGTACTATTACAGTAGACATCCTACCAACGGAAACAGAACCAAAACAACTTATAAAATTTCCAGGTAACATTTATGCAATGCAAGACAGCATTGTCACAAAGCGTGACATCATCAACGCAGAACAAAACAGTATTGATGCAGGACAAGATCAGATTGGTATAGATCAAAAACACATTAGCGCAGACTTGGGCACTGCGCAAAAGAACGTAGAGGACCAACACCACGATATAGAAGATGTGAGAGATAGTATTGAAAGAGAGCAAGATAGCATCGAAACAGTAATCAACTACATTGGTGCAGGTACGGGACAAGACAGCATTGGTACGAAATACGACCGAATTGACAGGGAACTGAACAACGCCGATAGTGGGGAGGTAGAGATCAACAACCACATCGGCACAGAAAACGACAACAATGGTACGAGTCAAAGTAATAAAAATGTAAGCCAAGATAACACAATTACAAGTCGTGGTGACATCAATGAAAATTTCACGAGTACTAGTGAAGACAGTACGAGTACAGTTCCAGATAGCATCGACATGGGACAAGACGGCATCAGCGTAAAGCAGAAAACGGAAACTGATCCTATGATCTCCGGCGTCACCACACACATGCCTTCTTACTTCTTTATAAAAAGAAACTGCCACACCGTGTCTCTTTTTAATATTTTTGTGGTAAATTCTTCTGGAAAAATTTCAATCAAGTGGCAGGAATCTGATATGGAACGATTTGATGGTGCGGATAGCATGTGCGTTGATGCAGTTGCCGTCGGAGACGACAACGAAGATTTGTGTTCAGTGTATTCAGTTTGCCAGGAATACTCAGTTCATGCAGAAATTGAATTACAACTATGTCCTTTGCATGAGTATAACATATCCGTGAATCTTCAGTGCAGCAATACCACTGGAGACAGAACTACAGTTGCATATGAATCGGATTATGAAGGTAAGTTTTATAGCAAGTTATATACTCACACAAAAAACATCGCTTGATTAGAAACATTGATCAGTGAACATTCTGTGTATAATAAGTCACTAGAAATTACATTCCCTCAACAATTTGGAAAGTGCCCCTACTCCTCTTGTAGTAAGAAAAAGGAAGTAAGGTGCTTTGCATCAGTCCGGGGCTGTGAGCGGTTCTATCTATCTATCTATCCTCTTGTAGTCTTGGTAAACTGATTTTGTAATGAATTTATAGCGTAAAACATTTAAGAATTCAAAGTTTAACACGTGGTTGTTCGATTTTGTGTGCGTTGTGTGAGCTATCTCATCCTAATCATACTCATGAAGTGGTCCAGCTTATTTTCACAGGGAACATGAAAGCATGCTTGTAATAATACAGAGTTGTCATTTTTGCATTACAATTATTTTAATATTACAATTATTTTAATATTACAATTATTTTAATATTACAATTATTTTAATATTACAATTATTTTAATATTACAATTATTTTAATATTACAATTATTTTAATATTACAATTATTTTAATATTACAATTTTAATATTACAAGCCTGAAATACAAAACCAAATGCTGCTCGATAGGAACAATATGGAGATGTGACAGTGTGAGGATAAGTTATAACCCAAGACGAAAAAAAAACAATAGGTCATAGCTAGTGAATATTTTTTCTTTATGGTTGGCCAAATAGAAAGGCTAGTAAGGCCAAAAACCACACCAGTTAACGCGTTAAAAAAAACTTGGTTCCCCTGATCTTTGACTTTAATAGAACTTCAAGCTAAATAACTCTCGTGATCAAATACAATTAACTTTTAATCTTGAAAAAAAAATAACCATCGGAGAAATTTCCTAAAATCAGTGAAATCGTTACAAAAAAAGTTAATCCAGGTTGAAAGAAAGGCAATTTTTCTATTTTTTGGAAGGGACAAAATTAGTATTTTAGACTGATTAAATTAATGGTAAACTTAACCATGTGACTCCGAGTATATCAGTCATTTTCTCACATTTCGGGGGGGGGGGGGGGGTCTTCAAGATCCCTTTTTTGGCTACGGTCTTTTGTTGAACGTGTATATGTTTTTTTTTCACAAGTGTATAGCCATTTTTACATAAGGTCGATGCCAGACGAGCGCGATTATCGTCGTACGCCGAAGTGGACGGAACGTACAACCACAACCAGTTCTCAGACGAGCGCTGTTTGTTTTACAAAGGGACCGATTTCACTATAGAAAAAACTTTCCGTACGTGAAGTGTTGCGCGATAGTCTGGCAACTTTAGTATATTCTTCAATGCCCCCCCCCCCCCCAAAGCTTTGTGGTAGCAAAGGTAGCTCCCAGTGGCTTTGTGACAGTGGGTCTTTCACTTTCAGTGAGGTCGTACGACAGATGTCTGGTCGGGACCTGACTACGGCGCGGTTGAGGTTGGGGGGGGGGGGAGGCATCATCTATAGTTTTTTATCTGTCAACGCACAGATACAACTGCAACTGCTGAGCGCGGTTTTTTCAACCGAAAAAATCCACATTTTTTTGGACGGTTGGGGTAACCGGAAAGCTGTCATCATGTATTGCAAAGGTTTGAACACCCTGATGACGGTTCGGCTGGACCTGCGGTTGCTCTCTTCCATTGTCTATTAAGTGGTTTGACAAGGAGGGTGATGGGATTTCGGATGCACTGGACAAAGGAATTGCTCTCCTTCTCAGGTTGCCATAAAAATGAGGGGAAAAGACAAATTCGAAGAACTGTATGGTGAAGTTCTATTCGACAGAAGCTAATTTTTTGTTTGGCGCTTTTGCACTGATAACAATAAAAAAAACCAATGAAGAAAAAATTAAATTTTTCTAACAAGTGAAATTTTTTTGCTTTCCTACATGAGCTTACATTAAAACCCGGTTATAATTACATTCATAAACTAACGTGATTACGCTAAAACCGAGATGTATATTTTAGAACACTTGAATGCATTGGATCCCGATTATAAGGTGTTAGCAATAAACCAATTAGTTACCTCATCCAAAAGAGTACAAATTACCACGGAGCCCAACCATTTATAATAAATTCATAAAAAATTAGAAGTAAAAATAATCAGACATCTGAAGGAATATATTTTTATATTTGCAAATTCTCCATATCAAACTTTTGAAACGTTTATTAAAAGCCTAAGTATGAACCGGGGATGAAATATGTCCCTAAGAGCTGCATTGTGTGTGTGTTTTACTTTCATTATTGTCTTTTTGTTATTTATTTTTGTATTGTATATGAATGTGGCTGTCTATCTGTTGTTTTTGCAATGAAAAAAAAACCATCTAGGCCAGCGGTTCTCAACCGGTACTCCGTGTGAACTCCCAAGGGCTCCGCGGCCCTCGGGGAAAATAAAAAAAGAACCAGTAAATTTGAAAAAAATAATTATTAATATTTTTGAATAAAAATAAATCAGTAACTTTGATGAATAAATAAAAAATAGGCCTACGGGGCTCCGCCATAGAAATTATATACTGGAAACGGCTCCGTGGGTCAAAAAGATTGAGAACCGCTGATCTAGGCAAAACGTTTATGCGGGTAATATACAAGAGTGCACTAAGACAATTTTCACACCTACCGTTCTTTTCAAGAAGTTTTTAATTTACATACACACACAAAGCCGCAACTAGGGAGAGCGTGTCCACTGTATCGAGTGCTGAACTAGAGGGGGCGCCGAATTGCCCCTTTAACACCACTCCTTCTAACCTTTCCTTATACGGGGACGCCAAAAGCTTGCTAGCTCCAGTTAAAAAAGTATCCAGCTGCGGCCCTGTATGTACCTTAAACCCTGCAACATACATACTGATGTACACGGCCACAACGACATGCGTGGTCAGCCGGGGCAAGCACGCATTTTGGCGCCCCCTTTTAATATTGAAGGAGAGATGAAAGGTTAACATTTGCGCTCCTGTCTGGCTCGGAGTTCGGGGCATCAGTCAGTGCCGTCTTAACGCATGGACCCACCCGAGCACGACCCGGGTGCCAAAAGGGAAGAGGGGCCTCCCAAAAATGAGATCCGATTGAAATTTTCAAGGATTTACCATTTAGGGCCTCCAAAAAACCACTTGGCCCGGGGGGCCCATAATACTCTTAAGACGACCCTTCATAATGTTGTATCATAATGTTTTTTAAAATTTGATTTTTTAGTTTTTAAAACATGAAATTTTCAGAAATTTCATTCCGATTTCCTATCTGAATTTTTTTTTTCCTGACCATCAAAAGAAATATATATATTTTTTAAATAGGAGAAAATAATTTTTTCCTTGACTTTTTTTTTTTTGGTCATATGGGGTTTCCCAAAATTACAATTATTATGCTTAATTTCCATTAATTAGAAATTTAATTAATTGGAAATCTACTTTAATTACAAAGAAAAACGTGCTAAATTCATGGCCATTTTTTTAAACTTCAAAAATATGTTACTTAAATTAATTATGATGATTCCAGTCATCATATATAAAAAAATTTGTGTCTTTCTTCAACTCTGAATTAATTTCAAACGGCAAATATTGTTACAGAAAATTAAATTTCATTACATGAATATTTTTATTAGTATATACAGTAAAACCCCTCCTTTTTGTGAACACGGACAGGACAAAAAAATTAAATCCATGTAAAATGGGTGACCGTTAAAAAGAGGTTTGAAATTCATACTTTTATATATTATACAACTGTAAATTATTATTTGTCCGTAAAAGAGGGAGTATCCATTAAGAGGGGGTTTTACCGCAATGCAGCTTATGAGCACGAATTTGCATGCTAGCTGGAGCCAACTTCAGCTTGGCGAAAATAATTTAGCCAATCCCGAGATGTCACGTGACATTAAAAAATAAAAAACCCCGGTTGCTAACAGCAGTGTGTGTTTCACGCGAAATTCTATGGTTGCTGATAAGATCAACCGCACCAGCCGAACCGTAGTGTGAAGAGAATCGTGCATCATACAATCTTTGAGCCCGTTACCGTTAGCAGCCTCCACATCAGATGCATATCTGTCAGCTTCAATTCGTTTATCAAGCTTGGGCACCTGTGGGCGCCATATGTGGTTGCCGGAGGTGATAATGACATTTAAATTGAAGTAGCTATTTATCCATAGTTAAATTTTATTTGACTCCACTAAGACTGTTCAATTCTAGATACGGTTAAATATACGGTTTATTAATTAGAAGAAACACACGGCACGTTAACACATATATACGAAATAAGAATACACGGACACACAGTTAAAAGACATCTCTACTCTGCAAGAAACCAAAGCCTTCTCTCCCAAACAGCGGAAGAGAGGCCAAGAAAAGGCGCGCACGCATAACGAGGTGTTGGCAGATTTATGCTATTCGAAACCAACACCTACACACTCTTGCCGACAGCATCGCCACAGTACTCCCCCACGAGTCCGAAGGACGTTAAGCTTGATAAGGTGTTACAAAACGGACTTTCCGTCCGAACCTCGTGACGAAGCCCTGTGGCGAGGCTGGGGCATTACATATAGATGATTTGCAAACATTAGATTCTTTGCATTCGAGAGAATTAAACAAAAATGCAGGTTTTAAACGATCAATAGAAATACACTTAGATTCATTATTGATACGCAAAGTAAAAAATTTATCAGTCCTATTCAAAACTTCATAAGGTCCTTGGTAAGGCTGCTGTAGCGAACGCCTTACAGTGTCAACCCTCACAAAAACGTGTGTGGATCTGGCCAAGTCCTTGTGCACAAAAATGTTTTTTGAGGAATGATTGGACAAAGGCGAAGGACGAAGCTTTGACATGGTCATACACAAGTTCGTGACATAATCAGATTTTGAGGTGTGCTTACCGGAATCTTTGAAGAAGTCTCCTGGTAACCTCAGAGATGTTCCGTAGACCATGTCCGCCGGCGTAGCACCAAAATCAGGTTTGAAACTTGAGCGTATCCCGAGTAGAATGGTAGGAAGAACGTCAACCCATCTTTCAGTGGCGTGACACATGATGGCAGCTTTCAAGTCCCTGTGGAATCTCTCGATGGCTCCATTGCTTTGTGGGTGGTAAGCGGTAGTACGCACCCTGTCCACACCCAGCAACTTCGCAAGAGATCGGAAGAGTTCAGATTCAAACTGAGAACCCCTGTCCGTAGTAATGCGTTCTGGAACGCCAAAACGGGAGATCCAATTCGACAGGAAAGCGAATGCCACAGTTTCAGCAGTCTGATCGGGTACAGGAATAGCTTCCGGCCATCTGGTGAATCGGTCACTGCAAGTCACAACGTAGCGATTTCCTTTACTTGGTGGAAGTGGACCCACGATGTCAATATGGACATGCGAGAACCTTGCGGAAGGTAATCCGAATGCACCAATAGGAGAATGTGTGTGACGACCAACTTTGGATCGCTGGCAATGGATGCAAGTTTTGCACCACTCTTTGCAGTCCCTTTCTAAAAATTTCCAGATGAATCGTCTGCGAACCATTTCAGTAGTAGCTTTGGCACCAGGGTGGGAGAGGTTGTGCACTGCATCAAAAATAGCGCGGCGAAACGTTGACGGTACGTAAGGTCTAATTGAACCAGTGGAAACATCACACTGTAGAGTGACTTCAGGAGAACCGAAAGTCATTGGTTTTAACTCGAGACCTGAGTCCATTTCACGAAGTAATCGCAATTCTTCCTCATCCTGAGCGCGAGCCATCTCGGCGAAATCGATACTAGGAGGTATTTCAATTTCCGATATTCTTGAAAATGCATCGGCTACTGCATTTCGATCGCCTGAAATGTGCTTGATACGGGTTGAAAATTGACTAATGAATTCTAGATGACGAATCTGCCTAGGTGAACATTTTTCACTTTTTTGGGAAAATGCATAGACCAATGGTTTGTGGTCTGTGAGAATTTCGAAGTCAGATCCCTCCAGCATATGTCGAAAATATTTAATTGCTGAATATATCGCTAGCAATTCTCGATCGTACGCACTGTATCTGCATTCAGCTGAAGTTAGCTTACGCGAGAAGAATCCTAATGGCTGAGTTTGATCATTAACTGCTTGATTCAAAACTCCGCCAATCGCGAAATCAGACGCGTCGACAGCTAGAAGGAGATGCGCACTTGAAATAGGATGAGCCAATAGAGCAGCATTGGAAATCATTTCCTTGCATGACTCGAATGCAGATTTTGCTTCCTCAGACCAGACGATTTTTGTTTTATCCCGTTTTTGTTTGCCTTTAACTAGATCATGCAAACATGCTTGCGTAGAGGCAGCGTTTTTCATGAAACGATGATAAAAATTTATTAGTGCCAGAAAACGTCGCAGCTCATCGATTGTGTTGGGCAATGGATAGTCCAAAAGTGCGGTAACACGATCCGGCAACGGGGAAATGCCCTTTTCTGACACAAGATGACCTAAAAACTGAATTTCTTTGAGTCCAAATTGGCATTTGTCAGGATTGAGAACTAAACCGTATTCGCTTAGTCTCTTGAACAACACATCGAGATCTTGTTCATGCGACTTCTCATCAGCTGACGCAACAAGAATGTCGTCTAAGTAAACATAGCAGAAGTCGAGATCCGAGAGGATGCTGTCAACGAATCGTTGAAATGTTTGTGCGGCGTTCCTGAGCCCAAAGGTCATGAAAACATACTCAAAGAGACCGTGCGGTGTAATCACAGCCGTCTTGGGAATATCACTTTCTTTCACAGGGATCTGGTGGTATGCCTTTACAAGATCGAGTTTAGAAAATATTCTTTTTCCAGCCAGACCGAAAGAAAAGTCTTGAATATTGGGAATAGGATAACGATCAGGAGTAGTTACGGCATTCAACCGACGAAAATCACCACATATGCGCCAACCACCTGTCTTTTTTGGGACTAGGTGGATAGGACTAGCCCAAGGGCTTTTGCTAGGACGAATGATGCCTTGCTTCAAAAGCAAGTTAAATTCTTTCTTGACGGCAAAAAGTTTTTCAGGAGAAAGACGTCTAGCCTTTGCGAAGACGGGAGGCCCTGATGTTTCGATGAAGTGGATAATGGCATGTGGTTTGGGTTGAGAATTTAAGACCGAACCAGTGAGATTTGGGAACTTGGTCAAAATTTTATGGTATGTAGTGGCACCAGAAACTGTAGTTAGACCGAGAGAAGGACCAGTGGTAACGACACCAAGAGAGTATAGAGTTGTCAAATTATCAACCAACCGGCGATTCTTGACATCAACAAGTAAACCGAATCTCTCCAAGAAATCGGCACCCAAAATAGGACTTGTGACGTCGGCCACTAAGAAATTGAATGAGAATATTCTCCTCAGTCCGAGATCAAGTTCAAAATGCTTAGTTCCATATGTGTGAATTTTAGTGCCATTAGCCGCATATAACGAAAGGTCGTCAGGCTTGGAAACTTTGGCAAGTGATTTAGGAAAACAGCTCACAGCTGCACCACTGTCAACAAGAAAACGAATTTTCGATTTTCTATCACAAATGAATAAGCGACTTTGAAAGTGGCAATCTCCGGCCGCCGCTGTAACAGGATTGCCCACTAGTTTTCCGAGTGTTGGCAAGGAGAAATGCAACGATGTGCTTTTTCACCATATCGAGCATGATACCAGCACAATTTGCGTCGATCGGAGCGATCTGAAGATTTTTTCCGCTCACGAGTTTTCGAATTGTTTCGCGACCGACCTCTGTATTGGTTTCGAGAACGAGAGAGCTCTTCGACTCGTGTAGCGAGCGATGCAATTTCTTTTTTAAGCTCATGCAACTCTGAAGAAGGCAGAGGAGGTTGAGACACCTGAGAAACGACAGCGTTGAAACTCGAAGCTTCTAATATGCGATCAGCTATCTGAGCTAAAGAGTCAAGAGGATCCCGACAAATCGACAAAATTTGTTGAACACTGACGGGTAATCTTTGCTGCCATAATGTGCTCAAAACATCATCACTGATTGTGTTATTCGACAAGTTTCGCATCTCACAAAGTAGCTGGGACGGTTTTTTGTCGCCTAGCTCGCACTCATGAAAAAGAGATTTCAAGCGAGCAGTTTCAGATTGAGCAAATCGGGAAAGAATACGTTTCTTTAGAGTCTCATATAAATCGTGTGTGGGAGGATTACGTACTAAATCACTCACGTAAGACAAGATTTTTGTGTCGAGAACGGAAATCACCGAATGAAACTTCGTCTTATCCGCGGTAATGCCTGCCGTGATAAACTGGGATTCCACTTGAAGGAACCATAAATCCACGTCGGCTTCCCAAAATGGAGGCGCACGGAATGAAACACGTGAGACTTCGGTTCCCGAAAGGGAAAGTTCAGTCTGACTAGCAGTTGCTTGCGGATTTGCCATAGCGAAAGAATGAAGACGGCAATAGTCCTACGAAAGAGAGAAATAGTCACTCACCACGAAACTGAAATTAAAATCCACGTTGCAGAGAGGTATTCATGATCCGTTGTAACGTACGAGGCTGAACTGGAACAGTGGTTTCAGAAGGTAATATCCGATAGTCCTGAGTCACCAGTTTGTGGGCGCCATATGTGGTTGCCGGAGGTGATAATGACATTTAAATTGAAGTAGCTATTTATCCATAGTTAAATTTTATTTGACTCCACTAAGACTGTTCAATTCTAGATACGGTTAAATATACGGTTTATTAATTAGAAGAAACACACGGCACGTTAACACATATATACGAAATAAGAATACACGGACACACAGTTAAAAGACATCTCTACTCTGCAAGAAACCAAAGCCTTCTCTCCCAAACAGCGGAAGAGAGGCCAAGAAAAGGCGCGCACGCATAACGAGGTGTTGGCAGATTTATGCTATTCGAAACCAACACCTACACACTCTTGCCGACAGCATCGCCACACACCAGCTTGGAGACCACTGCTTTAAAGTGAAGATCTTTAGCACGCAGATCTTGAAAGATCTGCTTACTTTTGTCTGCATTGTCTACATCATAGACTAAAGATATAATAGACCGCGCACGCTATTCATAAAACTTGTCGAACGTGAAGAAAAGATGAACAGTATTGTCGGGGAAAGAACAGGTTCTGCGCTATTACATTTGGCTCGTTTTCGCAGAACATAGTGATTTCGTGTTAATACTAGGATGTTGTTGTAACGAAATTTGACTCGATCGAGTTGATGAAAACTTTCCTTCATTTCTTCAATGAATTTCATTCATTCTTTTGTAAAATATTTAGGGAATGAGGGATTCGAAAAAAAAAATCAATTCTATATAATATAAACAAATATTGAAAAACGAATTTTTTTTATTTTCCGAAAGGGATAATTTCTAATAATTTAAGACTTTTGAGTTTTTAAATCCTATTATATATAACCTATCTCTTATATATACAGCCTATTTCATTTATATTTTTAAATATTCTCTTCTCATTCACTTTGTCACTTTTAATTTCAAAAATTTATTTTAACTAGGGGTTATTAAAACATAAAAATTATCTTCCAAGAACATTAAAATTACTTTAATCATACATTTATTTTGAGTATATAATTATAATGCATCATATTATGTTATGTAATGTAACACATTCACACTCGTACCATATTCAGTCATGAAATATTTAAATAATAAGTAAAAGTTTCATTTCCAACATTCTTGAAAAACCTTTTATAACCTTGTCACACAAAAATGTAAACACTTACATAATATTTCAGGAATAAAATGAATTTTTCAAGAAAATTGCAAAACCTCATCGTCAGTACTTTTCTAAATTATAAGAAATGAAATTTCGTGTAGCGTATATATGTAATAATTTAGAGTACGTAAATGTATGTTACATGTCACATATGTGTAACCTCTTCGCTCCAGAAGTATACATATGTGAATCCTCATTTTTTTTTAGGCATTAAGTAGTTTTTAGAATGATTCTTTCATTCAGTTAACATCTGAGGTACACATAGTGACTTCAGATCTTAACTCAGATGGTCCTAATAAAAATATTGACTGAAAATTAATTAATCAATTAATTAATCGATTTTTGTTGTTTGAGGGCAATTTCACATACAACAAATACAAATTAATCAATAAAAAAATTTCTTTTCTGTTTTATCTCAGGCGTGAAGAGAGGTAAAAATACTATTTTTAGAGGTAGTTATACATTTTTATGCAAAACTGCCATTGTCTAGAGGGTACGTTTTCATTACATTCTATTTAAATAAAATATTTGCCATAAATTCCTTATTCTGAAAAGCATATTTTCTTCAAGTTGAGAGAAACTCGAATAAACTCACTAGCTCGCCAAATCTCGCCAAATCTTGCGGAGACGTATATTTCAGTTAAAAGTTAATAAAACTCATTATTTCAATCATTTATTGCCAAAAATTCTATTAAAACATTTAATAATGGCTCATGACATTTGAATTTTACCAAAACTTGGAACTTTAATTGAATTAAATCCAAAATGGAATCGTTAAAAACTGAGACTACGTCAGAAATCCATTGAATCGTCAATTTAATATTCCAATTTTTAATTTATAAGAAGGGGAATAAGCAAAAAAGTATTCCCTTGTGAAAGGATACTGGCCCCCCCCCCCCTTCCTAAACCGTTCAGAACATCCGAAAGCTGCGCAAGTGTTGGCCATTCTAATCAAAAATAAGACAGCGCGTGTAGATCGTCATACGAATAGCCATAAGGAAAGCATTGAAAGCGAGATTCCCTGACCAGACTTTTGACCGGAGTCACGTGACTCCGGATCTTTGCTTCACGTTGTAACCCCTCGCGCGCGCTCTATATTATTCTTACTCTGTGGTCTACATGGGTCTTTCTTCGAGTTGCGAGCACCGATTATACTCATAAGGTAATTCTGACATATACTTAAGCCAGGGCCGGATAAATCCCAGGCACCAGGTTGCCATTACGACTAAAAAATTGGTAATGGTAAAATAAAATTTTCTTTTTTGTGTAGTTACTAAATTGCAGGCTGAGAGTAGCACAAAATGTTTGAAATTTATAGCAGCATATCGGCCAATATGAAAGAGAGTCACTATGGCCTGAAAAAGTCAAAAGAAGCATTATTTTGGACCTTTTTCTACTGATAAAAATTTTTTGGTTCCTAAAAATTTTTTCTGGCGCCTAGATTTTTTTGCGATTTGCCCAGCCATGGTAACTATCGCGCTCACGTGGCATGGGCCTAAATAGTTGCTCTTGCTCATATTTTCAGAGATACCAATCCGACTTTTCGTTCACTATATCATAGCTGCTATATCCCGGATTTTCCGAGAGGCTTCCCAATTTCTAATACATCTCCCGGATTCCCGAAAAATTCTTATATCTCTAAAATTTCGCCCGTGATTGTAAAAAAATCCCTGGCCACTATGCTATATCCCATCACAGTCATTTTCGCACTTGAGGTACTTGGAATTTTTACGCCGATTGCTGCAAAAGTACATCCATCATCACAAGGGAAATCGAACAAGAGTCGATCATCTTAACTGTACTGTTTGTTCCCTGAACAAAGCAATACTCTGGTGGCCTTACAAGTCTGTCAGAATTAATGATAATTGTGTCGGGTTTATCCTTCTACAATGTTATCATGGCAGTGTTATGCATCAAGGGACATTCAACCAGCTAATAATGCACGGTGCCATGATAAAAGATAAAGTAATCGTAATCAAACGCGGAAAAGAAAATGCTTCAGACATTATTTCGTGATAAACAACGGACATGACTGCATATCATATCATTTCATGCTTCTAGCATGTGTAGTCTAAGAAATTGCGTGTTAGAGAGTCTCAAATATATAAAATACCAATGTGCCCAGTGTCTTTCCTCGAGCCCGAGTGGCGCAGTGGTAAGATGCTCGTCTTCCACTATGTAGTTTCTCCCTACAGCGCAATGCATAAACGAGGTTGCTTTAAAATTGGCGCTTAGCATTGGCGAAGAGTTGGAGATATTCTGTTTGGGCGACTGTTGGTTGGCGCCAACATATTACCTGTCTACGTTTAACAATATATTTACTTAATTTTACTTGAAACTCGCAACCGCAATTGGTGTAGTGGTTAACGTAAGAGGCTCTAGCATCGAAGGTCACTCAGATCAGCTGTTGCGTTTCTTTTCCTCCCTTCCATCTGCATTTCTTGATATTTTAAATTAATTTTAATTCTTCTGGTTCTGATCTTTCTAGTAAAAATTGAAACTTCGGAACATTTCCGGAAGCGGTATAGTATTGCCCATGGCCGTTTTTGGAACATTCTGTTTGGATTGTCAGTTTTGTCATGTTTGTGGTTGTGGTGAAAGCAGAGTTGATATTTTCAGTCTTCGAGCAGGGGCCCCTTTAACGGCCGAAGTAGCGAAGCGACGTCCGAGCCCGCCATAGCCCGTCCGCAGGCTCGCGCCGAATGGAGTTCAGCCTACAGGTGTATTTACTAATAAAGAAGTCGGAAACGTTTTTTTTTGCGTTGCGGCATTATAAATCATTATTATTATATTATAATCGTTAATTGGTCATATAATTTTAACAATCTAATTCTGTTTTAAGGGATGGCAGCATAATGCCATCTTGGCGACAAACCATTAAGCGATAAGCTAGTTATTGAGGTAACCTTTGCTGAACATAACACGCCAAGGATTCTGGTACTGTTTTTTCATTCAGAACAATAAGCATTGCGCTGTACGGAGATTTTAGTCTTCCATATGAAGGTTACCGTTAAGGAACATCAGAATCAAGTTCTTTACCTACCGAGACAGGGGGGACCACCGATAGATATAGTGCCTTCATTTCCCACCCAATTCCACTGATTGGAAATTGCCGTATGGCGATATATGACCGGAGTGTGCGGTGAAGTCCTTCCTCCGTAATAATATATGGGTGGAGTCCAGGGCCGTCAACCAAGAGCATCATGCGCCCCGGGACAAGAGATTTTTTTGAGGCCCTACCTGACAAATTCTCGAAAAATTCCACTACTTCTCATTTTTCTGAGGCCCCTCTTCTCTTAATGTCCCCAGGCCGTGCCCGGGCGGGCCCATGCGTTAAGATGGCACTGTATGAGAGAGTCAGGTCATTTTACAAGAAATTCAACCTGGTGGGCCACTTTGAATGAAAGACACCCAACACGATAACGGTAGTCAATATGGTTCACAAAAAAAAATAGATCATAGCCCACTAGTGAACATTTTTTTCACTTTACTGTTGGGCCAAATAAAACGGTTGGTGAGCTAAAAACCCCACCAGTTGTGTTAAAAAAGGCTTGGTATGAGTAAGGGTAGCTAGACCTTACAAAGACCATTCTTCCGCTTTTTCGAGAATTAGTTCGTCCTGGACTGGAGTATGCTGTAAGGTTTTGGAGACCGTACACCTACAGAGGGACATAGAATTGGTTGAAGGGGTGCAGAGAAGAGCTACGCGTGTCCTTATTGGCACACAGGGCTTGAGTTATGAAGAGAGACTTCATTTTTTGAATATGTTTACATTGGATGAACGCAGGTGTCGAGGAGATATGATCGAAGTGTTTAAAGTTTTCAATGGGATGGATAGGATGGACCATGAACTTTTAGTACACCGCCAATCGACTGCTTTTACAAGGGGACACCAGTATCGATTGGTGAGGGACAATGCAAGGTTATGGTGTCGCAGGGAATTTTTCTCTAATAGGGTTGTTAATAAATGGAATAGCTTACCCCCCGAGGTAGTAAATTGTAACACAATTGACACGTTTAAAAAGAAATACGATAAACATGTTGGGGTAAATCGAGAAGCTATGCATTCTTAGATTAAGACAACCATAAGTATTCTTTATGGGCATTGTATAATATTTTATCATATGTGTATATATTGTTTATAATTTGTGTTAATTGCATTTTTAATTGGGTTGCTGGTTTTTTTTTAAATATATGACATCCATATTTTTATGGGCATCTTTTGATCAGCCACCTCGTTGGGCACTTTGCCTGTTGTGGCGTTGTATTTGTATTTGTAAAGGAAGAAATGGTCGCTGTGGTGGTTGAATGGTCATGATGATGGACTCAGATCGCGAGGACTTGGGTTTGAACCCCACCGTTGCCATAGTGGTCGTCGGTTAAAGTTGGTTTTCTGTGGTTTCCAGCTTCGGAACGAATGCGAGGCGATCTCAAATCAAATCTATTAATTAATATAAGGTTAATGAAAATATTAAATTTTTGATTAATGAAAACCACCAAGGAGACACCTAGGTCCCATACTGGTTGTTACAATGAAGTTAATTTTTATAAACACACTAACAATTGGCAATATAAAATGTAATTACAGTGTTTAGTAATTTTGGAGAGAAAAAAAAATCATGATAAAAGGAAAAAATCAAAATGTACACACACACACATAAAGTATAATACATTAGTTATATATAAAATACAATATAATGATGCAGGGGGGGTGCTCTTTATTACTCATATAAAAAAAAATTTATAAATCTCTCAACATGAGTTTATATAATACGATTTGAAATAGTACAGCAGAGTTGACAACAAGGGAATTTTAAATGAGAAATTAACCAGTTGGAGCGGGAAGTCAATCTGTAGCAAAGAAGCGAGTGTGAATTTGAGGACGAAATCAAAAGTAGTTTTCAATATTGACTATTTGAAATAAGTATTGTTTAAGAAGTTTTTTGAAAGTCGAAAATGTGGATGGCTGTATGAGATCATTAGGAAGGTTATTGTAAAATTTAGGAATGAGGAAGCTAAAATGTTTTTTGAGAATATTTTTATGAAATAAAGGCAGAGAGTATATGAAATTATGTCTATTGGGGATGTTCGTGACGAATTCAAAGGTAAAGCGAACTGTTTTTTCTTGATCATAAGTATGGATCTAAACAAATATAAATGCCTTAAGGGTAGGATATTTAGGTGTAGAAAAAGTTCATTTGAAGGAGTGTGATGTAATTTCCCATCAAAATTCTGATAGCTTTTTTTTGTAAGGAAATTAAGGGAGCAATAGTGGTAAGATAATCACTCTACCCCAGAGTGGCAGACCATAAAGTAAGTGTGATTGGAACATTGAATGATAAAGATTGGTTTACATATGGTTTCAGATTGTACAATTTGTAAATAATGAAACGGAGAGAGAGAGAGTTTTGCTTTTAAATAATTACAATGCGAGAGCCATTATGTTGGATATTTGCTCTAGACGTTGACAGTTACATGAATTATTGATAGCACAAATTAGTTCATGCAAAATTATGTCATAGGCAATAGGTGGAATATTTTGTAAGGAAAAGTTGATAAATTTACTTTTGGAGACATTGATTAGGAGATCATTAGCAATGAACCAATTACGAATTTAGGTCAGTATTTATATTTTTATATTGTTGATAAGTGTTGGGAGGTCATCTTCTGAGTAAACTATTACAGTATCATCAGCAAATGTGATGATTTTACCTTTAATAATCAAATTACAGAGATCATTGATAAAAATTATAAATAATAATGGTCCTAAATTAGATCCTTGTGGGACTCCTCTGATCATCTCCATGGCATTACTTAAACAATTATTGCATTTGACTTTTTGAGTTCTGTTGGTGAGATAAGATTTGAGAAAATCGAAAGCATTGCCCCTTATTCCATAGGAATACAGTTTTGATAACAATATTTTATGATTTACACTGTCAAATGCTCTTCTTATGTCAAGAAAAATGCCTATTGCATTTCTGGATTGATCAATATATGTGATATGATCAAAAATGTTCCAGAGGGGCGGTAGAAGCTACGGGTATAACATGAGATCCTATGGGTTAGATTGTGTTGGGGGCGATGGGAGAAAAAAACTTCTACGTCCACCCAGAGAATTTATTGCTCTCATTACTCTCTGATCAGAATCTCATTTACAAAAACTGGGAATCAAGAGAATTTTGAAAATTAGAAATGAAAGAATATCAGAAGCAAAAATCCGTACATTCCATGTTCCGAAAATAAACTTTCCTGCTAAGCACTATTCGACACTATGTGCATGGGATCAAGTGCGAGTGACTGAACCACCTATTATAAAAAATCAGGAAATGGACCCACAAAAATGATCTGAACCTGCTTTTCCATCTATACCGAATTTTTCGTGTCACACACGAGCAGTTGAACGGTGCGTACGACTCGTAACTGAAGCATCTCTTGCTGTATCAACAACTGAGAGTCGTGAAGGCTTCATTCAAGCCAGAATAAACTCAAGGAGTTACATGAATTATTACATCGTTTGAAAAAAAGTTGACTATTTTGCAAAAGTTAAAATGTAATAACAGTGGAAGCAATAGAGCCATTCTCCTGACACCTATATCGTCAAATTATGTTTTTTTGTTTTTATAATTTGGAACATGGTTATAGTTTTGTCCCCTCGCCCCCAAAAAAAAGGGTTCATTTTCATCTCCCTCTATCAATCACTATAGTCGGAGTGCTTGAAAAATTCTCCTTTCAACTGCCATGACAGCTGCAAATAAGCAAATATGCTTGTCAGTTATAACATATATGAAACTCAACTTTTGTGAGTATTTCTCTGGGCTTATATATATATATATTCAGTTTTTCTCATGTACTGAATAGCTTTTAAATTGTTTTTCTTTTTTTTAGAGAATGCTTTTCAAAAATCAACTTCGTTTATGTTTAAAAAGATTTTTATAATGTGTACTTAGAAAAGTCTTTTTGCTCGACCTTTAGGGTCTGTGAGGAACCTCAAGATATTAAAATATTTTCCTAGATTTCAGTATAACTTCTTAAAACATTGAAAGGCATCTTTTGAACACTAAGGCAACATCAATTTCTAAAAAAAGTGAAAAAAAACACCTTTTTTCGTTCCACCCTAATATAGAGTGCGGCCTTGTAATTTTTAGTATTAAAGGGGGAAATCCATGACCGGATAACATATCCTCATAATCGGATTGAATACCAGTACCTGTGTTAAGAATGTCTATGTTTATATCTCCAATTAATATAACACATCTCTGCATTTAATATTTTTTAAAATTTCATCAAGTTCATCAACACATTGTATTGCTGGAAATGAATGTGATCTGTATAAGTTCAGGATCATGAATTTTAGTGTGGGTTGTTGAATAACTATTAATTCAACTGTTTGCATCAAGATGGAATCGAGTTCAGCAAATTGAAGAGATTTTTTTGTATGGACAAAGATACCACCCGAACTGTTATATTCTCTGCATCTTGTAAATAAATTATAATTTGGTAATCTATAGTGATCAACCTCGTCCTCAAAAACCCAAACCTCAGAAAGAACAAGTATATCAATATAATTGATAGATTCATTCAAGGACACCATAAGTCGATCAAAATTAGCTCTTAAGCTACGTATGTTAAAGTGAACAATATTAATGACACACAATTTATCATGATCGTACCCATTATGAGTAAGCAAAAAGTTTTTGAATTCCTCCACGGTGTTGAGATTAGTAAATTTTAGATTCGAGCATATTTTCAAAGAAAAACCGATTCATAAAAAGTAATGAATAGCAGCACCCTGGAGGAAACATGGATTTTGACATCAAATTTTAGAATAGTAGTAGTCCACTTTGAAAATCTCGCCACAGAGAGCAACAGGCCTACAAACTGTACAATCAATTCAATTCTGTAAATTCAATCATTACACTTCAGTTCTGAAATATAGATGGCAGCACTGAAAAATCAGGCACAACACTAGATACGCACCCAGACTGTTAGGTACACACACTTACACTTCAGGTACAACTCACAAAGTAATATGCCCATGGTGATGGGCCTGAGCTGTGTTCGGTTTGAAAGGAAGAAAGAGTGGCAAAGTGGTAAAAATCCCGGAATTCATTAATAAAAACTAACCTCAACCAATGTCCGATCACAGTCTCAGCGGATCATTAATAAAAACAGAGACATTACTCGAAAATTAATTTAAAAAAAACGGGACAGCTGTAAAATGCCTACTCGGAGCGCATTTCAGTGTCAAATTAGAAATATAATAGTAACATACTGTCGTATTTCTATATAATTTCTCACATGAATAGTGATTGTAGGCCTAAATGAGAAAAATTTATAGACTGAAGTGGAAAGTTTAATTTTTCATGCAAATTTTGGAGATGAACTTTAATTGTACTATATCGTTGCCCTACTGGGGTAATGGCATGGGAGGGTAAAAAAAGTTAGACTGAAATGGGAGGGGCGGCAAAATTTGTATAGCCCACAGGCGGAAAAAACAAATACGGCCCTGCCCTCCCCCCCCACATCCTGGAGAGGGGCTCCCAGGCATAGGCGGGATAGGCATGAAAGGCTTGGGGGGGGCGGCACGATAATGAAAGCTGGGGATGGGGCATGATGACTGTATGCATGTACATTAGATCAGTCGGCTCATCGGTCATTGCCCTCGTCGACCCCCGGTCGGTATCTCCACCCATGCCCCCAGCGCAGAATTTTCACGGGGCCCATCTATGATGAATTTATAGTGTGAAAAAACAAAGAAGACGAGATTTTTCGTCAGAGCCCCATAGGCGGAAATTGACTTGGAAGTCTGGGGGGGGGCACGATGATGATGATGTCAGCTCATATATACATTAGATCAGTCGACTCCACCTTTGAGGCTGGGGGGGGGGCAATGCCCCCCCACGCCTCCCCGTATCTCCGCCCATGCAGAGCCCTGACAGCCCCACCCTTGTGGGGGCCATGAGCCCCTGTGCCACCTTTTTAACGCATGAGCCCCCGTGCAGGGCAGGGGGGGGGGCTCATTTGAGTGTAAGGTCTGAAAACGTGATTTTCGAGAGGAAGGATACACTCTGGTAGGCCAGTAATTCAAGCCAGGTAGAGCTCCCTCTTCTCGAGCATCACTTACCCGAGGTCCCATGGTGCTCTTGAGATCATCGAGGTGAAACATAAGTTCTCTATTTCTCCTCAAGCTTGAAATAGCCGTTAAGCAATAACCTCCCCCAATAAACTTTTTGAAATCCGATTTTTGGTAGATTCTAGTAAAATCTTAATGAGATAAGGGAATAGGATATTAAATAGTACGTAATATATTATTATGATCGTAATAATAATTTATTAGTTATATAGTCATTTTTTAAATTTACCGATATTTATTTTCTTTTCTAGAAATTTTAAATCGGCGATATTCCGCAGATTATATGATGACTTTTCGGCTGGTACCTGACTTTTCTTGAGTGCGATTACAAATTCAGTAGGTGTGCTGCCATTTTTTATCCAAATTAGAAGTATGTTGCAATATAAAAAGACAACATACTTTCTGTTATGCTGTGGATCCGTGGTGAAATTTTTGGATGGCATTTACGCCCAAGTTTAGAAAACTCAGAAAACCAACTTGAATCAATCACTAATGTTGTGGGGAGGACGAACTATGATTTTATTTCTCACAACCATGTCCCTTGAACTCAATTTTCATACCACAAAACACAAAATTAGTGCCCTATAATATATATTTTAAACTAGTTAAAAGCTGTTCTCTTAAGAGACAGTTTTAAATGTTGTAAGTACTAAGAAAAATTTTATTTCATTGTGTATTTTGTGTCGAGATAATGCAATATAAGATTATATTTTATTACTCTTGATAGCTCCAGATGTTCCATTGATACATGTAGAAGATTACACTAACTCTTCTGTGACTTTAGTGTTGTCTCCACCAAAAGTGTCAATGAATGAAAGTATTGCACAGTACACATTAAGATGGAATATGTCTTCAGAACTTTTTGTGGAAGTAAATACTACTGAAAACATTTACATAGTAAGACACTTGAGACCTTACACCATTTACAACTTCACAATTTGTGCTTGGACTACTGAAAATAGAGGACCTTGGTCAATGCCAACAATACAAAGAACAGATGTTGGAAGTAAGTGAAAATTCTGGTGAATAATGCAAAAGAATTTCAGAATTCTTCTCATTTGATTGTGTGTCACAAATATTATATATATCCAGAAATATATATATTTTATTCTATATTGAAATTTCATATAAACACTGATATACACAGAAAGTATTTCTGTATTTATATATATTGGGGTGAATCACACTAAATTTGATCGAATTATTATATCGAATTCTGTATATGTTTGTGTATACAGAAAGTATTTCTGTATATATATATATATACGGGGTAATTATAAAAAAACTATCCCGACATATGGGCCCCTAACTATCATACCATTCACAGAAACTGAATGAAATTTTGGCATAAGGTATTTTGATGTATGCGCTCAAGAATGATATGGAAAACAACAGTGTCACTCTAACAGTTACGGTTACAGTGAGAAAATTTCGAAAATATCAAATGGCAACACCAAGTTTTTTGTATTGGAATGCGATCTCCATACTGAAAAACACTAAATAGCGTTGGAATGGCACCTGTAGCACGAAAATCGCCGGAGCTAGGCCAACACCTTCTGCTTTAGAAGGTATTGGCTAGGCACAGGGGCGTAGCCAGAAATTTCGTTCGGGGGGGGGGACCATTTTCATTTTGGGGGGGACCAAAGTGACAGAACAATGGATTTGGCCATCTTTTTTCCTTTTTTAGGTCACTTTCTCACATTTCGGGGGGGGGCAGACCCCCAAGTCCCCCCCCCCCCTCGCTACGCCCTTGGCTAGGCAAGGAAAGAGTAAAAAGGACTTTGCCGTGCACCAGAGCATTAATGTTCGTTTCATTCGTCACACCGTTTCTTCGGCTGAGATCCCAGCTTGATTAGTCCTCCACAAGGTCATGTGGAAAATTTGTGAAACACAATAAAATGCTTTATTTTATGCTGCTTCATTGTCCTTATTGGTTGTCCTCACTTTTAGCCTATCTACCGCCGGTGATTTTCATGCTACAGTTGCCGTTCGAACGCTATTTAGGGTTTTTCACAATGGAGATCGCATTCCAATACAAAAAACTTGGTGTTGCCATTTGATATTTTCGAAATTTTCTCACTGTAACCGTAACTGCTAGAGTGACACTTGTTTTCCATATCATTCTTGAGCGCATACATCAAAATACCTTATGCCAAAATTTCAGTCAGTTTCTGTGAATGGTATGATAGTTAGGGGCCCATATGTCGGGATATAGTTGTTTTATAATCACCCTGTATATATATATATATATATATATTGGGGTGAATCATCACAGAAAATGCACCACCGGGCCTATCTCGACAGGAAGTTGCTTTGGCAACCCTGGAGAGAAAGGGAGAATCTTTTCCCCTTTGCATGGGTAGGCATCAGAGCAAGGTGAATAACCCCACTAGGAACATCTGAAGATGTCCTTTATGAATATGTAGTTGTCAATTAATTGATTTAATTGATTAATAAATGATTGATTTAATTGATTAATAAATGATTGATTTAATTGATTAATAAATGATTGATTTAATTGATTAATAAATGATTGATTTAATTGATTAATAAATGATTGATTTAATTGATTAATAAATGATTGATTTAATTGATTAATAAAAGTGATTGATTACCATTGAAAAGATGAGTATTCGATTGAGAAGGCAATAATATCAAGGGGGCTATTATCACCTTAATATATATATATATATATGCAGTTCAAGTTTCAACATTTTTTCCTACAACTGATCATCAATTAAAATATAATTAATGGCGTATGGGTCATTCCCAAAAAAGTGTACAAACCATTCCCGAGACTTCATAATTTTGTTTACAAAATTTCAGAGCACTCTGCTAGTAATTAGTAGTTTAATTTTTTTCTAGTTCAATTTTCTGTCATATGGCATTTTCAGTTTGTTTCAGATGGTATCTAATTTTCTTTAAAAAAATGATTGTTTGTAGCAAAACCTGAAAATCTGGCTGTCCCAGCTTGAAAAAAGTATTAAACAAAGAGACTTGGTGCAAATCTCTGGAATTTTTTTCAAAAAACTTGGAATCACATTTTATAAATGTGCCATAGATAAATAAAACAGACAATAAAATTTTGGAAAAAAATTTTTTTTTCTTGTGAAAAACGTTTTTTGTTTGTGTCCCAAAATTTTCCCATTTTAAAATGCCCACTCTGTTACGGTCATTTGGGAAACATATTTTTATGCCAGATTAAATCTGATCACACTTTTGCGATCATTGAAAGGTTTACTTTTAATGCTTGATCAACAATTTTGACTTTTGCAAAATGACTTAATATTCATTTTATGTGTTTAGTACCAGATTTTTCTCTGTCAGATGTCCCCTGTGTTATGTCATTATCATAAGTAATTAAGTTTTTTTTCATCTATATCAACATCAAGTGATAGTACAGGGAGATATTCTTCAAAACATAAAAAAAGTTTTCATCAATCATTTAAATTTATAATGAAATAAAATAATTTAGGCTAATATTTGTCTCCACTCTGTTACGTCTTCCAAAAACTCAAGCAACGCAACAGAATGGAAACTATGATTTAAAGTAAAGGTTTCTTAGTTAAAAGGTTTTGAAGTTGTGTAAGTTAAATTTAACAAGTTATCTATTCAATTCAAACCCTTTACAACTTTCTCCATCATGTTATTTCTCAATTAAATATACAAAAGTTAAGTAGTACAGATCGTCAAAATCCTTGCCAGGCACAGATCCGGGAAGATGTGTCATAAGGAGCATTTCAGTACGAGTAAAGATTGTTAATTGACAATACATTCAGCATTTTATGAGACAGAACCATTATTTTTCTATATTATTTTTGTTTCCAGGCAGTCCAGTGTCCACTTTGACCAGATTTTAAATTTCTTACCAGACCAAAATTCAAACTATGAGGGGGGGGGGGGGACATGTATTTTTTTTTTTTAATTTCCTCACATGGAGTGAATGTTTTTCAAAAGTTATAGAGGAGTCTCTGGGTCACCTATAACATTTTGTATACACTTTTTCAGAAATAAAAGGGTATTTGCAAAGCCTATTTAGAGTATTTGAAATATCTTTCTCTGAGTCAAACATTTCTGTGCACTTTGTTACTATGATGTTCACTTTGTTACTATGATGTTCACTTTGTTACGATGGTATCCACTCTGTTGCAATGGTATCCACTCTGTTATGAGAAGCATTTTTGCAGTTCACAGGCAAGAAATTGTAAGAACACTTCAAACTAAAATGCTAAATTATAAATTAGCAACCCATTGTCCGCCAGAAATAAAAAGTTTCGATTTTGAGTAGTTATGTAAAAAATAAACTTTTCTATTTGCTATTTCGAAAATCCATGAAAAACCATCAAAACGACAGAAAAAAAAGTCAAACTTTTTAAAACTGCTTTTTTTTTAGCATATGTGTAAGCAATAAGATTTCATTATTTTAAGAGAGAAAAACAGCAGAAATAATAATAATTTTTTTAGAGCGATATTTGTTTTCGTAACAGAGTGGACAAAATCAATGACCTCCACCCATGATGTAAAGTGTCTGCTGTAACATTATAGGTCTGTGGTAATTATATAATGTTTTAGTTCATTTAATTCCTCTTGGAGCAACATTGTACAAAGTTATTTTGTAGAACGGTATGAACAACAAATCTGATGATATGCAAATGGATGAAAATAAATTATTTTGGAGCTCATAGAAATTTTTTTTTTTAATTGAAATTTTTTAAGATGTTTGATTAATTTAAGGTATTTATAGATGGTGACAGTGGAGAGATATGTTTTTCTCAGCCCCCAACAGTCTCTCTATGGTGTATTGGCTAGTGCGCTTCCTGTCAGAAACTGTCAATTTTTCTGCAGTTCGTCTCAGCATTAATAACCAGAAAGTCTCTCTCTTGCCATTTTTATTTATTGTTATCAGCAAAAAAAAAATTTTTTTGCAGCTTCTTCACTAATACTGTCACAGCCAGGATGTTGTGTGCCCACAGTCTTTTGTAATATGGGCCAGAACATTCCCAAATTATTTCAGAAATCAAAATCTTCCACATAAAGATCTAAAATACAATATATAGGTGTAAAATGCTTCAGATGCCTTTGTTCTTGGCTGTCATTATTTTGGCATCAATTCATGGCTTTTTCAAAGAATCGGGCTCACTCAGCACAAATGCATTCAAACTCATATAGTCATCTCATTAATACATACTTGAAATCTCCTACAATGAATTTAATGACATTTCACTTATGAAATGTCTTGAAAGTTTTACCACAGACCAACAGTTGATAATACTTCCAAGTTTTATGCATTTATCTTCTCATTTATTTATTAACTCTGTAATACAGAACAATTTGTGTGAATACTTTTTTCTATTTCAAGTAAACAATTGACAACAATTGAGGTGGTATTCCTGAAAAATTGTCAGTCTCTCTCTTTAAGCCAAAGATGCTGTAGGCACTTCGTATTTTATAGCATGGGCATGGGCGGAGATAGGGGGAGGGGCGTAGGGGGGCGTTGTCCCCTCCAGCGTCAAATGTGGAGTCGACTGATCTAATGTATATATGTATACATGAATTGATATCATCATCGTGCCCCCCCCAGCAATAATGGCAGTGCCCTCCAGAATTTAAAGTCTATCTCCGCGCCATGAGGAAGCACTCTCCATATTTTCAAGAATCTCATTCTCCTACATAAAGCTCAAGCCAAGAACCCATTAGTCTGGAACTACTCTGATACCCTTATTTACTGCTGCCTTTTGGGAAAAAAAATTAAGGCCTCATTTTTCAATAATCTACAATGTACTTTAATTGTCATTTTATATATTGCATAAGTTTCAGAGCATAACCAAAACAGCTACCTTAATGAACTTATTTGTTGGACCAATACATGTGTAGTCATAGGAAAGTGATAGAAATAAAAGTTGAAATTTTTCAATACCATGATGTAAGAATAAAATTGAAAAGTCTTGAGGTATATACCATTACATTCAAAAAGTTCTGTGACTGACTTTATTACAGAAGAGTGAGCACAGATAGAACCTGTTTATCTGGTGTTTCCTTTGAAGTAACTATCCTGTGCAATCATGCATTTTTGCCATCATTCATACACAGATGTAAATGCAGATCACAAGCCTCCTTTTGCCACATCTTCCAGTGCCTTCGTCGTTGCACTTCTGAACCTGATAACCGTTGCCCCCTTGAGTAAATTCTTTATCCGAGGAAAAAGGAAAAGTCACATGGGGCAAAATCATGGGAATAAGCTGGTTGTGAAAGTATCAGAATGTGATGCTTTCATAGGTATTCTGACACCAAGAGGGACCTGTGAGTTTGCGCATTATTGTGATGAAGTACCTATGACTTTGAATAACACACTTCACTGAATCATGTAGACATTTAAGGATTCACGGGTCCCTCCTGGTGTCAGAACATCATATTCCAATACTTCCACAACCAGCCTATTTCCCTAATCTCGCCCTATGTGACTTTTTCCTTTTTCCTTGGATAAGGAAAATTTGCTTAAGGGGCAACGGTTCTCATATCCTGAAGAAGTGTATCGAGATGCGCTAAAGGCGCTGGAGGATGTGGCAAAAGGAGGCTTGCAATCCACATTCACATCGGTGTATGAGTGATGGGAAAAATTCATTAATGCATAACATATTTACTGCAAAGAAAACACCATATAAGCAGGCTCTATCTGTACTAATTCATCCTTAATAAAATAAGTTCTGGAACTGTTTGAACGTAGTAGTAGATGGTTTTAAAAAGTCCATATGTTTTGCATCTTGTTAATGCCTATCATGATATTTTACTCTTATTTTTTGAATAATCAAATATATATATTATATATATATATATATTTATTTTGTGATACATATGTGACATACTTTTTTCTCTATAGCACCGAGTGTTCCTGTTAATTTTACAGTGGTTACAGTAGACCCTTTTTGTCTTCTGATGAAATGGGAAAAACCAAAAATTCCCAGAGGTCCTTTGGATGGCTATAAAATCCAATATAAAATATCTAGTGGAATTTCAAAATGGAATGAGTATTCTGTACACAAGTCTTCCGTAAATGCTTTGCTTCAAGACTTGATGCCATACACAGAATATATTGTAAAAATATTATGTTTCAATATTGATAAAGAAGGAAAACTACTGATGTCTGAATTCACAAAATTTATTGGTCTGACGTCTGAATACAGTGAGTGTATAAATTTCCAATTTTTACTCATGCATCAACAATATGAATTTTACATTAAACCAGAAACTTTTTCATGCTATAAAGTACTTTGCATTCTTACAAATATTTGTTTATGATATCCTGCTAAAAACATATCAAATTAGCAAATAAAATAAATTAATAAAAATATTTTTTTATGAAATACATTTAAAAAAATTATAAATTTTATTTAAAATTTTTCTGATACATATTCAATATTTTTTCACCTATTATTTTCTTTCAAAATTATTTTTTGAAATTGAAATATGTTTCTTGTAATTATTTTAGTACCTGATGCACCAGAAAACTTGACAGTTTTTGATATCACCAATACAACTATGTCGTTGTCATGGAATCCACCTAAAAAACCAAATGGGAAGATCATTGATTATATTGCCATTTTCAATGACTCAAACTCAGTTATTTCAGAAATTACCAAAGAAACAGTTCTTACCGTCGATAATCTCATGCCTTTCACTTTTTATAATATGTCAATTGCTGCTTCAACAAATGCTGGTGCAGGATATCCTTCTTATATTTTAGCTCGGACAGATGTTGGAGGTAATATTTAATACTATTTTTCAGTATGGATACATCTTATTATTACAAACTATTTTTGTTATTTTACTCTTTCAAATGTTAATTAAAACAAAACAGATGAAATTATGCATTATTTACTGACAAGGAAGAAAGGAATAGTAATTCCAAGGTAAAGGGGTAAAACAATCGAAAAAAAATTTTGCTTATAGGGTTGCCAATGGTTGAAAATGCGCATAAAAAACCAGTTCTATGAATGAGTCGATACAACACTTTTATAGATAAAAAGTAAAACCACTTTGAAATTAAAATTAATCTTTTTCTAAAAAAGAAATAACTTTTCATTCCATGCATCAATGGTCCTATATAATACTCTTAATTAAAAAAGAAAAGTTTGCCTCCATAAATCAAGTATTACAAGTATGGTGTGGAAATTATATTTCTGTGTCATTTAAAATACAATATTTAATCAAAATTTTATTTTATCCTAGCAATTAACTTTCTTCAACATATTTATTTACATAGTATTCTTGTTAATTGTTTATTTTTTAAGTACTATATTAATATGATTTCAGAGCCTTCCGAACCATTGGAACTACAAGTCAAAGTAAATTCTACTTATGCAAATTTAACATGGTCACAGCCAAGAATTCCTTATGGGCCCTTAAATGGATATGTTGTATCTTACCATGAAGTTTCTATCTCTGAAAGTAGTATACAACTTATGATCAGAAACAAAACGTGTCGAAATGTAGAAAATTTGATGCCATACACAAAATACAGATTTTCAGTGAAAGCTTTCAACATCGACAAGTATGAAAGAGAAGTTTTCAGTTTGCCAATTGAGTTGGAAGCAAGAACTCGTGCAGCTGGTAATACTTTTGAAGATTTGTTGTTGATATGAATTAGAAACAGTTTCAGATTGCTGGACTCTCTGTTTATGCCAATAACCATTAATTGTGAAAATGAGATAATGATTATGGGGTTTATAGGTCAAATAATTTGTTTTTTCTTATCACTGGACACACTAGGCTGAAGCCCTTTTACAGTTATCAATATACAGATTTTCAGATTCACACCATCAAAAATAGGGCAGATACATATTTAATTAAACATAAAGGTTATCTGTAAACAGCGATTTTAGTTAAAAAGGATTATAACATACAGTGCACAACATGGAACACATCTCCAAAAGAAAATCACAAAAAACAAAGTCAATTACACAGTTGAGCAAAATTGGAATGTTTGGCAAATTAACTGGATTAACAGAAAGAAATTCAAATAAAGGCAGAGGGTAACTAATGTTAGAACAATTCTCTCATTACAAACTTCAACAAAACTGGTAATAAAGTAACGCTATTTTTTTATAAGAAATTTTTTTAATTTTTTTTTGACATGACATAAATAGATAATATGATGAAGATAACCGGCTAACGTAATAGTGTATATTTATTTTCTTGACATTCGATTTCAGATTAGCTTGTGTTTTTTCAATGTAATTAATTGCCATTAAACTGTAAACAGTTTCACTTTATGATCTTTTATGCATTTTTTCAGTGCCTCTGCCTCCAGTTAATGTTAATGCTTTTGTAAAAGGCCAGAGCTCTGTGATGGTTGAGTGGACATATCCTGGCAATTTTCCCGGTCCTATGAACTATTCAGTTCAAGTATGGAAGCATTTGAATTCATGTATGGAAGCTCAAATCTTATTACTGTTCAACCATACAGAAGGTTTATTGTTTTGGAAAGCAAACTCTACACTTTTAGAAAATTTGGAACCATACACAACATATTCTTTTCGGGTTGAAGCCAAAACAGTCTGTGGAAGATCCATCAGCCCTTTCTCCATCCCAGTAACAACTGAGCCTGATTGTAAGCTGATGTTTTACGTTATTCGAACAAATGTAATTTTTATCCTCTGACTGTAATTACAATATTTCATCTAGTTATCTTATTGTATTGCTCATACACTCAGTTAAATTTTCATAGATAGTTTCAGCCTTGTGCAGCATTTTCTGTGGTTCCCAACTTTGGGGTGCAAAAGTAGGCCAATCTGCCCATTAAAAAGTTTCACCACAGAGAGCAACAGGTCTATAACAGTACAAAAATTCAATCATTACACTTCACTCACAATTTGAATATAGATGACAGCACTGAAAAATCAGACACAACACCAAATTGTTAGGTACACACACTTTATTCCATACTATACCCTGGAAGAGATCTTGGCAACGGGATAAGTATAGTGGCAGAGTCATGGCGTTCATTCATTCAGCCTTGTGCTGCTCTTTTCATGGGACAAATAAGTGGCAGCATATGTTCTGTTCTCTTGTTAGCCTTATACACTGATTTCATATCAGTATGAGATATGTTATTTCATCATCATACTCATGCAGTTCTTCCAAATATTATCAGTTAGTTGGATAACCATTAAGGTAGCCCTTATTTTTCAACTTTTTAGAAAAAAAAGTTAAGCTCTCCCTTCCTCTATCTTGTTTTAATCAACAAAAGAAAAACCGATTTGTGCAAAATTTTAGCTCAATCGGACAACTGCCAGGTAGTTATCAATTGTCTTGAAGTTAAGCATAGTAAGCAATATTGATTCCCTATATGCAATAAGTAATTCCATTCAAAAGTGGTATACTCTTTCCTATCTCAACCAACGCAACCCCAGCAATTGTTTAAAATATTCTGAATCCAATTTCTCAAAAAAATTGTCTTCAGCAATGATCTGTGAAACTAATCGTTGCAGGAGATCATAAAAAATACCCAACTGCTACTAATTTCTATTTGTTGGAAAAAATAATATTCAGTGTTCATTAGCTAGCATTATGTTTTGATTCTATAAAAATTATTGCTGTAAATAAGAATGTGTTTCTCTTATAGAAGTTGTGTGCATTATTAACAAAAAAAAAACTAATATTTCTAACTTTTCATGTTATTTCAGGTATTTTTCAAATTGGGACAATTTTTTTTTTTTTTTTTTTGGGGGGGAAACTGGATTCAGAATCTTTTAAAACAATTACTGGGGTTGCCTGAATGTGTCCACATAAATTTTTTTAAGAAGAGAAAAAATGGTTGAGATAGGGAAGATTATACTGTTTTTTTGAACAGAATTTCTGATTGCGTATAGGGAATGAATGTTGCTTACTATGTTCCAACTTCAAGGCATTTGAGGGTCGCCTAGTAGTTGTCCGATTGAGTTAAAATTTTGCACAGATAATATTTTGTTGATTAAAACAGGATTACGAGGTAAGAGCAGCAAAATTTTAACATTCAGAAAATTATCTATAGCTAAAGACCACCCCTGTGACCATACGTCTGATATTCCCCAGGCAGGGGCGTAGCCAGAAATTTTGTTCAGGGGGACCAAAGTGATCAAACAATAGATTTGACCATCTTTTTTCCTTTTTCGGTCATTTTCTCACATTTCGGGGGGAGGGGGGACCAGACTCCCAAGTCCCTCTGCTACGTCCTTGTTCCCAGGACATTCCTATATTTTCATGTAATTTTAGCCATCCCGACTTTTTTGTAAAAATGTCCTGTTTTTTTTACGTATTTTCTTTGAAGCCAACATAAATTTTTATACTTTATTGAAGTCAAGGATTAAAATTATCTTCCCAACTCATAAATTATATCATTATAACTATAAATAAGAATATTCTTTTCATCAAAGCCATAGTGAGAGGGGGACTTGGGAGTCTGGTCCCCCCCCTCGAAATGTGAGAAAAGGGGAAAAGATGGCTAAATCTATTGTTTGACCACTTTTGTTTTGCTCCCCCTCCCCAAAATGAAAGTGGTCCCCCTCTCCGAACAAAATTTCTGACTACAAGCCTCCTTTTCATACATTTGTCATGTTAAAAAATTTATTTCGTAGAATTCAATTGTAATCCACTACAATTTGCAATAGCCTCATTTCCTGCCATTGACAATTTTCCAGTAATTTCATAATAGTTGGTAACTTTGCTTACTTTTGACATCATTTTGTCAATAATTGACAACATCCTATATTTTCCTGTATGTGGAATCCAAATAGCCCATATTTTTCTTGAGAAAATATGGTCAACCTAGCAATTAACAACCATTATGTGCTAATTCAATATATTATTCAGATATTGATACTGTTTTTACTGCATTTAAAATGTGAAATATTTCATCTTACACTTCGATTCAAAGATTAATTGCACAGCAACAAATTGGATTAAAAGACAATGTTAAATACTAAGTTTTTAAGTCAAAAAAGAAACCATAATTTTAAAAAAAAACCATAAATCATTGTAATACGGTATTCAAACTGTTTCATCTGAATGTTTTTTCCATTTATCTCTCTCAAATTTCTCATACAAGTAATTATATTTTATGCATATTATCATATTACCACATGTAATATATATTTATAGTTTTGTATTACTAAATCTGCAAGAGTTGTAAAAACTTTAAAATAATATTTGTGTTTTAAAAAGTTTGCATTTTTGAATATTTTTTATGCAATTCATATGAAAAATTAAAATAGTTTATTTTTTTAGAAAGCTAATTTTAGATTGACAATTCATGCAAAAATAATTATATTATCAACATTTCTGACAGGTTTCAATCAAGTTGATAATATATTTTTTACTTTTAAGTGCCTGGACCACCAGAAAGTTTTGAAACAGATTGCTCAAAATCTTCAACATTTGTTTTGGTTTCATGGAAAAGTCCAAAAACACCAAATGGCGTAATATCTGAATATTGTGTGACATGCATGAAGGGTAATGTAAGTATATTCCGATTTAAAATAATTTACAACTTTTTTTTTTCTTTGAATGCATAGCTATTCTCAGATTTCATCTCTTCATAATTTTGATTATTTCATTAAAAACTATTTCTTAATAACTCTATAATGATTATAATTTTTTGAACCACAAATTAAATTTGAATTTAATGGAAAAAAACATTTAATTTAATAAGTTTAAACTGATATAGTTTTATTGATGTAAAGCAAAGCATAAAATAATGTATATTTTGCAATCACAATTATCAACCCTGTGAATATTTAGCACTAAAAGCTAGTTTTTGTTAAATTTTTGTTTTAGGAATATGTATCTCACAAGAATATTGTATTGACAAAATTCATGCCTTCTTGCTGGAACAAAGAGTTTTCTACCACAATATCTGGTCTCAAACCTGAAGAAAAGTATAATTTTTCTGTTAAAGCAAAAAATGTTGGTGTTGATGGATATGGATCAGAAGTATTTATATACGATGAGTGTGTATTGCCAGCTGGAAGTAAGTACACATAATTTCTCATATTGTATCATTTTTACTTTGCAAACTTGCACATCAGGTCAATAATAAGAATAAGGTGTTTGGATACCTTAACATTTAGCACAAAAGCAATTGTGAATTTGTCAACTTTGCAAGTTTGTATATAAGTGAAGTTAATAAATCTTTTACTTCATTAATAATGGTCACCCTAGGCCGCAGGCACCTATTTTTTTCAGGCCTCTAAAATTAAAATTGACAGAAAGGTATATTTTAGTTATAATACATCTATGAGGCTGTCAGAAAGTGGAAGGCCCAAGGTGGTGACTTGTTTGTCTCTATGTACTGTTCACTTACTCACTAACTCCAAAATTGATGCTGCTTTACATAAGATATTCTTGATATAAACATGCATTACTTGGCACATCAGATGTTTTTTAGTGCAAAAAATGTATTGTAGGACACTGGATATAAATTTAAAGAAAATATATGCAGTGAAACCTGTCTAAAAGACAGACACTGTATGAGACAGAAACCCCTGTTGAATGGGATAGAAAAATAGACTAGTGGATAATTAATGATTTTCTAATCAAGGGAAACCTCTTTAGGGTGTAAACTGTCAAACACAGAAACGGAAGGCATATTTCATCAATTTTCGGCTAGAAAAAGCTGCTGAAATGGAAAGAATTGTTGGCCAAAAGCAAGTTTTTGTCCTTTCTATGGAAGTTAAGTTTTACTGATCCCAGTTTTGTTAGGAAACTTTTTCACTTCTTGGAAAAATGACGAATGCTTGTTATCTATCTGAGCTGGTTCTAGAAGTAAGGGGTTGGGCATGGGTGGAAGCAAATTTCCCTATTCAATATTTAGTTTGGCGTTTCTTTTGTTAGAAAACACCCCTTTCCCTTGGAAAATGTTGATTATTTCCATTTAAACTAGTTCCAGAGAGAACTAGATGAGGGAGATTGAATTATTGTTCACAATTTAGCGATGCCATGTTTTGGCTACTGCAGAGGTCTTCATTCAGTGTAGAGATGACCACCAGCTCCAAGAAATGTGTATTGAATTTGAACATAAAAATGGGGTTCATAGAAGCAAAAAAAATTGTTTGCCTCTTTCATCAAATTACTCTGCCAATAGCACAATCAGTAGTGGCTTATAGTAGTTATCCTTGTGTAGTGGTTATCGTTTGTTTATAGTATTTAGGGTGATATTCTTAAAATTTAAGTTTCACCCAAAATGATAGAAATAAATCATTGCATTATATTTTTGTATGTTTCTTTATAAAATGGAAACCTATCTGGATTCAGTCAGTCTCTTGACATTCCGTTTTATACTGGTTTCACTGTATATTTTTTTTTGGAAAAAAAATATGCAAATGAAAAACATTTTATCAGAAATGTGAAAGGGGTCACCTTGTAGGGTGAAGCTGGATAGAGATAAGCTAAACTAGAGATATGAGATTTGTGACTGATTTTTTTTCTTTTGTGGATCACATCTATAATATCATAAAAATAAGTATTCCACCTTCAGAAATAAATAGGATGAATAGTTACAAATATGTGAAAATTCTTATGGCAATTTATATACAGTTCTTTCTTTCCTACTTTAAAAAAACTATAAATAATGTAATCCTTTTGGTGAAACCATTGAGTTAATACTGAAAATTACAATAGCCTCTTAGCCTGAGAGAATATTATTCATTGAAGTATAATTACAATGAAATCAGCTGCTGACTGATTTGCTTAAATTATTTTACATATGTGTGTGTGTGTGATCATAGACTTCACCACACTAGAATATGAGAATATAGACTGAATTATCTAACACAAAAAAATTCACATTCATTCATACAAGATATTAGATGAGCAAATAGTTATTTAATCCCTTTTTAATACTCTAGTGCAGTAGTTTTCAAAGTTTTTAGGTTATGGAGCACTATAATGTTCACCCTCATACAACCTGGATACTCGGACACTATAGCGCCCCCCACCCCATCTTTCTGCAGAATAGTTTAGACAGAAAAACTGCTCTAGTGCGATAAGACTTTTCAAATTTCATTATGAGATGTTTGGAGATTAAACTATGGTTCCCACATTCTGGAGTTAGGTCAGGATTTTTGACTAGCTCTTTTATAGTAAATTTATAGCATAAAAAAATAAAATAAATAAGTAAAAGGGTTCATCGCTAGTGCCCTGTTGCCTTCCTACCCCCTTTCCAGTGGGGTAGGGAGGCTATTCATTATACATGTATATGTTATGGAAAGTTTAACCAAAATCTATTAAATGCCTGTACTGTTTGAAACTGTAGTTTTTTTAATTATATCTTTTTTTTTTTGCAGTTCCACCTTTTCCTGAAAACACAAGCCTATGGAAAGCAAAGGCATTGAAAGATGAGGTTGTAGTGTCTTGGCCAAAAACAATGTTTTCTACAGAGATGGGCAATATTTTGTATTATACAATAATTGTAGCACAACCTGAAAAGATAGGTTTGAGCTTTTTGCTGCATAAAAAAACTTGATATTTTCTATGTAATTTTATTTTATTAACACTCACATTTATTAATGAAAAGCTCTCTCTTTTATCATTTAAATAAAATAAATTCTTCTACAACATTTCAAAAATTTTATTGAGATATGTCATGAAGATGAACTCTGATGTGAAAATAATATATAGCCTGGGCTGCACCCAGCGCTGTTATTTGGGGGGGTCAGGGGAAATATAAAATAAAAATTTCAAAAGCCAGGGGGGAACGCCCCCCCCGACTTTTGAAAATACACTAAAAATGGTATACATATACAAATATATATATACAAATACAATGCCACAACAGGCAAAATGCCCAATGAGGTGGCTGAGAAAAAGATGGCCATAAAAACATGGTTGTTATATATTTCAAAAATATAGCAACCCAATTAAAAATGCAATTAACAAAAATTGTAAACAATATATACACATGATAAAATATTATACTTATGGTTGTCTTATTCTAAGTAGGGATAGCTTCTCGATTTACCCCAACATGTTTATCGTATTTCTTTAAAAAGAAATACGATATACGTGTCAATTGTGTTACAATTTACTACCTCGGGGGGTAAGCTACTCCATTTATTAACAACCCTATTAGAGAAAAATTCCCTGCAACACCATAGCCTTGCATTGTCCCTCACCAATCGATACTGGTGTCCCCTTGTAAAAACAGTCGATTGGCAGTGTACTAAAAGTTCATGGTCCATCCTATCCCTCCCATTGAAAATTTTGAACAATTCGATCATATCTCTTCAACACCTGCAATCATCCAATGTAAACATATTCAAAAAATGAAGTCTCTCTTCATAACTCAAGCCCCGTGTGCCAATAAGGACACGTGTAGCTCTTCTCTGCACCCCTTCAACCAAGTCTATGTCCCTCTGTAGGTATGGTCTCCAGAGCCTCGAAAAAGTGGAAGAATGACTTTAGAAGAATGTGAAGAGACCTTTTTGAAAATGAGACCAAGCATTCTATTTGCTTTTTTGACCACCGCTGAGCAATGTTCAGAAAACCTAAGGTCGCTCGTCAATGAGAATTCCCAAATCGGGGACCCTAGTTACATCCGGGATAGTGACACCATTCAACTCGTAAGAGAACCGTGGGTTGTTTGAACCAAAATGAGTGACCATGCACTTATCAATGCTAAACATCATGCTCCATTCATTTGCCCGTGCTGCAATCCTGTTTAAGTTGGTCTGGAGCAACTCCCTATCGTTTGATCATTTTTGTCACACCACGGTCATTTTCTGCACACGAGGGCTAATTAGACCGGGACCTACAATTTATTGCCGATTCCGAACGGCAGGCTTGTTTTTTATACTCGTCGAGAGGTTGGTGCGCTAACCCCTCGATGGGGGACACCTTGCGGTAGCAATTTTTTGCTGCAGTCAAGTCGCCGTTTTTTTTTGTTGTACCCCTGTGTCAGGAAAGTTTTTCTGACAAGGACGAACCGGGTATCGAACTCGCGACACCTCTAAACATCCTTTGGTACTTTAGGCGAGTATCTTATCGACCGGGCTACCGCGCCCTCACTCCCTATCGTTTTGATTTCCTATTATCCCCATTAGCTTCACATAATCTGCGAATTTGCTAGTAATCCCATCGATACCCTGATCGAGTTTATTGATAAAAAGTGAAAAAGCAAAAAAAATATATACATACATACATACATTGAGTACATGTTCTTTGCCCCCCGGGAAAAGTTGAAATGACGTTCCTGGCCACAACTATAGATGCTTGGTTGGCCCCAGAGCAAAAGCACACATTTTAACACCCCCTTGTAATGTTGAAGGAGAGGTTAAGGGGTGAAATTTTCATCCCCACTGGTCCGGAACTCATTGCACCAAATGTGCCTGCTCCCCACTAGTTGCGGCTCTGAATATTGGTATACATAAGCTTATTATATTTTCACTTGGAAGGGATTCATGAGTAAATTACAAGCATAAAATTGTGCACAATTGTAACTTCAGTGAAAATACAACTGAGATAAACTGTAAATACAAATTACAGTATAAACAATCATATATATATAACAGTCATCAACATATCAATGTACAAAATACAACTGATAAACTGTAAATACAAATTACAATTCACTAAATGTCTATAAAAATGAGTAAATGTGTACCTGTTGAAAAATATATAGAAGGGAACATATATTTTTTACTTTTTTGCACAGAAAGAGACTGATTGACACTAAATTGAAGCTAATTCCCCCAATTGAAAAGTTTATGAATATATTCTATATATATATGTCTGTGCGATAGGAATAATTAATTATCTTTTAAACCTATATATATCGAAAATCCTTATATAACAATATCCTATATCACAGTTATTTTCAACCTCTGGGAGACAGTGGCCCTTCTGATTTCTTTTTTGTTTGGCAAAATATGCTCTAAAAACATGCAAATATACACTTAAAAATGCCAAAATATGCACTAAAAATTCTGAAATATGCACCAAAAATGAGAAAATATGCATTAAAAAATCACCATGCAAAAAAAAGTTTTTGAAATACATAATTTTTATTTCTCAGTACATATTTATTTACAAAAAAATATCCCCACATATGTAACCACTACATATGCAAATAAGTTCTACATATTTTATATTTTGGTATCTTTTTATTCCTTGTTTGTTGTAGCTGCTCAGTAATGAAATACTGCTAACAAAAGAATTTTGGTGCTATTTCTAAAAAAAATTGAACACTTTTGACGTATCTCTAGAAATAGCATTATAATAAAATGGTTGATATTTGGAAAATACTGCATTATAAACATCGCTATTACAATTCATTAAATTCTACCTGAGGAAAAAAACTGATGTTATGAAAATATCATGCACAATATTTATTTAAAAATTTGTAAAAAAAAGTGATTGAGCTTAAATAAACCTTCAAAAATATGTATTTATTCTGAAAATTTTATGCATTTATATGCATTAATGCTAAAAAAAACTAAAATATGCATATAATCCCGGGATCTAATGATAACAATTGGCTATTTGGACTTGAAGGTTGTCATTTGTTTGAGTTTGACGTTAATACAAATACAAATACAACGCCACAACAGGCAAAATGCCCAACGAGGTGGCTGAGAAAAAGATGCCCATAAAAATATGGATGTCATATGTTTCAAAAATACAGCAACCGAATTAAAAATGCAATTAACACAAATTACAAACAATATATACACATGATAAAATATTATACAATGCCCATAAAGAATACTTATGGTTGTCTTATTCTAAGTAGGGATAGTTTCTCGATTTACCCCAACATGTTTATCGTATTTCTTTTTAAACGTGTCAATTGTGTTACAATTTACTACCTCCGGGGGTAAGCTATTCCATTTATTAACAACCCTATTAGAGAAAAATTCCCTGCGACACCATAACCTTGCATTGTCCCTCACCAATCGATACTGGTGTCCCCTTGTAAAAGCAGTCGATTGGCGGTGTACTAAAAGTTCATGGTCCATCCTATCCATCCCATTGAAAATTTTGAACACTTCGATCATATCTCCTCGACACCTGCGTTCATCCAATGTAAACATAAAACAATTTCAAGATATACAGAAGACTGGATGTTGTGAAGATATTTATTATTAGAGATGTTAATTTTTTAAGGAAGGAAAAAACTCATCTCTGCCTCTACCGGGAGTCGAACCCGGGTCCCTCGATTGCCGGACGAGTGCTCGGACCACTAAGCTACAGAGGAGATAACTAAGCTATAGAGGAGAGGAGAACCAACAGGGAATGTTGGTTCCTTGATTATCATTACATAGGTGTTTCACTGTATATCATAATAATGCATATGGATATGTCACATCACTATAACTTATGTACATAGTGATCAAGTTATTTTTAAGTTGATATTTCTATTTAGGTGAACCAGAGCAAGGATCACTACCTTTAACTGTCAAAATGCCTGTATGGTCTCACTTCTGGTATAATGATTCTGATGTATATCAAGCTACCCCAAATAACTGGAATCCTCTGCTAAGTATGTACAAATTACAGGTTATTAGTTTCATTTGTTTTCTGCAGAGAGTATCATGTTATTAATCTCTCACTTGTGTGTCGATGCAAGGGAACAAGGAAAAGGAATGTATAAATGAGTGTGGCATATAAGCAGAAGCACCAACATGAAGAAAACATTAGGGGGTGTTGGAAGTTGTTGGTTGTCTTGTATATATGGAACTCAAGTGTGTATGCAGGAAAGAGAGGGTATATTTAGTGCCGCCTTAACACATGGGCCCACCCGACACGGCCCAGGGGCCTCAGAGAAATTAGAACTGGTTGAAATTTTCGAAAATTTGTCAGGTAGAGCCTCAGAAAAATCACTCGGCCCGGAGGCCCATGATGCTCTTAAGACGGCCCTGGGTATATTGCATTTTTTTTCAGAAATTATTGTGGGGGAGGGGACTCAGCTAACACCCTCTATAGCAGGAAGTCTCTGCATGAAGCTTTGACATCACTGAAGTTGTCTATTTCACCTGTAACTATTGGATATAGCAGTCCAACATATGCAAAATCTTTACCATTTTTTTGCAGTATATATATATATATTATTGCAAAACAGCACACACAAATACATGAATACAGAATACAAATAATATACAAAAAAAATAAAGACAACAGAACAAAAGACAAAACATACACTATACAGCTCTTAGGGACCCATTTGGTCCATCCTAGAGCTTAAAAAAAATTCTATATGTAATAAACGCCATGCTCTTGATTTATTTCTTTTTCTCTCTTTTTTTACTTTTTTTTTATAATAGATATTTCAAATTTTACCTTGGTTACCTATTTATATTTTCAATAAACTTTTCAAAATTTGTTATAGAATTTGAAAATATGAAGATTTCTTTCTTGAGATGTTTATTTGTTCTAAGGTTTGACAATTTTTTCCAAATTTGTTACAAATGGTTGGTCCTAGGTAATTTATACTTTTTTGAACAAGGTATTTATTTGCTTTTGGAGTTGAATAAAAGAAGTTGTATCTATTTGAGGTTCTATTGTTGTTAGTTTTGAGAAATAAATTATGGTTTTTAGTCATGAAAATTATAATTTTATACACATAAATTTGCCTTAGATCAAGGATTAAAATTTCTGATTTTAGTAGATCTGGATTATTAAATGTTACTACCATACGTTTTATGTGATTATAGATGTTAATTAAGTTCTTGATATTATCGTGGTAAGCACCTCCCCACACTGTAATAGCATAAGTTACTCTTGATTCAAGCACAGAAAACTGTTTTAAGGAGTTTCGCACTTACAATGTTTCTTAATCTATATAAAGCTTCAATTTGTTTTCTTATCATATTACGGACATCGTGTGTTAGAATGGCTATTCCATTTTAGATCATCTTGTATAACTGCACCTAAGTAGTTACATTCTCTTACTCTTTCTATGTGACTACAAGAACAGATTTGGGAGGGGTATTTACAAACATACAATTTTAGTGATATTGGAGTCTCTGGTTTTCTAATCTCTAATCTCTAATCTCTGATCTCTAATTTTTAGACGTATGAATTTTGTTTTCTCTGTGTTTGGAAGTAATTCATTTTTTGCTAGCCACGTGTTAATCTGTCTAAGGTCATCTTCAACTTTCGTTATCAAATGAGAAATATTTTAACCTTCAACCATAGGCGTATGCAGAATTTTCTTAGGAGGGTTCAATTTTTTTCTTCTTCTCAGGGGGGGGGGGGGTTTACGTTTTTCCTGCAAAGTAACACTATAATCTCGGCTTGAGGAAGGATTAGAACCCCAACCCCCCCCTTTGCATACACCAGTGCCTTCAACATATAATACAGTGTCATCTGCGAAAGACACTATTCTACCATGCAATTTTAGAAGGCAAAATTCATTTATATATATCCGAAAAAGAGTGGTGCCGAGTACTGCTCCCTGAGATATTCCTTTTTTTATTTCAAGGTGATCACTTTTTTTCATTTTCTATATAGACTGCCTGTATTTGTCCATAATAGTACATCTCAAACCACTGCAATAGTTCACCATGAATTCCAGCTCTCTCCAGCTTATGTAATAACAGAGTTGAGTCTACATTATCAAAAGCTCTTTTTAAGTCAATAAAAACTGATATTGAATAATTATTGTTGTTAAAGCTCTGGTTTAGGTATTCATTCAATTTCAGTGCTTTTTCCTGTTTGAAAATCGTACTGATTCTCAGCGAAGACGTTTATACGTTTCAAGTAACTAATCAATTTTGTTTTCATACTTTTCGCAACTATTTGTGAAAAAACCAGAAGTGCTGAAATAGGTCTATAATTTGCTAAAAGGTTTTTATCACCTTTTTAAAAATTGGGTACACGATAGATACTTTTGAGTTCGGGATAGAAATTTCTTTTGATTAGTGAAGTATTTATTAGGTATAGTAACAAGTCATTATGATATTTGGCTATGATTTTGGGGCTCAAATGGCCTCAGCCCCTATAGGTTCTGGCGCCTATGCATATAAGTGAATAGCATTATTATCCTATATCTTTGACTGGGAGTTCAGAAAATAATCTTAAAATTGAGAGAAATGCATTAGTGTCAGGGTGTATAAGTGAGAGATCACTGTATTTGAAATAAAAAAGCTAGCAATACTGTGTAGAATGTATCAAATATTTCAAATCAAAATAACTCTAGTTGGCTGTGTTTTGCAATCATTGAGAAAATTCTCAATGGTCCAATGAAAATTTTTTTACTATATGTGTCAAAACAATTTTATTGATAACTTTTTTTTGGAAGTACAAACACCATGTCAGTAAGACAAAAAGTGTTCAAATCTATCCTAAGGACTGTGATGGTATCTGAATCATAGGCACCAGAACCTAGTGGCTGAGGCCATTTGAGCCCCTCCCCCAATAAATTTTGTAAGGGGCTGAGCCCCCCCCCCCAATAATTTCTGAAAAAACAATGCAACGCACCTTCCCTCTCTTGATGGGAACCTCACTCTTGAGTCCCATATATACGGGATGACCAGCAGCTTTCAGCCCCCTCCAATGTTTCCTTTATCTTAATGCCTTGATCTTAATAACATATTCTCTCATTACTGTTATCTGTATAGTAGTATTAAATTAAATTTATTAATACAGTGATACCTCGGCTAACGAATATGATTCGTTCCAGAATCATGTACATTAGCTGGAATCTTTGTAAGTGAAACATGATTTCCCATAGGTTTCTATAAAAAATTGTTTGATTAGTTCCAGGTTCTACCCAAAATTTGAAGATGAGTTTTTAAAAACACCAAGGAATGCTATAAAAAGACAAACTGATTAAAGGCTAAATCGAACAGCTTCAAAATTGGATAAATGGGAATCTGCAAGAAGATGAGAGATACTGAAGATGTTTTTATTTGACATTAATGTACGCAACCAACACCAGCTTTAGTTTACTAAAGCTAGTGTTGACACAACCTAGTTAAGCTCATGGGTGTTCACCCATTCGTTTGTGATTTGGTCAGCCCATTTCTGTGTCCGATTCATACAATAGAAAAGATAATCTCCTAGAATATCCAGACTCTTCAGTTTGATGCTAAAGTCTTGCACTAAAAAAATGTGTGCTCTGAAAAAACACGCTCCTTTTTTTTGTATCGGGAAAAAAATTCTGAATTGGATATGAGTTAATCGAACTCGAGTGAGAGTAGTGCTGATGATTGGTGAGAAAATTCTGCTCACAACATGACTGTTTTATGTTAGCATGTGATTAGAGTGGAGCGATAAAACTTTTTCTTGAAATTCATATTGCCTGTGTCATAAAATGGTTTCAAACTGGTTAGAATGAATTGCTTACAAACGTCAGCCCAAAATATTGCCATCTTGAGGTTCCACACCACAAGTGAATACAGTGATACTTTGGTTTTTTCCTCAGTAATTTGCCAAAAAACAATCGGTGAAATCTGAAACCGACGAAAATTGAGACAATTGCTTCCATATGAATCAATGTAAATCCAATTAATTCATTCTAGACACTCCAAAATAATACCAAAAAACTAATTTTATAGAGAGTAAATATAGCGATCCCCTTCCATAAGGACATTAGGTATCGAAGAAGTATCTGGGCTCACTTCCCTTCTTGGTCTTTTGACACTAGGACCAGCTTCAGACTCAGTGAACCCATGTCACACGAGAAAGACATCCAAAGATGTCTGTCTCTACTGCCTATTTAAGATTTGCCTAAAGTGGGGTAAGAGATTATCATTAATTTTTCGGCCCCAGACTTGTCAGAACTCGTACCTTCGCCATGCCTAGTAACACTGCGTATGCTAGAGTGCACCTCTTGAATTTTTTGAACTAGCCTCTGTTTCAATCTCTGTTTCGTTAGCAGATTCACGCCTTTCGCTACATTAGCCTCCTTTATTGCTTCCTTTTTCACCACAATGGAACTTATCATGGATGGCGACTTTCCATACATGCGGCTGATTTCAGCAACCTTAATGCTGTTCTCATATTTTTCAGTGATTTCCTTCTACAACTCGATCGTGTTTCTAGCCTTCTTTGATTAAAGAGTAGTCAAGAAAATTAGACTAGAGTTGGAGAAGGGTGGCAAGACCATAAATGCCCCTCTGGGTGCTACTAAAAATAAAATCTCAAAGCCTGTTAAAATGCTGGCTCTGGAAACTTTCTTGGGTCTCATGGAATTGTTTGGCTGGATGCGTGGGTGATGCTCACACAACGAGAAACAATGCCACACTGAGCAGTAGAATGGAAATTAGCAGTGAGGTCACGTGTGCACGGCAACAAAATCTGAGGCAACAACGAAAATCAAGACAAATTTTTCATGCAAAAAATCAATGAAAACCAAAACCGACGATAACCAAAGTAAAAAAACCCAAGGTATTGCTGTATTTATTAGGGAAGGGGGTCCCCTATACTTTCGAATAAGGTGAAAAACTATGCTCTAGCAGAAATATTATTTGAAATATTATTTAAACATTGATTCATTTCCAATTTGGTACACATATTTGTGATTGTATATTTGTACTTATATATGCCAGTGAAAAATTTTAAACATCTCTAACACTTAATTTTTTAATTAAGAAATAAAGAATAAAACACTACACACTGCTGTTTTATGTTAGTGTATGCATCCATATCAATGAAAATTATCATTAGCTGGGGGAGAAAAATCATGAAAAATATCTTCTCATAAATTATGTAAACATCAAGTTTTTGTTTACCAGAAACATAATTAAAGTGAATGAAAACACTCTTGTAAGTTTGTAATGTCTATATTTTACAAAAATAAGTAATATTTTTCAGGGAATACATATGATCCACTGAACTGTGAAATTTCTTTAGAAGTAGGAGGTGATACTTTGCATTGCACTATAGGATTGGAAAAAAATTGCTCAAATGAAAATTATGTTTATTGCAATGGACCACTTAGACCTGCGACACAATATGGGTGAGTCTCATAAAACTGTATACTCTCATAAACATTTTTCCAGTTATATTTGTTCCTAAATGTGAATATAAATTGTATTCTACAGGGTAGTAACTATCGATCGCCCAATACTTATGGGATTTCTTGTGAAAAACTAATATGCAAAAGTGTTTTCAGTTTTTTTATTTGACCCATAATTAATGAGTTATAACGCTTTAAAAATTGATGAAATCACTTCAAAATCCTGTCAAATGCACACCAAATGTATAACTTGGCATTTGTTTTAACTGAACAATGATATAACCCTAAAAATTGAGAAAGCAAGACCAGTTTTTTTCCCTCTTGTTGTGTGCGTGTGTGCATTTTTCAAATTTCTATGCAGTTGTTAATTATTATGATTTTCTAAGATTATAATTTTTGAATTCTTCCATAAGATTAAAAAATACTGCTGCCCCAAAAATTCTGAAATTTTGTTTTTCTGAATTTTTGCCCCAAAAATTTGGAATATGTTTACTCGCCATGTATTAGTAAAATGAACCTCAGATTTAAAAGTTAACCCCAGTATTTTTTAAAAGAAATTTTAAATTCAGATTTATGAAATTTAAAAATTTCTTCAAACTTTAAAATTCTAATGGTTGATCAGATAACGAAGTTCATCTTACTAAAACATGACGTATGAATATTTCTACAAAATTTCTGAATTTTTGGTGTAGTAGGCTTTTTTTCTTTCTTAAGCTGATGAGCTCAAAAACTGTAATTTGAGAAAATTGAGTTTGAAGCGTTTTTTCTTGTTTACGTTTATATTTTATAAATTTTTACTTTTATTTTGAAAAAAAAACAAATTAACCCTATCGATACAAAATTGTTTGCATTGTATTTGCATGGTTTTAAAGTCATGTTTGAAAAATCGTCTTTGGTAGTCATGACACCCCTTAAATGAATAAAGTATCGCCAACAATTTTGAGATGAGATTTTTTTTCCAGTTCCAATTCAGAAGTTTTGGAAGATTTACATACTGCATCACAGCTTTAGATTGTAATTCTGTACACAATAAGCCTATTGAATGAAATCGATCAGTTACAAATTGTCATGATGTATAACAATGTCGTATAAACAACGTGATCGTATAAACAATTACAGTTTATAATTTTTATGGCATCGCATTTATGTCATGAATGTGCATATGAAACAGTAGGCCCTACTCAAAACCATATTTGGAACATCAGACAGTAAAGACATGGATTTGAAAAAAAAATTAAGAAAGGAAATACAAATAAGAGCATCTCAAAGTGGCAGCAAAATTAGAATTGCCTTGGGCGGCGACATCCTGAAGCAACTGTGCCCTTATAAATATACCTCCTTTCCTGACATGACAAGAACAATTACTTTTGATTGGTAATTTGTTCTGGCGCAGTTTGACCTAATTTTTTTTTGTGCCATAAAAATTGAAATCCAATCCAATAAATACGTCCCAGAATAAACCTTCATCTGAAAAAATGATCAAATTCTACGCAGGAATTCTTCTTGCCGGCTGGAATAACTTTCAAAGTCATCCAAATTTTTATTGTGAAAAGGTAAAGTAAACATTTATTAATATTTCAGCATGATAAAAATCAATTGCGGTCAAAAGGAAGTGAAAAATCTTCATTGCAACATGCAGAGATCGGTATGAAAATGTGATTGATGAATAATCAATAGGAAAATTCTGAAATCACTAATTATTTTGAATATTTCAATTCATAATATGACTAGTTGGATTAAAAGTTTCTGATTGAATCATTGTTATTATTTTACTGTTTCCACAAGTCACCTTTATCAAGCCACCATTTTTTCAATCTTCATTGAAGTTTTTTGCACGTAACCGTTTTGATGAAATTTTAAAATGATTCAAAAAATATTGCCCTGTTTTATAAATCAATATGTAATCTGGTTAAAACCACAGCATAGAAAAATGATTGCGTAATAAACACTACTAACTGTATGTACCTTCCCTAAAAAATTTTTAATTGATAGTGAAAGAGAACAAATTTGCACAATTTTATTTGCCAAAAAATTGTTGATTTGGTTAAAAAAATTTCAAGTACATCTCATTCAGCTAACACTTTCCAAATCTGGTGATAAATTTACCAATATAGTGGATGAAGCTGCAACAACAACAAGTAATTACACTTAACAACAAGCAGGGTTGGTAGGTTTTTAACGGTTTAAACCGTCTCGTTAAAAACCTCAAATATTGCTTTTTAATACAAAAATTCCCATTGGAAATGCACACATTAATTGCATGTAATGTTTAAAGTGACTATGTTATACAAAGAATAAATATTTAACATTATTCTAAAATAATTTTCTACTCTCTACAGAATTATTTTGGACAAAATATATATATGGTTTTTTTTTCTTATAAAATATACAATTTGAATAAAGCATAGCATAAACACTGAAGGAAAAACTATGGAATGATTTGACATTCTCTGATTCAAGATGATTCTTGACCTTCCAAAATTTCTTCAACTGCTTATATATGTGCTTTGATATAAACCATCTGCTGTACCCTTTTTACAGCATACATGTGTTTAAAAAAGTTTATTACATCATATATGTAATGTTGATTTCTGTTATTATTAAATTATCTAGATAATCACTGAGATACTCTTATTGTGCATAACATTGAAATATACATTATTTACTAGATACATATATTTAGTATTTATATCTAGCGATCAAAATACTAAATTGTAGAACTAAAATGTCATTTAATTTGGCAATGCATGTACATGAAGCTTAAGAAACTCCTGTAACTTATCCTTAGTCAAACTTAGTTATTCTTACTTCTGCACTGATATTTACTAGCATTTATAATGCAATGGTTTTCCAGTTGAAGCTGTATTTAATTTTAAATGTGCAAAACAAATGCTTTTGGTATCAAGTCCTATCAGCTATGCTTTGGTTGAAAATACTCTTTAAAACTCTGTGAATTTATACACACTGAGCTCAAAGAAATTTTTAGATGAAAATAAATGTGTTTAATTAGTGTATTAACAGATTCTGTGTGAGAATTTTTACATGGAATAAAATTTTTGGTAGATCAGAAAATTTGAAGTATCAAAATAGATTCTCAGTAATTATAATTCTGAATATAAAACCCTTTAATGAGCATAAAAGTAAGTGTTTTTTATTTACCATATCTATCAGGTTTAAAAAAACCTATTTGAAAATATTGAAAATAAGTTTTTTACTGTTTTAATACTGATTTATAGTTTCTGAAGTCTAAAACCTAACTCTGTGATGCCAGGGCCGTCTTAAGAGTATCGTGGGCCCCCGGGCCAAGTGGTTTTTTGGAGGCCCTACCTGGTTAATCCTAGAAAATTCCAACCGCATCTCATTTTTATGAGGCCTCTCTTCTCTTGAGGCCCTCAGGTCGTGCCCGGGTGGACCCATGCGTTAAGACGGCTTTGTGTGATTCCCTTATCATACATATTTTGAATAAGCAGTTCTATTACACTAAACAAATTGAACACAGGTAATCAGTAGCTTAGATAAAATGAACCACAAAACTATATTTTATGTTCTAGACTTTTTGTTGAAAAATTCAAAATTTCAAATTATAATTAATATTTTGTTGTAATTATTGTAATAAATTAATGATTAAAAATAAAACAGTGTAATATACAAAAAGTAAGTTTTTCATCATGTTATATACCTATTGTGTTCAAAACATTATCAAAAACCATTTGTTTAGGTTTTTGATGGTTTTTGACAGCTTAAACCTGTTTTTGGATTTTTGACGTCGAAAACCCAACCCTGACAACAAGGTTATAATATCACATTACATTGTGACAAAAGGCGCCAATCGTGAAAGAAGAAGGCCGGCCTAACTTAGCTTCTAATGGGATTGAATATTTCAGTTCATTTTGAAAAAGTGGCAACCTGCTGCGGGCAGAAAATATTACTTGAGTTGAGTGTTTGACAGGTAACTGATCATTAGAAAAATGGCACATAACAAAAATTCAAAGCATCATAACTCACTAAACATTTGTCGAATCATAAAACGGAAAACACTTTTCGATATTAGTTTTTTGCAAGGAATCGTGTGAAATTATTGGGCGATCGATACTTATCATCCTGTATATATATATATAAAAGAGTTGCTTATCTTCCTACAAAACCATTTTTTCTTGTCATTTAGGTGTGTGACTTATTTTCTAGAAATACGTAACAGTAGTTTTTTTCTTTTGTTTTAGGATTAAGATGAGAGCTTTCACCAGAGCTGGATTTTCTGAAACTTATCCACTTTTTGTATTAACAAGTAAAAATTCTTTTTACTTAATGTGTGGTTGTGTATTTGGCAAATTTTTATATTTGATAAACATCCCAGTCATATATTAATGTTATTTATTCAGAACCTGTTTTATTATGAGCATAAAACATGGCTATCAGAAATGACCATTTACTTAGCAAAGAGAGCATTATTGATCAGTTGGATTTCATGATTCTCATATATATCGGTAACCAAATGCTGTGAATCCATACAGTTTTTGTGTACATGGCATCAGAATATCTCTTGATGCTACATGATCTGCATGCATTTTTCCAGTTGTAATTGTTGAAGATTACATGAATGTTCATCAAGATAACATGAACTCAATAAATACAATTAATGCCTTAGCTAAAATTTCAGTCACTTTAGGCAAAATCGGTAGAATACAATAGACAAAGCAGCTAAAATTTAAAATATCTAAAATTTAAAGAATTTTATTCTCATAGATGAGCACATTTCCTTTGTACGACACATATTGTCAATAAAGCTGATAAATTTTTTTATTACAGATACTCCTGATGAAAACATATCTATAGGACTAATCTTGGGCTTGACTTTCATCACAATCATAACATTTTCTGTAATGGCAGCTTGTTTCATTTGGAAAAAAAGAGCGTTCAACTTACCTTTGCCAAAAATAAGGTAAGAATAATAATTATTAATTATTTTTGTCTTTTCTGTCTTGTAATTGCCCTTAAATCTCTCGCTTAAGTTATTCTACAAGAAACATTTTCCCTCAAGATTTGCAAATATAGCTTGGTTTAGACAGTCCTTTTTAATGTTAAAAGTAAAACATATATTGAGCAATAGGAATTTTCTATCAAAGTTCATACCAAATTTCATTGTTTAAATATAAAAAAAATAAGCTCTTGTGAATGCTGAATAATGTGTATTTTCTTGTAAAATAATTTTAAAATGTTCATGTTTTCTGTAAAATTTTACATAAAAACTTTATAGCATATTTTTTTTTATTTCGGACATATAGGTAAATTTGTACAATTGAATACATAAATTTATAAAAACTTGTATCCTTTTTAAAAATTATTTCATGCATTCAGGAAAACATAGATAATATTGGAGCATGAGCAAATGAATGAAGCATGACTTTTAGCATTGACAAGTGCATGGTCACTCATTTTGGTTCAAACAACCCATATTTCACTTACAAGTTGGTGATATTATTCTGGATGTAACAAAGATCACCACTTTGGTAATACTAATTGACGAGCAGCTAGCTTAGGTTTTCTGAACATTGATCCATGGTGGTCAAAAAAGCAAACAAAATGGTCAGTTTTATTCTAACAAAGGTCTCTTCCTGTTTCCCAAAAGTCATTCTTCTACTTTATTAGTATAAATTATTCCTGGCCTGGAGTATGCTGCATGGTTATGAAGACCATTCCTACAAAGGGATGTAGAATTGGTCAAAGGGGGTACAGAGAAGAGCTATGTGGGTTCTTGTTGGTACACAGAGCTTGAGCTATGAAGAGAGACTTGATTTCTTGAACGTGTTTACATTGGAAGAGCGCAGGTGTCTGGGATATGATTGAACTTTTGAAATTTTTGAATGGGATGTATAGGATAGAACATGACAGGTGCAGATCCAGAGGGGTGCAATTGAGCAATCGCCCTCTCCCAAGAGCCATGAGTAACATGGAAAAAATTTGTCTGTTCCATAAAATACTGGACGCTCCAACAAACCTACATGGTAAATCGGCCCTCCCAACATATTACCCTGGATCTGTGCCTGGAATACAAGTTATTTGTACCCTATCAATTGATTGCTTTGACAAGGGAACATCAGTTGATAGATTGGTGAGGGACAATTGCAGGTTGTGGTGGTGCAGGGAATTTTTTCTAATAGGGTTGTGAATGAATAAAATAGTTTACCCTTGTGGGGGGGGGGGGGGTCATGAATTTTAACACAATTGACACATTTAAAAAGAAGTACGTAGTGGTGTAAATCAAGAAGCTATCCATAATTAGATAAGACACAGCCATAATTTTTTATGGGCAGCATATTTTATTTTATCATAATCATTTTTTTTTTGTTTTATTTTAGTGTGTACTTGTTTTCTCAAGGTAATTGCTCTTATTTTGGTTTGCTGTATTTTAGTTACATGGGATGTCTCTTTTTCAGCCACCTCATTGCCCTTTTTGCCTGATCTGGCCCTTGTATTTGTATAATGATTTAGAATTTGTTCATACACTTTAAGCATGTCATCTAGAAATTCTTTGAAAATTGGCCTTATTTTTCGTATACCTTGATATCATTGCATTTTGATCTATGAATAAACTGATAATATTGATTATTAATGATGGTTTTACAATCGTGATTTAATGCTATACATGAGGGATTCTAACTTATATTCATTGAACTAGAAATTAGTACATTGACTTGCTTCAATTTTTTGGAAAAAAATTTTACTTTATTTAACTTAAAAATGCTTTTATGCTGCTGAATTTTATAACTGGCTTCATCAGTTATTGGTGATAATTCACTATTTGATTTACAAAATTGATTGAATTATAAGTGAAAATTGATTAAAAAATCATTAATTTTGTATTTGTCCAACCATAGAACTAATTATTGTAATTTGCTTTAGCATACTGATTAATTGATGTATGATTCAAAACAAACCCAAATAGAAGTAGAACTTATTCATATGTAAATACATTTACTTGAATAAAAAAAAAAATTTGCTAATCCATATTTTTATATCAAGTCAATTCAAGAATGAATTAGTGCATTGAAATTTAAAAATGATTTATGTATCAGAATCAATCTGGTAGTTTAATCATGTTAATTTGATTCAGAAAGCCTATCATAGGGGAGGGAGAAAAGAACAACAAATATGAATGTACATTATAGTCACAGAAAGGAAATTCAAACTTTAACGCAGAAATATGTCTAATTAATTTCATAAAAATGCACTCTTTTCACTTTGTGAAAAAGAAAAATCATAGCCATGGAACAATCAGGACTGGATCTTGAATCCTGCAAACCACGTAGCTGCAAAAGGCATTAACCAAAACTGCTGAATTTTTAGGGTGCCAACTGAAGGGGAGGTAATATCATCAAAATATCATTCACTTACACTTGAAAAATGTCCAGCATTGGCCCTGAGAACAATAATATGTAGCTTTCAATACTGTCTACTCTAATTTTTCAGTTATCATACTTAAGCACTAAACTTTGAACCAGTACTAAATTTGTTGTATTATTTATTAATAATGCAGGAAAAAAAATAAGTCAAAAACAGGCGATAAGTGGGGCTGATGTACACAAGTCAAAGAAAAAATATTCAAATAACGAACAGAATGACCCCAAATCGTTTATTGCAGCAGCATGTATTCCACATGATCACCACCACAGGGGATAACACATTGCAGGTGAGTCACAAATCCAGCAACGGCAGAGTGCAGCAGGTCCACATACACGGTTTACAACGGTGAACTGGTTGTGGATTAAAAGCACAAGTTCTTATAACCATCTCATTTGCTAATTTCCACGAAGTCGCTTGTATCAGCGCCACCTATGGGCTGTGTTTGAGTTTTTTTCCTGTCTTAAAATATTCCTGTGACCTAACGATGCTAACCCTGCAAACCGTTTTTTATTTCGGTTTTTTTTCCGATTTTAATTCATTTTTAAAGTTTCTATGGATGTTTTGCCCACCCTGTATAACAGGGTCTAAATATTTTGATTTCTAGATAAAAAAATTGATAGAAATATCCATTTCTCTTCAATTAACTTCTGTATGAACTGTGCTGTTGAGAAGTATTAAAATGATCATGTTCGGCTTATTAACTTGAATAAAGTCAGATTATTGAGACAGAACAAAAGACTCTTATGGGAGTGAAGAAGCTCAAAGCCAGTATTAATCAATTTTATTTTATATATGTTTAATGAATTATGAAAATGGGAGTAAATAAATAATATGTATTGTATTGAAATAATGAAACATCGGGTATAAAGAAATGGTAAAGAAGTTAACTAATAGTGATCTAAGAATGTTAATGCCTTCCTTCCAAGTCATAAAAATAAAATATTCAAATTATTTTTATATTCATTGTGTATTTTTTCTTTAGAATTTTTTTTTGCAAAGCTTCAGAAAATGACAAACCAGACTCTGTTGATGGATATAATGAATGGGATGGCAATTTTGATGCAGCTAAATTTGGGTATTAAACTACTTTATACCCTTGTTTTTCATTTATGTATGTATAAAATTATGTATGTTAATTTTTTACTGCCTTTTTGAATTTTCTCTTTACTGCTAATTTTTAATTCATCAATTGAGAATTACAATAATTGAATGCAGATCAGTATGTAAACGTTGGAAAATTTCAATAGGCTGATCTACTTGTCAGATAGGTCAATTTATGCATTATTTTGTATTCATGTGTTGGCAGAAATAAGGTTTCCTTATCATTAAAGATATGAGTGTGAATCAATGTTTTTGGAAGAGAAAATCATGAAATTCAAAAAGAATTTTTTTTCATTTCAGTGTAATGAAATAAATAAGGTGAGAGAGATACTCATACAGTGATTTATACCACTTTCCTTCTTCATTTCTTGGTTCAAGCGTTTTATATATTTTATATTTCTTCCCCTTAGTTGCATTATATATACCTCGTCAAAGCATGATTCTGTGATATCCTGTTTATCTATCTATTTTTTAGCTGATAGTTTGATTTCTGCACAGGTTATGTATTTGTTCAGTACTGTGTGAGATTCAAATGACTGTAGTCTCTTTAGTTCCTTATTCAGTAGAAACTCTTTAATCTGAACACATTGTTAGGTTTTTTTGTTTTTTCCTAACACCTTTGATTTTTTTTTACCAAAACCATTTCCAACAGTTTTTTGTTGTCGCATTTTCATTTTGCATATATTTCTTTTTGTTTAAATGAAAACAACATAAAAACATTTTCAAAATATTCTTGTTTCAAATGGTAGTACATATCTATGGGTTGTAAATACAGCATGCAGATTAGAGTATTGCACAAGTTTGAGAAAGTGAAACTTTAAAAAAGTTTAAAGAATTGGCTGGCACAATGTGGAGCCAAAACACATGGTGATGCCAAATTCAATGTTTCTACCGTACATGAAAAATGTGTTATTGAATGTCAGAATTTCTATCTTTTTGTGATATATCAGCAGTATAATAAGTGTGAATTTAGAATACAAGGGTATTGAAGAAATATTTGGCATTGATAAAAACAAGCTGGTTGCTAAAAAATTTAAAGGTGGGAAATTACAAAATTTAGGTTTGGAATCAAGAAGAATCAATTCAGAAAGTGATAAAGGAACACTGAAAATTTCAAATGCAGTCAATTTGTGGTAAGTCGAACTCCGATAATTTGAATATATGTTTAAGTTTTCACTCAGCCCCAGAACTTTTTTCTTATTTTAATGTTAAAATTTTCCATTAACTTGAAGTTTTTTCCTTTAAGTTATAGTTTTTGGGAATGAAAGAAATTTTAAAAAATATTATTTTAGCAATAGAGAATTTAGAATTTAGCAATGCAATTTAGCACTTAGTAATATAATTTATCATTTAGCAATATAATTTATCATTTAGCAATAGAATTCACCATTTAGCAATAGAATTTAACAGATTCATTTGTCTGCTTGCAAAAAAGTGAATGACTTTCTCACAAAAGAAGGACAAAAGAGAGAGAGACAGTAAAAAATCACTGCATTTTGTCACATAAAATAATCTTGTATACACCTTATTTATAATTTGTTTCATTTATACATATATCATGTCGGAATATGTTTCCATAATACAGTATGTATGTCTAGTTTATTTCCAAATATTCTCGTTCAATAATTAAGTATGAATAAATTAGAATAACTTATCATTCAAATTTCTTCATCTCCAGTAGTTTGACATGTTTTACTGATACAGTATTCATAAATAGCCACTGTTACTTTAATAAATCTTTCTTTTTTCCCCACTCTGAAATCAGAATTTTTGATACGTCAAACTAACAATAACTTGAAGTTTTTGTCGGCTGCTGCACATTCAACTTATAGAGATTTGACTGCAATAAGTTGTTTCTTACTTAGTGTTTTGGACTATTGAACCATTGAAACTATGAAAGAGAGAGATTATGATTCTTTATCAAAATCCGTGAATAGATAGAAAACAACTATGAAATAACAGAAAATAAACAATGTGTTCAGTGTGATTCTAGCAAAAAATATCTTATAAGAATAAGTAAAGTGATTTATATATCAGTTGTAATAGTATGTAAATTATAAAAAGCAAATTACTAGAATTTTTTACATATTATTATTCATATATTCTTTGATTTGCTAATAATTTTTTTATAAAAAATATGAATCAATGCAATGTATCTCTAGTAGGCAAATTACTGCTTTAGATATGGAAACTTACGAAATAAATAATACTTGATCTATAATCCAGAAAATTCCCTAATCCAGAATCAGCCAGGTCCCAATGAGTCCTGATTAGAGATTTTCTACTGTATATTGAAATTTCTGGGATAATCTCTGGTCATTTATTTTGTAATGCTTCTTTGAACATTATAAATAAATGACATGTTCAGGCTTGTTTTGATAAGAATCAGTCATAACATGCTTTATTTTTAATTGCAGTGTTTCTCCTGTGCAAAAATCATTGTGGTATAATAATTTATTTTGTTCAATTTAATGTGATAATAACTTTCATAGAGATATATTAATTTCTTTATTCACTTAGAGCATTAGATCTGTCTGAATTTATTGATCATGTAGATGTTATGATGTCTGATTCCGCTCTCAAGTTTTCTATAGAATATGAGGTAAGCTGCATGTGTATCCAACTTTAGTTCAGATTCACTTTGCTTCAATGAAGAAAAAACATTCCTTCCATATTTATTTTTACCCATCTTCATTTTTGAAACAATTAAATTTTAGAAAGACATCACTCTATCCAGTTAATGCAACAGATATGGAAAACTGGCTCAATGAAGAGATAGTGGTGTTTAAGGGAAGGAAAATTCATCTCTGCCCTCACAGAGAGACTGCCTGGACGAGTGCTACCAACTAAGCTATGAAGACAGAATTCTATCCTCCTGGAACGTGATATATATATATATGCTGAATGGTTCCATGCAATGGAGGATGGCTACATTCTGCTAATAGCTTGCAAATGGCGTCAGAGCCACCACATAGATATGTACATGTAGAAAGATGTCACTCTCTCCGTTAATACAACACATACAGTAAACTGGCTGGATCAAGAGATATCAGTGTTTCAGGGAAGAAAAATTCATCTCTGCCCTCGCAGGGACTCAAACCCCAGTCTCATTTGAGTTCTCTATAATGAGAGACTGGGGTTTGAGCCCCCATGAGGGCAGAGATGAATTTTTCTTCCCTCACACTGATATCTCTTCATCCAGCCAATTTTCCACATTTGTTGTATTAACAGGGGAGAGTGATGTCTTTCTACATATTTGTCCCCATTTGGTGGCCCTGATGTCATTTGCGAGCTATTAGCAGAATGTTGCCACCATCCATTGCATGGAGCCATTCAGCATATATACATACACTCCAAGGGAGAGAATTCTGTCTTCATAGCTTAGTTGGTAAAGTACTCGCCTGGCAAACGAGAGAGACCAGGGTCCACGTCCCTGTGAGAGCAGAGATGAATTTTCTTTCTCTGAAACACCAATATCTCTTCATTTAGCCAAGTTTTACTGTTTATTTAATATTACATAATTACTAATGGTCTTGATAAATTATTTTACTTTGTGTAAAAACTTGCCTTTTTATCATTTTCTGAGAGAAGAGATAACACTGGTAAACAAAATTTCACTTTTTCATGTTTCTTTGATCAAATAGGGTCATTCTTATAGTATTTTTCCCACTGATTCCGAATCTGCTTTCAGAATTTGTGTGTCAGGCATAGTTTTTGAGCAACACACATTTAAAATTTTTAAAAATGTATATTTTTCGCATTTCTTTACAACTTAAAATAGCTTAAATTCTAATATTAATGGCAGTTCAAAAGGTGTTTTTACATGATTTTCTTCTGTATTTTGCAGCAGGAATATTTCTTTTTAATGTCCAACAGTAATCGGCCAGCATGTTTGGGCGCCACTTGCCTTGATAATGCGATTACATGATGGATATGTCCTGGTGGAATTGCTCACCGTGCTCGTCGCTGACATCACCTAGGTTTTCTAGGAAAAAATGCAAATGTGAATGAAGAAAATGTATCTTCAGTGACATGTTGCAACCAAGAGCTTTATAGTTCTGAAGTAATTCCTCCACAAGGTCCTTATATTTGTCTGTCTTGTTATTTCCAAGAAAGTTCTGGACTACTTTCTTGAATGACTCCCATGCTGGTGTTTCTTGCTCATTTAGGGTGGCATCAAACTCAGCATCGTTCATTAATTCTCGAATTTGAGGGCCAACGAATATGCATTCCTTGATTTTAGCACCACTGACCCATGGAAATTTGTTTTTTAGAAATCTAAAACCGTCGCCGTTTCAATTCATTCCTTTAACAAAATTTTTCATCGATCCCAGTTTAATGTGTAGAGGTGGCAGGTAGACTTTCTGAGGATCCATCAGGGGCTGACTAATGACATTTTTGGTTCCCGGAACGAGCTTTCTTCTTGGTGGCCATTGTTTTTTTAAATAATGGTTTTGTCTATCTCTGCTGTCCCACAAGCACAAGAAACAGCAAAATTTGGTATATCCTAGTTGAAGACAGAGTACAAGGGCAATAACTTTCAAATCTCCGCAGAAGTGTCAGGCATGTCTTTCATATTGAACTATCTGTAATAAAAATTTCATGTCTCCTTAATGTGGGCCCCGTAAGTGATGCGAATGGAGGGGTTTTCGTTACCATTGTGCAAAAGTACTGCTTTCAAGCTGGTTTTAGAGGAATCTATGAATAACCTCCACTCTAGGGGATTATACTGATGCCCCAATGCAACGTACAGAGCATCGACATCATTGCAATAGACTAAGTCGTCTTCCTTCGAAAAAAGGTACTCAAATTGCTTTTGTCGATGAGCAAACCGTGGACAGTTTGGTCAGGAATTCCCTAGAAAGGGTGAAAGGATCTCGTAATTCCCTTGTCTCCATGGCTAGCACATGATCAGAGGTATCTCAAAAGAATCTTGATGTACTATTCCATAATATTTAGTCAGATGAGGTAAGTTTTAATATTCATAATACCCATTATTAAGTTAAAAATGTTGATCTTCTAAGTATAGTGTATTAAGGCTGGTAAGGCTAACCCGCAACAATGGAAAATGCAATTGCAGAAAACTGGTGCCTGATGGATGATTTCTGACGACGGATTCAGAATCAGCATCGAAAAATACACAAGAAAGAGTACTCAGCATCCAAGAAACAAAAACCTTGTTTACCAGTGTAATATTGATACATATAGTTTCTTGTAGCATTTCCTTTCAAAGTTCATTTTAGTATTTTGATATAAATTTGCTCAGTAATTTCAAACTTCTAAATAAGTATAAAACTCAAAGTTTTCTTTACAAGAATTATATACATGTAAGAGATTAATAGAAACATATATACACTTAAACTTTAGACATAAAAGATACTTATAATAAAACTTTAGCAAAACTTATTGTACATTCATATTACTTTTTTTATCGATAATAATCATTTATGAATAGAACTTGAAAAAAAACAGCTCAAACTTACCATGCACTGCTGCAGAGACTGAAGAAAATAGACAAAAAAATCGTTGGATGAATGTTCTACCTTGTGAGTTTATTTTTTATGTTCTTTTTATTCTTATTCAACTAATTGATTTATAAATTATTGTTCAGTGAAGTTTGAAACACTTTCTCAATATCAGTTGAAAGTTCAAGCATGATTTCTGGTGTACATTAACTATAAAATTAATTAGAAATAAAATATTTAAAAATCACATATTTTTTCAATCAGGGCCATAACTATGTTTTTCGCCACCCGGGGCAAACATTATTTTGCTGCCCCACAACTTTAAAATTTGATAATTTTATAATGGTGTTCTTCGTTCCAGCTTAAAATTGCCGCCCCCCTAAATTTTGCTGCCGGGGCAGTTGGTCCCCTAGTTACGGCCCTGCCTTCAATAATGAAGTGTTACATTGCTGGCATCCCACACAATAAGTTTTACATTATGAGGTAGCATGTGATTACTTATTCTGCAGAAATTCAAACTTGGACATGATGTGATATTGGCCTGTTGATTTGATGATATTTGTCTATTGGACTGATGTGTCCAACATCACTGACATGTGAACTGATATTTGATTACTCTGATGTTTGATTGAGTGCAGAAGAATTGTATTGGCTTGTTTGACTGGATGTGTCAGGCTCTGATCAATGTCAGAAGTGATGTCAGGACAGGGCAGCAACTGGATGGTTGATCAGCAAGGCAAGCACACATTTTGGCGCCCCCTTGTAATGTTGAAACAGAAGTTAAAGGGTAAAATTTGCTCCCCCTCTGGTCTGGCACCTGGGACATGAGACCCACCTGCCTCCCTTCCCTAGTTGTGGCCCTGCACTAGGAAGATTATTTTTCGGACAATGGTCTAATATCCTCGAAGCTTCATATATTTCATTGTATGTGGGTCTTGAAAGCCTAAGACAATGTTTGAAAATGTTTTCTTACTACCATGTTTTAATAATATATGATTATTATTATTTATTATTATTTTGAACAATGTTATTTCTTCTTCCAGTTGATCATTCCAGAGTGAAACTATTGCCAATGGATGATGGGCCAGGATCTGATTATATTAATGCTAGTTATATTCCTGTATGTTAGAAATTAATAGTATCATTAGTAGTACATTCGAATGCATGTATTATGACTTTATATCTAAATATAATGTATCATTACAGGGTAATTGTGGTGAGAAGGAGTACATAGCAAGTCAAGGCCCTTTACCCATAACAGTCAATGATTTTTGGCGAATGATTTGGGAACAGAAAGTTGTAATGATAGTTATGCTAGCACAGTGTACTGAGCGAGGAAAGGTAAAAGTATTGCATGATCACAGGTGGATTTATGGCTTTGCCACCTGCAGGCTATTCAAATACACTACCACCCTTTACCCGTTCTAATTTAATGTTCTTTGATCTTGACCATCAATTACTAAAATTTGCCACTTTGAACTTGCTGCCATGGGCTATAGCCTGCTCAGCACCCCTGTAAACATTGCTCTGTGTACATGAATGCAACATATGTATTTACATACTAATTAAGAATGTTGACAAAAATTATTGTGAAAAAAATTTCAAAATAAAATTTGAATGTCTATATATAATGCAGTTTTCCATATGATTACATAGAATAATTATATTAAAATGAATAGAACCCTAAAAAACTCTAATAAAAATAAATAAAAACCTAAATACTTTTGAAATATGCACTCATTTAAAAATTTAATGACAAAAATAAAGTTAAAATTTATTGCACTGTTTTTTAAACAAATAAAATTAACATTTTCACTACATTCAGGTAATTTGTATTGAGTTATTAACATAAAATTCAACGTTATTGCTAATTTGAAAGAAATTATGCCTCCCCCTTTACCTCAATATTTGCTGTTGAAGAAATTCACATCAACATCATCAATGGCTATTAGTAAAATCAATAACTAATGCTGAAATTCCTCTGAAAAAGAAATAAAATCTTTTTTTTATTATCCTGATTCTTTCCAAAAATAAACTTTCTGGTATTCGAAGGATGTTCAAATATTGGAGAGTTTACCATTTTTGTACCAGAGGAAAACTCTTATGCAGGTTGATTCAAATTATTTATCCACAGAAGTCTCTTGCAACTGTTAAATTTTAGAAGTAACTAAGTACTTCAAATCAATGTTATCCGAGAAAATAATTTTGTAGAGTAATTTCACTTTTCTGTAAAATTTTAAAGGGTAGTTTTGTAAAAAGACAGGTATTTTTTAATGAAAAACAGAAAAATAAGTTTATTAAAAAAATTATCTAAAATTTGAAGGAGCAAAATTGAATTTTAGTGTGTGTGAATAATGCATTGAGATGCATATCAGTGAACACTGCTTCCAATTACAAAAAGTTTTCAAAAAAGTTTTCAGTTGTTTAAAATTTTATATTTTCTGTTTTTTACTTAAAGAATAAAAGAAATTACTTTTTTTTCTCAGACCCAGTGCTATAACTTCCAATTATCAAAATGAAGAAGTTATTCTAAAAAATCATTTATAAAAAAAATCCATAGTTTTAAAACTATGGATAACAATTTAGAACTAAAGTTTTTTAAAACTATGGATAACAATTTAGAACTAAAGTTTTTTAAAACTATGGATTTAAAATTATAATAAAGATGAAAAATTACCATGTTTTGCTGTTCTGTCAGTCTGTTGAACTCAACTTATTGATTTTTATTTTGATTAGATTATTACATTGTTTTTTTTAAAAAAAAGGTTTTCATCACTCTCTGGGTAAGGCACTTCTCATCATCTTGAACAAAATTATTTTGCATTATAGAAAAGTAACGTAGAACCTCGATTATCCAGGCTAATGATGGGGAAGGTGAACACTGGTAATCAAAAAACATAGTTAAACCACCAGGAGGAAAAAAAATGATTTAAAATAAAAAAAATTGGAGAAAAAGTATTTATGTATTTTACTTGTTTAAAATGACTATCCATTGTATATATTCATATTATCTATGTGAAAAAAACATATAAAAAATTAGTTTAATTGAAGGATAGCCACACTAGTAATATACTGGGTTTCATTGATGGCAGAAATACAGTAGAACCAAGGGCGTAGCCGGGGGGGGGGGACTTGGGGGTCTGGTCCCCCCCCCCGAAATGTGAGAAAATGACCGAAAAAAGGGAAAAAGATGGCCAAATCCATTGTTCTGTCACTTTGGTCCCCCCCCCCCGAAATGAAAGTTCTGGCTACGCCCCTGAGTAGAACCTCAGTTATCTGGGCTAATGTTGGGTAAGGTGATCACGGATAGCCAAAAAACACTGTTATTCTTTTCCTGTCAGCCATTTTGTGCAGTTATAAAATGTACTATGAGAATGGCACAAACAAGGAATAGCACTGGTCTAGCTGATGAGCCAAGCTGTCACATAGCCACATCCAAAGTTACACCATTCTTGTGCCTTATCCCTTATCTTTTAGTTGCAAAAAAGCAATACATTTTGACTAACTTTCTGGAATTTTCTGTAATTGGCTGTAAATCTTCAAGTGCTGACTGCCCCAGGACACTCACACAATTTCTGGTTCTTATATGTGCATATTGGGGCTGTTGTTTTAACTCATTAACATGGGAGTTCGATTCTGAGAATGGGAGGGGCAGTTCTGTGAAAGAATGGACACAATCCAGTTCTTCAAAATGGAAATGTTTCTTTTCATCACAACCTTCACAAAGTTTTACATAACCAATGAATAAAAAACATCCAACAACAACATGGATAGGGAAGAGCTGAACATGAAATTGGAATTTCCTTAGCATGGTTAATCGAGGTTCTGTATTTAAAATTATGAAAACTGAGAAGTGAAATGAAAAGGAAAAAACACTGTGTGGTGAATATATCTTTCGCAGATAGAAACGAATGCACAGGAAATTCAAACTCTATACCACTGGGGCACATGAGAAACACAAATGAAAGGTGGTTTCATTTTTTTTTGTTAAAATGACATTTAAATTTTTTACAGTATTTTTTACAACACTTTGGATTTAATTGATGTTTTTTGAATTTGCGAACCACACCCTCAATCATTGGCTACAAATGCTTCAACGTACAAATATCTCAAAATATTCTATTTAAAAATATTGAATTTTCTGAAATGACTTTTTGAAGTTGATTCTACATTTCATTAATTGGAAGTTATAGCACACAGGGCCTGTATAAAATGTTCATATATTTTCTTATTGATATATCTCCTCCAAAAACTTACAACAACACTTTAAGAAATCACATGTCATGAGAAAACTTTTTGTAATTGGAAGTAGAGGCGCTGACATGAAGAAAACATTGAGGGGGCTGAAAGTTGCCAGTCGTACCATATATACGAGACTCAAGCACATATGTAAGAGGAGGAGGGGTGCGCGCGCATTGCATTGTATATTCAGTAATTATTGAGAAGGGGCTCAACCACCCCTCACAAAACTTATTGAGGAGGGGAGGTGAAATAGCCTCAGCCCAAAGGTTACAGTGCTTATGATTGGAAGTATACTTGTAAAGTCAATAGTTAAGATAGTTCTGTGGACAAGAAATTTGAATCAGCCTGTATAACGATACTCAAAGGACTGCTAAAAAGAACTAATCATATTGTATGATATATTAACACTATTTCAAGTGTGCTAGCACCAGAGAATAATATTGCTGTATAGGCAATCATCATTATATAAGATATTGTAAAGGAATTTCACTGTGAAAGGAATTTTTTATGTTATAGAAAAAGTGTGAACAGTACTGGCCCTCAAAAGTTGGGGAAGATGAGTTTTATGGTGATCTCAAAGTTCATTTGGAATCAGAAAATGTACTTCCATCTTTTATCTATAGGGTACTTGAAGTTGATCTGGTAAGTTTGCATGGACTTTCAAAATTATACTTAGTAATATTTTTATGTGAGAATAGCATGTTTGAAAATTCATAAAAACCTTTATTCATAAACTCTTTAGGCTGAACATTTATACACATGTGTATCAAGTTCATATACATGTTTTATACATCATGTGAATAGGGTTCTAGGAAAAGATTTCTCAGACACATGCATTTTACTCGATGGCCGGATTTCGGTTGTCCAGAAAGTTCTGATGAACTAATTACTTTTGTGAAAGCTGTAAGAGAACACCATCCTCATGATGCAACTACACCAATTTTGATACATTGCAGGTAAATGTTTTTTACTTTATCAGAGGACAAACTACTGGCAAAATAACAGATCTTTATCATGTTGAAAATATATCTGTTTACCATGTTGAAAATATATCTGTTTACCATGTTAAAAGAGATGTTGCAAAATCATCATGTTATGAATTTAATTCTATTGAATCGGTACCAAATGAGTCAAATAACTGAAGTGATCTGTTATTTAGCTGTTGCGAAGTATTCACTATTTTTCCTGTAGACTTTTACATTACAAATGTTTGTATTTTAGTGCAGGAGTTGGACGTACTGGTACTTTTATAGCTGCTGATAGATTGTTCCATCAGGTTCAGAATAAACATCATGTTGATGTTTACAACACTGTTTTAGAATTAAGAAGGTACAGAGTAAAAATGGTGCAAACAGAGGTAAGATTAAAAAAATATATATTTCACAAAACATAACTGTTATTGTTTTCATTGAAATTTGTTGACAGAATGTAAATTTCAACAAAATTTCAGTTACTAAAACTTTGGAAAGGAGAAAGCATATCTAGAAAAACTATGTTTTATACAGTTTTACTTAGACTCACAGTATGATATTACTATGGGATAAGTCCAGTGGCAAAGTTCTGGCATTCATTCATTCAGTATGATATTACTTAGCTGACAATTCATAATGAAATCTGCGGGTTTAGCATATTTATTTGTTGAAATTGGATACTTTCTCGCAGACTTTATCACACTAAAAATACCTTTGTTTTACATTGCACATATTTATAAGATAGCAGTTTGTAATCTATCAAGTTTTCGATTTTGATTGTATTATGTTTTATGTTTAATTAGGTGCTGATGCTTTTTCCTTTTCCCATTTTTGTATGTATGATATGTATCTTGGTTGAGTAAAAGTGCTAGTCTTCAACAGCAATCAGAAATACGTGAATTTCATTCATATTCCTTATGCTCTTTAGTTACGTCTTTTTTTGTTTTTTCTTTACCTATAAGGACCAGTACATTTATATACATAAATGTCTCAAGGATGTTATTTTAGATATGAAGGCAAACAATACTTATGCCAAGTCGCAACTGAATGTGGTAAGAATTTTGAAATTTTTTATCCAATACATCAATTAAGGGCTTTGAAAATAATCAAAGTATACAAGATTTATGAACTCTGTAAATTGTGATACATCTTCATATACACATTTTTTTCAGTGCTAATAGTGAATTCATAACTTGAACTATCACTTTTCTATGTAAAATAAATTTGTTTTAACAATGCACCAATGAGGTTATAACAGTGTTATATATATATATATAGTTATTCTCTCTCCCCCCACACATTTACCAACGATATATAGTTTTCTAGTCATTTTTTATCTGTGGCTTCCCAGAATGATCTGTAAAAAGAAAAAATTCCAAGCACTAAACAGGCAAATATCATTTTCACTAGCTGGTCATCACGATGCCCCTGACTAAGGTTGTTGAGACCCCAAGGAGCTGTGACTCACACTTTGAGAACTACTGGAACATAGGATTAAGAAATTAATTTTCTGAAATTTTAAAATGTGAGGGAAAAGTCCATATTTTTTTTATTTCATAAAATTTCAACTTCTGCTATGATAAAAGTGTAGTTGCTCCACTATGTGATGAGAAAAATATTTCTAATACATTATATATATTAGAAAGTATATTGGTGTGTATATGTATTAGGAGTATATTATTATGTGTTAGGAATAAATATTAGTGAGTCTCTGTCAGAGTACAGGGACTTAAGGATACTGAAACTACTTGGATTCAGCTTGAAAACAAAAGGCGTCAAAAGCTTATTGTAGGGGTTTGTTATAATCCACTGAATAGGGAGCCAAACTACATCACCAAACTTCATAATGAAATTTCCTACATGTGTAAGCCTAAGAAGATTGTTATATTAGGGGATTTCAACTATCCAGGTATCATCAATTGGGAGAACCTTTCAACTAGAGATCAATATGTGAAAGAGACTTTATTAAATTGGTGCTTGATAGTTTTTGTATCAGCAGGTATCAGAAACCACTAGGAGTACTGCTATTTTGTATTTAGTTCTCACTAGTTCCGAGAATCTTGTTGAGCATGTTTTGGGGGGAACAAGTTTTCTTCTAGTGATCATTGTGTCATTAGTTTTCTCTGTGATTTTTCTTTGGGTAAAGGCGAATAATGATTCCTTGTTTTCAAAGAACCAACTTTGATTTTTGTGAGAGAAAGGGTAGCAGGAATTTTCAATGACCGATTGGGGTGACAAGTCATGGGAAGAATTTAGTACAAAGCTGTCCTCTGTTTTGCATGACGTCATACCCTTGTTTCATACAAAGCATATTTGTATATTGCGCCACCCTCAGGTGCACGGATAGCATGCAGAATCTTCATCTTTAAAAGAAAAAAGCATTCAGAAAGTATAAAAGTGGACAAGGTGACCTGTCATGGTTTACTGATAAAAAAAGGGCGTTGAAGAGATGGATAGTAAAAAAGAAGTTTAATCTAGGTTGGCAGATAACATTGGCACTGACCCAAAATCATTTTTCATGTATGTCAATAGTGGATATAAGGGAACAGTTGACCCCCCTCTCGTTAGAAGGGTGGGGCAGAGCATAATGAAAGCATGTGTAGTGCATTAAATGATTTTTCACTTCACTTTTTAATAGAGAAAATGATATTCAATGTATGGGTGTTACATGGGGCGATAAAATCATCAACAATATTCAAGTGGAAGATGTGGAGTAAATCTTCTAAAGAATGTATGTGCAAGCACAGCAAGGATCAGATGATGTTTATCCTTGGGTCCTTAAGGAATGTGCTAATGAATTTGTGGGGCCAGTCGCACAGATTTACAGGATTAGCATTGCTGAGGATATCGTCCCAAGGGACTGGAAGCTTGTTAATGTGGTGCTGATATTTAAAAAGGGTAATACAGAAGCCATGCCCAATTATCATCCAGTGAGCTTGATGTGCTCCCTGGTCCAACATGGGAGAAGCTCAAGAACTCTTGAAGCGTTTACATGAGATTGGAATTGTGACCTATAGGTCACAAAGGGTTATGATGAATGGGAAATTCTCTGATTGGACAAGTGATGCAAGCAAAGGAAGCATCCTTGGCCCCATATTTTTTTCACTTTTTATTGATATACTCGATCAGGGTATCAAAATTTGCAGATAATGTGAAGCTAATGGGGGTATTTGGGAATTAAAGCAATAGGGAGTTGTTCCAGATCAACTTAAACAAGATTGCAGCATGAGCAAATGAGTGGAGCATGACGTTTAGCATTACAAGTGCATGGTCACTCATTTTTGTTTGAACAGCCCACGTTTTACTTACAAGTTGAATTGTATCATTATCCTTGATGCAACAAGGGTCACAGATTTGGAAATTCTCAAAGACGAGTGGCTTCCATTTTCTGGACACTGTTCAGCAGTGTTCAAAAAGTGAATAGAATGCTCTGTTTCTTTTTCAGAAATGTCTCTTCGCATACTCCCAAAGTGATTCTTCTACTTTTCCAGGGCTTAGTTCGTCCTGGACAGGAGTGTGTTGTAAAGGTTTGGAGACCTTACCTACAGAGGGATATAGTTTTGGTTGAGGGGGGTGCAGAGAAGACCTCTTGTTGGTACACAAAGCTTGAGCTGAGCTATGAAGAGAGACCTGATTTCTTGAATACGTCTACATTGGAAGAACGGAGGTGTTGGGGAATATAATCGAAGTGCTCAAAATTTTAAATGGGATGGATAGGATGGACCATGAATTATTAATGCGGCATCAATCAACTACTTTGACAAGAGGACATCAGTATTGATTGGTAAAAAAAAAAAAGTATCAATTGGTAACCCCAGTAGCACACCGATATAGAATGAGATTTTGATACCATTCAACATATAAATGGCATACATTTGTCGAAGTAGTTTGACATAGAGAAATTTAGATTATTTCAAAAGAGACTAATTATCATACAAAATATTATCTTTCAAAATGAAATGCTGTAAAAATGAGAGTAAAACGGTTTTAGAGGGAAAAAAAGATATTTTGGCGTTTATTGAGTGAATACATTTTTACTATATCGTTCGATATCGGACATGTAAAAATTTCTGACATTCAATATTCATTCAGCATTACGATGTTGGACTGGAATTGGTACAATATCCTAATCATATCGTTGTGCTACTGGGGAAGGGACAACTCCAAGTTGTGATGTCACTGAAATTTTTTTTTTTGGGTTTTTAAAAAATGGAATTATGTACCCACAGAGGTAGAGTGAATTCTAACACAATTGACATATTTAAAAGAAATACGATAAACAAATTGGGGTAAATCAAGAAGCTATCCATACTTAGATAAGACAACCATAAATACATTTTTTGTGGGCAGTGTATTACGTTTTATCACGTATACATAGTTTTGGTTTTTATAATTGCACTTTTAATTGGGTTGCTGTATTTTAGAAATATGACATGAATATTTGTTATGGGCATCTTCTTCTCAGCAACCTCGTTGGGCATTTTGTCTGTTGTGGCCTTGTACAGTAAAATCTCCCAACAACAGCCACTAAGGGGATCGAGAAAATGTGGCCGCTATTGGGAGGTGGCAGTTATTGGGAGAGGTAGTTTTATTTCTGGAAAAAAGAAAGCAACTAAAATTTGTGACGAACGTACTTAGCATGTGAAATGACAATCCATTCTGTAATGACAATCCATGACAATCCATTCAGCCGCTGTGGTGGTCGAGTGGTTATAGTGCCGGACTCGTGATGCGAGAATCCGGGTTCGAACCCCACAGTGGTGGTCGGCTGAAGTTGGTTTTCTGTGGTTCCCAACTTCAAGGCGCAAATGCGAGCCGATCTCCCCGTTAAAAAGTCTCGCCACAGAGAGCAACAGTCCTACAACGGTAAATCATTCAACCATAACACTTCACTCATAGTTAATAAAACTGGGGGCAGATGACAGCACTACACATAACAAGCATTACACAGAAACAAACTTTACGTCAGGTTGCATTACACGTACACGCACATTCCCGCATGTACCGATTCGTTGGGGGGTTCCGCGGGGGGGGGGTGCATGTGTGGTGTAGCAGTAGTAGGTAGGGTCTTGGGGATCCATGATGTTCTTAAATCAGCTACCTCGTTGGGCAATTTGCCTGTTGTGGCGTTGTATTTGTATTTGTATTTGTATTTGTATTTGTATAATTACGATAGTTATATAATTTATTATTATTTTCATTATTAAAATATATAATTGTATTTTGATAATAATATAATAAATACAAATACAAAAATACAAATACAACACCACAACAGGCAAAATGCCCAACGAGGTGGCTGAGAAAAAGATGCTCATAATAAATATGGATGTCATATATTTCAAAAATACAGCAACCCAACTAAAACTGCAATTACAAGCAATATATATACATGATGAAATATTATACAATGCCCATAAGAATCCTTATGGTTGTCTTATTCTAAGTATGGACAACTTTTCAATTTACCCCAACATGTTTATCGTATTTCTTTTTAAATGTGTCAATTGTGTTACAATTTACTACCTCCAGGGGTAAGCTATTCCATTTATTAAAAACCCTATTAGAAAAAAGTTCCCTGAGACACCATAACCTCGCATTGTCACTTACCAATAGATACTGGTGTCCCCTTGTAAAAGCAGTCAATTGACGGTGTACTGCAATAATTCATGGTCTTTCTTATCCGTCCTGTTGAAAATTTTGAACACTTCGATCATATCTCCCAGACACCTGCGTTCATCCATTGTAAACATATTCAAAAAATGAAGTCTCTCTTCATAACTCAAGCCCTGTGTGCCAATAAGGACATGCGTAGCTCTTCTCTACACCCCTTCAACCAATTCTATGTCCCTCTGTAGGTATGGTCTCCAAAACCCTACAGCATACTCCAGCTCAGGACGAACCAAGCCTTGGAAAAGCGGAAGAATCACCTTAAGAGAACGCGAAGAGACCTTTTTGAAAATGAGACCAAGCATTCTATTTGCTTTTTTGACCACCGCTGAACAATGTTCAGAAAACCTAAGCCGCTCGAAAATTCCCAAATCAGTGACCCTAGTTGCATCCAAGATAGTGACACCATTCAACTTGTAAGAGAACCGTGGGTTGTTTAAACCAAAATGAGCGACCATGTACTTGTCTTAATTGATTAATGATCTACATCAGTATATGGCATTCTAAAATTCAGGCTTGCAATGCTCAGGTAGAACACAACAAGCGAGAAAAACTTATATGGACCAAGACGGTGTACCAGCAACCCCCAAATAGTTATTCATTCACATTGAACCTTGAACTAGACCAGTGTTTCCCAAAGTGAATGATATCAGCCCCTGGGGGCGATGGAATGATCCAAGGGGCTGCAGAAGCTATGGATTTAGTATAGGATCCTATGGGGATTGGCTTAAGTTGGGGACGATAAGAACAAAAATATGTTGAAGGAGGGGCACAATGGAACAAAAAGTTTGGGCAACTATGAACTAGACCTTTCTAGAGTCTAATCCAATAGTTGAAGACATAGGCGCTGACATACATTCTTTTTTAAAAAAAAGATCGACACATCCCTCTCAAAAAATTAATACCCTTTACATTTCTCTTTTACATTCTTTTCTATTCCTATTTGCAAGCACCATTTCTTTTGGATGGAACCACCCCTTCGACTAGGAAGTGCAGTGAACTTGTATATCCCTCTAGTAGATTGCTGACAACAGGTCTCTTCTGTTGTCCCCTATACTACCTCTTCAAAAATTTTTCCTCTCCACTTCCTTCAATACCCATCTAGTATTTGTACCCAAGAAAAGAAAGTATACATAATCTTTTTTTCCCCAAAAAGTTCGGGGAGCAAGAAAACTCCTTTTAAAATCAACTTGAAAATTATTTTTCTCATAGTGATATGCGTGTTTTTTCCCCTGACTCCCTGTCCAAAGTGGTCGTTATTCAGAAATCGTTGTTTGGAGGTGTCTTGTAATGTTAAGTCTATGGGACCCATCCAGTTCCAACAAAATGTGGCCGTTGTTTGGAGATTACCGTTGTTCGGAGGTGGCCATTAGAGGAGGTTTACTGTATTTGTATATTAGAGAAGAGTATAGACTAAACATCTATGCATGAAAATTTGAAAAGAATTGCATTGAACCACCTATAACTTATTCAAAATCAACCACAATATTTCTCAATGGTGAGCAAGCTGTTGTTGATAAAAAATCTGATCCTGAAAGTTTGAGTTTCCGGATAATCCGAGGCACTGAAAAATTTCAGATTTCCTTCTTGAGAGACTGAGAGACCCTCTTTTTTCCCTCCACTTCAAGAACGAAACTTCTTTAATTATTATTTTTCATTAATACCATATAGTATGTATATTATACAGTAATTTTGAGTTTGAAAGGGACCAGGCAGCTCCCAGTCCTATAATGGCTAATTGGTGTAATAAAATATTAGATTTCTTTGAATGGACATAGTCCATATATTAATTTTGGGGGATTGCTGAGAAAGAGGAGTAAGTTTGAATGTTTCCTTTGTAATAGTGGACAATGGCATTGTTCCCTAATTGCTTATGTAAAATCACTGGAAAGGCAGTTGAAAAGCTGTCAGTTTTTCAGCATCATTCACCATTAATCCCATCTCTAACTCTGCTCAGTCAATCTCTCCTTTTCGCATCCTTCATTTTTTGAAACAAATCGTATGGCATCTCTATATTTTATTCAAGAATAATAAATACAGTACAAGTATGCTAGTATTACTTTTGCTTGTCTTTTTTTAAGTAAAACTACCATTTAAAGTTTTTTTTATTGTTTTTTGGAAAATTTGAGTTTTTCGATAATTCGAGGTAGCCTCGATCACATCCACCTCAGATTATCGAGGCTCTACTGTATTCTGGTTGTCGTTGATAATTTTTCTGGCTGCCAGTGATATTTTATTTCATGACGTTTAGTATATATATCTCCGTAGTGGGAGTTATTTTGATCAAGAATAAACTCAACCTTTTTTTTATGAAACATTTATATATATAAAGTGTGAGAAAATGAGAAATATAATTTAAAACCAACCACCAGATGTGCATTTCTCACAAAGCATACAAGTTATGATTATATACTGTATAAATCTTTAGTACCAATGTTAACTAATGATGCATTTTGCTATAATCTCTGAAACGTCAAATACCTTTTTTGACACTTCTATCATTTGTTTATTTGTACTGATTAATATTGATATGCACTATATTGGTTACGATGAAAGATTTTTGAGATTTTCACAGACAAGAGGGTTTTTTCTGGGTTTTTTTTTGGATGAAGGAAAGTAGTTTTAACCAGAAGAATTGAGGTTCACACTAGTTGATGTGTTGACTGGAGAAAAAGACTGGCTTGGCATTAGACCTACTGAACATATGGAAGTAAAGATATCTGAAAAAGATGGAAAAATTCATTTATGAATAGTAATGGTTTGCAAACCATATATGTACATACTTTCATAAATACATTTGAACCATATATGTATATGTGTTGTATATATGTACAATGGAAGCATTGTGTTCTAACTGTGATCGCATACATTGCCAAAAAAGTATGCTTACTCATTTATGTGTAAATGTGTTGTCTTGTGCGATGTTGGCATATTTCATGAGACAGTATGTGAAATGCTATGGCATTATGTAAATTTTTCAAATGCCACAAATTGTGATAAAATAGTTATCAGAATGTTATTGAAAGATATCCGTACAAAATGTTTGTTTATTTGTGAATCTCCAAACCTCTATTTATTTATTTTTTGTTATTCTTCATTTCTGATGAATCTGATTACTCTTATGCCAATAATCATCCACAAAATTCTAATACTTTGGTGTTCCCTGTAAGTGTTAGTCTTCTTTTTTACACTCATTTTTTTGTGCAAGATATAGTTGATTTTTATTTTCAGCTTTCAAGATAAATCGCATACATTTTTCAACATGCATGACTAAATGTTTATTAAAATGTGAGAAGTTTATTTGAAAAAAAAGCTCAGTATATATATAACACTCCTGTAAGAAAGAACCATCATTCTTTCTGTAACAACCCCTTGGGGAGTTAGCTTCTTCATAGAGGAAATAATAATATATGAGGAAAAATTCTAAAACAAAAAGAAAAATTTGTGCCATAGGGAGATTATCCTTTATAGAGGTATATTTCTAAAGATATCCGAGTGCTGAAATATAGTGGATATTTTATACATTTTAAATTATATGTTCGTGAGTGAAAATAATCATGTTTCTATCTGTGATGAATCAAAAGATCTTATTGATTGTTATATATATATAAATATATGTTATCTAATGATGTTGAAGACCAATGTATCATTAGATGCAAACACATTTTCAATTTTAAACTGAAGTTGAAATTAAAGAATTTTTTTCATTATTTTGACTGTTTTCCTTTTTCAAAATGTGAATTTTTTTGTTGAAAATTAAAGAATTAATTAATATTTAGTGTTGGCTAAATGCTGTGGGCAGGGCAGCAACTAGGTACTTTGTTAGTGAGGGAAAGTACACATCTTGTAAGTTAAAGGGTGAATTCAGCGCTCCCTCTGCTCCAGCGCCAGGAGCATCAGGCCAGCCTGCTCTCCACCCTAGTTGTGGCTCTGGCTGGCTATTAGGGCTGTCTTGAAAGCATCATCAGCTACAACACAGATTTTGGCACTCCCATGTAATGTAGCAGGCAGGGCCGCAACTAGATGCTTGGACATCCGAGGCAAGCGTGCATTTTGATGCCCCCTTGTAATGTTGAAAGAGAGGTTTCAGAATGAAATTTGTGCCTCCTCGGTCTAGCACTCAGGGCATGAGAGCCGCCTGCTCCCCCCCCCTAGTTGCGGCCCTGATAGCAGAAACAGTTGAAGACTGTGCCCCCTCTAGTTCAGCGCTCGAGGCATCAGGAACACCTGTTCTTTCGTGTCTGCATGAAGTTCTAGTTGAACATCCAACACCCATAGGTCTAAAACCCGCATCCCGATACCCCTGTGAATAAGATTTTTTTTTTACCCTATGAATGGGAATTTTTTTTACAAATTTTTTTCATGATTTTTATGTTACAAATCATAATTTTTATTTCTAAATTTAAAATCTATTAAAAAAGAGAAATGTCTCAAATTAAAATTTTTGTCTTCAAATAATTTTTAAAAATTTTTTTTAAAAATTGTTCATTTAAATGAACAATTCTATATATATTTTGGACACTTCATCTTTTTCTTTAAACAGATTTTGAAATTACTCGAAATGTTTTGAATTTTAAATTCGAAATATATTTTCAAATATATATATTGTAGAGATTAATTTTTATAATTCTTGCTTATCTTCCTGAAATTAGGTAGCATCTGTTTATATGTAAGCACCCCATTTATGTTACACCATTACACCTGGCCTAAATAAAACACGGCCCTTTAACTCATAGGAGGATATAGACTTTAGTCTGGGGGCGGGGGCACAATGATGGCAATTCATATATACACATACATTAGCAGGGCTGCAACTAGGGGGGGGGGGAAGCAGGCGGGTCTGGTGCTCCGGGCGCTGAACCAGAAGGGGGCGCCGAATTCACTCTTTACCTGCTGCTTCTACATTACAAGGGGCGCCAAAATGCCTTCTTGCCCCGGGTGACAAAATATCTAGTTGCGGCCCTGTACATCAGACTACCTTTGACATGCCCTTCCCGTATCGCTGCCTATGCTTTAACCACTAATGCAATGTGAAAAGCTCTGATAGATCCGGAATTTTTTTTTGAATGTATACTCTCATTAGTGTATAATTTAGACTACATTACCAACACCAGCTACAGATCTTCACTCGGTGGTGCCATCTAACAAACATTTGGAACAATTGCGAAAAATATTTTACCTTTTCCATTCCTATATGTATATATAGATGGCGCAAATACTCCGCAATACCCGTTGTAGAACGTTCGACGACTTTAGTATGGTGTGAAATTAGATTGAATGAGAGAGAAAGAACGTGCAAAAAAAAGAATTTTGAATTTTCAATTTATGACCAATATTTAAGTTATTCGTAATACTACAACAATAGAAAGAAAATTTTCCTCTAAATCACTAGGATTCAACTAGTGTTAATAAACTTTAACATTGATTATCTCAAAAGTATAATTTATTGACTTGATCCACTTTAGCTCTGAACGCCTTATATATGCATATACTCCACAGCAGGTGCGGATCCAAAGGGGGAGATTGCTCTTCCCATTATCCATGGTCGTCAAGTTATTGGAAATATTTACGGGGCTCAACAATATTGGGGGGGGGGGGGAAAGGGGCAGGGTCGTTTTAGGAGCATCATAGGCTCTTGGCGAAGTGATTTTTCCAGAGACCCCCCTACCAATGCTTGCCTAACAATTTACATGCTTACTCTCGAAAATTTAATCCAAATCAGAATTTTATGATGCCCATGGCCCGTGCACGGGTGAGCCCACACGTTAAAACGGGGGGGGGGGAATCTCGAACTCAATATTTATGTAAATATTATGGAGATGATGGAAAGTAATAGGGCGGGGCGAGTGAGCTCGGACCGATTGGCCCAAGCGCGGATCTATGGGGGGGGGGGGGGCACCCCCATGCGAAATATGAAATATTTCCCCCAATGCGATAATTCATGAAATTTTCGTAACTTCTACATGATAGTATTTCGTTCAATCAATCCGTTGAATATTACCTGTATCAACGTTTTTAATTAGATAACAAACTCAAGAAAACTTCAACTAAAAAACGGGAAAATCGGAACGGAGAAAAAATGAGGACTGTCCCGGAAAATACGGAACAAAATGCGAAATAATGCAAAATTATTCATGACAATTTGTGTAGATTTGACAATTTGACTCTAGATCCTCCCCGTATGGACCGAACACAAGTTTACGCCTATTCCCAGGGGCGCAACTGGGGAGGGGGTGGCAGGCGGGTCTGGTGGCCCAGCCGCCGGACCAGAGGGACGCAAATTACACCTTCAAACCTCTCTTTAAATATTATTAGGGGGCCGCCAAAATGCATGCTTGCTCCTGCTTACTAAGCATCTAGTTTGCGGCCCTGCGTAGGCCAACAGGCAGATTTTGTAAAACACAATTCGTCACCCTATGCTCCTCCCACATTCTGCAGCTGAGCCCTAAGCTGAGATCTTTGAGGCCTCTCTACAATGAATTTATAGTGTGGAAAAAAAGTTAACTCTAAACGGGGCCTGAGTCAGCCGAGACCCCCAACGGCAGGGCTGACAGGTCTCTAGCCCTGCCGTTGGGGACCAGGAGTCCTCCCTCCTGACACATAGCTCTAAATCCGCGCCTGATATATATATATATAGGGTTGCAATTTGTTTTACAGTAGGCTTTCGATAATCCGGCAAATATCCCACCAAGGTGTGGCGGATTACCGAAATCATCTAACAGAGCACCAAAACCTAGCAAATTTTCAGTGAAGATTGGATTTGGGGTTTCCAATCGGGATTTAATCTAATGCCTTTTAAATCAACGTATATACGTACCAATGATGGTATGATTGGTAAATCTATGTATGCATTGGCGTACGCAGGGGGGGGGGGGCGGGGGTTGGTGTTCTAACACCCCCTTGAGCCAAGATTATAGTGTTATTTTGCAGGAAAAACGTAAACCCCCCTTAGAAGGAAAAAAATCCGAACCCCCCCCCCCCCACCCTCCTCGAGAAAATTCTGCGTACGCCTATGTATGTATGATGGTCGGTTTGATGATCGATCTGATTCCGAGAGAGTTTCTGGCTATATCATTCAAAAGTTCCGAGACACACAGGTTGAGAATCATAACCTAGTCTGACTTTTAATAGAATTTCATCTCCAAAATATCTTGCGGTGCTCTTGAAAAATCTCACTCCCCTATGAGGTGTGGGCATATCGTTTGTGTATATTTTCTGTAATTAGACATCGTTAGAGATTCTCTCGCTTGGTGTTAGATGGCGCCATCAGTTGCACACGTGAGCATGAAAATCGAAGGACGTGAAAATTCATGGAACGCACTCCTCTTGTCAGGCGAGCGTTTTTTTTATAGAGTATGTCTGAGAGAGTTTCGTTTCAGACGCACCTTATTATCAACATGGATCGCATTGGCAGTGATACAGTTGTTTTTTATGCTTACATACGAAGCCGTACATAGGCGGAGATAGACTTGGAAGTCTGGGGGGGGGGCATGGTCATTATTGCTGGGGGGGGGGCAAGATGGTAATGATGTCACTTCATATATACATATGTACATTAGATCAGTCGACTCCACCTTTGACGCTGGGGGGTATCTCCGCCGATGAAGCCGTAGTAGGAGGGAGGAACCAGGAGGGAACGTGGCACAGGTCTTTTCTTCGACACCCCTTACTTGTATCTTCATTGAGACAGAGCGGTGGGCCATGATCTGGTTAGGATGAGAGTCTCACTCCCTCTGAAAATGTTTGAAAATGACAGATATGTACACAGAGTGTCCTGTAAGTTCTAATGCGGCCTTCATCTCATCAACCGTTCATCGTAGAGGTATGGTTCTAATTTGCAAAATATTCCAAATGTGTTCAGGAATCACCCTGAACTAGTTTCGAGAGTGAAAATACAGCGTGTCATAAAAAAAATCTAAACCTTCCCCCGTCGTATAATTTCGTCATTCCACCGTGGTCTAATTTCCAATTAGAACGTTGTTGCCCTGCAGAAAATCAAAAATAAATAAATAAATAAAAATTTAAAAAAAGAAAGTGCAGTATTCGCTTAAGTATATTTGAACTTCTCAAATCGGCAAAGTTGGGAAAAAGGAGCATAAATGAGGAAAAGAAGAATTTTCCGTTAGTTTATGCTGTTCTTTCCTAACTTTTCTACGATTTTTGAATTCGAATTTCTGAGCGAATATTGCATTTAGAAATACAGAATTTATTTGTTGACCTCAGGAGAGACAAGGAAACAATTTTTTAATTGGAAGTTAGAGGACGGGAGGGGGACCGTATAAAAATTTGTATTTTTTTTTATTTTATGACGCACTGTGTATTTTCAGTCTCGAAACTGGCACAGAGTGATTCCTTAACACGTTGTGAGCATTCTTTAAATTAGAAACATACCTCTACACGAACGGTTGATGAGATAAAAACCGCATTTGGACTTACAGGACACCCTGTATATGAAATAATACACATAAGTGTATTGCTTCATCACCTAACACCCCCCCCCCCCCGAAATGTCAGTGTTTTTCCCCTCCGAAATAAATTTCTAACTATGGGCCTGCTGTACATACGTACTGTAATTATGTATTAGGAAAAACCCCCGGAATATATTCTAGACCAGTGGTTCTCAACCGGGGGCCATATGGCCCCAGAGGGCCCTAGGATATTCCAGGGTGCCACGAATGAAAATCTCGCAAAAGGGGAGCCACGGCTACTGATACGGGGGTCATGAAGAGAGAGAGAAGTTTGTGAAATTAAATTTTTTTTAGTCACTCTGACTAAAAAAATTTAATTTCAAACAAAATGTGTGTGTGCATAGAATATCTTTTTCGCAATTTTTTCCCTATTCAAGTAACATTTACATGAGGAAGGAAATAAAAAAAAGTGGTTCATGTAATCTCGGTGGATTTACGACTTGGGGGTGATACTAGACCCTGACACAAACTATAGAAGAGGTTTAAGCAAAGTAGAGTAACTGTAAAGACAGAAAATTGTGTGTTCGAAGACTTTTCATTCAAAGAGGGCTGTCATAAAAGAATGTCAATGAATGGTCAACAAATCTTTGTCTGCTTTCTTTGAGTGCTGATAGTAAATATAATCCAAGAAGTAGATGGGTGAAAAATGAAAGCTTGGGTTAAAAAAAACCCATCGTTTTTTTCATGCAATTACAGATGGATAGCGATCTAGTTTAGCACAAAGCCATATTCAGCCGGCACTGGGTGGTCTGATGGGGGAATATATTTATAAAAATCGAATAAAGAATGATTGCTCTGGGGTATTTCTTATGAATTTTGAGAGTCATTTGGTTTGCTGATTGGTTTCTATAAGCAATCCAAGCAGATAATGTATTGGGACTTCCTCTAAGATTGACACCACATCTTTAAAGTTTTTTAATCGATACTGTAATGTTTCCTATTAACTGCCCTACTACTGGCCTGCAACATCCCAAATAATTTCAATGCAATTTTCCTATCCTGCAAGAGCAATGTTGTGGACATTAGAAAAAAAGTTCTAAAAGGGCGTATGACCACATTTAAAGCAATTTAAATCCGTTTATTTGAGACTCACTGCGCGTCTGCTGATTTCTCAGAAAAGTGCAATAAATTCGCACGTTTGTTTTCACTTTGAAATGTCCATAACTGGCTCAATGCGTCTCTTTGTATCTGTCAACCTAAAATATATGGTTTTTAGTGTTGCGAAACCAATTCAGCGACGCGTTTTCACAATCTGCAAAAACTGCGTAGATTTGATAGTTGGAAATTATGTCTAAATGCCAAAGATTTGGAGTTCGAATCAAAATGAAAATGTCAAATAATTGAAATTGTGCTTCGTATAAATGAAATATTTTAATATTGAAAGCTATATATAGAGATTAATCGTGACCGTAGTCAAACGTCTCATAAATGTGAAATTTTGCCATAAAACTGAGAGTGAGACGCGAATCCCCTTGCGCACAAATGTAATTTCGAGGCATTTACGCACAACCAAGCTCCTCTTGGCCATTTTTCTTTTTTTCTCCCAACCCTTTCTTCTTTTTATTTCCCTCCTAATTTTATAAAAGTAAAAAGGACATAATCATTATAAAAAGAACTGTTTTCAGATCAAATTGTCGAAGTTCAATTACTTAACTGCAAAAATGTCAGATTTTTTTGGGGGGAAATACAGTCAAACCCCATTATAATGAACTCCAAGAGACCGGAGAAATCACTTCGTAATAACGAAATTTCGTTACAAAGGAATTAAAGATTTTTATATTGTTCCTATGTAAACTTATCCGGGGGATTAGAAAAGTTTTCTTTAAAACGATATTTTTTCCCTTATAACGGTAATCGTTAAAACGAGAGTCGACTGTATTTCGTCTCAAACTATTTTTTACGTGTATATGCAGTAGTCTTAGAGACATACCCAACTAGAAAAAGTATCCAAATCACGTGTCCAACTCAGATATGTCATTCATGTTGTGAGGGGTTGTACAGTTATAAAATAAAAATAAAAACAACTTTTTATACCGTCACCGTGTGCCAAAGAACCCAATTAAGAAGTTGTTGCTCTGTCTTTTTGCAATGCCAACTAAAATAATTTCACGTTTCTAAGTGCAATATTCACCGGGATATGCGAATTCGAAAAATTGAGGAAATTTGGGAAAAAAAAGCATTAAATGAGGGTAAAATGGTTTCCCAGCTTTTAATGCTGTTTTTTTCCAACTTTCTTTGAATATATAGGTGAATATTGTCCTTAGTTATTTTAGTGTCCTTATTTTTGTCCTTATTATTATTTATAAACGTTTTTTTGGAGACAGGGTAACAACTTTCCAATTGGGTTTTGGGGCACAGGTTGACCGCATAAAGAGTTAACATTTTTATTTTAATAACTATGTAACCCCTGACAACATGAATCAAATATCTGAGCACTACACATTATTTGGGTAATTTTTCCAACTGGAAGGTATGTCTCTAGGACCAATGGTTCGGCAGTAAAATGCCATATGCCCCGTTACCTATGTGCCCTGTATATATAATATAGTACGGACTGATATGTGGAATATTGTGTTGTGTTTAAGCCAACTCGCACGTTGCTTCGTTCGCCTGCGAGAGAGCGGCTACATTATGAACCAAAAAGCCACTTGTGAAGGTAGCTTGTCATCGAACGAAATATCAGATTTTCACCGCATCGAAATTGAGTCAACAAACGGATGATTTTCTTGTTCGAAAATCTGATTATTTATATATTTTTTCCGATGGGCTTGAAATCCTGATAATGTATCATTATTATGTTCACATGAACAGTTTTGTCACTGCGTACATGATTTCTCTGGAATGAATGGTTCAAACAAATATTAAAAAAAATTTCACACGTATTTTAGTTCATTTTTTTAAGTTCATAGTAGAACTACAACATGAACCTATATCCTTGATACATGCATTATTGTTGAAAACGATGTGAAAGGTTGAACTTTTAAATTGTGATTCATTTGTGTGGCTACTCCCTCATTATATACTACTTTTATCCGCATGAAGGGAATAAAATCAACAAAACTGCTTGCTACCACTTTTTGTGATTTTTATCATTATAAGAATGCTTATTTTGGAAGCTATAACTGACATTTCTCAATGAAACCATAATCATTTGAATAAAAAAAGAACTAATTTGGAAGTAACACAAATTTCATCCAGTACAGTAACTTGATATTGTGCCGTCTTCAAGCGCAGAGTTTACATTGATTGAAAATAATTTATTCTATTTTTTTACTGTATTCTATTATGTTTATTTTACTTTTTCGTTATTTTCATAAATTAAACATTAATCAAATTAAATTCAAACATATTTATACTTCAGACAATTTTTGAATAACTATCTTCTAATGGGAAAAAGGGGGGGGGGTGGAAGGAGGAGTAGGAAATTATTTGTGTTCGCAAGGGGGGCCACAGGAATGAGAAATGGTTGAAAGAGGGGGGCATTGACAAAAAAAAGGTTGAGAACCACTGTTCTAGACCAAAAACCAGACGCTAATGATCTCCTTGGAGATATTTCAGGGAGGTCCGTGAGCTTCAATAAGAAAACAATTTATTGATTTTTCCACATTGTTGTATGCTGAATATAATTCTGTGTGAAGGGATTCGCTGAATTCATTTTATTGGCACAAGAGGTCTGTGGCCTTCACCTTAGCTTGATGAATTTTGCGAATTTATCACATTTGCTGATGATTATGTAATAACCCCCAGCTCGTATTGGCAAGTATGATAAATCGTCAGCGAATTACTTAAATTTACCGGACATTTTGCTCTAACCTCAGTCTATGATAATGAACTCGATCGGTAATGCTGATCATGTTCAAAAATGTTGATAAATGTGACGATAGCTGACATTATAAGATTGATAATAATTTATATCTTTTCATCCTTATAACGCTTATTTTTATCAAAATTAAATTTTTATGGCAAAATGTATGTGTAATGCACCCATCACGTACTGATAGGTGGTTGAATTTAAGTGATATTTCCGCATGTGATTTCTTCCATATTTGTCAACTTCATTCTCGAATTATGTATAATCACCGGTAAAAGTATATTAAATGTAAGAAAATTTATCAAACTTATCTAGACGATTATGTCGAAAACCAGCTAATACATAGACAATCATTGGTCTATCACATTTTACTAACCTGGCATTTTTACGTCCAGCACCCTTAGATATAACTCAGCTCCCTCGAAATAGCGCTTCTCTGTTATATGTTAATATCAACTGAATCGCATAAAATTGTTGTTAGCACCTTCTGTAAAACATTAAATTAACTAAAATTGACGATATAAAATTCTTCAGAGAGCACGCACCATTATGAGAAGTCACCCGTGTTTAGCTTCTCGGTCCGTGTTCAAGATTTTAGATCAAGAATGAAATTTTAGCTCATTACTAAATTCTATAATACGAAATTTATAATTTGATTTGTAATTTAACATGTATAACGTGACATTTCTTGAGTTGAGAACAACCTAACCTAACCTAATACAGGGTGGGCAAAAAGTCCGTAGAAACTTTAAAAATTAATAAAAACCGGAAAAATAACCGAAATAAAAAACAGTTTGCAAGGTTAGCATCGTTAAGTCACGAAAATTTTTCCAAGACAGGAAAAAAAACAAATAATTCAAAAAGAGCCGATAGGTGGCACTGATACTAGCGACTTTGTGGAAATAAGCAAATGAGACGGTTATAAGAACTTGCGCTCCTAATGCATGATCAGTTCACCATTGTAAACCGTGTATGTGGACCTGTTGCACTCTACCGTTGCTGGATTTGTGACTCGATTGCAATGTGTGATCCCCTGTGGTGGTGGTCATGTGGCCCTCCTCACACGGGGAAACTAAAATCGAGCTCGAGTTGCCTCAACTTGAAAGTTGAGTTGACCTAAACGAGTCGAGTTGCCCGTTCTTGCAACCCCTTGCAACACAAATGACGTATCTGAGTTGACGTATCGTCAGTAAAATGCGGCAAGAGGAATTAAGTAGTCACCCTGTATATATATATATATATACATATATACTATATACTGTGTATATATATTGTGTATCATAATACTGTGAAACTTCGATATCACGATACTCTGCGGACAGAGAAAAAATATCGTTGTAGAGGGGTTATCACATTATCCAAGGATGATGTCACTCTCCGCTATCCATGCGAATGTTTTTAACAGCTGGCTGATTCGTTGATATATTTAGGAAAGCGAAAAAATTCAACTGCCCTTCCGGGAATGGGAACCACTAGACTACAAAGGCAACGAATATCTCACTCCTTCCTTGGAGCTCGTGTGCACTAAACGAGACCGTACATGGACCGTCGGGCCAAAGCTCGCTATTTTTGACACTGCCACCAGATGGCGACTTAATCCGAGGATGATGTCATTCTCCGCTATCCATACGAAGGTTTTTAACAGCTGGGTGATGCGAAGATATATTTAGGAAAGAGCGAAAATTCAACTGCCCTTGGAGGGGAATCTAGCAGGGATTTGTTGTCTTTGTACTCAAGTGTTCTAAGTCTCTCACCCGGCAAATGAGAGGACGTGGGTTCGAATCACCGCAAGGGCAGTTTAAAATTTTCTTTTTTTCTAAATTTATCATCGCATCAGCCAACTGTTAAAAACATTCATATGGATAACGAGAGTGACATCATCCTTGGATAAGTTGTCATCTGGTGACAGTGTCAGCAATTGTGAGCTGTGGTCTGAGTTAGGTCACCGCCACCTGTAGAAACAGGCCCCAGCACTAGGCTTGTGACGTCACTGAAGAAGGTCATCTCACCTATAGTCATTGAATATACTACAAAAAAGGGGTAAAGATACCGCATGCGCGGCCTGCTATACCCAATGGCTATAGGTGAAATGGCCTTCTTCAGTGACGTCACGAGCTTCGTGCGGAGGCAACACCTGCTATAGCAGAAAGCCTTCGCACGAGGCGCGTGACTTCACTAAAGTTGTCCATTTCACCTGTATTCATTGGATATGGCAGGCCGACGTATGCGAAATCGTCACCTTTTTTTGCATTATATCCAATGACTATATGTGAAATGGACAACTTTAATGACGTCACGAGCTTCGCGCGGAGGCCTTCCTCTATAGATGGTGTCGGTTAGGCCCGGTTGTCTATGTACTGTCCCGTTTAGTGCACGCAAGCTCTAAGGAAAGGCTGAGGTTCGTTGCCTTTGTAGTCTAGTGGTGTAGGCCACTCACCCGGCAAGTGAGAGGATGTGGGTTCGATTTCCTGCAAGGGGAGTTGAATTTTCTTTATTTCCCAAATTCCTCTTCGCATATCAACCAGCTGTTAAAACATTCGTAGGGTTATCATTATAGGTAGCATTTTATCAATAGGCGCCGCCAAATTTATATTGTGGTGAGCATGTCTTCTTCATTGACGTTGTTGGTACCACCATAAAATGCATTTACAAGTATTTATTCGGAACAAAAAATTCAATTTGATGAGTTGATTAATAAAATTCACACAGTTAGGTGTTCCATACTCTTAAGTGGTCTTGTGTACCACATAGCTTCGTGGTGGCACAGTGGATTCACGGCATTTGCGGAGGGTAGGTAGTGCAAAATACCGATGTTATTAAACACCCTCGAAAAAATAAAATCTGCTGAAGAATTTAAAAATTATATTGACGGTGATTTTTTGATTGAGGTATAAAAATATCGTTCTTTATCACAGTGAAGGATATCTTTGTATCGAGAGATTTTTAACATTAGATTCTAGCCAATTCCAAACAAGATTTGAAAAAAATATCGTTTTAGAGAAATTTATCGTTATATTGAGTATCGTTGTAGCGAGGTTTCACTGTATGACTCTTTTGTCATCTGGAGCGATTTCTTTCAAGATACCGGCAGTTTTGTTCGGCATAAGCAAACAATAGGCCACAAAAATTCAACTAATTCAACCTCGGATGCGTTTACAACTAAATATACAGTCGGAGGTCATCAGAAGGGCATGAGAAATAGCGCCTGCGTTTTGTTGCCTCGTGCTTTCATAATGAAGGAAAGTTCCCCAAGGGGAAGTTATAGGACTTTTTCATATTATATTATATAGAGAAAGAGGGGAAGCTTCATTAGACGGTTTTAGCTGAACTTACTCACTTTGCTATATAAGTAAGAGGAAGGGAATAGATTTCCATAAAGCAAAGTCGTTAAAAATGGATAGGCTTCAACCTTCCCCCCCTACCCCCCATTTATACCCGGGGGTTACATAGACGGTCCCTTTACTCTTATTAACCTCTGGTGGTACTTTTCACGCCTACTCGTTTAAGCCAGCCGCATGTCAGTATAGTACTGGATAAATAAGCTCGGTATATATCGCTATCCATCATATTATTTTCAATTTTTCATTACCACGAGTTGGCCTTGAGTGGATACTCTCGTTCTTCCCAAAGCGTATTCACATGCACGCGTCCCGATCTTTATCAGTACACGATGCGGCAATAATATAACACATTAATCCAACAGTATCCAAACAAGAAGATGGATACTGTATTAGAGAGTGTTTCTCTATGCGTTGGAATTTCCGATAACAGAAAGAAGCTAAGACTAAGAAAAATGGCGTGAACAAAGTTGAAGTTTCTTTATGATGTGATGCCAGCGTTACGTTTATCTATCTTATTTTTTACAGGTGGAAATTTTTACTATTCAATCTACGATTGCTAAAGAGCTTGGGGAAACTTCCGCAAGGCATTCTCGACGATCCGGATGCACATATCTTTTCATTCTTCAAAAGCATTGATACGCTTTTCAATGAATAAATCTATTATAACAAGCCCATTTTAATGCCGAATTTCATAACTACAGAGGAGGTACCGAAATCATAGTTTTAATCAATGACCGTCCAGGAGGTCTGTTGATGCGCTGGACTTGAAATCCAAAGCGAAAGAAAACGAAAGCTTCCTTTAGAATTTTGGCTGGATAGTGTACACACACATAGCAATTTATCATATTAATTGATCGTGTGCCAATCTATCTGTCCTGGAATTCCTAAGCAATAAGCGACGTAGAGGACTGATTTTTGCTTCGGAACTTGGTAAACCAGAAGGACCCTCGAAGCCGATCAATCTTTTGCGAAAGGCACGTGCCACATTACGTATACCTTTTAGTCGTATTCCTAGCATTGGACCTTATCATATTTTTTAAGGTAGTTGTTGCTTCAATAACAAGGCGTCGAGGGGTTGAGAAGACTAATCGATAACTATTACGAAGAGTCTTTTTAAAGAAAACAAAAAGATAAGCGAGCTCCTTGTACTTGCATGGAATCAAAAACTTAATAAGTCTGTGAGGAGAATTTATAATTAGATGCGAATTAGTTGATTTCCTTTAGCTGAGCTTCAGAAATCAACAAAATGAGTATTCGTAATTATTCTGCACCATGGATGTAAGAGATTCGTAAGACCAACTGATATTTTAGGACATATATACCTGCGGGTCAAATGTGGCGCTCGGATTCATCTGATGTGGCCCACAATTTCAAACCTAGTTTTGTAAAAATGAACTAAGTCGTACATTTACAAGTGATTTAACTGATCCACGGTGGAGTTCCACATCACTTAAATGGTCACGCCACATTTCCCGATCATTTAAGAAACCGCGGCATATTTAATGATCACTTGAGTGACTTGCGACACCGTTACAGAGCACTTAAGCTGCATGTGGTGCGGTTCCACGTGATTCAACTTACTGTGGCACAGCTCCAGATCACTCAAGCACACACACACACACACACACAGTTGGTGACGCAATTATAGATCACTATAATTGCGTGAACCGCGATATATTTATAGATCGCTTAAGTGACCTGCGGCACAGTTTCAGAGCGCAGTTCAGTTCGCGTACAGTTCCATATCACTTATGTTTCCCGCAACACAGTTCCAGATCACTTAGGGTGATATTCACCGACATGGTTTAAACCTGTAGTTACAATTTTTGGATAAGAGATCAACATAGATTGGTTAAAACCCTGAATTTAACCAATCCGTGTCGATCTCTTATCAAAAAATTGTGACTATAGCTTAAACCATGTCGGTGAATACGGCCCTTAAGCACTTAAGGTTAGATGCAACTACCTTTCTTGTCATTTTTCTTTAAAATGGTACTGGAATGAACTTCAATAATATCTTTTGATATAAAGTGTCCCAAAATGGTGTACGCAAAAATAAATTTTGGACTACTTATATCAGTTTCTATGGATAAAAAGTCATTTTTATGTCAAATTTTAAGAAAACTTCATGTAATATTCGAAAAACGATTGCCCAAAAAATTCTGTGAATGGAACGTTTTGTTATTTTCACAGTGCATTTAGCTAGTAATGGTGCAGGTTATGAACGACAATTTTAAAGATTGTATGATATAATGGCTCGTAAGTTACACTCAAATTTGTTAATGTATGTGTGAAAAAAACTAGAGAACAGTTTCTCACCATACTAGAAAATAGGGGACCCCATAGCAAATATTCATTTGAGGTGTGGAACCTCAAGATGACAATATCTTGGGCTAAAATTTGGAGACAATTTGTTCTAGCCAGTTTGGCACCGTTTGATGACTCATTTTGAAATATGAATTTAAAAAAAAGTTTTGCCTCGTTTTTTTGCTCCACCCTACTGTGCATAATGCAATCTCGTCTTGGGGGGAAAAACATGACTTAACTCTCGTCGAAGTTAGTCAATTTGGTAAAGGGATCGGTGTGTGAGTTCAGACCTCCAAAAATCTGAATGGGTCAGTCATCCTGCGGTAGAGGTGAACAACAAAGGGGCCAGTAGATCCTCACTTTCAATGGACGGGCCCATGAACTCTGACTAATTAAGTTTCTCTTAAGGCTTATATATCTATCCTTCCTCTCCCTGTTACCTATGTGTGTGTCGTATAGGTAAAAAAAAGAAAAGAAAACCCAGAGAAAAGGCGCACGCGACTCTTCGAACAAGGAATACAAAGTGCAAGAAGAGCAACAACAAGAATAAGAAGAAGACGAGAGGGGTTTTAACAGGCATATAGCTAAAGAGATCTTTTCTTTCCTCTTACCTCTGTAAGAAGACATCCGCCAAATAAATGGCTCCTAATTCATCTAGATCTTTGGCACCCCCGAGGGCCATCCTCCTCTTCTCAATCTTCTGCCCTGCTCTCTGAGTTGAGTATCGACCCTCACATTTTCAGACCCTTTTTTTTCATCATTTTTTTAGGGCAATGGACTCCTCTTTTGGAACTCGATCTGCCTCCGAGAGAAAAGAAATAATGTCTCCAATATTTATATCATTTAACCTCTGTATATTAAGGCTTCGATTCGAGTCGGGTCAGACCGATTTTAAAATTATTGATGAAGCTTCCGGGGGCCTCATATTGGTTGATTTCTGTCCTGGTGAAAATTTTCGTGATAAATGAGAGCGTGGACATTATAGAAATCAATGTCATGCCGTGTATCTTTCATGTATGAGGCACGACAAGGGGAAGATATATCTCAAAAATAACTAGGTCTATAAGATAGATGTGATTTAATTCCAGTCCTAGTCTAGTGATTTCAAAACATTTTTAATATGCTTAAAATTCTCGTGACCTGGTGCTTTCTGTTTTATTTTTTATCAACCCTTTAACCAGCATTGACGAGATATCTCGCCTTTTTAAAGGCTCTTTATTTCAGCATTGACAAGTCTAGATATTTTGTAAAGTTGATTTCTCACTGAAACATTTTTCCCTATACTCCTTGCTTTGCACCTTCTGAAAATCGGAAGAAAGTCTATTTCATTAGAAAAGATATAACATTTTATGAGGGGTCTACGGATTTCTGCCATGCTGCTTTTTAAAAGGTTACGAAATAGCCAGAGAATAGCGATGTTCACTTTATGCCAATTTGAAACATAAATGACAGCACCTACCAGTTTTAGGCTGCACCTACTGAAAACTCTGATGCAAATATAACTTTCTTTTGGGTTAAACAGCAGAAAATTGCTCCAATGGGGCTGCAAATAAAAATTTGCGTGGCCCCCGCACACTAGCATAACGAAACTAGTGCAATTATAGCCAATGTTTAAAAAATATCAAGACAATGAACTGATTCTATTTTTGAATTGAGATTCGGATTTCATCTATGAATAAGAGAGACACCTACATCGACTTTCGGAAACGAGCTCATCCCAATATAGGCTCAAACATTCATTATTATGTTTGCACAACTTCCGTCGATTTTAATTATTCTAGGCACTTTCTAGTATTTGTAGAGCGCGTGCCTAAGACATATTATTGAGGGGTCAGTATACTCAAGGGAAGAGGAAAAAGAAGCATCCCGGTGACATGTCATGAATCCCAACTTGCACAAAAAGAAAACGAACCAGGTGTCCCTTAGTTTGTAATTGAAGAGAGAAAGAGAGAAAGAGAGACAGGAATGGTGGTCTAATCAGAATTCGTACCTCTAACGAAATCTTCCTTTCTACAATTAAATCGAACCTGTATCATTTCAGGAAATAAGACACTGAATTGTTTGGAATTCTCTGAACGGAAACATGTTGATAAAAAAATAATGAAAAAGGCTCATAGCGTCCATAGATATGCATATGAATTCACCTATTTCATTTATGAAAAATCTTGTTTTAATGGATCTTTAGTATTCACTGCAAGAAGAGAAATTTGCATGAAAACGAGATGGAATGCCGAATATCGTGCCTGTAACTACAAGATAAAGTGCTACTGATTTATGCATATAACTTAAATAGTATATAACTTGTATCTTTTCAGATGGACAACGGAGGGAAAATGTAAAAACCGATGGACACCGGATGTTTTGACGACAAGATTTTGAAGTTCCAGTTGAAATACTATCACTACGTGCTCTATGTGTTGTTCTACAGCAAGAACAATAAAGTCTTAAAATTTCTTGTTGTGGAAGATTTTTTTCAGCATCGTTTTAATGTCTAAAATGAGTAAAACATGAAAAAGGTAGACCAGAGAGAACTAGAACAAGGTTTTATCTTAGAGTCGAAGTTTCACGTTACAGCTGGAGACGGTGCTATCTTATTATGCAAGGTTTAGTTTGGTCTCAAATGTTTCGAAATGTTTGAATGTTCTTTTAAGTTTTTCAACTTCTATGATCTTTTAGTTAGGTGGTTTCTTAAGGTTCTGTCACATACGATCGTGCTTGAATATTGAATGAACGGAATCGTTCATTCAATATTCATTTATTGTGAAGTGGATGTGCATATTTTTATGGCGTGAATTTCCTGTTTAACAACAAAAACATTGACCATTGGAACCGAGGGTGAGCATTTGCAATTGTGGTCTTGCTTATGATAGACGGTATTTAAAAATTTCGATAATTCAGAAGAAACAATGTATTAACGAAACTCTTATAGTGCCTAAATAGGCCAAAGAGTCTCAAAAGCGTCTTTAAATTTTGTATCATGAGATCAGTGTCTCCCTGCATAATGGATTAAAATTTCAAATTTAATGTAAATTCATTCACCATTTTTCTCGTGCAGATAGGAAAGCATATTTCCGTCATGAAAAGTAATCCAACGCGTATAGAAAATAAACTCAAATGATGGTTGTCATGACTTCTGGCGAGAACAGAGATCAGTAAGGTATGCATATACAGTATATATATATTCTTATCTTTCCTCTACCAATATATATATATATTTAGGTTGAAGTGCTTCTCATCACACACACACACACACACAATGTAATGAGAAGCATTTCGACCACATTATACGTCTTCCTTCCTGCAGATTTGAAGATGATTTAACAGTTTACGAGGAAGATATTGTTATTCGGGGGTCATTTAATGGTGAACTATATACATTTTTGATTTTTTGTTTTTGGCAGATCATTAAATTTAAGGTTCGCTCTAATTTTATATGCGTCCCGTTATCGGTAGATTCAAGACGTAAGCCTTGTGAGGTGGGCTTATAATGCACCAGCGTCAAAGTTAATGCTTTATCAACTCTTGAATCTTTCAACAGGGAAGGAAATGCGCACATTATATGATTAAAAAGGAAAGATTAGGACATCGGCGTTTTTTTTTGGTTAGATGGTTTCCAAAATCCCTTGAGATCACTTCAGACATCAACAACCACGCCTTCTAAAGCAGACTAGACATAACTGTTACGATTTCAACGTCAAATTATAGTTAACGAGACAGTCACGTGTTATACTGAGCAAACATACAAGGGGGTGGAACAGCGAATGCATAAACTGGGATAGTGTTAAATGAGCAGCTAAACTTCATTAGTCATATTGTTTTTTTCAGCGAATTTTATTTTCTATAGTCATAGACAGGATTTCAAACCTTGAGAGTATTCAATTCTATGAGGCAATCATCATTGTCATCAAAGACTTCCGAAGATTCAGAATGAATGTTGGATATTTACGTGAGCGAAAAATGCAAAATAAATTAATAGGTGCAGCGCGCACACACATATTAATCAAACTGCAGACACTTAATGACGTTATATTTCCAGACTCTTGCCGTCAAATATTATCCATATCTTCCATTACTTACTTTTTCTGCGAAGCCTTAACCTTTTGAAGTGGGACCACGTCACGTCAGAGTGATGTGTACAGGCCTTATGTCAGAGATGCCACACATTGGTGCTTTTCTTCTAATGATGGGCAGTGTCTGATCCTCGTGATTCCAAAAGGCCCTTCAAAGAGTTAAAGCTTTACGTGGAACTCCCGTGGAACTTCCACGTTTCATAATTTCCACCGATTTTTAGTGGGAATTATGGGAATTATTAATTCCCACAGAATTTCCATGAATCAGAATCCACAACGTCTCTGACGCAACGAGGGACTACGTCACATGACAGTATTGTGTAACGGCCTATAGGTTAAAATTAAGACCAGCGTAAAGCGAATTCTTGAATGGGATAGTTTAACTAACACACACAGATGTCGATTAAGACCTCGCGAGCACGAAATCAGACACGTGTATCAAACATTCTTGGGCACTTTAGAGAGTCCGCAGTCCTCAAAACTACAGGTTGAACATACCCGTTGTAGAGAGAATATTAACATAAAAAAAAACATAACACATATAACATAATTTAATTTATTTGTCCCCAGTCAATTACGACAATACTATACAAATTAGTTTACAATTAAATTACATATTTTACAATATTTGAAAGAAAATACAAAGAGAAAGAAAAAAATGTTTGAATGGAGACAGTAGAACAGTTAATTCATAATGTGATGAAGAAAGCTGGGACAGGGAAGAGAGCAGTAGCTAAAAGCTAGTAAAATGCATTTGCTCATCGCTCTCGAATTATCCGATCATTGAGCTGTCCAAATTTTTTGCACAGTGTTGGTTCGTATGTGTGTCACATGCTCGTGTTTTATGCGTACGTTTTTTTCATTCTCGTAAAACTTAATTTTCATGTGGGGAATGGTATTTTTGACCATTTCATTCGAATTCTATTGACGTAGCTTAGGACAATGAAATGGATAATCTTCCCTTCATATACACGCCTGGAAGCCGCAAACCCACTTAGATATAGTAATAATTACAGTCATTGTCATAATCATCATAGCCATAACCGTTTCCTCCAAGACGTAAACCAAAACCAAATAACTAGCTTTGGATAGTGAACAACCAGTGAAAGTGACAACTTGATGAAAGTGAAAGGTTCCAGTCAGAATCAAGACACCCACCCATCATCATCGTACAACTCACGCCTTTTTCCCAACATGAAAAAAACCCATCAATGAATAGGTCAAAATCGCATCATTTTCCAACAAGTCATAATTCGTGTCAAAAGTTTTCATTCTCCAACAACACCACGATACCAATTCAACCTGTCACATTTCACTATAGCGTATCTTCATCTACATAAACAACAACAACAACAACAACTGCAACAGCATATCTGTTTCTTGTTGAAGTGAAATTGGTTCTTCTGCTTTCTTTTTCGCTTGAACTGGCGGTGAATCCTGTTGACGTAATTACAAGATGGCCAGTGTTAAGTCACCAGTTAAACACGGGTTTTCAAGTTCAGAGGGTTCAATAACAGTTCCGGGCGGTTTTTTTTTTTCACACCAAATAAGTGTCTGGCCTTTCTAAAATGGGTTAATTAGATAAAGAATCTACTCTAGAGAGTGTGTCAGTCTGTGCTGCCAGAAATTCACTTTCCTTTTTTGCAAGTTCAGGTAGGTTGGACCAGTTAGACAAAAAGTTAAAAAACAAGAGTGCCATAACCCACGTTTTTCACTATTGGTTAAATTCAACAGCTGATTCATTCTGGATTTCCAGGATACGTCTCTCACGGTTTATGATATAAAAAGGTAAAAAGGTAAAGGTGCTCTTTGTATGTCATCAAGGAAATATAGACGGCATTGACGTTGAGAAATGCGGAAAAGCTAATAAAGACTTTAATTCCAATTTATAAATGCTTTTGAATTCATTCTCTCCAAGTACACAACAATAAAACCTTCCGTCTAATTCAATTCATCTTTTGCGTTCAAGAACTCTCGTAACCTCGTACTTAAGCATGTCAGATATGTCATATGAGCATAATCGGTGCTCACAACTCGAAGAAAGAAACTTGTAGACAATACAGACAAAAGTACGGCGTTAGGTGAAAATACAAAGTGATTCGAACGTATCTTATTAAACTTTAAAGCAGTGGTCTCCAAGCTGGTGCCCGTCAAGCTTGATACACGAATCGAAGTTTGCAGATATGCATCTGACACTGAGGTAGTGAACAGAAACGGGTGAGTTGCTCAAAGATTGCATCATGCACAATTCTCTACCAGACAACTATCGTAAGACCTCACTGAGAAACAAACTGTCACAAATCTACTAAATAATACAAATACAAATACAACGCCACAACAGGCAAAATGCCCAACGAGTGGCTGAGAAAAAGATGCCCATAAAAATATGGATGTCATATATTTCAAAAATAGAGCAACCCAATTAAAAATGCAAATAACAAAAATTATAAACAATATATACACATGATAAAATATTATACAATGCCCATAAAGAATACTTATGGTTGTCTTACTGATGCATAAGTTCGAACGTTTGCAATTCGGCAGCTGTCTGACTGTGAATTACTGTACAACCTTTGAACAGTTCTCGTCAATTTCCGTAATTATATCATAATATCAGATACAAATCTGGAAGCTCTAAATTCTTATAACATTGGAAATCCAAGCAGAAATAGACATCTTCCACCACCAACACGATACGATCAACTGAACAGAGCCCTGTTATGCCTAAACTTTTGACAAAAAATATTTACTTTCAGCCCATCTACCACCCTTTAAAATTTTACCAATTTATTTCACATTGCCAATGTTTTCGTGAGAAATTAGTGATTTACCTTATAAAGCATCTATTCATCAGTGCGTAGGGTCTTCTGCCCCTGCATAAGTAGACTATTTCTTGCATTAATGCTAACTAGAAATTTGCAATCCACACGTTTAGACGATATCCTTCAAAATCCTAATTTTTCTTCTGGTATCGAAGACTATAAATTGGACATAAGCTGTCGATTATATGTATTGGCATACGTGCAGCATGACATTTCTCTTTTCTTTTTTCTTCCTATTTAGTAAATGATCCAGCGTTCGAACATTAGACCACACAAAATGTTGCCAATAGAAATGTGTGTATGTACCTACAATCAAGAAAGTTGTGGACCCGCCACTTGGGTTTTTTGACCACACCTTCTGGTAATGAACTGATCATGAGGGCCCTTTTAAGACATGATCAAGAACAAGAAAAAAAAGAAAAGAAAAAAGGCAACTCTGACTTTGGCTGAGCATTGATTAGAGCTACTTGGGTGGCAGGGGGTTAAGATACATATACAAAAAAGTTCTATCAATTGATCTGGATTAACTACAAAAAGAAAAAAAAATCAGGCAATCTATTAGAATGATTTTTGCCATCTTTGCGTGGGATTGAACTTCTTTCCGTTTTTAAGACTTTAATGATAGATATCCGAGCGATATCGAGCACACTAATCAACGGAAATACACCACCTATCCATAAATATCCGTATCCTTAAGCAACACAATTAAATTATCTCATCCACTCCAAAATCTTTAATTTTGGTATGTGATGAACCACGAATAACTGTCAAGACCATTACGTGTACTTGATGGAGAAAATCTTGGTGAGTGTCTTGGATTCTAGGAATAATTGTGGTGAATTACTTTACAACAACCAAGTGCTTGAGGTTTGGGTTGAACACCATCGGGTGTCCAATATTCTATTCAATAGCGTAAACTCTACAGATGGATGGACTGGGATAGGTGTATATAAGTGATCATCATCAATCATTTCCTATCCACCAACTGTTTTTGTAGGCTTCTCTAAATTTTTTCATATCTGATGCTTTTGTCATTCAGTTTATTCTGGCCAGTTGTCGAATATCATAGCTCCATCTACTGTTGTTCAACGACGTCTTTTCAGGCGTTCAACGTTTTAGGGATATCAATTTGAAATACTGGTGATCCATCAGTTGTCCTATCTTCTAGGGAGGTGTCCAGTCCATTTCAAATGTTTTATTTTCGCAATGACGTTTTACAATTTTATTCGGCATGCAGTATATAAGACAAGATAAAAATTCGCAGGACTCTACTGGGAATCGAACCACCGTATCCTTCCCTCCCACGCCGACCACTACGTAACAGAAGTATCGATATATTTTCTTTCCTAAGAGTGCATACGTACGCTGAACGAGACTGTTCAATGGGCAGCATCCATTCAACTAGATGCTCGACGACAAAGTGCTCATAATATATACTCCGAGGAAAGAAATTAGATAGTGTGACCACGGACAGATGGCCTTTGACCTTGTATGACCTTCATCACGAAAAGTTAGGGTTCATTCTTCAGTAGGGAGAAAGAAGAGAAAAAGAACTAAGCCCCCCCATTTTCTTTTCCCCCCATTTCTCCCTACTGAAGAATGAACCCTTTCTTTTCTTCATGAAGGCCATACGAGGTCAGAGGCCATCTTTCATTGGCCACACTATATCGGTGCTTTTGTTGGGTAGTGGTCTAGCGCACTCTCCCGGAATGCTAGGGGACAGTAGCTCGATTCTATGCTACGTGAATATTTTTTGTACTAATCTCCGTATCGTATGCATTATTTTTTGTGTTCGATATAGCGGAGAGTGACATAATCTATTTCTCTGCACCTTTGTTTGGCTTTACATCCAAGTGATTCATTTTCTGTTTTTCTTTGTAATGCCTAGCATACTGTATATCTTTTTAAATGTATGCTGTTTGCGGTATTTGTGCTGTTTTCCTTGTAAGTGTCCATGTTCTGAATCCATAAATCATCGCTAGTACGTGTACTGAAGGGCACTGTGTATTCTGGTTTATCTTTTTCACCTACTCGAAGACGTGTTCAAGAAAGCCCAAATATCGAACTGATAGGATTTTGATGCAGAAAGGCATGGCACTTTCCAGTAAAAGAAAGTGCATGACATCAACTTTGGTAAATATGTTCAATCACGATCCAGCATAACAGCCTACAAACTAAGTGGAAGAAAAAATAACAGGTATCCATATAATGTACTAGAAAAAAAAAGTTAAGCAATGAACTAAAAAATGATAGAAACAGCCAGAAACAATTGTCAAGATATGAGTCAATAACGGGGTATTTCAAAGTCCAAACAAATTTGGGAGTGATAGGAATGCTATGACAGTGCTTGCAAGTCCCAATCCATGGCAAAATGCAGATTATAATGGAAACTTGTTTATATAATGGAAGGTCTTCATCCTATTAAATAATGCACGAGTTTTTTTTTATCTATCCATCTCCATGTGGGTCAAGATCCCCTGTTAGCTCCTCCAACAAACTCATCGGTCCTTGAGAAATCTTATGGACCCTGTGTGGTAGCGTCTCATCATTAGTGAAGGCTTCACTCAACTAAATTGTTGCCCCCAAGATAGAGAAAATGGGAAAGAAAAAAAAAAAACCCACCAACCGGGTCTGCCGCCGGCTCTGGCGGTAAAAGATGTCACAAACTTTCTTTTTCTTACGATATGTAAGGAAAGGTGAGTGAGGATTTAGAAGCGGTGGCACGAGAGCGGCGTACGCTTCTTTGCGACTTGTCGCGTGTCGTATGCTGCGGCGCGTAATTGCGTGACGGAACGACTGCAAACTTTCGCAGGTCAGTAGGGAATGTCGCAAGACGGGAATAAGGATGAATGGTGGGGTAAGACGTGTCATGAAGTTGGACTGTTGCCTATTCCCTCCCTTTTTTACGAGTAGATCGAGCTTATTTTAAGCGTGCTTTGACGTCTTCATCGCAGACATTCGTCACGCGAAAAAGCGAGAAATGCAAATAATAATAATAATAAGCATGGCTTGGTAGTTCGAGCAGCATTTAAACATGTCACTGATCTCACCGAAAACGAGAGTATCTCTAGTTTATTGGCCTTTTCACATACCATAGCAGATATGTATTTACCCCGAAGGCCACTTAACTGATAGAAAACAGAAGCGTCACTGTCTCAACGCGTTCAAAGTGAAATAAGAAGAACCATTATTCAAAAGATTTTAGGTAACTTTGCTTACTCTGCACGAGGTAACATTCGCATTTTTTTAACATAACATGTATATATTTTATAATACTCAACCATTTGAGTATCTACTATTATCAAATGGTTGGTGTTGGTGGGCAAATTAAAAGGTGACAAGGGTTTCAGAAAAAACTATGCCGCAGATAATGCAAATGCAGAGAACGTGGCATTACTATGTGGACGATGTTAATGCTGTGTTAAATCAGCATGAAGTTACGCGTTCGAAAAAAGGAATATTTGATGAGAAACAGTACGATTAGGATGGTTTTACAATATTCACGACTTCACATTGAACATTTTCTTCTGCACTGAGCTACCTTGTGAGACATGGCTCATCTACGTGTTGTCCTAAAGAACAAAGACGTTCTCAAAGTTCAGCACGTATGTTGCGTTCTTGCACGATAATGCCACTCACGTCTCGTAGCAGAAAACCAATATTATAGCCAGATTTTACTGGAAAGTACTGGAACAACTCCTCCACCACAAGTCTGGACCTGTCTAAGATTTTCTCGACTTACTTTACTCATTTGCATTACCACTCTTAAACACGCTACTCACTTCATAAATTCGATGCCCTCAACTCATAGTCAGTCCATATCACCATTCATCCATAACGAAACTTTTTTTCTACGTATTAGTATAGAACGGCCTTGGCAGCATTCCACAAAGAGAAGAGCGAACCAGAACCAGAATCAGAATTTCAAATTGAGAAGAGCGAAATCAATAAATATTGCATTTGGAACAGCAATGAAACTACAGTGCTGTATTTGAGCTTGTTTCTATTAATTGAATCTAGACGAATTATTAACCTCCAAGTATTTTTTTTCCTCCGGAAACACTCGCAAATTGTTTCAAAGCAACCATTAGCACCAGTGGATTGTACTGTTGTCGATGATAAGCTTCAAATCAGCATTTTGTAGTTAGCATGGAAAAGTACACTGCCAAGGATTAATTGCTAAACAAAAGACAAACAACGCACAGTGGCGCATTTTGCGAAAAACATGGTCAAAACTCCTTACTCGGCTTGAAATACGTTGCATATTTTGAAAACTGTTTGGAACAATAAATATTATGCTTTTTTAACGACAGGGTACAGATTATGTGATTAAAGGGATTTTAAGGATGTGAAATGGATAAAAAATGATATGTTTGTATTATTGCTATTGATAGAATTGCGTTGAAAAAAAAATAGCATGGATTTGTTCATGATAGCCAATCATCACATATATTTGAATTGCAGTAATAGGTTAGAATACTGCCGAGATGAAAAAAAACCCTATAATAGCATAAAAATGCTGCATGCAAAAAATTATTAGAAATTCAAAAAGAAGTAAGAACAGGAAGTTAAACGTCAAAATAAGCGTAAAACGTAATTTAAGCACAGAAATTTATAATAAAAAGTTTGTAATGGATGGAAAAATGTTTCTGGCCAAGGTCTGGGTGTAAAATTGTATAGTCACAACTATATACTAATGTATATCATAATAATATTATGATCAGAATTATGATTTATTAACAACTAGCTATAATATCCGGCGCTGCCCGGGATTTCTCAACATACTGGGAGCACTGAAGAAGTGACAAACCATTGTAAAGAAATAAACATGTCTGAGACGCATTGTTTGGGAACTACGGTGAATGAAGTAAAAATTCCGAAAGTCATTGCTGAAGCTAAAGAACCACCGTTGCCAGACGGTTTTTAGCCAATTTAAGGACATTTCAGTAGCCTATCACTCAATTCGGGCCCTGTTTGGTATATGAGTATATACTATATGCGAAATTTGGGAACGATCGATCTAAAATTGTAGATTTTATAGAGAACATATACACAGACAGACACAGAGAAAATCAGTTTTATATACATAGATATCACTCAAATATAGTCAAAACTAGTTTTAGGTTATTGAAGACACGTTTAGCGGTAATCTTCAATTTTTTTATTCGTTGTTTCCTTGTGCTAAATATGAATGGATCAGAAAAAATTATTAATTTATGCATCACATATCTCTTGAGAATTTTTGCAAAAAACTTTTTCCAATTTATTCAAGTTTTTGATGTAGTTGCGCTGTTTCCTTAATGGATCAGTTATTTTCCTTCTTTTTTTCCCCTTTTTTCTTTATTGGTCCCAGCAAATTCTGATATGTGTTCACCACCGATTCCTTCGCAGAAAATGAGAACGTTTGCTAAGACCAGTCGAGATTTGCAATTTATTCTTTTTTGGGTTTTCTGTACGCCCTTCAAATTTTACATAATTTAAGCATTTAAAACTTCATTCTATGTTTATTTCTTTAAGCGATTTCCTAAATCGGGGCATTGCTGCTTAAAATTTTAGCTATGATGCTTCAATAAGTATTTCGTTAAAATCTAAATTTTTCTTTCAGAGTGAAGCACCTTGAGTTTGAAACTAAAAAAAAACAAAAAAAAAAAAAAACCACACACCCACACCCATAAAAAATAAAAATAAATAAAAAATAAATCTGAGGCATGTTTTGCAGTTTTCAATGTTGAAGTCAAATAACCTGCAATTATCTGCCATTTTTAAAGAAATTTTCTTAAATTAAAATCTATTCGGCATTTGTTTAGGCAAGCCTCAGCTATGGCGTGTTGAAGAAAAGTCACTGGGGTCAGCGGAGTAGCAGATATTAGCAGATAATTTCACTTTTTTCATAAACCAATCATGTTAAAGTTTGGTGAGAAATGAATTTCAGGAGGACGCATTAGGACGTTTTTTTCTACCGCCACTCACAAAAATGAACTTTTTAAAAAATTACTTTTCTTTAACAATATTTTATTTCTTAATAAAAATACCAAAAACGAAATTCAAAATGTATTTCTAAATTGCTAACACACTTGACACTTGAAGGAAAAGAAATAACTGCCTAAAATTCCCTGGAGAGCTACGAAATTTCTGAACGAGAGCGGTTTTGTGAAAAGTTAAGACTGATGCGCGGTATACTGCTATTTGAATCACCACATTGGAGCTCCTTCTGGGAGAACACTAAGATGTGATGTACGAAAAAAAAATACGTCGAGAAGCCGGGGTTTATTCACTCTTCATCTGTGAAAAAATCAGGGTGGAACAGCAAAATTCTTTTCGCGGTTTTGGCCACGATTTTCTCAGAACATACCACTGTGCGACGTCTGAGAACAATGGAATCTCCATACAGGCCCAAAAACGTAACGCATAGCTAGTACTTTTATTTTACCGTCAGGGCCTCTCGTGACCATTTCGTTTGACCAACCCAAGGTCATAGATCCAGTACGAGTGGTGTCATACAGTGTAAGAAACCAACATTTGTTTTCAGCTTTTGCAACTAATGCAGAAATGAAATGACATATCATGATGTGTCTATATAAATACCAATACGATGCAACACACCAGATAATCATAAAAAGGAAGCAGCATGAATATATTTCATTCAAAGTCATAATTACTCATTCTCAAGTTTCGTAACATTCAATGACGGATAACATTCAAAAGGGGCGGGGGCTTTGAGGAAGATCAGGATTCCAACAGAGGTCTTTAGAATACTGTTATGTATTGTAAATGAATACGCTGATCGAAGATATAGTTAAAAAAAAGACAGGAAAAAGAAAATTATAAGGATTTATAGATAGTAAAGATAGTTTTTTTAGAACAACGAGACCTCATAAAATACATTGAAGAGAAGAACCGATTCGTGAGGGTAAAGAAATGCGTCTATCATGATGGGTTTTTGCTAAGTTTTGCCGCTGGAATAGGGAAGGGAACCTTTAAATTAATCTACGGCTTTACGCTGGTTTGATACGTGATTTGGTGCTCGAAGCGAATTAAAAAATATATGTATATGCTGCAGAGGAAGAGCAAAACAGAGAAGGGGGAACTCCTGTTTGGCATTACCTTTTTTGGGGTTCGAATCCATCCGACGTGACGAGCATGGGATGCGATGGCTGTTGCCACCCATCGTGGTTGCTCTTCCGAAAAACGCATCCAATGTCTTCAGCACGCGCCATTCAGCCACACTTATTTTTTTTCCTCACCAGAAAGAAGGGAACAGCAAAAAGTAAAAAGAGGTCTGTCGACCATCTCAGCAGGAGCTGGATGACAATAGCACGTTCACCGAAGAGGGAAAACTCCAAAGAAATCACGTCACTAATGACACCCCCCTTCGGTAAGGAATAGTTGTAAATTACACTAGCCGGGTACTAAATGTTATGCCCTGGGTAGAGAAGGGCCTCGCTGTATCCTGCAACATTTCGAAACTTCAGAAGGAGTACCTTGTTTCATTTCCTAAGGTATATTTTTACCCTTAATTTTTAGTGACCACCTTAATCAGATAATATTTTTGTTTCCCGTTCATGTCCCTCCTCTTGACCTTGCGGTTTTTCTTTTCATAAAATCTTTATTTTATCTAATATCCTCCGCTCCAATTCGATGGTAGATGGATGAGCATCGCTGATTGTCTTAGGTACGAAACGATGTGAAAGATATCTACATAAAAAAACTAATATTGATAAGTATATTTGGGCTATATATATTCTGGACTCAAACTAGTGGTACTGTATGTGTTTGATTTACATTTGGAGAATATTATTGGTGTATATTTAGAAGATGGTACAGTATATGTTTGGCAATAAATGCGTGAGGACATCCGTGAAGCCGAGTTTATATTCTGTTTGAAGATATTTAACTGTTAAATGGGGGGAATATCTTTGTTTAAACGCTGCCTGAGAGTCAGACAAAACTTCTCTAGCATTCAATCAATCATCAAGACATTTCAGAAGAATTGTTTTATAAATTTCGGAGCAGAAAGAGACCGAGAGTAGAGATACTAGTCAACAACGTAATATTTGAGACTTTGATACTTTGTTGAACAGTGGGTAACTTGTTTGAACACACACTGCCTGAAAATCGGGCGAAATTTCTCGAACATTAAAACAATAATAAAATTACTTATAAAGATAAATTTTGAAGCAGACTGAGAGTAAGCCTGCCTATATCAGGTGATAATTAAAAATTCGACTTAGATCCGTTCTTAAACGACGGGTAAATAATACTCATCAGTAGTTAGAAATTTCCACACCCATAAATAATCTAATAATATTTAGGTTTAGATAGACATAAAGAAATAGACATAGACATAGCTATAAAGAAAACTCTTCAGATACCATAAATGCATGATACACTTTTGACAGCTTGATCTAGTTCTTCAGCGATGACTTTCCAGATTTGGATTACTAAATTCAATTGATATCATTGAATCTAGCCAATCGAGCCTTTCCCTTTTGTTTCATGTACGAAATCAGCTTATGGAAAATGGATTATCTGATAATGGGTCATGCGCTGATGAAAGTTCTTAGATAATTTTAGGAATCTATTACTGAAAATGAGAAAAGAATATAAGTACCAATGATGGTGAAAATTTCTGGAAGAAGGGCTGTGAACACTGGCAACGGTTGTCTATAATTTTTCATTTGGCACTCGGAATCAAATACTCCCTCAAGCTACAACGAATAGTTCCTCTTTGATTAGAATTTATACAGTCAGTCACAAAAGTGTAACATACACCCTTCAAAAGTGATTTTTAAAAAAAAAAACCTGAAAGGCTTTGAGACTTTAATTGACTTGAAAAATTTTAATCAAACACTCAACATATAGTTACTTTTCTGATATGAAGAAATAAATATCGAATTCATACATAAATAGAAAATACTTTCGTTCAAAATAGCGCATCACAAAAGTCTACATACACCAAAGAAAAAATTGTGGTGATCAGATTCGGGTGATGGTGAATTGTGGTGAAGTTTCGTCGCTTCATTTTTCGTTGCTAAATTTTTTTTAGCAACGCGCGCGAAGATATTATAGTTACTCTCATAAGTGAAGATGATAGATCCCAAAACTCGGAATCCTTTCGAACGAACTGCTTCTCTAAGTCAAGCCTTTTTTTTTAAATTTGCAGTAGAATATATCAGAGGCTTTTTCTTTTGAACTCCTCCATGAAATCCTTGAGATAGGGGAAGTGTTATTATAGGTTCAGGATGTACTGTTTACTTCGTCGTTGCTGCAATGTACTGCTCAAATAATTTTGTACAAAATTTCAATTTTCTAAGAACCAATCATGCATTATGGTCATTAAGAACTCTAGGATAACCACTGCGATGGCTATTAACTATATGACCAGTTGACTCATAGTTCTTAATAATGGTTGTGACAATGAGGCGACGACTTTCCTCAACAATTTTGGACATCCAAAAGGACAAGATTTTTTTTCTTTTCACGGCTTTATTACCAAATTTCCGATTTTGATTGAAATATCAGTGGAATGGATTTCCGCGAATCTATTTCAACACAAAACACAGACAAACAGTACCTGGTACTATGAGGTTCAATATAAAGGTTTTATTTCGTCCTTGCTAAATACTGTTATTTGCGGGCACGTGTGATTAAACACAAATGTAACTGCTGTATGTAGAATTTTGTGATGTGGTTTTATGGAAGTACTTGCATATACTCACGACGAATCCATAATATTTTTTTAAAAACTGGTATAGTATAATGTTGTACTCCTGAAATGTAATTTTGCGAATACATAATTTTATCTCTAGCATCAATAATGGTTAGAATAGTAGCATTTTGAAGAGTGGACGTACACTTTTGCGACTGAATTTACTTGACGTGATATGACATGACAAATTTAGGGTTCATATCTACTCTAATCATCTGCCAAATAAAAACTAGTTGGAAACTTTTTCTTGGATACAATCAGTGCATATACAGCTTTATATGATCATATAAAATTGCTTGAAGACAACCAATGCGTTTTTAACCCCGTATTCTCGGAACTATCATCAATCAAAAAAATAAATAAATAAAATAAATAATAAAAAAAAAAAAATAGAGCAAATTTTTATAGACATCTAAACAAAAACCTTCTTCATAGGTTTTGGGTGTGTGTTGTTGATGCCAATACACAGAGGTTTTGAAGATTCATTTGATACTTAAAGATCGTAATTCGGCTCATCGACTAGTTATTTCATTGCAAAATCTTGGAGATAAGTTATTAAAAGTGAGGTGATCGCCTGCTGTTTTATTGTTTCGAAGCGACGTTTTATTTTTTGGTTGAAATACAAGAATTGCTGTAGGGTAGAAGATATTTTTTCAACCGGTTTATCGCTCTTTTGTTTCTTGAACTCCGTGTGTGTCCTCAACCTTGACAAGGACATTTCAACTTCTTTTCTTAAAGCTTTCATTTTGGTATCTTGTCAGTTATTACCTTCCTTTTATTTCTCTTGACGAGTTTGATGAGCTCCCACCCATCACCATTTTACACTTCTTCCAGACAACAATTAAAAAAATGCCGCACCTCGGTGAATCATTTTCGATTCCAACTACCGAAATATGATTTAGAGACAGTTCAACAAAATACTGTAATAACGACACTTTTAATGGCTTAATATTAAGGGTGGGAATCGATTGAAATTTTTAAGTGATTACCCGTAAATTTTTAATTTATGGATCAATCAAATTTTTAATATGTTATTTTCAAATGAAAAGCATAGTTAGCCAGAAGCGTACCAAAAAGGAGGCATATATATAAGAACTTTGACCCATCCCCCCATGGTGATGAAAAACGCGAAAATATTTATAGTGAAAACATTAAAAATACTGCAAATATATTTATATGCTATTTTAATAAATTCTAAGAATGCTACTTTTTTTAAGGTGCATATCTTAAGTAAATAAATAAATAAATATATATATATGCATTTTTTCCCCCCGAAAGAACTTTCTTTTATTCTCTTTCCAATCCACCAGAGTACCCCCAAAAGTAAGTCCCGCTACGCCTTTGTTGATACCTATATGGAACCCATTGATGCTGTATAAAATTTGTTTTATTTATTTTTTTTACACACCTATTTCTCAACTAATGCTGGGGTAGACATAGAAGAAAAGCTTCCTGCTAAGTATTCATATATGCCCTAAAGCACTTGTCGAGTCCTGGATGTTCATCACTTGGATCTTTCATTTTTTAGATTACTCTTAGTTTTTTTAGATTACTCTTAGTTTTTTTAGATTACTCTTAGTTTTTTTAGATTACTTATAAAATAGCCTACTATAATTTAACATTTTAACTTAATGAATTTTTAATGTTTCTATTCAATGTAGTTTTTAATGTTTCTATTCAATGTAGTTTTTAATGTTTCTATTTAATTTTCTTAGTTCGATGCATTTTTTAATGTTTTTATTTAATTTTCTTAGTTCGATGCATTTTTTAATGTTTTTATTTGACGTATGTTTCATGCCTTTTACCATGAATGTATTCAATTTAAAGTGCAATCCTGCCATTTGTTTTCTCAAATTGATGTATTGTCCTACTCCTGGGTGTTTTTGGTATATATTCAATGCCAACAAATTGTAACAGGCTCACGGCCCCACAATAAAATCCTTGTTATATCAATCTTTGAATATACAAAGTTCCAATCTTCATAGTCACTGCTGCTTCCTTTGGAAACTGGAAAAATCTTAATAAGGGGTGTTTCGCTTTCTTAGGGGCCATTCAAGTATTACGTAAACAGATCTTTAGCCATTTTTGACCCCCTCTCCCCTTGTCAGCAAAACACTGACCCCCCTTCCCCCCTTGTCAGCAAAATTTCGTCAGCAGCTTAGAATATTTCATATCTTCAAAAAGGGTGGTTGATGACGTAAGCTAATTTTAACCCCCCCATCCTCGTCATCAAAAGTCAGCAAATCCGAACCCCCCCCCCTTTCTCGACGCTGACGTAATACTTTAATGACCACTTACTAGAAGAAGAGCTGATGTTTCTAGAATATGAACACTTGTATACAGAAAAGACAGGAATTTTTCGCCTTGTGTTTTAAACTTGTTATGGAATTTAAATCGGGGGCACGGTAGCCCAGGTGGTCCAGACGACCGAAGTGAGTAAGACCAATGCGACGCCAGATCTCGACAACAGCATCACAGGGCCAGAACTACACGATTACGGGAAATTTGAATTATTCTGAGCGTTAGTCCTTTTTAGTTAATCAATGTAGAAGTACTTCGGGTCCAGTGTTATATCCAGGTCAGTGTTTTATATATGTATATATTTATTTATTTATCGCTTAGCCAAAACTTTTTCTTAACGTTTTGCACATGCCATTTCGATAGGGGTCATCGTTTGATCAGATTTTATTTCATTCATTTATTTTTATTCCTCTTGCCACATATATTTTTGTACATTTCTCGCCGTTTAACATAGCCACGTTTTTGTGTATTTTTTTCCTAGCGCCATTTTTCTTTGTTTAGACATCCCTCCGCCAGATAGATAGCTAGTATTTCGTTCCTCAATGTAATATTTTTTTTCAAGTTTTTCCGTCCGCCCTCGTAGTTGGATAGAGATTCTGTAGTACTTTCATGTAATATATATATATAGTGTGTGTATTTTTTTATTATTATTCTCTTAGTTTTTTATAGATACTTAGTTTTATATAATATTTCTCAAAATAGCATTCTTTGATATATCCACTCATATTCACTTTGATATATTCACTTTGATATATTCACTTTGATATATTCACTTTGATATATTCACTTTGATATATTCACTTTGATATATTCACTTTGATATATTCACTTTGATATATTCACTTTGATATATTCACTTTGATATATTCACTTTGATATATTCACTTTGATATATTCACTTTGATATATTCACTTTGATATATTCACTTTGATATATTCACTTTGATATATTCACTTTGATATATTCACTTTGATATATTCACTTTGATATATTCACTTTGATATATTCACTTTGATATATTCACTTTGATATATTCACTTTGATATATTCACTTTGATATATTCACTTTGATATATTCACTTTGATATATTCACTTTGATATATTCACTTTGATATATTCACTTTGATATATTCACTTTGATATATTCACTCATATTCACTTTGATATATTCAATCATATGCCCATGCCGAGCCACACACACACTGTTATTAGATCTAATTAAATTTTTCATAGTTCGTTTTCAGTGTGAGGTCGTTAAACCCGACACAACACACATTGTAGTGGCATTCCCTGGTAGGGTACTAGAACGCATTCTGCTGGCAAAATAACTTTCCATACACTGGGAAAGTTACCGAGTGCGTGAGTACCTTCAAGTACGCTACACAAAGTGCCAATCCCACAAACACACCGCAGGCCAGTGCCAGGCAGAAACACCGTATTGTGCCACCTGCTCCGATGGGCACAATACATACACATTCACGAAGGATCGTGTCAGGTGCATCAACTGTTTAATGAGCAATGACGACCACTACACAAAATACCCGACAGGACACTGAGCATCTTCTCCGGCATGTCATTGCTATAGGGCCTTAACCGAACGGCGAAGGAAGAAAATAAACTACAGATAATTATCTTAATATATTAAATAAAAAAAATCCCCTCAGCACAATTAGCTAATACAAAACTAAATCCTAAATCTCAAAATGAGCTCAAAGAGAATGATAGATCTCATGTCCCACCTCTTTCCTACACAATTAATTGATAAAAATCTAGCATTAAACTAATCCAACTTAATTGCGACCACACGGAAGTGGCCATGGATAAACTTCCAATAATCACAAATAAATATCAAATCGACATATTCCTCATTCAGGAGCCCTACATCTACAATAAAAGAATACCTAATGTCCCGAAATCATGGTCAGTCTGGCTCGCAAAAGAAAATAAAGCTGCGATTAATCTGTCCAAACCAAAACATAAAACCAATTTTAATAGAGACCCTCAATCACACAGTCGCCGTTAAACTTTCTTTCGACAACAAGCCTCTTACTCTGATCTCAGCCTACGCCCCTCCCCATGGTGACCTGAAAGAAATACTCGCTGAAATTGCAATTATCCGCGATGCAATCAAACCGGAACAAGCACTGATCGGGTCTGATCTAAACGGGCAAAACCCGCTATGGAACTATCCGAGGCTTAACGGTAGAGGCAAAGAGATAGAGCAATTCATTGGCGGACATGATATTTTTCTCCATCACTCAAACTCCGACCCACCGTCATTTGTTCATGGCGACAAAAAAGGCTGGGCCAAACCTAACTCTCTCAACAAACACAGAAATAGTGCAATGCCTAAATAGAAATATAACAACAGACTTCTTTCTCAGCCAGCCTTCATAAATACATTCTGATAGAACTTAATATCTCCGCCAACGCTATCTCACTCAAAAGATTCAGAAGTAAATTTGGCCTCTCTAAACTTGATAAGCATTTCAGGGACATCCCCAAATTAATAACTAATTAATAATTGCCACACCTCGGAGGATCTTAACGCCCAAACTTAATTTTTCAGGCTTGCCATAAATCGTTCAAAAAGAAAACATCCAAACTTAATATCAAAACCTCCTGGTGGACCCCCCGAGTAAATGCAGCGCAAAATAAACTCAAAGCTCTACAGCTTAGAACACAAAAAGCCTCCCCAGATGAAAAACCCAGAATTTTTATAATATTTAAACGTGAAAGAGCAAAATTTTATAAACTAATTCGTAAATCAAAAAGAGAAACCTTCAGACTTCTGCAATAAAGCTTCTAATCCTTATGGTAAACAAAATAATACAGTTAAATCCAAAAGCACCATTCCCTCCCAGCTTTTCAAACTTCTTGGAGAAGGAACCCAAAGAGATTTCGCTAATATAATTCTGGAAAAACTCTTTCCCACACCACCTAACATGTCTTACGCACAGAGCACGAACAGTGCGACATCATCGTACTACAATGACCCTCATTCAGTCCGACCGAAGTGGATAGGATTATAAAACTTATCCCCACGAACAAAGCCCCCAGTTCTAATAGTATTGACGGCCCGATAATCAAACATGTACACAAACAGTACTCAACTCTTTTCCTCACGCTGTTCAACAAATGCCTCGAACTAAAAACATTCCCCAACATCTTTAAGATAGGGCAAGTAATACTCTTTCAAAAACCAGATAAAAAATCAGATGTAATGGACTCGTATCGTCCAATAACCCTTTTGCCTGCAGGAAGTAAATGTTTAGAAAAACTTTTGACTCAAAGACTCAACTTCCACTTGGAATCCCAAAACTATAACTCTAACCTTCAATTCGGCTTTAGGTCAGGTAATTCTATAGACGATGCCCTCAACATAATGCTCACTAAAATTTACGAATTCAAGAGCAAAGAACTGGACGTCACCTTTATAAGTATCGATATTAAAGGAGCTTTCAACAACCTGACCTATTCCTCAATTAACCAAGAACTGTCCAAAGCTCCCCTCCCTAACAACATTAAATCATTGTTTTCGGACCTCCTAGCAAATAGACATGACTTAATCACAACACCGGAAGGCCTGGCGGTTAGAAAACAGGATATTGGCTGTCCACAGGGTTCGTGTAGCGGGCCGGCTTTGTGGAATCTTGTGGCCAATCAAGCCCTAAAAACCCCCCTCCCCGAAGATGCCCATATCCAGAACTTTGCTGATGACTTTGCCTTTGTGATGGGGTCAGTTAATGTATCACAGCCAACTAGAAAGGCAACTAAAATTCTTAATGATTTTTCAAATTGGCTTAATGTACATAACCTCAAAATCTCAACAGAAAAACACTAAGAACACTATTTCAGAAGCCCTAATCTGTTTTACAAAATACTGTAAATCAAGTTAATTTGAAAACTTTTGATGGTTAGTTTTAATCCAATTTTAATCGAGTTTATTAACTCAAAATTTTTAATTCCGATTAACAATTTATCAATTAGTCGGACCAGCGCACTTGATTTTAGTAAAAAAAACCACCTTCGCAATAGTATTTTCTGGAGCACGACTAGGAAAGAAAAGTTTTTGTGCAGAGAATCCAGAGACTTATGAATTAATAAAACGAAACAACACAGACATCAAAAGGAGTTGAGTGAACTAATCTTAGACTAACTGTGAATCACATCTGAAGGAAACTCGCTGCTTTGAAAACGTATCAAAGAACCTCAATCAAAAATGTAATGACTGATTTTTTTCACAAGTCAATCGTACAGCTGTATGTCAATAAGAATCCAGAGCAAAGTGTCTTTCTTTCGTTGTAATAAATTCTAGATACTGTAATTACAGTTTCGGTATTCAATTCAGCACTGTTTTCCAGGTAATCACTTGGAAAATGTATTTTTTGCCTCCTTCTCTTTTATAGCCTTCTACATGAGCTTTATGCATAGCAAATCGATATACGAGATTGGTTTCGAGGAGGGGGGGGGGGGGTCATTAAGTACTTAACAGCATCACTTGTTTGGAAACGGTGACATAAATGAGTCTCAAAAAGATTGTAAAGTAGATGACATAGTCAACTACAATTGCATGGAATTGTCATACCAACCACGAGAGAAAAAGAAAACAAAAGTAGAGAGATAGAGACGAAAAGAAAATCATTATCCCCCTCAGTAATCACGAACCGCATTCGGAATGGATGAATATGTAAAGATGTTCCACCCTTAATGTCCTCTCTCGACAAAACTACTAAATACAATGCCCCACAAAACGACATGATGGAGTCAGTCTGGTCCATCTCTAATAAACCCCAGGGTCAGATTTCTCTCAATTTCTCTCTTTATACTCCTATATTAATGGTATATTTTTGGTCGAGAGCTAACCGGTTTGGCGGAAAGAAAGCTTAGGGACTTTAGTAATGCTTCAAGCTCACACGAATATATATATATATATATATATATATATATATATATATATATATATATATATAAGGCATAGCATTTTTTTACCGTGACCATTTTCCCTTTTGAAAGTCATAAAAAACATTTATCAAAATATGAGGAACCTTAACAACGTCGTTTTGATTTTTACACGTCAAAAGTGTGAGAACTCTATCTAGGCACTTCTCACCTGACATTTTTGAGCCCGGGTATTAATGACAAGAATAATACTTGTATAAAAGCGGGCATTATATATCCAAGAATCTATAGCATGAACCAAGAAAAAAGATCTTCGTACGTGACGTAAAGAATTAATCTTTAAATGACCTTTTATTTCTTTAAGGAATACAATTGACTTGTATTCCTTAAAAGCTGCGTGGAGCAAGCCGGCCGGTCGTTTTATCGATTTCCTTTGCTGAAAAAGTTTTATTTTAGGGATTAAAAATGCAACCAAAATCATTGTCATAAACGTTTTACGTGTTTTTCTTTCCTTCTTTCCTTTGAGATGTTTCTATTGTTAGTTCGCATTATTGATGAAAAGGAAATTTTTGTTTTTATGTTGGGCAAAAAAAATATTCTTTGTTTGAAGTAGATTTAGCACACACACGCGCGCGCGCGGTAGGGTTTTCAAACTTTTCTTCAATTGGCTGACGCATATGTTCATCTGCGCGGGCTATATATCCGCTAAATGTATTGTCAATAACGGGATTGTCTAAAGAATATAATTAATATTTTGGAACATCTATATAACTCGAGTCAAAAACCCTTTGGTTCCATGGACCTTTGATTCAGAACCTCTGTATTTGTAAAGCTTTTTATTATTATTTTGCTACAGCTATAACAGCAGAGTTTGATAGTGTTAAGTTTGAGGTGTTAAAAAAAAAGGGAAACCAACAGAAATTACTTGATTGGCCGAATATGAACACGTGATTATAATTCTGTTAGATATATTGGAACATAAACATTAGCTGTTTTTTTTCAACCGATCGTGCCAGGTGGCAGGGATCAGCCAATCAAGAACTCTTTTTTGTGTGTGTTTATATACAGCTAACACTGAGTAGTGTGACCAATCATCTGCCTAATTTTGTTTACGTTTCGATGCAACTCACGTCGGAATGGTGTATATACAATACATTCAAACGGCGTTACTTCATTCACGGCGTTTTTGAACTTTCAAGGTGAAAGAAAGTCACCATTTTTAGTATTACTTCTAATTAGTATTTAAGACACGATATAACTACTTTTTTTTTGCAGATCACATATTTTATATATAATAGGCTTAGTATATTTTGCTTAATTAATGCAAGTTCAAATTTTTTGTATAACACAAATTAAATTCGAAAAACGGAGGAAATTTAGGGGAAAAAACAGTGTTAAATTCGAGAAAACCCCGTTTTACCAGCATTTAACTCTGTTCTTTCCCAAATTTCCTCTGTTTTTTGAATTCGAATATCTCTGTGAATATTGTACTTAGAAACATGAAATGTTTTTGTTGGCATCAAAAGAGACAGTGCAACAACTTTCTAATTGGAAGTTATAGCACGGGAAGACCATATAAAAATTCAGATTTTTATTTTGTTACACACTGTATTTTCACTCTAAAAACTGTCACAGGTTAATTTTTGAACGCCTTTTGAGCATTTTTTAAATTGAAATCATACCTCTACGACGAACTTTTGATGATAAAAGCCGTTCTAGCACTTAAAGGAACCCTGTATAGTTTGCTAGCAGTTTATTAGGAATTTTATAGTTGTCTGTCCATTACATTATAACCAATAGTTCTTTTTCTACCAGATCAATACACTGCAGGATCAATTTCTCATTTAGTATTTTTTGTTTCATATATGTTTCGTTCAACGCCGCATATTCGTGAATGATGTTAGGATCTAAATGCTCTGAGCTTTACGTAAAAATTCTTATTTTTGAATAAATTCTGGTGTGCTCGAATTCATGTAAAAAAATACGGGGGTACTTGTTCACTCATAGCTCCGATGCAAGTTTTACCAACGAAGTTATATAAACCGTCCCTAATAAGTTTTAAAATCTGTCGTTCAAAACTAACGAGTCTTGTTTTAATACGAGAAACAAATGCTTGTTTCTCGGCCGAAACTCGATACCTACTGTAATGAATATTATTCAATCATAGACGCCCCCCCCCCCCCAATCCCCATATACCACATAGTTATCGAACCACTAAAACTTGTTTGTGCAAGTATGTTATAAATATAATCTATAATTAGAATTAGAATATAGAATAATCTTTTTCTCTCTTTTCACAAAAACCCTAGGTTTCCACTTTTAGTGGACTTGTATTAGGGAGGAAAAAATGTATTTTATTGAAAGAAGGAGTGAGAACAAAAACATTGAAAAGGTTAATGCATTAAATATGGATGCACAAAGCACTTGGAGAACTGTACTATGAAACTACAAACACACACACACGATTGCAGTGTATACAGGGTATAATTAAAATTATTTGCTTATCATGTTAATGTTTTCGAATCGGCATAGATATGATGAAGTGGCTATCTGCTCACTCAGCGTTGACCCTGGTATCACTTTTCAAGATATACAGATTGCCCATTGTTATTGTTGTCCACCAGTTAATTCGTTAACCGTAAGAATTACAGAAATCTTTCAATAACGAAAAAAGTTTCGTCACATAATCATCCTATTTTATGAAATATAAGTATACACCTTATCAGAAAATGCATCATTCCAGTCAAGCTTTTAGGGACGAGCCGTATGAAAATTTACATCTAATAACTAATATGATTTTCTTGCAATTCGATTCGAGGACATATAAGGAACTGTTAGGAGCGGTTGAAGAATTAATATTAGACAACAATAAAAGTGGACATCTCGTTTATAATTCCTCACGTACTGTGTATATATAAATTATGGTACGGGAAGAATTGCCCAAGATAAAGACGATTCATTCTATTAATGTACTCACAGCAATTTCTTCAGTTAAGAAACATGATATATATATATATTTTTTCATCTCTGTCATCTGAAGGAGAAGAAGAGAAGCAAGCATTTATATCAGCTAATCGATAAGTGAACATATCGATAAAATACTTGGTCACGATTTTGTGGACCACCTTGTCATTTTCGGTTGCGGTTGACTCGAGCCTAGATGCCATAACCTGATTGGGTTTAGCCGCTCCGGATTTACTCTGTCATTACGAGCAGGCAATACGTAGCAATTATGCCAAGAAGAACCGTAAATGTTATCGTGTCTTGATTTTGTACTGTTACATAATCACTGTTATAACGTATTAGTGTAGCCTCGAGCCCCAGTGTATCAACTTAGTCCACTCACAAACGTATAAAGCAATTATTTATGAAGCGTGAAATAGTGTAACCGATCTTTTCTTAATTTGAACTACTGAGTTATTAAATGATAACTTAGAATTTAGTTATGTTTCAAAGAACTGTGCATTTATGTATGTGTGTATTAAATACTATTAATGATTTCAGAAATCGTATTGGTAATCTTCAGAGCATTGATTACGAAGATTTAACCAAATTGGAAGTAGAATGATATTTCGGCTAACGAAGATAATTCGTTCCGGAATCACGTTCGTTAGTCGAAACGCAATTTTCCTTAGGTTTGTATGGGAAATCATTAACTCGTTCCAGTTACTGCTAAAAATTGAAAGATAATTTTTTAAAACACCAAAGAGCTCAAAAAATGACATAAATTGACCGAAGGCTAAAATGAACAGCTTCAAAACTGGATATTAATATTTACAAGGAGATAAGGTACTGAAGATCTTTTTATTTTACACTATGTACGCAACCAACACTAACTTTAGTCTACTAAGGCCTTATGCTAACTTAGCCCAGTTGAATTCGTAGGTGTCCCCATCCATTTGTGATTTGGTCAGCTTATTTCTGTGTCTGTTACGAGCGGATGGAAAAGATAAGCTCTTTGAGTGTCTAGACTGTCCAGTTTTATGCTAAGCGTCTTGTTCTGAAAGAACGCGTGCTCTAATAACATAGGCTTCTTTTTTTCAATGCATTTTCCATTAGATGAATCCTTCATTTCACATGATATGATTCAGAAAGGGAAATGGAGGTGCATCTGGAAAAGTTTTCGAGATAGACATGAGTAAATGGGGCTCGACTGATAGTAATTCTGATGATGATTGGTGCAGACATTTAGCTCACGACGAGAATGCTTCATATTAGAGCGTGAATCCATATCAACGAACATGTTCGTTAGCCAAGGCAGAAAAATCTTGAAAAAAGTCTTTGTTAGTCGAAGGGTTCGTAAACTGAGGCATTCGTTACCCGAGGTATGACTGCAGCAAAATTGCAAGTGTTCCAGACCAACACATTCGTCCAAAGACCACTAACTCCTCCCACTTCCACAGATGAACGATATTGAAATTATTAGACTGGAAGTCACTGCAAAAACGCAGAGATTTCTCACCATTTCTTTTTCATATACTTTTCGATTATCATCTGAAATGACTACCTTTGCCCTATAGTCATGGATATCAAGATGGTGGAGGTAGCCAATACAAGTAGACATAATTATCGAAGTATTTTAGATATCCGTAGGAATAGCAAGACTAACGGCATATCATTCTAGGGCATCCTGCCCAGTAAAAGACCCTCATCAGATACTCTAGTGATGGCAGAGAAAGATGTTCTCGTAAACGTGAGAGATTTAGGAGTCACTGTCCAACCCCCGAGGTGTCGAAAAGCATCACTGTAATAAGGACGTTCAACACAAGGGCAACGTTGCTAGTCTACTTTTATCTAAGAATTAGGTGATCATTGTTTGCAACCTTCTCTTGCGGCTCGCGGGACCGTCTTTCTTTAGGTTTTTCTTTTCAGAAGGTAAATATTTCTGTCGCCACGAGCAAGCTTATCAGACTGGAATCAACCCGTTTATGCATTAAATGACTGAAGTTATCACGGGTCAGATTTCAGGCACGAGTAGGTTCGTAACTAAGAGGGAGAATTTCGAACTCTCTTATGTAATATTCAGAACAAAGCGGTCTCTCTCTGATAGCAAATGTCCGCTTCTGATGTTATCGCTTCTTGAACAAGACAAACTAGAAATTTCTTTGAAAAATGTCTAGTCGAATGCAAAACATTCACTCTTTTTGGGAGTGATGAAAAATGAAACTGCGTACTGATCGAACGCCGCCAGGAGATATATCGGAACGGGATAGGCTGGTTGCAACAAATTTTATGATACGTGTTCAAAATACGCACTAAGACATTATTGAATCAATTAGCTGATGTATGTTGAATTCTTCATTTTATGGGATCTAAGATATACATTACCTGTCGGTCTCTTTGGAAATCTTCCGAAAATTTTGACAATACTTTGTGTACATCAGGGGGAATAGAGTATTGTAAAACAATAGGCCAAGCAAACAGAAAAACAATAAACACTTTTCTAGCGTATTTATATGTATGTACATATCAGGGATAATTACTACTGTTTTTAAGACTTATTCGCTTCTAAGGTGTGTAGTGGAGGTTGTCAAATTGTACCCAATTCGGTTGTAGAATTGGGTATGAGCATAAAGCACAAAGTTGAAGATACCTTGATTTGACGCAACCGTGGCACACATCTTGGCTTAACAAAATATACGCAGCTTGTGAGTACTAGGAAGATATATGCTGTTCATCGGAAATAATCGAATCTTGTGAAATCACCAAGTTCTTTATAAATTCATCGACTTTATTGAGCAAGACATAATAAAACTCCCCACATTCCACAGTTATTTGGTCCATGACCCAGGCTCATCATGGAGACACGTTTTATAAGCCCGAGGTGATCTACGGCTGCTGCATATTGGTAGGAAAAAGAAGGACATATTCCCATTTAGCACTTTCCCTTCATTCTTTATGTAATACTCTATTCCCATCTCCCCTTGCATCTATTTTTTTTGATACGAATTTCTTTTTTGATGCCCAAATTTCCCGGTCTACCTCACCTACCATGGTTCTTCTTCTTCTACTTAATCGGTACAGAGTGATTAATCTCAAGCGACAATGATATCCCTTCCACGTACATGACATTCTACAAGGAGAACGAATGGATCATGCAGAAGAAGTGTAGAGAGAAAGAGGGAGACCGGCATCGCCAACAGTGACAACTAACTTTCAAATCTTAACATTGACCCCTCATCATGCGACAACACCCGGGGCTATACGGTCGCAATATAAGAGCACTCGCAGATATATTTCTGGCCTTTTCCCTTCCCCGTCATACGAATTCGAATTAGGCGATAGACCGGGACTGCTTTACCTTTTCTCCAATCTACCTTCCCACCAACCTTCTTGTCGCATGAAATATCGTCGGACTTTTAATTGAACGATGCACGGCTAATAACCCTGTGGACGATACGTCAAGGAATACTCCTTTCTTGGGGGTCCCTTCTAGGAGCCTCCCTCCCCTTCGAACGAAATATGATGATGAAGAAGAACATACATACAAGAAAAAGAACTGACGGATCAGGCTATCAACTTCTCTTTTTTTATACATTTTGGACCCTCAAGAATAAGAAAATGGATGAAAAAAAAAAGAAATGAATTTTCTTCTTCTTATGAATTTCTTGTTGTTGTTGGAGGGAGGTAACCAGCTTTGGTATTCTCCTAAAGGTATCAGAATCGAGGGCCCATATCACGTAGTGTGGACATGATTGTCATTAAAGCAGCGACGTTCGCGAGCTGGTCACGTGCTCTTAATGAGAGGGTTGTGCCCGGTTCGGCTTTTGGTCCGTCGCGTGCCAAAAGACCATGGGCCTTCCTTCTTGTTCTTCTTCTTCCTTCTCTCCATCACTTTACTTCTTTTCTTTGCTGCTAAGAGAAGATCCAAATGAACCATCGTTTGCATGCGGTTGAAAGCCTGTTTATTTTTTTTTCAAAAAAACCATCCATTTTGTTTTTTATTTTATACATATAACCCTGCAGCTTTCTTTTTCATCAACCACAAGGCGTTTGACCTTGTTCTTTCACCTCATAGTGTTTTATAGCTTCCTACCAAAAACTAAAATAAAATAATATATAAATATACCGGCATAAATAACTAAATGGCTATCGAAGAATGAATGATCATAAAAGAAAACAAAAATGGACATGGAAGTATTAATTAACATTGTAACGATCATTCGGAATGACCCTAAGAAATAACAAAGTAAAAGAAATCTCGAATCCGGTTAGATTCGCCTCATAAAAATACACTTAAATACAGCAAATTCGCTGTTGTCGGTAATGTCGGTGTAAAGTATTAAATTGAAGGGTTTTTTCTTTTATTACTGAATGGCTATAAAATAAATAAGCCATTATTCTTCCAAAATGCATCGAACACGGCTTGGTTCGATGCGTAAAAGCTGCTTAAGGGCGCGTATCAAGCATATTAACTGGATTTAAACAAATTAACTGATCCGAACTTCACATTGTGAGAGTTAGAAGACAGCTACAAGTTGTTATTTTCAGTTGACTCACTGTCAGGTCATTTGTTTAAGCATAATCGGATTATAAAAATGATGGAATAAATTTTCTGTATCGTGTTTGTTGTTATATTTCTTATCTTTTATATTGGATACGTATATTTCAATAAAACAATTATTTGTGTCATTGATAACGCACATGGCTGCCAGCTGTTAATGAAAACTTGTTTAGCTAGATTTAGCGTGCTTAAAGTGCTTTAGTATATTGATGTGCTCACTGGATTAGGGGATACCTGCTTGGTAGCTAGTGAGGCCCCCTCCAGCCTTGATAACCACTACCACCACTAGACTGCACACGCACCTCGTAAATATACCTCTAAGGAACTTCTACCAAATTGAGTCATGTCGGAATGTGTCGTGTGTGCGTTGTGTACATGATGTACAGTTTGTTTCTGTGTTTCTGTGGAATGCCTGTTATGTATTATAAGAAGTGCTGTCGTCTGTTTTCTTAATTCGAAAGCAAAAAACTCGGCAGTTTATTTAACCTGTTCATTACGCATGAGTTTGAAATGTTGCAGACCCGATTACTCTCTATGGAGAGACTTAATGGAAGAGGTAACTCTTAATGGGACTTGAAGAGTTCTTAAATGGGATAGCGGCTCACATTCACGCCTTGAAGTCACAATATTTTTGATAACCACTGCCACACGACCGTCATGAATTAAACTAGAATATGGAAAAGGTACTGATGATATTGCTTTTCAAACCAAAGCTACAGTTGCGCACAATTCAGGCAGAGTCGCCGGTGTTGAATAACGTGTGGGTATGGGATTCAAATCCAGGTTTGTAAGTTGTCAATTCACTGAGAGAAGTCGACGGAATGCCCCTCAGATTAAGTACTGTAGTAACTAACCGGTGATCGCGAGAGAAATAGTTTTCCTGTTGGTATTTTCTACATCCATCTACATTCTTGACTAGAGGTCTTCAACCTTTCTTGGGTCTAGAGCACTGGCTAGGCTTATCATCAGAGATCACCTCTTACGTCAAGGGTGCTCAACATTTAGAAGAGTGCGGGACCACTTCATTGGTTCCAAAATGAGTCGCGGGCCACTTAATTGATCTGCGAATGTGCTGCGGGCGACTAAACGGATCTGGAATCGTATCGTGGGCCACTTGAGTGATCTGTAGATATGTCGCTGGCCACTTGCGTGATTTGGAACTGTGCCATGGGCTTCTTAAGTCATCCGTTATTTTGCCATGGGTCACTTCAGTGATCTGGAAATGTACAGTGGGCCACTTAAGTAATGTTGAACTGCACCGCGGGCTCCTTAAGTGATCTGTAAATGTGAAACTCAGTTTATTTTCACAAAATTAGGGTTTGAGTTCGCGGGCCACATCAGGCCCGTGGGCCAAGAGTTCAGCATGTATGCCTTTCGGCAACGTTTACATACGTATGCTTGAAATCTGCATAATCTTAATTCTCGAATGCAATTTTTACAGTGTATTTAAACGAGGATGTGATCAAGTGCTCGCTAGCACGAGATCTTGCATGAGCATTGAGCACTCTTAGTGCTTCAGAGATCACAATGGTGCTCACGCGTAACAGGTTGAAGATGACTGTTCTAGACGGATGAGAATCATAAATAGATGTCGGTACTTTGCCAGCAGATGAACGTACTAAGATAAATTGAGAGTGGTTGGTAAAAGTATCAAAGGAATTAAAAATTTCCATGAGTAAAACGCTGTAAGGAAATTATTGAGCCAACATAACCTTGTACAGTTCCAATTTGGCATGCAGAATCCATATCCTTATGGAGTTGCGACCATATTTCAGGATTTCCATATAAGCGTGGTGTACTGTAGTTATATATAAAATGTATCACTCTACGCTACTTGATTCTGAACTGACGACAGTTTATTCAGTTCGTTCTCTAGACTAGGCAAGACAATAGAATCGATGTCACATGCATTAAATGATGGTGCTTTCATGGGTCTTCACCATCAGAAGCCTATACGGTGCATACGGTCCATGTACTGACTGACGGACAGGATCCCACCTTCAGCTGGGCGGTAATCTGAGCCTCGATGACGATGTACGATATTATTGACCATTTACCATCTCTCAAAGGCAGCGTTTTTCATCCTGTGGTCCAAGGACCAGATTTGATTATTGGAGGGATTTTAAAATTTTTTCCACCCGCAGCGCCCCTTACTCTAATCAACAGTTATCCGCGGCTTCCCTGAGCAGTTTAACAAAGAATATCTTCGAAAAGCCTTTGTCGGGCTACTGATCCGAGGCGCCGCTGAGAAAAATTGGCGGCGCTCAGTTTGAGAACCCTGGAGTATTGAATTCTAACTAAATGAAAAATTATTGAATTGCAAAAATTGATATTACATAGTAATATTCTTTTGGGTTCAAATGAAAATTGTATATTCATAATTAGGTTTACCATACCTCCTCAATGCGGGAAACTGCGATCCTAAATACGGGACATCCCTTTGTTGCCAAGAAATGCTATTTATGACAAATCTGCTAATTACTGCTAAAATGGGGAAAGAGTAGGAGGAAATAAAGGGCTGCTACACAAATCGCAGTGAATAAAAGTGCATTTGACGAAAAACATTCAAATGACTGGAAGACCATATTTCATTTACAAATAAGGGGAACTGGGATCTTAAATGAGGGACGTCACCCCAATGGTCATCAAAATCCTTGCCATAAGTCGGCAAAATCCCCATTTGTTAAAATCACTGAAAAACTGAGGAAAAAGACGTTGAACCTGACAAATATGTGCTGAATATTTGCATTTATAGCTATAATTATCATAAGTTATGAAAAAGCTGTTTATATTCACGGTTTTAGTAAAGATTACAAATTAAAATAAGCATCATTGAAAAAAACGGGACGAATGCATAAAAAATCAACTTAAACACAGGAATGTCCCGTAATACAGGATACAAGTGGTTCGTCGAATTGTTTCAGACTTTTTGCTGGTCCTTGGATTCAGAAATGTTGAGAAACGCTGCTCAATCACTCGTTCTTTTTCCACTCTCTTGAATATTCTCGTCTTAATGTTAAACGAAGAAAGCAACGTTCTCTCTAATGATTTTGGATGTTGAATGGCCCATCCATCGGGCATCTATTATTTGGCTACAACTAGAATCTTCTAAATCATGAGCATAACCAATTCTGTTAGTCGAAAAATCGATCCTTGTCCTCAACGGAAAAATACCTCAGTCCTAAGACTCATCTACTTTCTAATCCTTTGCTGAGGATGAAAAAAAGTTAGCTTGAGAAATTTCGATTGCCTTCCAACACCAACTTCTTCGTCCGCGCATTAAATTCTCTAAGGATGAAAAGATGGTAAACTCCCAGGATTATGGATGTCCGAGTAATTAAGTTTCCGAGAATTTGATACTTTCCTTGATGTTTACCGATTCTTCAAATTTCCGCATTGAGTGCATATGGATTCAAAGAACTGTGAATATTTTCTCGATATGCATGTCTAACCAGGACGTTGTTATCTGAGCAAAAACAAAAACACCAAATGTGCCCTTAGTAATTAAAACATTTATATTAGCACGTTATTTATTGTTCTCTTTATAAGAGGGCGCGGTAGCCCAGGTCGATAAGATACTCGCCTAAAAAGTACCAAAGGATGTTTAGAGGTATCGCGAGTTCGATACCTGCTTCGTCCTTGTCAGAAAACTCCTGACACAGGGGTACAACAGAAACGGCGACGTGACCGCAGAAAAAATTGCTACCGCAGAGAGTCCCCCATCGAGGGGTTAGCGCATCAACCTTACGGTGAGTATAAAAAAAACAAGCCTGCCGTTCGGAATCGGCAATAAATTGTAGGTCCCGGTCTAATTAGCCCTAGTGTGCAGAAAATGACCGTGGTGCGACAAAAATGATAAGAATGATCTTTGTAAGAGAAAAAAAGCAAGAAAGCGGTCATACTGCAAGAGAAAAGAACTGAAATACTGTCGCCATATATACATAATTAAACTTGGTGAGAACCTTTTCGAGTCAGGTCTAACCGAAGAAGAATAAAATAGATCATATATATACATAATATGTAAAAGAAGCAGTATGTTGCCAGGGCCGTCATTTCAACTTTTTCCGGGGGGGGGGGGCAAAGCACATGTACTCATTGTATGTATATATATATATATATGTGTGTATATATATATATATATATATATATATATGTGTATATATATATATATATATATATACCATTTTTGGTGTATTTTCAAAAGCCAGGAGGCCCCCTCTGCCCCCCTAAATGACGGGCCTGATGTTGGCCTTAAGTTTTCATACTTAAAGTGTAAATGTGGCTGATCTTAAAAAAAATAGAGATAAGCTCGCTTAAATGGAATCATCTCCAGAATTGTGTATGTGTGTGTGTATATATATATTGTTTTTACCAATGAAGTAAATCTGGTTTTTGTTTGCTTAGGAGAAGATTTAAAGCATCCACATACTGTCATATAGTTGTTGAAACATTTGGCGTAAATCACAAGTCCAAGAGCCCCATGTTCCAACTACATTTACAAGTGCTTACCATCGCCTAGGTGGTGTGACAGGATCGGTATTTTGAAGCTGACGTGACTAGTCGCTTCGATTACGTGCTCAAGCAAACCACCATAATTCGCGATTTCTTTTACACTTACGAACCTTAATATTCTTCTTTCTTTGAGCCCGGCGGATAAAGTCTTAAGTCCGAAATTTACGACCAGCACGAAAATTAAGATAAGCAGTTTCGGCTTCAGACAAATTATTTGCTAGTATTCAGCATTGGTCTGACGTATCAAATCCTAGTGGTTTTTTACACACGACCTTTTATCATTATTTCAGCAAACCCTACGGAGCAAGTTATTTAGGAGAATCGTAAATTTGAGTTGTTCCAAGCCTAGTATATTCCATGGTATGATTACAAGTATAGACAAACGAATTGATTAAAAAAAACAGCACTATTGTTTCTGGGTATATACTGTTGTATCCTGTATAAAACCTATTGACTGAAAAAGAGATTTATTAAGAATTTTTTGACTGAAGATTGATAAAAAGACTTCATTTAATGAGGGTTTCGAAATTATATCATTTGATCACTTTGTCGCACCATTTTATGCAAATGATGACCAATAAGACTTGGACCTGTAGTTTATAGCCAATTTCAAATTGTTGTGCTATTACATCTCTCACTGGAAGATAAGTGTGCTAACTACGTGGCTAGAGGCCTTTTTTTACGGCAATTAAAATCATCTTTGTGACATCTGTCTTCCACAAGAGGAAGTAGTTTCTCAAGCCGACTCTGGTATAAGACTGCGCCGATTTCAAATTCACGAAACCTCAGAGCTTTTCTGACGCATTAAGATGTTTTATCGATCTAGGCTACCTCACCCTCGACGCTTATGAAAACACTTAAAGAATATTCTGATAATAAAATCAATAATATCAAGTCCCCCCTTTGGATTACATTAATAACATTAACACACATTTCATGACCGAAATGCTAAAATAATTAGTGCATACCTGTAAAAAAATTGTCTGTACAAAAGTTCTTGAGTCATACATTACACATAGATGACACTATATACTATGAAATGTCAGCTCCTCATATATTTCAGTTCTATTTTTGTCATCCGGTGGTAAGCTTTGATCGTCTCTTGAAAATTTTTGTCTCGTAAAAATGTTGATAGGAGCAGATACAAAGAAATATCAAATTTTAAATCAAAATGAAAAATTTTGGATTGATCCATCGTCAACTATTCGTAAAACGTAAGTTTTTCAGTCAGAATTTCCCATTTTTGAAAAAAAAAAATATTGATTACAGTTTTTCCTATAGAAAAAGGTGACGAGATAAAAATACTTAAGAGGAATAAACAACAATAAAACCATACTACGAGAAGTAAGTAAGTAACTGAATGGAAATATATATTCGAGGGCTTAGATGACATTTCATGGAATCCATTGCTATTAGTTTTTAACAAATGGCACAATAAACAATACCACCGAAATTTTCAAGACGGAACTTTTTTCTATACACGGTGTAATTCACATACAAAATACAAAGAATTATTTTATTAGTTTATTAGCAAAAGCCGGGCGGAAAACATATTCATAGCCGAATTCTAAAACAAAACGAACCCTTTTGAGGTAAAGAAAGCCCTAAAAGTCTTTTAAAAGTTACGTGCTACCCAATCATGCAGCTGGAAAACTTCAAATCACGTGCAAGTGAAAGTGTTTTAATCTTAATCATACTCGACACGATCATACTGCAGACATCATCACAAAGAGTGCAATCGCAATCGAAAAATGATCTCACAGAATATTAAATTCGATTTGGTATGCATAAAAATCAAGCGATGCAAAACCAGAAATTTCGTTTACAAGTAGCTAATGTTATAAGCACGATATTCCTTTCATTCGAATGTTTAAATGATTGTCGTCGACTCTCTCGTAATATTCAAAGCGTATCAACACGTGTACATGTAAATTGAGAAGTTAGAAAAGAAAGTAACCAGTTTATGAAAATGATAGGGTTACGCAACCACGCGAGCCTTCGCGTTTAACCAATCCAAAAAGTATCTATCAAATGCCAAGACTTGGTTCAAGAAACGCCCTAAATCCCCGAAGTGATACGTTTGCATATTATCTCTTAGAATTATAATATGCAAAAATAAAAAAGAATAAAAAAGAATTTGCTATTTCATTCATGATACGGCGTATCATATCTTTGGTAAAAAAAAGCAAGCAAAAGAGAAAAGATTCGATAATAATGATTAGTTTGGAGAAGCTTAAGCAGTTGTAAATCATCTCAATTTCGATGATCGAAGTTGCCCTATAGGTACAGAAGCATACAGATAACGACTGCGCCCAACCAAGAACACGCGTCCACGTGGTCATTCATGTTGCTACAGGATGAATATAAAAGACTTGAATAGATAAAAATAGGAAATCAAATAGTCAAAAAAGAAGAAGAGATATATAATATTGCCATCACTTTAATTTCATGGATTTATCACACGGCTACAGTTCCACCGTAGATAAAAGGGACACTCCTATTTGTTAGTTTTGAATATCCGCGCGTGACTTAAACACCGCTGATAATGCTAATGTTTAAGAATATTTGGAACATTTATGTTTATTTGTTTTGCAAGGAACTCATTGATGCCGAAGAAATGGTTGATGATGGAGTAGTTTTGATTGAGAGTGGTGACAATGTAATTGTCTCGGGGTGCGTTGGTATGTTGGAGGAACTTAGGCAATGAATATGAGACGGAATATGGAATTTACATCTAATGAGTCGCTTAGAGCGATTCAGAGAAGTAATAAATCTCTGATTTTCGTATTGCTAATCTAAGCCAGAGTTTCTCAAGGGTTCTGTGAGGCACTTTACGGGTTTTGTCTTCACGTTGTAAGAGTTTCTTAGAACGTAGGCATTATTTGCGGGTTTTGTAAAGTTTAATAGAAACGCTGCTCTGATCTCAATTTTGGATTTTTATTTACGATTTTGAAAGTTAAAAACATTGGAAAATTCCATAGTTATCCTACAACTGATGAATTCAAGTGAAATTTTACGTTTCAGCTAATCTCCAGTTGAAAAGAACAAAAAAACACTATGTATATATATATATATATATATATATATATATATTTGGATTATTTATTTTTAAATTTTTTTAAATGCATCCATAATCATTATCTCATAAATGAAATTCATTCGTTTCATGTATTAATAATAGTGAATGTAAGAATTAAATTTCTTTTGAATCGCAAATTCTTTACAAAATATGAATCGCACCGCAAAAGTTTCTTTTTCCGTTAGCGATCAGACTTGTTTTCCATTTCGATTAAGGAAAAATACTATAAATACTCAAAACATTTTATAGTTTGTTTACATTCGTGTTATTAGCATGCTGCGCTTGGATTTTGATTCTGTCTTGAGCATGTGTGAGGAAAAACGTCAAAAAATTTGAAGGGGTTGGTGCACGCAAATTTTCGAAAAAACACATTTTCCAATTTTTAAATACTATGAAATTTTCTGCATCTAACTGTGTCCAAAATTTTGTTCTACCTGTACCAAAAATATTTTAATATAAACTGCTGTCAGGCATTATACACATGCTAATGTCTTTCACTAAAATGCGTTTTTCTCAAAGTTTTTTGTTAGATAAGGAAAATGTTTTCGAACACCACTCATTATAATGTCTTGAAACTTTCTGTGTGTCTCAACACTATGGTGTCACTGGTTTTTTTTTCTTGAATTTTAACTTCAACAACACGCAACTTCTCCAAAAATCACCAAAATTTACCCATATTTTGTGTCATAATTTTTTTTTAAATAACTTCAATAATAAATCCTCATGTTAAAGTATGTAACACCATAGTGTTGAAAATGTTTCTCATCTAACAAAAAGTTAGTTTTGAGAGAAACGCATTTTAGTGAAAGACATTAGCATGTGCAATGCCTGCCAACAGTTTATATTAAAATATATTAAAAATATTTCTAGTACAGGTAGAACAAAAACTTGAACACAACATTAAACGCAGAAAATTTCATAGTATTTAAAAATTGAAAAATTCAAAAATGTGTTTTTTGGAAAATTTGTGTGCACCAACCCCCTTAATCAAGTGCTAAACAACATATGCACTAGCGTGCGCAGTGCATATGTGCTCTCGCAGGGGGGGTCTATCCCCCCCCCCCCCGAGCCAAGATTATAGTGTTATATTATAGGAAAAAACGTGAACCCTCCCCCCTCAGAAGGAAAAAAAATCTGAAACCCCCTCGAGAAAATTCTACGTACGCCTATGAACATATGTACATTGCTGTTCGGCTGGAATAAAAAGTGAAGAACAATACATTGTTTCTTTTCCTCTCAAATTTCGAAAAAGAACTAGGAAAATAATAACTTTCATTCGTTTATTTTTCGAATTAATTTTTAAAACAAGTCAAAACTACCTATCAACCATAACCAAAATGTAATTGAATAACATGGGAGATAATTTACAAAAATTTATTCATGGATAGTTAATTATCAAAAAACTAATTTTTCTAACACAAATAGGAAACACATTATCCAAGGGGGGGGGGGGGATGCGGGATGGAAAAAAGGTTAAAAACCATTGGTTTAAAACCTTATAGCAAATGCAAAACAAAAATTGGGATAGTTAAGGATTTGATGATAATAAGGACGTCGATGCTTTCGCTGGAAAAATCTAGTTTACGAGATTATATTTACTACCAAACGAAGATGCTGACCAAGAGATGTGAACAATAAGGACATCCACCCCTCATAGCTGGAAGCGTTTAAAGTTTTTCCGGAGATAAGGATATCAAGTCACGGGGACATGACGTCTTGTTAAAAAGCACTTTTCTCGGACCGGAAAGACCAAAGATGGAACAACGAAAAAAAGAGAGCAAATCTATTGTACGACCTGTTATTTAGCCATGGCAGTCCACAATTCTTCGGCCATCCCTAAAGGAGAATGGGTTCCTTGACGTGTGGAAAGCTCCAGTCAGATCTTGGCGCAGGTGTCTACTCCTCTGCCTTAAGAAACGGATAGAGTTAGCCTTGTTTTCTGAAGCTCGTAAAAATGAGGCGGGCAGAAGAAGGTACACCGCGTGAGTTAGAAATTTATACCTACCTGAACTCGTAATTACAAGCTGGCGACGACAGGTACTGGACACAAGGAATAGGAGAATTTGTCTTCTTCAGGTTGAGAGTTGCTTATTTACTTACCAGGTGGTAATATTGCCAAGTTAGACCGTTCATCTCTCGACCGCAAATTAACCAGAAGGTTCAGACTTATTATTTTAGAGTTCTTTGAACTGTTTTGTTGTTCGAGTACGGGGAAAGCTAAAATAGTGATAATATTTTTGGATAGCACATGAGTAAAAACGAATTTATCTGTCCTAACCGAACAAGAGAGAGAGAGAGGAACAGAAGATATACCGGAAGCACACATACTACGTTCTTTACTAGCTTGAGTTAAGACTTGTTAATCGTTGAAGGTTCTAATGGTGGGTCTAGTTGAGAATCAATTCATGCCATTTCGAAAAGACGATAAGCCGAAAAGAACTGGACAGGAGAATAAAATAGATAAAATTACGTCATTTTTACTGGTATGAATAATTGAAAGCTTTTACTGTTATACCCCAGGATAGTCTTAGCAGATATCTAACTGGTTTCGAACTGTTAATATAGCAGAATAGTCTGGATGATATACAGAGAAGTCGAAGTAATCTTATAAAGGGCCGTATAAGGGCTAAATGAAGTGCCTACTTCTCAAATAGAAGACCGATTGCCTTCTTTTAAGTCGTGAAACAGTCGACTAAAATAGACACTTGAAGTCCAGTCCTTACTTTCAGATAGTGCAGCCAATCAGTAACCATTTAGCATGTAATAGATGGAAGCGGATGGGCTTCTGCAAACTCTCACTTGCCACCATGAAGGATCATGACCGAAAATATCCTTTAACCCATTAGCTACCACATTATGAAAAAATGAAATAATTACCATGTAAATTTTCTGGTAGTTCACACATTTTAGTTCTAAGACTAAAAAAAAAATTCAAAAAATTATTTGTACACAACGAATTGTAAAGTATCGTTAGCACTATACGCTTACAAAAAAATAAAATAAAATAAATAAAATATACCAATTCAAATATGTTAAATAATACAGTTTCATGAAAATATTTATTTACCACAAAGGAAACCATAATTTGTTTTATACCTAGGTATATTCTTTAGGGCACACTTTGTGGGGGTGTGGCTGCATCACACAAAAGTATATAGAGCACAGTAAACACTTTTACAGAAGCGAAACATCTAACTGAATTTTATTAATTAACAATTAATAAATTCAAAATTAATAAATTATTCAAAACTAGTTGTCCTATACTTGTGCTGTCATGTGATAATCGTAAAGTAGCTATACAGCCTTTATGCCTCAAAATACCCAAAATGTACGTGAGAAATGTTACGGGGGTTAAAAAGAAAGTCGTATTTTAAAATACCTTCAGTAGTGTTAAGGCAACTCAAATTACAAGCAGGGATTGATGAATCGAAATGTGAATGGGAATAATGCACTTGATTCAACGGCACACAAAGGTATCAATTGAAAATAATCATTCAAATTTGATCCAGATAAATTGAGCACTCTTTATATCACCTTTCCATACATCAAATATTGAAGCTGGTAGTTTTTTCTGGTTCTTTCACCATTAACTAATCCACGAATTTAAAAAATCGGTGTAAAAATAACTGAATGTATAAATTGCATAGACGGAAACCAACTGCTAGTTCATATCAGAATTACGTGATAAATGGTATATGGCAAGTCACATTTAGTTGCAAGAGTCCTTTTCTTTTGAGCTCTTTCCCTTTATGTTTGTAGGTATCATCTAATTAGAAAATTAGGTTCTTTCGATTAATATTCCCGGTTAGACAGAAGAACTGAAAATACAACAAACTGAAATCCATAGAGAGTGACCAGTCTAAAGCGTCTAATATATGGTATGATGATTGCCGAGAGGAGAAAGAGAGTTCTAGATGAAAACCATTCCGCCTTTGGCAAGAACATCCAAAACGCCCGTCAGATCTAAATCTGTGTGCAACTAGAAACTAATAACAGTCATAAAATCTACCTTTTTCATGGTGAGAATGAAGATGAAATTAAATCTTAAGCTGGGAAGGCACTGCGTGAAGACAATATAATAGGCGATACACAGAAAATAAAAGAGGCGAAGAGAAAGGGTTTCGAACTAGACAATGATGCCGGGGATGTCCAAAACCAGTGAAAGTGAAGCAACATGTCTGGACCTTGAGGAAAAAAAATATAGCAATTTAACGGGTTAAGGCAGGAGAACGAATCGTAATTGTCGGCTGCCAAACTACTCGTCATAAAAGGAAGGCACTCATTTAAACTGAGAGACTCTACTAACCTTTCTTTTCTTTTTTACTTCTTATGACTATCACAAAAGATGTAGGAAGAAAGAAAGAATTTGTACACGTTGAAGGGAATTTGTTTGAAATTACATGTTTTTTGCAGTTAAGATAAAACAGCGTATTTATGGTCCCATCTCCTTCTGTTTTAATTATAATACTATGTTATACTTTAAATCTGAAAATGTTAATGAAAAATAATTAATTTGAATAATACATATCTCAAGAGACGATTGAATTCTATTTTGTAAAACTCTGTGCCTTATTTAGTACGCTAACGTAGGATAAAACTGTGAGAAAGTGAGTTTGGATTCATCAAATGTTGTTTTTCATTGTATGTTTGGATTCATCGAATGATTAATTCGGTATCCATCAGGTAGATGGAACTAACTTCAATTCTTTATACAGTTTAAAACCGTAGTTCAATAGAACTCTAAAGATTTATTACTCTTTCGAAAACGGATTCGTAATTTTATACGAATCACAGCTGATGATAAAAATAAGTCAGCATACGCCTGAATATGACAAATATACAAATTTAACTGAAAGAATGAAATGAATAAATTTTATTATTAGGATTGTAGGTTTAATTAATTGTGGTAAGCTACTTTGTAAGGAAACAATGATTACTTTTGTTGCTTCAAATGCGAAAATCTGTCATATTTGATCTAGATATCTCAATTCAGAAAAAAAAAAAAATCAGACCAATGTAATGTTGGTTTGCAGCAAATGCTGTACTTAAAACCATGTACTTAGAGTACAAAATTGACGGCTCTATTCGTTTGTATACTTATTAGAGGTTAAGTACTAAGTGACAATGAAACATGAGATATATACTTCATCAGATATACGAGTACACATCTCAATTCACGAATGCTTCTCCCCCAGCCCTTCTTTCGTTAGCTTCGGCTGAGCATTTGTTACACAGGATTACTGAAAAAGGAAATTGGCCCATTGTGCATCGATTCATCAACCGGTAACTTCACGTAAACACCACGTTTCGAGCAGCTCTCGTATGGAATCATTAGATTATTTTTTCGTGGGAATAAGTCTCCTCACCTAAACCTCAAGACAGGAACGAACGGAGAAGGGGGGAAGAAGGGACGGGGGCTAAATTGACTCTACAACCACACCGATCCATCCATCGAAAAGTGACTGAGCTTTAAATTTCATGACTTGGGGGTCTTGGGTTGGATGTTTTGCAAAAAAAGCAAGGTGTTCATGTTCACGATTACATAATCAGCACCTAAAAACTGCTCGTATGACTTCATTAACATCGCAATCTTTTCACGAGAGGGTATTTTTTTGTTCTTCTTGTAAAACACGTGAAACCAGGAAGCGCTTTTCGTTTTGTGAAAGAAGGATCTAGAAGAAATGCATTGACCCCTGACACTTCTCGAATTTATTCACAACAAAACAATACGTAATATGCTATCATGGATATTTATTGTTGTTGGCAGCCGTATTGGAACTCGGAAGGTACCCAGAAAGTATTGCTATCCATTATACGTATAACCACACAATTAAATTGGTGTCTTTTTGAGTTTCATCAGAGAATATGAGCACAGGATATTCTGAAACGTCGCCGTTGAGAAACTTTCATTATCTCATGCTAACGAAACTTTTCACGATTCATACGCGTTGCAGATAAACACGCATTTCTGAGACTTCTGGAACAGCCATCTTGGAGTGAGTTCAGTTCCATCTGCAACTTGAAGATTGCCGATATGAAACAAACAAGACATTGAAACGTAGCCCTCACAAGAACTCCGAAAAACATTAAGGATTACAAGTAGTATCAGAAGATAATAGCGATGCAGACAACAGATAACTTCCATCAAAGGCTAAGCCTAGATGGAACCTTATCGATGACGCTGTCACCATAGAGTAAAATCCATGGAATAACATGCTGAATGAAAACTCCTTTCTTCACTTACGCTTTCTTCAAATGGGAAGGGGTAAGAGGGAAGAAAATTAAAAGACGAATATTCTATAGCTTTTTCTTTGATAGATAGCAAATGGGAATGGAAGAGTTTAAAGCAACAAACCAACAATTAGAGGAAGACCGACAAGAAAAGAAGCTCTTGTACCTGCCTGTCACGAATCAACTCTGCCCATCAACAAACAAGACATACAGCCAAAGCTCAGAAAAAAAAGACAACACGAAAATCGGTCAGACATAGGCTTTTAGAAATCTTATCTTATCATCATCCGGGTTCAGATTTTTATCTAAAATAAAAGCCAAAGAAATAACATGAATTCCTCATCGAAAAAAATTTCAAGACATAATATAGGGTAGAGAAGTGAAAATTTATCATATCACTCTTTTTCATCTCAAAAAATATCTGATGCGTTTGAAAGCTATTGACATATTGAGTCTTCGAACAACACAAAGAAACTAAAATTACCGAAGTTATCAAAACTTTTTTGTCCGCTAGTTTATACTGTTCTTTCCTAACTTTTCTCCGATTTTCAATTCAAATATCAAAAATCACTCTACCACGCATGGATCCAATCACACATTAATTGTGGCCTTGGGAGCGTATGGAGAAGATTATTTAACTAACATTAGAGTGAAATAACCCGAACCCAAAACAAATTTATAAAAATTCTTTCGAATCAAATTGAAAGCGTTAATCTGATTCATTATAACAATTCAAACATTTTACCAGACACCTGTATTTCTATAAAATATGTCTGACTGTTTATAGAAATTCTAACTTGTGTAAAAAACGCACAATTAATCCAAGGAGACCAAACATTAATGAACCTCAAACCTCATAAAAACATTTTATGCAAATGTTTTATGTACCTAGCCCCTAAACAATATAATAGTTTTACCAGTAGCTTTAAAAAACATTCAAAATGAGTGTACTTTCAAAAAATCTTTGAAAAGTTTGTACTCTCGATATCTGATATAGAAAATGACTATTCAAGGAGTGAATTACTATTTGAGCCCGTCTTGATGTTTAAGCAATGTACTGAATCTAGACCAGTGATTCCCAACGTGGACGTTAACGCCCCCTGGGGGGCGATTCGGGGAGGGGGATTTCACCATTTATTATGACAGCTTGTTTCCTGATACAGTATTATGTTTTAAACCAATTTATTACATTACCTCGTATGCCTGCTGAGAAGAGTTTTTGTTAGAATATCTGAATCAACATAATCGATTGCCTGTTTTAAGTCTAAGAAAACTGTAATGGAATATTTGTTGTTATTAAATCCGTTGTTTAAATTAGCCATTTCTGTGTTTTTTTGGAAGCCGTACTGGTTAGGTGTAAAAAGTCTGTTATTCAAAAAGCTGATAAATTGTTTTTTTAATTCATTTTTCTATTATTTTTGAAAAACTGGAAGAATATGGATATTGGTCTATAATTCACCAAATCATTTACATTACCTGCTTTATAAATTGGATGTACAAGAGCATATTTTAATTCGTCATAAAGTAATCCATTTGTTATCGATGTGGCAACAATGCTTTTAATAATATCAAGGTGGTAAAAGGAGATGATTTTAAGCATTTTAGGGGTTAATTTATCGTATCCACTTGCTTTACTATCTTTTAATTCTGTTATTATTCCTTTTAACGTTTCATTTGAAGTTTCTGAGTACTTCAGGAAAAAATTTTTAAATTGTAATAATGATATTGGTAAACAATGGAAGTGCATAAACTAAACAATAACAAATAAAAAAGAAAATTTACATTTCCAGATGCAGCAAATTGTAAACAAATGGCTGAAAACTTTAATGTAGATTTTATAAATCGAAATTTAGATAATAAGCAGTCCAATGTAGGAGCTTCTTTAAACTTTGAAAGTAATGCATCGATATCTTCAATGATTTCAATGATGATAACCGGCATTGGAAATAATGATCTACACCAAATAATCTCTGAACTGAATGAACATAAAGCGACTGGATATGATGGCATTACAGCAAAAATGATTAAAATTACAGCCAGATATCATAATAATGTTATTGTATACCTGATTAATACATCGCTAATTGAAGCAATTTTTTATCCAGAACTTAAAGTATCTATTGTATACCCAATTTTTAAAAAAGATGACAAAAACCTTTTATCTAACAATACACAAATCTCAGTACCCCCTATTTTTACAAAACTAGTTAAAAAGTATGAAAATAAAATTGATTAATTATTTAAAACACATAGACTATTTCGCTGATAATCACTATGGATTTCAAACAGGAAAAATACTGAAATGGCAATCGCAAAAGTAAATGAATATCTAAATCAAAGTTTCAACAATAATTGTTACTCTATATCAGTTTTTATTGATTTGAAAAGCGCATTTGATAGCGTAGATTTAACTCTACTATTGAATAAATTAGAAAAAATTGGAATTCGTGGTGAGTTTTTGCGATGGTTCGAGATGTATTGCTATGGACGAACACAGGCAGTTAGCATAATGCACGAAAATAGTAATTATCTTGAAATAAAAAAAGGAATACCTCAGTGAACAGAACTCGGGTCCACTCATTTTCTAATCTACATTAATGCTTTATGCTGTTTAAAATTGCATGGTAAGACAGCGTCTTTTGCGGATGATACTGTTTCGTATGTGGAAGATAAAAATATTTCTCATTTGATTACTAAAGTTGAAGACTTCTCTATATAGAAGAAGTCAAAGAACTTCTTCGTTATAGAATACTCTATAACGAATTTTGAAAGGTTTATTGAAAATATAAATAGGTAACCAAGGAAAAATTTGAAATATCTAGAAAAAAAAAAATGAATGAAATGAAATATAAATCGAGCGTGCCGTTTATTATATATAATATTTATTAAGCTCTAGGACGGACCAAATGGGTCCCTAAGAGCTGCATAGTGTATGTTTTGTTTTTTGTTCTGTTGTCTTTATTTTATTTTGTATATCTGTGTCCATGTATTTATGTGTGCTGTTTTGAATTATTAATAAAAAAAAAAAAAAAAAAAAAAAAAAAAAAACAAACTTCTTAGTCTTAAACAGATTAACATGTGGCTAACAAAAAACAAATTGCTCCCAAACATTGAAAAAACAAAATTCATGTGTCTAAAAATTAGGGATATAAAACCTGGAACCCCAATATCAATAAAATTACACATTTGTGAATATTCTACCCAAAGCTGTTCTTGAAATTATATAGAAAGACTAAGAGAATATACATATTTAGGCATTATTATACAAGACGATTTGAAATAGAATAGTCACACAAACAATGTTTGTAGTAAAATTAGGAAACAAATAGCAGTATTATATAGATTGAGAAAAACATCATAAATCCGGAACTCCTTAAGACAGTCTTTCACGCATGGATCCAATCTAGAAGAACTTACGTAATAACGGTAAGGGAGGTGTCAATATCAAAAATTTAAATAACATTTACAATCGCATAAAACGCAATATTTTAACATTTAATAATTCAAACCTACTCAATTCAGATGTTTTAACGCTTGAACTGAGGCAAGTTTATGTGTATAAATTAATAATTTTCATGGTAAAGAATCATAAATTTTTTCTCATAAATAACAACGATAGAACTTCAGATGGGTACAATTTCTTTTATTCAACACCAAAAACACATAAATACTTTATACAAAAAAGTATGAATTACTTGGGACCAGGCATTTGTAACAAATTTGGAAAAAAAATTGTCCGAAGTAATACTTAATAAACATCTCGGAAGAAATTTTTACATTTTCAATTTCAAATTCTATCTCAAATTTCGAAACATTCATTGAAAGTATAAAATAAGTGCTACAAGCTTTGAATGAAACTAAAAAATAATAATAAATAAAAAGGAAAAGAAAAAATCTTAAATGTATTTAGTGTTACACATAATATATATGCAGTAAAACCTCGATAAGTCGTCACCTCAAGTTATCGAAAAATTATGACGGCTTAAGTGGAGTACCGTCAGTGTTAATGTGCGATGTTATGAAAATCGTATAAAAATTGAAAGTAATATGACATTTATTAAAGTATGAATCAAAATAACAATATTAATAAACTTTATAGATTGCAAAAAAAAAAAATAATAGCACTTTTTACCTTTTTTTTTATCTGTTATTACTTATTGTGGTAAAATGTACTGGTACACTTTGATTTATACTAGTAATTTTTAATTTAGACTAACAAGCAACTGTTAGAATAGGTAGCTTTTCTTCATAACAGAACTCTATATTGCACATTAATGTTACATGTACATTAAAAATTTAAAATATTTTAGTGTTTTAATTCTTCATCAGTAGTTCATAATACAACTACAGGGTAATCTCTGACACTTTTGACGTGGGGGGGGGGGAGACCCTTTGCAGGGAAAAGTAAATAGAAGACCCATGAAAGAATGTCTGATTTTTGTTCAACAAAGATATTTTGTTTAAAAACATTATAGCACTAAAACCGTAGTTCAATAGAACTCTAAAGATTTATTACTCTTTCGAAAACGGATTCGTAATTTTATACGAATCACAGCTGATGATAAGAATAAGTCAGCATACGCCTGAATATGACAAATATACAAATTTAACTGAAAGAATGAAATGAATAAATTTTATTATTAGGATTGTAGGTTTAATTAATTGTGGTAAGCTACTTTGTAAGGAAACAATGATTACTTTTGTTGCTTCAAATGCGAAAATCTGTCATATTTGATCTAGATATCTCAATTCAGAAAAAAAAAAAAATCAGACCAATGTAATGTTGGTTTGCAGCAAATGCTGTACTTAAAACCATGTACTTAGAGTACAAAATTGACGGCTCTATTCGTTTGTATACTTATTAGAGGTTAAGTACTAAGTGACAATGAAACATGAGATATATACTTCATCAGATATACGAGTACACATCTCAATTCACGAATGCTTCTCCCCCAGCCCTTCTTTCGTTAGCTTCGGCTGAGCATTTGTTACACAGGATTACTGAAAAGGGAAATTGGCCCATTGTGCATCGATTCATCAACCGGTAACTTCACGTGAACACCACGTTTCGAGCAGCTCTCGTATGGAATCATGGTCTGAAGAAAAATGACGACTTAACCGGAGTGACGACTTAACGAGGTTTTACTGTAATTACTGTTGCTTTTTGATTATAAAAAAAATTTATTAAGCCCTGGGACGGACCAATTGGGTCCCTAAAAGCTGTTTCTTTTGTTCTTTTGTTTTATTTTGTATATTAGTTGTATTTGTGTGTGTTATTTTGCAATTAAAAAAAAACATAGAGCTAATGGAATTATTGAAGATACTCTCTTGTACTGTGTAAGGGCAGTTTGTATATATATAATTTTCTTCCATATATATATATATATCATTTAAATTTTTTCTTATAAAGTCATTTTTAAAACCTTCAGCCATATTTTTAGGATCTTGAAAATCTGGTGAGTGTTTTGTTTTTATTCCATGTGTTCTCATTGATGCATTTCCATTGTAGCGTTTCATTTTTTTCACATGAGTCAAACATATTTTTTCCTTGTGTTTTTAATAATTTTTTTGAAATTTCTGTCATAATTTTTATATTCAATCTCATAGGGTGATATGTATGGGTGCTTCTTATGTTTTCTATGATTTTTTTTCTCTACATGTATATATATATGCATATTTTCTGATTTCTCATTTAAAGTTAGTGCCTTGATGACTGAAACTATTTAGTTACATCACGATCTGATAGTTCTACTTGCAACCAACATATATTACGGAATTTGATTTAATTTTTTTTGTTTACCTTAATATTCAATCAAACTACATTTGTGTATTATACGTGTTTCGTTGTTTGTGTATTTTTTGTTTCGTTGTTTGTGTATTTTTTGTTTCATTTTTTTGCATATTGGCATATTTTGCATATGTTTAAGCTGAATAATTTCTTGTAATCACCAACATGGTCCATGTGATCCCATAGTGATTCCAACACTTATTGATGAGTAATTATGTCATGATTTAAAAAAATATATAAAGGGGAGGGGGAAATATCTCGGCGAATATTATATATTGCAATTAGAAACGTGAATTTTTTTGTTGGCTGCAGAAGAGACAGGGCAACTTTTTAATAGAGTTTATAGCACAGGGTGATCAAATGAAAAGTTATTTTTTATTTTAATAACCATACAACCTCTTGCAACGTGAATGATTTATCTGAAATTTACACGTTATTTGTATACTTTCTCTAATCGGAAGTATTCTGTAGAATCAACGGCTCACCAGTAATTTGTGGCAACGGGAGTTAGCTATGCATCCTGTATACAGCCAGACGCAATCAATAAATTTTCTGATTATATTTTGCATTAATTTTCCGCAGATGAGACCACTTTGACTTTCGATACCGTCTAAAAATTTACAAATGGATTCGTATTTTGTTAAACCATGGTCACATCACTGTATTTTCCAGAGGGGATAATTCGATCATAACAGAAGCAACTTTGCTGTCAGTGGCAGTATTTTATGGAAGTGGGATATGGATATTTTTGAAGATAGGACCATTCGGAAATATTTTTTTTGAACACGCGTTCGTAATTTCGAACATGAGCGGTGTCATACAAAGTACAAAAGACTACTCTCTGTATGAGCAGTGTCTTCTGGAAAACAAAAAAACAAATCTTCGTAGATGGCTGGGCAACAAAACTAGAACAAGACAACTCAGTATTACAGGAAGAGTTGCTCGTAATTTATAAAGCAACGTTAGATGCAGCGAAATTTAACAATTCTTCCAAAATCTTGATGGATAGCTTGTCCAGCCTTAAGGCAATAAGCAACAAGAAAATTGTTCCACAGCAATCCGCAAATACAGGTATCTTGGGTTAGAGCACACGATGTCCTGTGGGGCAATGAGCAAGCTGACAGGCTGGCGAAACAAGTAACTAAAACGAGGAACAAAGAAACAACAATACTCCTACTGCAATCATCAGCTAAGGCAGCCATCTGAAAAAACCTTTTGTTTGAATGGCAAAATGAATGGGATAATGAAGAAGCATCAAGTAGGAAAGTTCACCGCATAGTTAAGACGGCGAAGGCAAACAGCCCGAACCTGAAAAGATAGGTCATAATGTTCCTAATAGGACATGGTCCTTTTCCAGAGCACCTCCACCACTTCGAAATCCTCCAGAGTCCAGACTGTAGATGAGGAGAAATCGGGAACGAGTTGCATTACGCCACGAAATGTCCAGCAACTGCACCATACCACCAACATGCTCCAGCAAATTAGAAATATTGACAATTGGAGGAGACAGATACCAGAAAGGCAAACTCTAATAATGAAGATCGCGAACTTGGTGAAATTTATGGAAGCAAATCCAAATCTGGTACGAAGAGACCTATTGACTATAACAGTTAAACCAAGCACTATCACGATAAGTCCCCGAAGATGATCAAAAATCAGACGACCGGTTCTTTCATATACTGAGTACAAGGGGCTCTTGAGTGAATAATGCCTCAATTTAGGAATTGATCGTGACAGCACTGTGTCAATGCATCCCTTGTCAAATTTGCTTCCCTCTCGATGGCAAATTCTATTTCTTTGTGTGTATAAATGCACACTTTTTTTTCAACCGAACACAACTCAGGTCTATCGCCATGGGCAATTTACTACCAAGTGAGTTATGCTGAATGTGTGTACCTAACCGTGTGATTGCGTATCTAGTGTTGTGTGTGATTTTTCAGTGCTGCCATCTATATTTCAGAAGTGAAGTGTAAAAACTGAATACTTGTATTGTTCGTAGGCCCGTTGCTCTCTGTGGCGAGAGTTTTTAACGGGGAGTTCGGCTCGAATTTGCGCCTTAAGTTGGAAACAACAGAAAACCAACGTCAGCCGATCACACTGTGGGTTCCCACCATGCGAGTCCGTCACTATAACCACTCGACCACCACAGCGGCTATACATGGCGGCTATATACAGGGCTGGGAATCTATTAAAATTTTTAACTGGTTAATCAAAAATTTTTAATCGATTGATCGAACTTTAATCAAATATTTTTTGTAACTATATTAATTAGATTCTATAAAAATATAGTTCATTCACCTATTCGGTGGATGAAAACAAATATAGGAATAGGTTAAGAAATTAAATCTGCTCACTTCAAGCAGTTTAATATGCTGAACATATTTTGTCAAAGCCTGTAATTTCTTCACTTGGATCTTGTCGTTTAAAGGAAAAAAAATCGGTTATTTTTGGTTATTATTCCCTGATTTCGAAACTACTGTCGATTATACTGTTGCTTGTGTTCCTAGAAACTCCTTTCGTATGGTACTTGTGAAGAGATGAGCGATGCTTCCAAGAATACGAAATCTACTTTTCATAGCGGAGACAATAAATTTTGGTGGTGGTCTAAAACTCCCATCAAACTCAATTTGAAACTGAAATCATCAATTTTCGTTGAATCTAATTTGATCAAAATACTCAAAATATTGATTCATACATTTTTTAAATATGGTCACTTATCCAGAATCTTCTGTACAGAACATGATTTATGACATCACTAATCGGTTTTCAAAAAGAAATCGTATTAATTCACAAACTTTTGATAAAAATTTTAATCGAATTGATCGGGTCAATTAACTCAACTGAAATTTTTAACTGTGATTAGCAATTGATGGATTAACCGATTAATCGGACCAGCCCTCTAATATATGATGTTTTAAGCATTTAATCTATCTATGTATATATATACAGTCAATCCCGCGTATAATGTTCCCGCATATAACGTTTTCCCGCTTAGTACGATTTATGATTTATTTTCGTGGTCTCACATTCAACTCTCTTTAAGATTTCCCGTTTAAAGCGTTATCCCGCTTGCAATGTTTTTTCCATTACTTTTTTTTTTGGAATATAATATTTTGTATATATTTTATATATTTACATTGCTTTTATATTTTTTGCACGGTTTTTGCCTTCTGCATTGTTTTAATACATTTGCATTGTTTTTTGTATTTATTCGTTGTTTTTTTTTAATTTTTTGTGCTGCAATATTTTGTATGTATGAGATTCTGTCTATGTACATTGTGTACATTTTATTGTGTATAATAAAGTTTTCTCCTACACTGTCCCGCCCCTTCATAAGGGGCAATGGCTAAAATTTGCTAAAACTCATAGAGCTTGGGCCGTGTTCGGTTTGAAAGAAAGAAAGTGTCTTCCGGATTTCATTGCGCGCAAGAAATACTGTATATCATTTTGAATCATGGGGTCAGCGTGTGCGTTTTTTGTCGCGTGAGGGAATTGCTGTCCGTCATCAGCGAAGAAGGGTTTGTTATTCGTTTTCTGATCGTCAGATTTGTAAAGGGGTATGGTCGGAATGTCATGAAAGATGACATGGATCGTGAACGGGAGAGACTGTTTCAGGAATGCCGGAAGAGCGCTGTTGAAAAACCACGCTCTGCCTGTGTTGTATTTCGTGCGGCCAGAAATAACGAACTATGTTAGTCTACGAGATGTACCTCAGCAAATATATCGGCATCAAAAATTATGATTTTTTTTGTCAAATGCCATTTCATATCGTACTAAAACTGACACTATCGCAAGCAAGACATCCTTTCAGAAATAAAAAAGAACCCGGAGAAACCTTCAAAGAAAGGACACAGAGGAACACGGCAGTGCGGCGTGCTGCGGGCACGTGCCCCTTCCTGGATCATAGCGGGGCCGTTTAAAAGCAGAGAAAAAAAAGATACCGAGAAGGGGGAAATAACAGTTCTTGAATATTCATTGAAGTGTGAGCAAAAGACATAAGGGCAAGGAAAAAAATAGTTGGGGGGGGGGGGGGTTAAAGCGGAATAACGGTTCCCTGAATCTACTTATGGCAATACTGGGGATGGGGAAAGGTACCAAGATACGCGGAGGGATTCAGAGGGGAATATCAGTGATATAAGAATGAACGGAGAATTGTAAAAAAAAGTTCGATTCCTTCTCAACGACCATCTCCACACCACTTTTTTACTTCGCCCTGTATGGCAGGTCTTCAATTGTGGTTAAGAGTTTGAAAAATGAAAATTCTTAACGCTCTCCTTGGTATATTTCTTGATGGCCAGTGAGCTGAAATTTTTTGGTTATTTCTTTTTGGATAGAGGGTTTCTTTTTATATATTTTGTCTCCCGGTTTTTCCTTTTTATACCAAGGTTGGGATATTCAAGGAGGTGATTTTTCATCAGAGGAACCTTTTTTATGTAACATTTTCTATTGAATCATTTTGTTCGGACGTTTCTATCGGATCGGGACCACACATCTAAGTTGATAAATAGATTAAAAATCTCCCAAGGACGTTGGTTTTGATACAATTTTTCATATAAATTTACGTTTACTTTTTCTCAAAAAACCGCAAGGTCAGTTGAGTGAACTTGTCTCTTCTGCTTGATGGAACTTTCTCTATTACTATGGGGGGAAATATGCAGTTTTTTAACGTTTTTGAGGGATAAGTTCCGATTTTTGTTCTTTTCGAAGTGGAAAAGGGTTTCAGTGGCTAAGAAAAGAACTCTATTGATAAAATATAAATCCAACCGGAAATAAGAGACCACACATATATTAGAAAAATACAATTAGGCGGAGATATTGATTGAATCTACGTCATGTGTACGATGATGACTAAACAAAAGGCTGCATACAGGACTAAATTCAAGCGTGGTGGGAAAGGTTACTCTATTTTATGAGCGATCGACCCCAGATATTGTAGGTCTCGATAAAAAATGAATTCTCAAAAAAAATTGTGATTTTTCTTGAAAAATATTATAATTTTAAATTAATTGCGTTGGTCGCAGCAACATTTGATACAGCAATCTCTCTTCCTGCATCTTTATCGATGCGGTTTACGAATACTTTACCTATAGATACTTTTAATTTAACTTGGATTAATTATCTATATTCAAATCTGCACCGAATCGGGACGAGCACAAAAAGCCTAGTACAAAACAAAATATTTTTCTCACTTTTTTTCATTCCGCCAAAATGTAATTTATATTATAATAGACTACAAATATTCCACTCGCTTTTAATTAGTGGCTTAAGCAAGTTTAAGCAAAACTGCAAAAACTGCTCGGTACTCTTTGTGTTATCGATGTCTTGAGCAATTTCCTTCCCAAACCCTAAAAAATACGTGCTGCTGATCCTCCAAAAAGAGGCATCATATTTTCCACACCTCTCTTTCCCTAACCTCAATCAGAACGAAATCTAAAATTTCAAACAAAGGTCATAAAATAAGACATCAAATAACAGCAAAAAACTTACCAAACTTAATAATTTATAAAGCTCAAAACGGATAACTTTCACATATTTTCCCCGAGATCTTTTAATCAAGGTAATAAGGGTTGGGTTTTGTATGAAGTATAGGGCATATGAATCAATTGAGATACTAATAAGAAAGTATCACTAGGGCAAAGATGATCACTTAAAATTCAGCACCAAGATGACAATGAAGTCTGAACTAGAAAATTGGTTTATCTTCCACGATCTAATCCAATAAAGATGAGATTAAAGAACTGAAAAGCAGGTGGTTTGAGGAAAGAGAGTCTAACCCTTTCCAGTTAAACATATTTCTACTGCATTTTGTAAGTCCCCTAGAAAGCGAATGCCATGTTCTGTCAGAAAGTTACTTGTTTGTAACCTGGAGGTATTCGATATATAGAACTCAATCCTTTATATATATATTTCTTTTCTGATGCGATTATAAATTACAAAATTTCAACGTTGGTACATAAATAATTCGGATTTTTTTGGTCAAGATGGTATAGCTGCACCCCCACGGAGAATAATGCAACGTGAAAGAAAGCAGTCGCAGTGTCAATCAATGGTCCGTCGACATAGAGTAGCACATACGTACTGACTTAATTTTCATGCCGAGCACGTTCTAAGAAGGTCTCTTTTGGACAATGAGAACACTTGGAGCTGTCGTAAATATCCTGTACTTAGAGGATCGGTAGTGAGTGAAAGACATTGTGGGGTTCTGATGTTCAAAACATACGAAGGCTATTAGAAAAACATTTTTTTTCTTCTCCTTTTTAGAGGAAACTAATTTATAAATCTTCGGAAAATTACCGACCAATTTCGCTAATGAAGGAGAAAATATCGTGGATCGTGTGGTTTATCATTTTCTTTTCTCGATTCGCGAACGTAATGACATTTTTCCAACAGGTATAATTAGTAATTGTCAAATCAGGTCACGTGGGATATCATTTTCAGGAATCGTATGTCAAAAAAGATTTCCCACGCTTATGTAAATGACATTATTGCTGGCATAAATACACCATGAAATTTATGAGCACTGCAAATTGACAGCAAAAAAAAAAATAGATGTTTCCCTAGTTTGATATCCAAGAATTTACGTTTTATACAACGTGAGATTGTGATAACTCGTCAATTCCTTGTATACAATATCATGATATCAATATACCCAAATTTAATGAGATTAACCAGTCTTGATTGCCAGAATTCCGTCATTTACATTCAGCAAATAGTTTTATTTGAAGAAATTGAAGATTTTACTCCTTTTTTTATCAAATGAATTTGATTGTTTCCAACTTATGGGGATTTTTCACATTTTTTAAGAAATATACTGTCACTTTTGTAGTTCAGCATCATATTTCGCCTTCTATTCTACCAGTGTTTCTAATTAAACACACACACACTCTGATTATTTCTATCATCATTGAGGAATACAAAAATATTCCGCGATTCTACCAGTGTTTCTAATTAACTCTTGTAGTCAACGCATACGGATATGCTTAGTTCTGTATCTGACGTTCTTAATAAATCAAGATTGTGGTAGCAAAAGCAAACATTAAGTTCGACCTATCTGTGCAAACAAAGCTTGAATCAGTCAATTCAACATGTTCTTGGATTCCAGATATTTTAGAATTACCTAAGATCTATAAGTCGAATTTCTCAGCAGGCTGGTACATCTTATTTTTCTCCCGGCATTTCTGTCTGATGCGGGGGAATATCGCACTTAAAAAAGAGAATCCACAAGGCGTAAGGAGATTAAAACTGTTTCTTACTCCAAGTTCCCACGAAAGATAATAATTATAATATTGATCTAAGATTCCGAACTACAGAAACACACAAGTTAGAACCGATATTATAACTCCGACCTATCGAGCCTGGCCAATTGCGTAATAACCATGTTGTGCACATTCAACAGGTTTGCAGGTTTTGATTCGAAATGGATTTTTGCCTACCTGTATTCAAAAACTTTGGATTTGATACCGAAAGGTAGTGGAACAAGGGTATGACAAATAGTGATAAAGTTTTGGGACGAATAAAGGTGAGCATAAAACTTATTGAAAAAAAATATAGACTTTTTTTACATCACACTCCCGATAGGGTGGGATAAAGAGCCCTGAAAAGAAAAATCCATCTTCAGATGAAGGAATGATACAGAGAAAGTGTTGGGGGACTAGGGCTTTTTCGTAACGCTCCATCCTTCGATGAAAAGTGTCAGAAAATGTGTCGGGGGTGGAATTGCCTGGATAGAAGAAAGGCCTGAGTTTGAATCCTAACTTGAGCATAGAAGTGCTCGAGAAGAGCCTTTCGAAATTGGCTTTGAACCGGACTGACATCTGGTCTAATTATAACTTTAGTTTCATAACGTGACCTTGATGCAACGAAAGTCAAAGTGAATCAGGGTTGTAAGAGCATCAAGAACTTACTAGTGAGGTGTCAGCTTTTCCGATCTATCATTTGAATTCCTTAATCAAACAAGGTTTTAGTTCAAAAACCCAAATCGCGCGTTGTTTACACAAGTCACACGTTAATCGTTCACTTATTTTTGTTACATTATGGCTATTTTATGATGAAATAAAAGACTGAGACCTACAGTTAAAAAAACGATTTATATAGGAAGAATCTTACTCGCCGAACTACAGGTTGCTGCATAAACTTGGATGCTAGGTGAATATCTGTGAATATAACTTTATATCAGATAATTTTAGCAATTCATGCTACAGTACATACACATGTACTGTAGTTATAGAAAACTCTCTATACGTCTATACGTATTAGATTGATATGACATTCTTTGTTCCAAGACTGGAAAGCATTTTCTCAACGTATACTGAAATTATATTATTTTTTCTCCACCCATGGGCATTTACGCACGTGTGAACCAAACTTAAGGTGAGGTTGAAAAAAAATGGTCATTTTAGTCAGAAAAGTTACGTTTTACAATAAGACGAAATACCCTTACCCCCGATACATAAAGAAAGAAACAGAAATAACCTGCATATAGAGAAGTGTATAAAAACTCTAAATCATTGCACCCCGCTTGACACAGAACGACGAAAACCAGCAGTCTGCCATATTTTTCTTTTATCTTTTACACACACACATAATTTTTCCGACTCGGTATTGTCTGAGTTCGACTCACTGCAAGATGGCGGCGCGTGTCAGGACGCGTGCCGCATCCGGCAAAAAAACCTAAAAATGAGAAAAGAGGAGAAAAGAATAAAAAAAAAAAATCGTACAGAATATTCTGGAGAAAAATTATTTCCACCTTTTTCCTTCCCTTATTTCTTTGGTTTAGTAACGACTTGGAGTCCTTTTTTTGGACTCGTTGAATTCTTATTCTTTGGCTCCCGGGTCCTTGATATCCATTCCCAGTCATTGGGGTCACTTCTCCTCTCCCTAGAATTTCTATTATATATCTGCTGTATTTTTTTTAGCTTTTTTCACTCCGCGTGTCGTTTGCTTTTGAATTTCGTTTGGATTCGAAAGTTTCTTTCTTTGCTATTTCTATTATAGCAAAAAAAGAAGCCGTTCCCGATGTTATGATGTTTGAATCGTTTCTCTTCTGCTTCAAAACTACCTATATATGTAAGCGCCCAACCCTAGTTGGAACGTCTTGGTTTTTTTTTTCTTGCTAGTTTTTGATTGTTCGATTATATTGTCTCATTGCCCTACCCAGAAATGAAAAATGCAATTTTTTTTCTTTAGCTGCAGTTCCACCAGATGGGGTACTATGTTCTCAATCTGTTGTCGAAATACACATCATATTCCTGAATTTCCGGAAGTCTTATTGCGTGGACACGTGACTTATGAATACACTTAGATGACACCATGACTGGAAAACAGCTTGTATCTAGTTTTAGAATTCATACATCCTTTATCATCAAGTTTTAGAACTCATTTTAGTGACGGACTCGCATCGCAAGGACCACAGTGGCGGTTGGCTGAAGTTGGTTTTCTGTGGTTAACAAGTTCCCAACTTCGAGGGGCAAATGAGAACCAAATCCCGCCCCCCCCCATTAAAAAGTCTCGCCACAAAGAGCAACAGGCCTACAACGGTACAATTATTCAATCATTACACTTCAATCATAGTTAGAAAAATTGATTGCAGATGGCAGCACTACACATAACAAGCATAACACAGAAACGAACTTCACGTTAGATTCACAACACGTTCACGTACATTCCGGCATGTACCAATTCGTTAGAAATTCCGTCGAGGAATGTGTACGAAGTGCATGTACGGTTAAGTAGTAGTTTTAGAATTCCCATATTTCGTCTGAACTTACATATTTTTCTGAAAACGACGAGCATTTCGGTTGGGTATAACTGCTTAATGTGGATTCTCGAAGAATAGAAATGCCCATGCTATGTCAACGCAACATGACAGAATCGTTCACACAACCATATTTAGCCAATCTTACTATAATTATCATCAAATATAACTTTATAAGAGCTGGAATATAGTCATGAATTCTAACACTAACACAACTGATACGTTTAAAAAGAAGTACGATAGGCATAGTGGTATAAATTGAGAAGCTATCCATACTTAGATAAGACAACTACAATCTATTTTATGGGCAGTGTATTATACAGGGTGTTTCAGTAAGTGCAAGAACGGCCTTTATCTCATCAGAAGTCCGTCGTAGAGGTGTGATTCCAATTTAAAAAAATGCTCAACAGGCGTTCAAAAATTACGCTGTACCAGTTTTTAGAGTGAAAATATAGTGTGTAACAAAATAAAAATCTAAATTTTTCATGGTCTCCGCGTGCTATAACTTCCAATTAAAAAGTTGTTGTACTGTCCCTTTTGATGCCAACAAAAAATTCCATGTTTCTAAGTGCAATATTCACAGAGATATTCGAATTCGAAAAACGGAGGAAATTTGGGAAAGAACAGCGTCAAGTGCGGAAAAACCGTTTTACCCGCATTTGACGCTGTTCTTTCTAAAATTTCCCACGTTTTCAAATATCTCTGTGAATATTGCACTTAGAAACATGGACTTTTTTGGTACCAGGAGAGACAGGGCAACTACTTTCTAACTGGAAGTTGGAGCACAGGGGGACCGCATAAAAATTTAGATTTTTTATTTTGTCACACACTGTATTTTCACTTTCAAAACTGGTACAGGGTAAGTTTTGAACGGCCGTTGAGCATTTTTTAAATTGAAATCCTACTTCTACGATGGACGGTTGATGAGATAAAGGCCGTGCTAGCACTTACAGGACACCCTGTATATTATTAATTTTTTTTTGGTGATATATGCTTTTATACTGGGTTGCTGTATTTTGTTTATATTTGACATCCATAATTTCTATGGGCATAATTCTTTTAGCCACCTCGTTCGGCAATTTGCCTGTTGTGGCCCTTTGTATTTGTATTTGTATACAGGAAGAAAACATTGGGATTCGGAGAAAATTGTAGATGTATGATGTATGAGGTGTAAAACTGCACTTCTCGGACAGAATTCAAGGTAAAAGATTTATATTGTAGTTTATTTTTATTGATTGCGTTTTTTTTTGGTATTTCTCAGATGCGTCCATTTTTCATCTCTGTATCTGTTTATGACTATACACTTCGCATATGAAACCTTTTACGACATTATTCAGAACACACGAATATATCTCCCCAAGTCCTGTCATTTTTCTTCACTCCGCTGCTTCTGGATAGTACTAACTTCACGGACTGGAGTGGTCTCATTTGCTCCCTTGGCTTAAGGGGAAAAACATTGCTATAGCCCAAAAATACGCAATCCCTCCTCACAGTCACCCATAGTACTGATTCAAGACATTTTTTCCCAGTTTCCTTCACGGGGGAATTTCTTTCTTTTCTCCGATCCTAGAAATGTTTTGATGGTTGATGCATTGGTTATTTCAATTGTCGAAGATAAGGTTGAGGAGGCAGTACAAGGAAAAGAAAACGTCATTCGTATGTGAATATGGAAAGAGAGAGAGAGGAAAAAAGTAAATATACTCGACTGTGTGTGTACATGGAAAAAAACATAAAGCATCTTCGTGGAAAAGGGAGATGAAAAATCAACAAGGTTTTGTTGTTACGCGTACTCTATTGTGCAACAAAAGGGAGCGTTCTTGATACGCAGCATGTTCTTATCCGTAAACGTAATAGATTGCTCAGATGTAAAAAGAAAAATGAGTATATACTCCACTCCATATGTTCGTTTTTATATGTATTGTTATAGGCAAAGTGGTTCTGTTTCCTCCAGGTTTATACTTGAGCAAACAACTTACAAAAAAATATGCTCAGCGTAATGTTGTCACATACTTTGGTATACATAATTAAATTTCAATAAATGAGAAGACATATCCTGGCTGTATACCGATAGTTGTTATAATGCGTTGAAACTACCCGTACAGTCAAAATCATACAGATGGATAAAGTGTAAAAAGTGGCACTAGTCGAACATTTAAAATTGTCATTATTTTGCTGAGTATGATCATTTGTAACTGACCGAAACCAATCAAACTGAGTCCATAAAAAATGGCTGCTGTTGAATATCTACTCACTTTTGCATCCGAGCGAGTAGGTTTAAAACAGCTTGAAATAGATGTTGAACAAAGTCTTCTTGAAGAATCTCCGATGAGTTTGTAGTGTCCATGGGCGGAGATACGGGGGGGGGGGAGGGGGACTGCCCTCTCCAGCGTCAAAGCGGAGCCGACTGATCTAATGTATATGTATTTAAATGAACTGACATCATCATCATCATGCCTTCCCCCCAGCAATCATCATCATGTCCCTCCCCCAGACCTTCAAGTCTATATGGTAGTGTCACTCGAAGTTTCTTCAACTCCACCGGCTGGCTTCACCACGAGAATATAAGCAGTCCCAACATGGTGGAGTTTTGATTGTTTCAAACGTCAACTATAACGACTATGAAGTTATTAGTTCACGAGCTACCCAAATACTTTGAACAACAGAACCATAAAAAACATTAAGGGACCGTTCAAGTATTACGTAAGCAAATTTTTAGCCATTTTTGACCTTCCCCCTTGTCACAAAATTTCGTCATCATTGCTCCGTACCTCCTAACGCATATTGGCAGAATCAGAAACGTACGAGGGAGGGAAAGAAAATACCTTTATATGTTATTATAATCGATTTCTGTTAATTTCAGTGCTATTTGAAGGGTAAGAACCAAAAATATTTCTCTTTAAAAAATTCATTGCGACCCACCCTTTAAGCCATATATGGTAAACCCTTGACCCGCAGACCAAATGTGGCCCTAAATGTGGCTTGTCCCCCTCATACCTAATTTTGTAAAAATGAACTACGCGGCACATTTACAAATCGCTTAAATGACCCGTGCCACATTTTCAGATCACTGAAGTAGGCCTCAACGATCATTTTCACATTCAAAGATCACCTAAGTAACCCGCAACACAGTTACAGAACACTTAAACGATCCGTGGCACATTTAGAGATCCCTTGAGTGACATGTGACACAGTTTTAGAGCACTTAAGCGGCCCCCAGTATGGTTCTACATCGCTCAAATTACCCGCGAAACATTCCCAGATTACTTAAGTGATCCGTGGTATAATTACGGATCACTTGAGGGATGCGTGGCAAAGTTTCAGAGCACTTAAGTGGCCCGGAAACATTTCCAGAGCACACTTGAAGGATCGTGAAACATTTAGAGATCATTAAAGTGGCTCTGTGGGGGACTTATCAATAGGTAGAATGTTAGTTCAGGTGCCCAATAACTATCGAAAGGTTTTTTCCGTTTTTGGCGCACCGAATAATATGCCATTAAGAATATTTCATATCTTATATAAAGGGTGGTTGATGACATAAGAATCGTCCAAACCCCCCCTCCCCCATCGATGTACTTGAATGACCCCTAAGCGCATTGCACGTATCAAGGCAAAACAATTTTTTTTTCTAATTTAAAAATTTTAAACGAATATAAACGTCGGTTCAGAACGATATTTTTTCAGTATTTTTTTTCAATCATTCAAAAAATTGAAATATTCTGCATAAATGATCATTGTAAGCCTCCGATATACAGGAACTATATTTTGCGGCGAAGGAATACGCTCTCTACCTTTCTCTGCACTGCAAAGTTAACCTGAAACGGACTATAGACGGAGTGTTTTGATGGTAAAATGTAATTTTATGCTTATTAACCCATTAACGCCGGTTGGTAAGAAAAAATTTGCCATTCTAAACCTTAAGTTTTTTCTTTGCCAATAAATGGTGGAAGTGGTTCAACTAATTATTTTTTGTTTTAAAAAAAATCAAAGTCGTCGTTAAAATCGGTTAAGATGTCTAAAGGTTATTATTTATAATGGCGTATGTAACAATCAGTTTTCAAAAAAGCAACCGAGTAATATCAATCAGTAAACTTGGTAGTTTTTGTTGGCTCAGTGGGGGAGGTATAATCAGTTACTGTCATTGAAAGAGAAAGAGTTATTTTAATGCAATATATATTATACCCATAAAAATTATAAGTTTAGACTATAATATAGTATGATTATTAAAAAACAGCAAGACTTATCATTTTTCAAATAATTTATTTATTTGGTCGAGGCCGAACCACAATTCGGTTTATCGGTCGAAACTACAATCGTTTTATGATATTCTATTCATGATGTTTGAAACTGCAATTCTGATTATACCAAGAAATGTTCACTATTTCCATGACAAGATGTATGATAATCAAGATAACATGTTCACTGGGCTTCAAAAGAAAAAAAAAGTCTCGTTACTTATATAACCTTATAAGGCCCTCCGAAAGAAAAAATAACGACTCATCGTTCAGAAAATATCGTAAATGTTACGGACTTTCTGTCATAGCCTCGAAAATATGATACCTAATCACGACAAAACACGGGTCAGGCAAATTGCCTATGTGATCTAGATATTTTTCCTTTTGTGTTGTTTCGCTCCTCCAGTAATATCTTTAGCAAATTTCTTTGATAGGTTCTTTTTTTTTGTTCGTATCATGTCGTCTCATCATAGAATCCAATAAAAGATGGCCGCTGCTAGTCGTCACCTTCGCTTCAGTAAATTTTTTTTATATATTTTATTTTGTGTAGCAGCTCGATTGGGGGTCACCTGTCACTAATTGCCAAAGCACATTTTTTTTCTAATTTATGATCTGAGATGCAATTTTCCACTCTCTGCGACACTAGCAACGGGAGGGCATTCGTCATGACAAGATGGAAAAATAACTCTCTAAATTTTGAACGCCGTAAGGAGTTGGTAGAGAAAGACATTTTTTGAACGTGACCCTCGACGTTTTTGCCTTGTCTGATAAAGAAGTGAAAAAAACCCGCTAGATTTTGGTATGATAACCTTTCAAAAAAGACGAATCATCTTATCCTTTCAACATCATCTTATTTAAAAGAAATATTCTAGTTAACAGTTGATAAAGTAAGAATATGATACTATACAGAGGTAAAAAGGTCTAATATTAATGATGTTTTGAGCTCAGTTTGTTTTCGAATGCTGTACTATATTTTCAGTGTTATATTTTCCGACACGTTTTTTCCCTATATGTACAATTTCAAGAGTATCGTAGACATGATAATACTGTTGGTTCTGGCATTAAAGGACCGAAACTCTTCAGAATATTCTTCATTAGATTTCTTTGACTTCTGAATACTCTTCTGATTCCCATACGCCTAGTAACTTGTTAGGATATCTCAGGATGAATATGATTCACATCTTGTATTTCAATTGATCATTTACTATCGTTATCAGTCACCATTGAGAACTTTGTTGTTTATCTCTTACTTACAGAAACAAATTCGAATTTAAAAATCATTTCATTAATTATGAATTGTCCTGGTTCTAAAAATAAGCCCTGATGTACCTTTAAATGAGTAGTTATTTGACTTACGGAGAAAATAAAAAATCACGTCAATGACATTTCATTGGGAGAAGAGTATACTGTATATATATCTATATACATATTTTGAAGGGGAAAAAAAAGCTAATGAGAGAGTATACGGTGAGAGACTAAATACCGTTTAGTCAATCTGTCCTTCAACCGTCATGGAACGTATCGAAATGCCAGGGTGGGCCTTTCGAATAACCGCGTTATGGACACGCGATTTTGTCATCAAACAACTTGACGGAATAGTGAAATGCTCCATGGCCGACAGAAGTAATTTCCATGTGAGGAAATTGTACGTTTATAGGTGATGTAAGAAATGTTATTTGATTGATTATATACAGAAAGAAGTAAAAACAGGCTATTTTACTGAGTGTAACATTTTATGTGATGGAGAGGAAAATTAAAGAGTTTATCGACGAGAAATCAATTTCATACCCAAGGTTTTGATTGAAGTTGTCTACTAGCCTACTTTTCTTGGATAGAACGCATAGTTTTACGGTTTGTTTTGCTCTTTTACCGTCATTTTATAACTACTGATGAGTTAATTAGAACGGGGTATAGGCATACGGTTTATACACAATTCTAAAGGGTTGGACAAGTATGTTTCGGTTGAGTTTCAAAAGCCACTTTACCCAGCCAAAGGCTGATATGCTAACCACATGGCTGCAAAGTGACTATCGACGCCAAACATTATAAATGGTAGTCATCGATTGAGTTTATTTGTTCAAAAATTATTTCCATTTAATGAGGTATTACATAGCTATGAAAGTTATACACTCTGAGACAAAAGAAACGAAAAACGTTCATTTTTAGTCGCACCACGGACATTTTCTTCACACGAATTAGACCTGGACCCACATTTTATTTTCGATTCCGAACGGCAGCCATTTTATAATCATCGACAGGTTGGTGCGCTAACCGTCGGTGTGGGACTCCCTGCGATAGCAATCTTTTTCTCTGTGGTCATGTTGTTGTATCTGTTATCCCCTTACGTCAGGAATTTTTCTGACAAGGACGAACCGGGTATCAAACTTGCGACACCTCTAAACATCCTTTGGCACGTTAGGCAAGTATCTTATTGACCTGGGCTACCGTAACCCTAGTCATACAAGGCACGCATCTCTAAAGCTTACATGCTTTAACCCAATGGTTCTAAAAATTTTGTCACCCACGGCTCCCTTCCGCGCCTTCCCCGAATACTCTAACGCCCCCTTCAAAGCACCGAATAGGCACATATCAACAAAGCTAGCTCGCCGTGAAGCCCTTGGCAAAGGTCAGCGATGCCCTAGGAAAGCCGTGAAAAGAACCACTCTTCTAATCCTTTGTAAGTTGGCAGTTGAGACCATCAGCAGTCCAGTCTGTATATCCATTATGGAATATTTTAGCTATTGCGTGAAGGCGTGAACATCCAACTTGGCATTCGGACTGAACTGATCTCCCCGAATCGAACCATAGTGGTGCTTCCTCATGTCAAATCTTCAAAAACCACTCCCTCGGCCCGCGAAATTTCCACAGCTTAGCTCCATAAAACATGTTTAGGATATGGTCGCTTGTTAAATGTACGTTCAACTTAATCGAAACGGACTCGACGAATCCCCATAAGAATCGACAATGATTATTATGGCCAGTCGTCTACTGGAAGCGACTTGGTGCGATAATCAGGCCGCGCGCAGATGTCTGCATCCGCAAGACTGATCTCATTTCACAGAAAGTATGAGAACTTTGTCAGCAGCGATCTTCAGGCTACAACAGCAGACGACAAAAATTTCGATTCGAATGGGATCTCACGCCTCTTGCCGTATCTGCGCAGGCGCAGTACGGTCGGTTGTTCATTTTTTTCGCGCCGTTCGCTCAGTTTTTTACCACCCGCCTCGGTTGGGTTCATGGGTTTTGATGGTAAGTAGTAATCGATCGATTAAATACAATTATTTATTTATATACAACAAAGAACGCCTTCTCCGAGTTTGTGTCAGATGTCTTATTAAGTAAGGACTTTAACTCAACATTATTTAAGGAACACACTCGTCTGCATGGAATGCAGTCGTAAACGGAGTTGCATGTAGAGGTCGCTTCAGTGACGTCAGACACAGTCAAACGCCCTTTGTCGTCGGAATCAATGTCAGCTGTTGCCGCTCGCATAGGTTGCAGCGTGTTACCGCTTCCAGTGGACGACCGGCCTAATTCATAACGAAGCGTTTTGATCACATCGCACTACTTTCAAAATTACTATCGAATTCGCACAATTGAACCTTAGATTTTCTCTGCGTGTATACCAAAGCGAACAGAGGTGATCGGACCCTACCGTATATTAACACACGGGCAAAGCAATGTACGTGCAAGGCACGTGCCGAATACAAGAAGCAGTGCTGGAATACAAAAATAAAAAGATTACCGAAATATAGGGAGGATAGAATAATATAAAACTACCCCGAACGATAGCCCCCGGAGGATAGCTTTTAAGACTGTAATGAGGAAGAGATGAACACTCAGCCCTAATTACTACACTGCACGAATTCTTACGCCATGGTCTGACCGCCGTTTATTGAATGAACCCTGCGGCTATGACGGATCTTCTAAAAGATACTGTTGATGAAGGTCGAAGGGGATGAGTCCAGCTTAACTTACAGAATTTCCTCTAAAAATGAAGCACTACCGATAAAAACCTGGTCAAGATCTTTATCAGAAAGAAAAGCTTTTTCTTTTATTAACCTTTATATTTCCGTATAAAGTATCGAAATTGCTTTCTCTCTCCTTTTTTTATGGGCTGCCGAAATTTCAAATGATTATTATCATTTTCTTTTTTACCTCTCTTTAAAGCTGGAAACAATTCATTTTGAGCTTTCATGGAATCAGGTTCTTGAGAAAAAAGGTTCAAATACGTGATTTTTTTTTTAAGCGTTTGATTATTATATCTATCTTCTGATTTCAAGTTAAAAAGAAGAACCAATTTCCTTTTTCACGCTTGTCAAACTTAAAGAGTGAGAATACTATAATATACATGCGTGATGGTCATTTAAATTGAAGGTCATCTAGGATCTGCTGCTATCTTATTGTTATGCTAATTTATTTCAACACTTTCGACATTATTTCCAGATAAATCGGCTCATGTTATTCGAGAAAGATGTTACACAGTTTTCCTTCTTGTAAAGTGAAACCTCGTTACAACGATACTCGATACAAAGATGCTACCCTCTACAATAATATTTTACTAAGCTCTTCTCGAGAATTTTCCACTATTTGATCACTGAAAGTATTGATATGTCGGTATTGTCACTTTTTGTGTAGCACACAAAAGTCTGATGCATAAATTACTTTACGGGAGAAGCATCTAACTGAATTTTATTAATCATCTAATAAATAACGATTTTTTTCCCGAATAAATACGGATAAGTGCATGTTTTAGTGCTATTAACAACGCCACTTTTTAGAAGAGATGTCAAAAACCGCATTAATTGAGAAGTGTATGATGATAATGCTGTCTCTCGATATAACAATAACTCCCTCTACAACGATATTTTTTCTTGGTCCAAAGAGTATCGTTGTATCGAGGTTTCGCTGTTTATACAGTATATAGGATGATCATAATGTGTTTTGGGCTAGAGAATTTTTTTTTCTATTAATCGATTTACTATTAATATTCACATTCAAAAGCGCTGAATTGTGAGAATTTCATTACAAATTTCATGACGATAGTAGTATTGTCATGAAATTTGCGTTACATGGCCACTTTTTGCCAGCTTTTGCACACAGTTGAAGACAGTATATTCAGTTGCCTGAATCCTACAATTACTGGAACGTTCACTTTCTGCATTAGTTTTTCCACTACGACAGCTGCAGCATGGTATGGCTTTTCAGTTGATATCAAGCTGCGCCTTCGTCCTGGTGGCACGGCCAAAGATCCGGTATTTCAAAGTAAGATTGAAACTATTTTTGATAAATTGTTTATAACTTTTTTTCTCGAAAGTCTTTTTTCAGTCCGGAATAAGCAAAATGCGACACAAGCTTTACAGTTATTTTGACACTATAGCTTTATACAAGAAACTTACTGAAATCTGATTATGTCACACAAAAATTTGCATAATTTAGCATCTCTGAGTAGATATATAAATATTATTTCAACACTTAAGCGCTATTACAACCCCTTATTGCTATTTTATTACTATTTATTTATTTTTTAATTTATCAACACAATTCCGATGTTTATCAGCTATTCTCCACCCCCCCCCTTTCAATTTTGTTTTATTTGATTTCTTTCTTTCAAACCAAGCACAACTCCGGTCAACCGCCATGGGCAATTTACTACCAAGTGAGTTGTGCGAGTTGTGTGTACCTAACAGTTTGAGTGCGTATATAGTGCTGTGTCCGATTTTATTTTATTTTGTTCTATTCTGCTCCATTCTATTTGATAATATTTTACCTGTCGGGCCTCAAATGACTTTTCTTCAATAATGGCCACCCTGTAAGTCAGTGGATCTCGCACTATTCTCAACACGGCTCCCTTGTATAATTCATGATTCATTTGCAGCTCCCCAGAAGAGGTTTAGTAGGTATTCTCCCTTATAAAAAACATTTTAATTCATAAATAGGCAGATCAATATCTCCAGCTCTCCTCAACGCCCTTGACAAAGGTTGATGACACCCCTAGGAGGCGCGACGCACACACTGCTGTAAGTTATAATGTCATGATGCTCCGAATGTCTTCGATTTAAAGAGTTAGTTAACATTTTAAATGCACCTCTAACACCAGAACGAGTTGCACGAAACTGAAAAACAACTGATGCAAACTAGGCAATAAAGCTGGTAAAAGCTTAAGTTCGGTTTATTCAATAAGTTTCCAAACATCGTATTCGGTTTTTTTTAAGGTCTTTTTTAAAGAATGAAATTACATCTTTCACGTCTTTTTTAGAAACACAAATCCTCAACATGACAGAAGATTCGGGTCAGTAATTGAATATGCCTATTTTGCGCGAATATAACATGATTAATTTTCACCATTTAGAATGAATGACTTTGCAGAAAATCGTGCGTTAACATATAAAACCGAATTCCCCCCATCAATCTATTCAATAACCTAAATAGCTTATAAGAACTTTGACTAAGAGGTATGTCAGAGTTCTTATCAAGGCCGAATAGCGACCCTCACATATGAAAAAATACATAAAAAAATTCAAAATCACTGTTATTGGTGAAGCTTTCATTCAATATGGTTTAGAAAATTTTTCATCGAACTATTCAGACAATAGACGGATCATCCCACACTCTATAAGCTCTATAAATCTAATTAACCCCGGGCTCAACTTTCTTCGGACGATTCCGTGCTTCAAACAATCGCCAATTCCTTTTTCATTTTCTCTTCCGAGAAAAACATCCTTGTTAATTTATATTGACTTTTATATGCGTTGATAGAGAATTAGGTTGTGCAGTGATTACGTGGCACTAATGGCCGAGAGAATAGAATAGAATACGTTCCTCCAAAGCAGTGAAAGCGTTGTTTCCCTACATGCTATCCAATCGATCGCCAAGTAATGAAAATTAATACCAGTTTTCAATTAGCTCTGCACGCGCTTCTGATAGCGGGTAACGCCCTCAAGACTTGCCTTCAAAAGAAAAAATATATGTATTCAGAGGCTCGTGGCCAAGATCAAGATCAAGAATGAAAGATCTTAACCTTTACAAGGATATTACCATACACTTTAGTTTGGGTTTAATCTTTCGTAATATAAGGGTAGGTATTGAACATATCGTCGGGGTGTTATATAATACTCGTACAGTAATTCAACGTATGATACACCCTAATATGTAAATGATTGTAGCGAAGTTGTCAATTGACTTGTATCCTCATACCATTTTTTCTCCACTTTTATCGGTTATCGTAACAGACACATTGTGGTGGTTTTGAATTGTAAAAATTTCATAACCATGAAATTTATAACCTAGCGTAAAAATGTGTTAGATTATTGATAATATTTATATGTGCCATCAATGCATATTATTAATGCAACTTGAACTTTAAATACCAGACAGACACCCACGTTAATATTCTTTACGGAATCTCTAACGTAAAGGGTAGGAAAAGTAGCAACACCTTCCTATAGTCCATCAATCTATCCCCCACCAGACCAAACATGAGAACACTTTTCAAAGTACATATATGAGGTAAAAAAAAAACGAAAATGTATTGTAAACACAAAACAATGCAGTAGTTAAACATCAGTGGTAATCACGTCACAGTTCGAGAGGGGAAAAAAATAAAATATGGAGAAAAAAATAAATAAAATGTGGACACGTTTTACAATTTCATCGCAGTCATTATATCTTGTTAGTCATCATGTGGAAGGCAGAGGGAGTTCACAACTCTCATCAGATTCGAAGAAATCTTCAGTTTTGCTGAGCAATATCGACAGATTTTTCTTCAGAAAGTTGGTAAGCTTGATGATGTCAGTCCAGTTTTTAATTTGTATTACTAGACGTTTCCAGACATGGAAATTTTTTGGATTAATCGGGGGCTGGTGGTAGGATGCAGTGCTAGGGCAACAACAAATACAGTGAGGAAATGTACCGATTTAACAAAAAGCGCATAAATTATTTTTAGATATTTTAAATCTCCTTAGGTAATGTGGAACAGTTCCATATAGTATTGACCTTTCTCTAATCCATGGTTGGTTGAAGATTTTGGTATTATTTATGATTAGGAAGACTTTTCTGCCTCGTTCGTCATCATCAATCCCCTAGACCAGTGGTTCTCAACCTTTTTTTGTCCATGGCCCCCTTTCAATCATTTCTCATTCCTGTGGCCCCCTTGCGAACATTAATAATTTTCTACTCCCCCCTCCCTTTCCCCTCCCCCCCGTTTTCCCATTGGAAGATAATTATTCAAAAATTGTCTGAAGTAGAAATATTTCTGAATTTAATTTGATTAATTTTTAATTTATGAAAATAACGAAAAAGCAGAATAAACATAATAGAATATAGTAAAAATAGAATAAATCCCTTGGGGTCACAAAGTGTCTGTATCATCGTATTGCTACTTTTTGTGAAGTTTATTGTTTTGTGTTTTTCTCAGTTTGATTTGTATGTTTTATGTGTTGTGTCAGTCCAATTTAAAAAAAAATATTTTTAATCAATGTAAACTCTGCGCTTGAAGACGGCACAATGTCATCAAGTTACTGTACTGGATGACATTTTTATTATTTCAAAATTAGTTTTTTTTTTGTGTAAAAGATTATGGTTTCATTGAGAAATGTCAGTTGTAGCTTCCAAAATACGCATTCTTATAATGATAAAAATCGCAAAAAGTGGTAGCAAGCAGTTTTGTTAATTTTATTCTCTTCGTGCGGATAAAAGTAGTAAAGAGGGAGTCACCATACAAATGAATCACAATTGAAAAGTTCAACCTTCCACATTGTTTTCAACAATAATACATGTATCAAGGATATAGGTTTATGTTGTAGCCCTACTATGAATTTAAAAAAATGAACTAAAATACGTGTGAAAACTTTTTAAATATTTGTTTGAACCATTCATTCCAGAGAAATCATGTACGCAGTGACAAAACTGTTCGTGTGAACATAATAATTATTCATTATCAGGATTTCAAGCCCATCGGAAAATATAAATAATCAGATTTTCAAATAAGAAAATTATCTGTTTGTTGACTTTCGATACGGTGAAAATCTGATATTTCGTTGGATTACAAGCTACCTTCACCTGGCTTTTTGGTTCATAATGTGACCGCTCTCTCGCAGGCGAACGAAGCAACGTGCGTGTTGGCTTAAACACAACACAATATTTCACATAACAGTCCGTACTATATTTCATATACAGGGCGCATAGGTAACGGGGCATTTGACATTTTACTGGCGAACCATTGGTCCTAGAGGCATACTTCCAGTTAGAAAAAGTACCCGTATAATGTGTAGTACTCAGATATTTGATTCATGTTGCCAGGGGTTACATAGTTATTAAAATAGAAATTTTGACTTTTTATGCGGACACCCTGTGCCCCAAAACTCAATTGGAAAGTTATTTCCTGGTCTCCAACAAAAAAAATAAATGTGTCTAAGTTCAAATTTTCACTGAGATATTCGAAGAAAGTTGGAAAAAAACAGCATTAAATGAGGGGAAACCATTTTACCCGCATCGAATGCTGTTTTTTCCCAAATGTCTTCAATTTTTCGAATTCGCATATCTCGGTGAATATTGCACTTAGAAACGTGAAATTATTTTAGTTGGCATCGGGAAAGACAGAGTAACAACTTCTTAATTGGGTTCTTTGGCACACGGGGACGGTATAAAAAGTTGGTTTTTTTATTTTATAGCTATACAACCCCTTACAACATGAATGACATATCTGAGTTGGACACGTGATTTGGATACTTTTTCTAGTTGGGTATGTCTCTAAGACTAATGGCTCACCAGTAAAGTGCCATACGCCCTGTTACCCATGCATCCTCCAATTACACGTAAAAAAATAGTTTGAGACGAAATACAGTCAACTCTCATTTTAACAAATACCATTATAACACGGGAAAAATATCGTTTTAACGAAAATCCCTCGGATAGGTTTACATAGGAACAATATAAAAATCTGAAATTCCTTTGTAACGAAATTTCGTTATTACGAAGTGATTTCTCGGGTCTCTTGGAGTTCCGGTCTAACTGGGTTTGACCAAAGTGTAATATTAATAAAGGGTCTTTAATACGCTTTGGGTTTGACTGTATTTCCCCCCAAAAAAATCTGACATTTTTGCAGTAAAGTAATTCAACTTCGGCAATTTGATCTGAAAACAGTCCTTTTTATAATATGATTATGTCCTTTTTACTTTTATAAATTTAGGTTGGGCGTAAATGCCTCGAAATTCCACTTGTGTGCAAGGGGATTCGTTCCTCACTCTCAGTTTTATGACAAAATTTCACATTTATGAGACTTTTGACTACGGGCACGAGATTAATCTCTACATATATAGCTTTCAATATTAAAATATTTAATTTATACGAAGCACAATTTCAATTATTTGACACATTTTCATTTTGATTCGAACTCCAAATCTTTGGCATTTAGACATCATTTCCAACTATCAAATCCAAGCAGTTTTTGCAGATTGTGAAAACGCGTCGCTGAATTGGTTTTGAATGCGTATTATCAACACTAAAAACCATAAATTTTAGGTTGACAGATACAAAGAGACGCATTGAGCGGGTTACGGACATTTCAAAAAGAAGACACGTGTGAATTTATTGCACTTTTTTTAGAAATCAGCAGATGCAGTGAGTCTCTAATAAACTGATTTAAATTGCTTTAAATGTAGTCATACGCCTTTTCAGAATTTTTTTTCTAATGTCCACAACATTGCACTTGCAGGATAGGAAAATTGCATTGAAATTATTTAGGATGCTATAGGCCAGTTGTAGGGCAGTTAAAAGGAAGCATTACAGTATCGATTAAAAAAACTTTAAAGATGTGGTGTCAATCTTAGAGGAAGTCCCAATACAGGGACGGCTCGAGCTTACCTGCCACCCGGGTGAGAAGCCTCATATGCTGCCCCTACTGGCGACCCTGCGAGAAGGCTGATAGGGCTTCGGTGAAGGGCACCTGGAGATAAACCTGTTTATTTTTTTTTTCAGAAGAAAGCAGCACATCATTGTTTATCGTGCAAAATGTGCGTGACCATACACACCGCTTTTGAAGTAGAAAAATTTTTGTCTTTGTTTTTTGTTCTAGAATTATTTTACCATTCTTAATAAATGCCAGATAACTTAATCCTTCAAAGAGCATTTATTTTTGTGAGCCATCATCACTTATCCTGTGAAGATGATATTTAACGGGGTAATTTTTATTAAGAAAATTTTTTCAAAGGTGTTTCTGGTATTCCAGGGGCCGGACAAGTGAAAAACCAAATTTTTCCTTTGCCTTCATTTGACTATTGTGGATCAAATTCTGAGTGAGGGTATGGGCCCCTAGGCTGGGATCTTTTGCAGACCCCCTCCCAGTCAGATTTCTCACGGCCCCTTCTATAGTTAATTTATAGCCTGAAAAAATCAAAAAATAAATTAGAATTATCCCGGGCTCTTGCGGGGGCCATGGGTGAGGGAACCAAAATGCACACATGGCCCTTGCAATAGATTACAGGGGTGGCGCTTGGCCATGCGACCTATTGCGGCCACAAGGGGCACCGCTTAAGAGGATGCTAAATCCGGGGTGAATTTGTAAAAAAAAAATTCCATTGGCCGAAAAAAACCTAACTATCGGCTCTGGAGGGGCTCAAAATCCGAAATGAAGGGCCGAAAAAAATGTTTTGTTAATAATTGTTTGGATAAATTGTGAAGGAGGGGCATGCCCTTCTAAGGGTAGGGCTGACAGGGTTCCAGCTTGAGGCCCGGGACTAAATCCTTATAACTTTTCTTTTTTCACTCTATAAATTAACTGTAGAAGGGGCCCCGTGGAAAATCAGGCATGTGCCCCACGAAAGATTACCTGACGCAGGAGGTAGGGGCTATGGAGGGAGCAATAGGTAGGAGGCACAAAAAATAAGTCACACACAGGTACAGATTTTGTCTCGAGCCGCCCAAATGGCTTACATTCTTTGGTATTACGATCAGAGGCCTTGTCTATTTTCTCAACGTTTCCGTTGTCGAGGTATAGTATGAATCAAAAGCATGATGTCATGAATTTTTACTGTGTTAAATTTTGTTGTCTTAAGTAAAGTCTACGCTGCCGCCCCTTACAACCTGCCGTCCGAGTGCGCCGCACCCCTTGCACCCTCGCTTAAGCCGCCCCTGTCCCAATACATTATCACAGCAGTGTAGTTTTAAAAAATTAAATTTCGCGGGTATTTTTCCTCATGTATAATTTGGTCTCTTGGAGTTCGTTATAACTGAATTCGACTTTAGGGCAGCAGAGGCAATGTATGGCACCCCCTTTCAAAATTAATAAAAAATACCCCAGAGCAATCATTCTCTATTCGATTTTTATAAATATATTCCCCATCAGACCACTCAGAGCTGGCTGAAGACAGCTTTGTACTAAACTAGATGGCTATTCGTTTGTAATTGTATGATGGGTTGATTTGCGCGATGGGTTTTTTACAAGCTTTCATTTTTCACCCATCTACTTCTTGGATTACATTTACTACCAGCACTCAAAAGAATGTCAATGAATGGTCAACAGATCTTTGTCTGTTTTCTTTATGACAGCCCTCTTTGAATGAAAAGTCTGAACACACACAATTTTCTGTCTTTACAGTTACTCCATTTTGCTTAAACCTCTTCTATAGTTTGTGTCAGGGCCTAGTATCACCCCCAAGTCGTAAAACCACCGAGATTACATGAACCACTTTTTTTTATTTCCTTCTTCCTCATGTTAATGTTACTTGAATGGGGAAAAATTACGAAAAAGATATTCTATGCATTTTGTTTGAAATTAAATTTTTTTAGTCAGAGTGACTAAAAAAATTTTGTCACAAATTTATTCGTGGCCCCCGTATCAGTAGCCGTGGCTCCCCTTTTGCAAGATTTTCATCCGTGGCCCCCCCTGAAATATCCCAGGGCCCTCCTGGGGTCATATGGCTCCCGGTTGAGAACCACTGCCCTAGACTGCCAAGTTCCTTTCGCTGCACAAAGTATCTTGTGTTTGGCATGAGACTATGGAAGAGGAATATCAGAGTTCATATTTTCTGATGAAGTAGCTGTTTTAGCAAGTGCGTCTACTAATTCATTCAATTGATTACCCCATGGGCCAATCAGTCTATGAGATGGAAGTGTTGGTCTTGTCAATTAGATTTGTTCTGATTTGTCGTACAAGTTGGGTGGGAAAAAATTATTTCTATAAGTGCGGAAATACTTGAAAAAACTGTCCGATATAATTTGAATATAGGTTCGTTTTCATGCAATATATGGAGAATGGTCCGATGCATACAATTCTGCCTGGAAAACAGAATTGAAGTCTTGGAGCTTTTGTGACTATTCATGTATGATGACAATGTTGCGAGAGACGACAAAAGCCGCACCAACTCCATTAAGGATTTTCGAGCCATCCGTATATATTTGAAGATCTATAGATAAATTTACAGGGGAAAGTTGTAGCACATTAGTCGGCGTAGTATTATATGCACCTGTTACAAAAGTAAGTATTGTCTTTGAGCAGTCAGCACACACATCTTGCGTTTTATTCTACAGGTGGGGTTTGCAAACCAAATACTTGATTCATAGGATAATTGGGGACGATGATGGTTCGATAATAGATATTTCTGAATAGCCTTTTAATACCCCACTTGTAGCCCCAATTCTATAGAAAGACTGAAGTGTTTTATGAGCTTTAAGTACTTGTTGGTCGATGTTCTAGATCCAGTTAAATAAATTTTTCATCAAAATTGATTCCCAGATATTTATATTTCCATGTTCTTTTGATGTATTGGTTACCAATGCAACTAGTTATTAATGTAACTGGAATACAAATACATTGCTAAACATCGGTGGAGAGCATAAAATGCTTTAGGACAGTGTTTCTCAAAGCGTGCGACGCCAACGTTTGTCGGAGGCGTCACGATGAGCTTCAGTGCAGACATTGATTTGTGTGCCTATTGATGCTTTGAAATTGTTCTTTTATATGGGAAATATCAGAATCAGAATTTTTTAATTTGGCGGAGCAAATTTTAAAGGTTGAAATACACCTCACATTTTAACGCTGAAAATCAAAAAAATTAGTGGTACAAAATTGTGGGAGGAAAAATTTATACATAATGACAAATATACAGGTTTTTATATACTCAAGCAGAAACACAAATACAAATACAAATACAACGCCACAACAGGCAACCTGCCCAACGAGGTGGCCGGCTTAAGAACAACATGGATCCCCGAGCCATTTTTTGGAGGCCCTACCTACTACTGCTACACCCCCCCCCCCCCGCGGAACCCCCAACGAATCGGTACATGCGGGAATGTGCGTGTACGTGTAGTGAAACCTGACGTCAAGTTTTTTGTTTCTCTGTAATGCTTGTTATGTGTAGTGCTGCCATCTGCCACCAGTTTTTCTAACTATGAGTGAAGTGTTATGATTGAATGATTTATCGTTGTAGGACTGTTGCTCTCTGTGGCGAGACTTTTTAACGGGGAGATCGGCTCGCATTTGCGCTTTGAAGTTGGGAACCACAGAAAACCAACTTCAGCCGACCACCACTGTGGGGTTCGAACCCGGATCCTCGCATCGCGAGTCCGTCACTATAACCACTCGACCACCACAGCGGCCACACAACGAATGTGCAAAAAAAAAAAAAATAAAAAAAAATAAATAAATAAATAAGAAGAAAAATAAAACAAAAATTATATGGGAAAATATCACCAAACTATTCTGGGGAGCCGCAGAGGAATCATGGAGTGAGTAAGGGAGCCGCGGGTGACAAAAGTTTGAAAACCCATATTGTTACCTATATTGTTGCATTACTAGCCTTTCCTTTGCACTATATATCCTCGGGATAAAAATTATATATTTAATTTCTCTTCCTCTATGCACTAAATCAGCGTTTCTCCACCTGTGGTCTACAGGCCAGAGATGGCCCGTGACGATGGCACAGGTGGTCCACAGGAAGACTTGATGATTAAATTCTAATTGTATGCAGAATTATTCAATTGAAGGGGGCAAGCAGTAGTAATAATCTTTTGTGTTAAAATAAAAAACATCAAACCCTCATACTTCGGATGGCCATATTTCATCGAGAAAAGTATGGGAGGCTGAGATGCAAAATACGGGATATTGCTATTTCGTGCCAAAACCATTTCAATTCCCGATAACATTGCCAATTATTGCTGAAATCATAGAAATTAAGGGCTGTTGCATATTGCAGTAAACAAAGATGTACTTCACGAAAAAGCTTAGAAATTGGATGATAATATTTTATTGGTGATTGGCTACGGAAAATTGGGATCTTGTGTGGAATACGGCAAAATACGGGACATCTCCAATGGTGGGCAAAAATGCTGCCATAAGTTAGCAAAGTAACCAATTATTGCTAAAATTGCTTTAAAGGAAGAGCTACTTGAAATCGCAGTGAATTAAAATGGAATTTCCGGGGAGGGGGGGACGTTGAATGTGACAAATATGTGAGATGGATATTTATATTTCAAGTCATAATTATCATAACATAGTCTACAAGTTATGAAAATGATCTTCATGAACAATCTTGGTAAAAATAACGAACTAAAATGAGCATCGTTGAAAAGGCGGACAATTGTTTTAAAAAGTCGTTACAATAAAAAAGTACAAGAGAGAGAATGTCCTGTAAAATACAATTCATCTAGTCGTATAACTCAGTGGTCCGCCGAAATGTTTCAGATATTCTACTGGTTCTTGGACTCAAAAAGGTTGAGAAACGCTGCATTAAAAGATAGTTTTTATGATATGTCAACAAAAACATCGAGTGATAGAAAACGCAAGATAATGGCACAATCAAGTCATAACAGGTTCTGAATTACGAAAAAACCAGGATCTAGAAAACTTGAATATAAATTACACACCCTTTGATGTATCACCCAATAAAATTCAATTTACGCAGAATCTCTCTGTTTTGATCTCTTATCAAAGACATCTCTTACAAGATCCAGAGGCTATGTATACCAGAATGGATGGATTATAGTAAGAGAGAAGGGAGGAGCGCTCGTATATTCAAAAATTCCGAGATAACCACTATCAGAACATAAAAGAGGAAAAGCTTTAGATTCTGATTGATATATCCCTTAATATTTCGAAGAATATTATACGAAACGGAATCTATTTTCCCACCTTGATACGTTTGTAAGAAGATAGACCCAATGAGAAAATACAGTCTAAAACAATGACTTATGCCCCCTTGTATGATGCGTCTACGATTTGTCTTTAAAAACTCGCAAATTGCATGTTGTCACTGAATATAATTAAAGGATCGTTTCCGCACCTCAGCTTCGACGTCCACGTATTCCATTTTCTTATATATATTCCCCTCATTAGGGATTCTACACTGGTGTTGACAGTTGGTTGAACTGTAATTGGAGATGAGTGCCGTTCTTTTTCGCTCTTCTTTGTAAAGGTGTTGAAAAGGTAACGAGGTGTAAATGTTAACATTATTCCACCTAACGAGGTGTTGCTGGACGTTTTCGTATCGTTGAAGTTATGGATGATGGAAAAGCGAAAAGGTACCGACACCCTGACCAAGATCGTAAATGTACGTGCCTGAATGTTTCAAGTACCAAGACAAGGGTGGAAGAGAGAAGATCATTGATATATTCTTCAGGATGAGAAAAAGGTTTTTCTGTATTCGCCCAACCTTCAAACTACCATAGAACATGGATGTATATGTAATAAAAGCAGCCACCTATCAGGCATTTACCTCCTGCGTAACTGTTTTGGAAGCTGATACCAGTTTAGCAAAACCTTCGCACACTGAACACAACCATAACTATTACTTAAATTTTTTTCGAGATTTCGCTGTTTTCTTTTTCTTTACTACACCATAAGAAGGCGTCTATTTCTTTACACCTTCTGCATGGGTGTATTTGCTGAATGACACGCATCCATAATGGCCTTACAAATAGGACTTCAGAGCATGGACCGGTGGCGCCTGAAATTGATGCTTCAAAATTATAGTGTCCCAGTGTTTGTGTGAGGCTTTCCTCCCTCCACTAGTCGTTTGCGTATAGGGTTCCGTTTAGATTCTCGGTGTGAAAAGTAATTTACGTCAGTGTTAATGGTTTCAGAAAATCTCATGCAGCCGTTAAAAATACCATGCATTATATAATATGGAAATACACGGGAATTTCGAAACTACACGATCTTAGAGGCAAAAAAACTTTGGAAAAAAAACCGAGTCGAGTAGAATGAGTACTTCACGCTAACTGTATATAAACCAATGAAACATCAATTAATTTGTAGTTCTGCCCTTATATTTTAATCAGCTGCAGAAAGTGTTTCGAAAACATATTAATGACTTAGTCCGGTACTTTATACTCAGAGGGTACAACTTGAGTGAATGGTACTCCCACGAATTCCTGATTTCTGTCTTCAAGGATGCTCGGAAACCACCTAACCATCATAAATTTCCATGATGAAAGAGCAAAAACAGTACACAGCACCACCCAATCGACAGAACAGACACGCTTACGACCCCCGAAGAAAATTAATAGTCTGTTTATTAGGAATGACTGGAAAAATTACAATTGCTTACATGAACTGAAACGGACGTGCATGTCTAAATGTTTATTGCTTAGGGGTACATTAACTCAAATTACCCCAAATATCGTTAGGTATCATACTGTACAAACTTCCCCACTCGGTTCTAAGGGAAAAAGCCAAAATTACTCACGTACACATAACTGGTAAAAAAAAAGTCGTGAGATCGATACAATGAAACAATGAGGTCAACTATCGGAGGTCTCTCTCTCGCTTTACGGCGTGTGCAGTACCAGAACCTAGACCAGCTGCCTCCTTACAGACAGCACTACCCAAAAGGTAGTATAGATGGGGAGAAGAATCCTTGAAGGTCAAGGTGCTTTACCATAGCGTACACACATGTATCATGGCTACGGGTGATTCTTTGACGATACCGAATCTGACCCCGTTCCGTTTAATAGGTCTTAATTACGAGTCCGTGTTTTGAAGGTGTGAAGTGGCCACTTTTGGATACTTGTACTCTGTGGGTGGCTTTTACGGTTCTCCAGTTTTGAAAGCGCAGAGAAAAGAATCCGTAAGATCATTTCTTGTGAGAGTAAGAACCACAAAATTGGTCGCTGATAGGCGCCTGCCATTACAGTTGTCTTCACCTGAGAGAGAGCTTTCCGTTCTATAACAAAATTGATATTTATGGATTATCACGAAGTTGCTCTGTTACATATACGGTATATACACCTATGTACGTACAAACGCAGGCATTTCTAAAAGGGAGGAAATGACCATCGTTTCTAAAGTATATTCTGTGACCGCAAAATTCGTGTATTCGAATTTCAATGCGTAAAATCAGCTGCCGCTAATCACGTTTTTTTCGGAATTTCTTTTATTTTATACCTAGACTCTTAATGAATATTTTCATCATGTAATAATGATTTATTTTCATTTTATACTATGAAGAGTCCGTCTTTCAAAGGAGTATACCACAAATGTTAGACCCTTTCCACAAACGTTCCGATGCAGCACGCTCTATTCATGTCTAGTGGGAACCATATATTCTTGGCTTATAATAAAATAACGCATCGTGTTTTAAATGACCTCGCGTTAGGAAAATACGTATAATGTTCTACAGATCGTTTACGATTAGTTCTCCGAATGTCTTGTAACGATCTCGTCTCTCGAACGGTTTGACCATTATTCGAACAAACATTTAGAGAAACCAAATGTTTATTTTCACCACTTGACATCACACATGTAACTCTTAAAACGTAAAACGTGTTCATAAGGAAAGATTTTGCAGTTGTCAAGAAAACAGCTCGTGTATGTGTTTGTGAGGCACCAAACAAGTCCTTGGGCAGTTTTAATACCGACCGAACTAGCTTAATCCAAATATCATGGAAGTTTTGAGCGATCGTTTTGAAATTGGAGATTCACATTACAAATTCCAGTCTATTTAATTAATCTTATTTTTAAGTAAACATTTACGTACCAGTACACTACACACTTGTCTATAGAGCTACAAAGTACCGATTAATCTTAGCGTGCACTCTATAAAATAACCGTTGTGTGAGACAAATATACAAATACTGTACGTTGTATAACGAGGAAACTGCCTTTTAAAAGAAAAATTATGAGACGCAATCCGGATGGAACTACATACGCAGCTATTGTTCTCAATCCATCACCATACAATCAATGTACAGTATAACGCACGAATAAAGAGCTCCTTGAGTTTTTCCTCTTCATATATCAACACAGAACCGTTGCATGTATTATTATATTGCCGTTAAAATGGTGAGAAATGGATGCCCCACCTTTTTATGCGACAGAGTTTTTCACGGTGGGAGGCAGAAAAGAAAACAAGCATTTTCAGAGCGTATTATGGCAGTAAATCGCGTAACAGATCATCATGATTCCTCCTCCTGTTGTGTACGTACAACACCCTCTGTTTGTGAAGGTCTTTTAAGAAATTTCTTGCGGCTATCGTGTTATCTCAATAATCAGTGCCGTGGATCTTTAATATTTTTTATATGACCAAGCTGTTTTTTGGCTACCTCTCTCTCGCAAGGGCTTCTTTTTCTCACCCTTATCGGAGGGTTCAGTGGACTATTTAATTATCAAGCTCTTTGTATAGATCGCAGATTAGAAGAAATTTATTGGAGAACATCATCGGAGACGTGGAAAATTAATTTTAGCAGAAACTCCTTTTCCTCTTTTATTACTTCTTCTTTCTAAGAAACTTCTTCTTCCGAGTTGAAATCCATGGGAGGGGAGGCATGTAAAAAATACCGAAAAAATAAATTTAAAATATACATAGTTCGATTCGATCTACTATTACCCTGCCATTACTCAGTCGAGAACCAAAAATTTTCGTTCTGAAACGCTCTGATTAAAACTATTGAAGCTTTTCCCTAAAGAAATATTGTGTTGACTCTCTATGGTCTCGTGCATATTTGGATATACGTGGTAAATATATGATCAAAAAACTAATTATACTAATTGATTTTCTCAATTTCTTTGGTATTTTAGAAAGTGAATCTACTAGTGCCATTTCAGTAAAAAATACAGCTTTTCAAGTACAATACTTTTTTTTATCTAGAAGAATCTTGATTCTTCGTCGGTGTCGTTTTTCGGGAGTTGAACTGTTAAAAAAAAAACCTTCGTAACTGAAGGTTGTATGAAGTCATGTTCACACAGGGCATTCTATTATTAATTTATCCCGGATGAATATGATTACGTCGATGTTTATCGGGTCATGCCACCCTTGAGCAATATATACGAATTTCCAAAACACTAAAACCTGGAAAGAACAAAGAAAATACTCTAAGTTTATATAATTTTTTATCGCAAAGATCGAATCCAATGAGGCATCGACAATATATTATTCAATTAATAAATTATTAAATAAGAAAATATGTTCAAATTTATTCTACATTCCTTTCAGGTATTTGTACAAAGCTTCTGTATCATAACACGTAAGCAAAATAATTTCCTTTATTAAATTTTTAAGATGCTTTTTTTAACAATAACTGATCGTCACGTATTCCCAAGGGATCAGCGTGATCAGTCCAGGAATAAAAGTAAGTTGCACTCCTATGCAATCATTCCCAACCTTGAAGAATGAAATCAGCTTTTATTTTCGGTAGTTTTAAAAAATACCTATTTCACCGATCATAATGAAAAAAAGAGACAAGAATCATTTCATCATCTCTCTCATTTAGTAATATGCACACAATCCCTCTTTACCCCTTTTTGCTATAATAGCATGAGTGCAGTAGCCCTGCAAAAGGCTGGACATCGCGTGGTTACTGAATTAGAGCATCTCACCTACCAGGGAGGGAGAAACTCACTCAGTACGTGTTGAGTATAAATCGCGTATCGGCCCATCTGTACGGTAAGCGAAATTGCGATCAGAGGGGGAAGATCTTTAATGAAGAAACTAATAAAAACCCCAACTGTTGACCCGATGAGTGAGACCTGAAGTGGGCAGCAACTTGACCCTTTACGATGCCGTTCACAAGAACGACAAGCTACCATCTCAGTAGTCTTCGGACATGAGTTAGTGTCTTCATGACAGGAATCCGGAGCCAACAAAACCAATGAAAATGACCATTAATCAAGCCAAAATCGTTTCGACGGTGTCGAGTGACCTTGAAGGCCGAAACCAAACGAGATATCAGATAGCACCCTTCATTGATTACAAAGATAAATAGCTAATACAATATTTCATCTGTCAATTAACCCTTCCACAATTAACACGAAAATTCATTCTGCCTCGAGGCAACATTAAAAAGGACATCGGACAATTGAGCCCATTTTTACTCTTTGTGATTATTTTTTTATCCATCAAGTGCCAAAAGAGAAAAGTAAAAAGAAAACATCCATTACTTCAAATTTTCTTCAATATCTCCGAGATACTAAACAACAAAGCTATCTATTTTTGTTAGACAACATCAACGCAAGCAAACCTGTCCATCAGAAAGTTTAGGTGCAGACGTAGATGGGTTTAACGTGACTCTCCAAGCATTAGGGCGGAAACAATTTACATCCGTACTCTAGTGAAGAATTATATCCCATTTTTTGACTTGATGGGATATTGGCAATAAAAACCAAAGGCATCGAACTGGTTTAAAAATATGAATGAAAACGAGGGGTCATTAAGTGAATGAAGTAATGACCGACAGAGCTGGAAGAGTCATGCCAAATTTTAAATCGAATTTACTATGCTGATGGCTATTTCCGATCCGGCATGAACTAGCAAATCAGAAAACCCGATGCTTCGAATATACAAGTTGTTTTACAATCAACTGAACAAACTTAAAGGGTGATTAGGAGTTTCAAAACAGAACAAGCAAATTTTTTTGTCTTTCAATATTTGGTCGAACTGGGACAGCAAACGCGGTAGTAAGTGCTTCTAGAGAACGCACTATATAACGGCACTTCTCTCTCACCGGAAGTAAGCACCATATTTTTCTCAACCAATTTACTTCAGGATGTGGTATTAAACTTCCAAGGACACGTGATTTTATCCTGATGGAGCGATAATTACTTTGAAAAACTATACTGCTTAAGCCAGGGCTACACTCACGTCGTGTCAAGGCTGGCGCAGTACGTTTCAAGGTTGGTCATGGGAAAGTAGTGTGACCACTCTACCACTGGTAATGATCGTCAAATATTGGAGGCTGGAAGGTATTGGAAGGCTGGCCGAGTAGCTGCCAGCTTCCAACACAAGTCAAAGGTGCCACCTTCCATTTCCCGATCTTCCAATTCATCTGGCCATACATTGGTCGAAGAACGCAAACCATCACAACATGCGTTGGCGTATTGTTTCTTTGGAGAGTGTTCTGGAAGCAAATATTCACCGAGGAATAATGGACAAAGCTGGGTCAGGGTGTAGCTAGACAATGCCGCTACTGATTCTTTGCATCGGGAGAAGACAAATATTAGAAGCAAATATTTGCGAATGACTATTAGGCCAGGCTTGGCATAAGTGTGGCTCTGGCTTTAGGCACTAGATTTATACACCAAAGGATCGAACATCGCTTGATTTTTTCAATATCCTGATCTGCGTGGTAGATCTCAACTTCTTTTTGTATAGACATCTCAAAGGCATTGCGTACGAGAAGACATTGGAACCCTTAAGGAATTCGTCAAAGCAATATGTGTGATTTATGTAAGGTTAATGCCCCAACACTTTATAATTGAACACGCATTGTAAGCCACAAAAATTCCTATTTAGTTATATCACCCATTGAAGTTTGTATCATTAGTTGTGAAACACCATTTATGATGCCGTTTTTAAATCCATTTACTAGGATAAAAACTGTCTGCAAATAAGACACTTTAAACCAAGAGTCACATGATGGAACGTGGTCCATTCATCTTACATCTGCCTATCCTTGAAGAAATAGAGTTTAAAAAAACAATTTTATGAAAGAGCTTAATAATTATTTCAGTAATGGCAATTCAAATTACGGATGCAATCAGACTTTATCGTATAATGATTTCCTTTCCACAAATATAGTATATTTTATAACATCTTAATTTGAGACTGCACCCAAGCTTATAGTGCATCTAAAAAGCATTTTCTAGTAACTATAGCGTTATTATCTGAGAGCTTCTGCAAGAAGTTACGCGATTCTTATCAATGCCGGTTCGATAGGTATGAGAGAAAGAGAACTTTCAATGACTATCCAGTTGTTGAGTACTTAATGAAGCAATCAAGCTTTAAAAGTTTTGGTTGAGGGGGCCTTGATCCAGGGTTGTCCATGTTGGGGACAGACCAGACATAGGTACCTCAGGAGTGGTTTCTACGAACTCACACGATGCTGATGCAAACCTCTTTTTTCCCCCCACTAAGTGTCGATGTATTCGCGATGGGTTTCCCAAAGATAAAATTCCACTCGTATTCAACCTCACAGTGGTCACGACTCTTTTCTTTTGGCTAATATTCATTTGAAAGTTTCATCTAATCTTCGTTGCTTTCGTCGTCTTTTAAGAGTCGAAATACTATCATACTTTTTTATCCAAGTTCATTTTGGTTCTTAGTTAATAGTTTGACTCACTGCATTGTTACAAAAAATATCTCAAGTCAGAGAAATTTAATTAGTGGTTGAAGTTCTAAATAACGTAACAAAAGATTAAAATTTTCCTCCTTTATGGAAAACCGGCCAATAAAGATAGGAAATGAAGGTTATCTGTTCAAATAATGCTTGGGCAAGAAGACGCACAGTAAGTTGGAAGCTTGTAAGATCGCGAATGATTGCCATGCTAACATCACAATAAACATTTACAAAACAGTGTCTATTTCATTTCTTGCAAATTTACTAGTTATCATTAGGTTTTGGATTCGTATCCGATTGAAGTTCCGACTATTTTACGAAAAAAAGGATGGAAGGTTTTGTCTTTGGTTGAAAATATTTGACCACAAAATCAACTGAAACGAATCACTTGGACATTGGTTGAAACCGAGAAGCAACATCCCACATAAGAAAATCCTTGCAAAGTTAGTTAAATAACACTATACAGGACAGATTTTCTTTTGCAGTTTTAGTGTGGGAAGTGTGTCTACATTTTATAAACAGAATAAATCGATCTTCTACAGCCTGAACCGTATATCCGTATACCACGAATTTCCATCAAGATAATTGATGCAGGTGAACCATAATCATATTTGTCTCATGAAAATCACTTTCAACAACTAACAACATGAATTATTATAACATTGTTGCTTTCTAGGAAATATAAATTAATTAGCTACTGAATTTGTTAATGTCAAGTTAATTACACATCCCATTTTGTAATATACGTTTCTGACAACGAGGGAACAAAAGAGGGTAAATGAAAATGAATTCCTTCATTTAATTCATGTATTCAAATCATATTAAAAATATATTCTACTCGATGCCCTATTTTGCCCAGCCTTTATTTAGGAGGGAATGCGATGGGTAGCAAAAGACCCTATTATACAGAGGGGCGAATAGGAGGATTTGTATGTTGTCCGAGATGGATTTCTCCCTCCCATTCTGAACGGGTCCTCAAAAGGTGAAGTCTTTTTAGTAGATGTTGGCCCAACCTGTGGTCGTGGTGGGAAATCGGAAAACTGATATCGCATTTAGTTCGTGAAACGAGCTTCTCCTCGAGTCACAATTACACGATTCCTATCTTCTTCTTCCCTTTCTTTTTACCTTCAACAACTAATGCTCGAGCATTAGATGGACAAGAGATAGGAGAGTCTTTTAGGGACAGAGAATAACTTCTACACCTTCTACCTGTTTTTTTTTTTTATTTCAAAGGTGAGAAAGAACTTGTATTGAGATATGATATGTATGTGTCTATGAATATGGTTGAAGAATGAGGCACGTGTTTCGAAGAAGAAGACGAGTATAATATTTCCAGTACAATAATCATATTCTTTTATTAGTGAGATCAATTTGCCCTGTTATGAAAATGGATCCCGGAACGCGCGAGAATAGGGGATAGTATTTCTGATTTATTTCCTTCGATATTAACCTATCGCGGATGTATACAAAACAAAACCAGAATAGCGCCTCTGAGCCAAGGTATGGTAACCCGAGCATTATTTCGGTCAATCCCAAAAATATTTACTCCGTCTATACAATGATTGTATATCGAAATGTTTCTTTCAGAATAATCGCACCCGCGTGACTGCCCATCTTGAACTTTGCTTCTAATCCATCAAAAGAAATTTGAAAACAAAGTGGAGGATTAACATGTTCCACTGTTTCACTATCAGCTGGGCATGTGTTGAAGTTTTCAATGATTTTCTGATTTCAACGGTGTAGATACCGATCTATATTAACGTGTCCATGTCCAGCCTACCTCCAAATGTAGCCAAATGCCTGGGGCAGGGCCGCAACTAAGAGGGAGCAGGCGGATCTGGTGCCACGGGCGCCGGATCCACCATAAACCATTTCAAGATCAGGACTAGACAAATCTCAAAGAAATCCAACCGCCAGAAAAAAGTTTTAGGTGGCAAAAAATTTTTAACCGGAGAAAAAGGTTCAAAGTAATACTTCTTTTGACTTTTTCAGAACATACTGAGCCTCTTCCATGTTGGCAGATATGCTGCTACAAATTCCAAACAGTTTGATCTGCTCTCAGCCTGCAGTTTAGTAACTACACAAAGAAGATTTTAGATGCCAATACCAATTTTTCAGTCACCATGGTGACCTGGCGTTTGGGATTTGTCCACCCTTGCTCTAGATCAGTGTTTCCCAAAGTGGACAATATCGCCTCCTGCTGGGCGATGGAATGATCCAGGAGGGCGATAGAAGCTACGGGTATAGCATAGTATTCTATGGGTTCGCTTGAGTTGGGGGGCGATGAGGGAAAAAAATTCTGAAGAAGGGGGCTATGGAACAAAAAGTTGGGGAAAGTATGCTCTAGATAAGTGGTTCTCAACCTGGGGCCATATGGCCCCCTTGCGGTCCTGGGGGCCACGGGAGAAAATCAGAAGAAAGGTGATCCACGACAGGTGGTGAAGGGAGTCATAGAGAGCTGTAAAGAGAAAAGCTTTAAAAGTGAAACATGGTTGAAAAATGTTACTACTTTCAGAATTCATCAGAACCGTCCATAGAACCGGGGCATCTTAACCCTTGGGTCTATGTGGGCATGACCAGGGTCTTCATGTCTATAATGGAGGGAGAGGGACTGCACTATATGGGATCTAGTACTATATGATTTTCATATGTAAGAACAGCTTACATGTGAAAATCATAGTACCAGCTTAGTATGGAGGGCCGCCAGAGCAACGGTTGATGTGTTGGGAGGGTCGATTTATTGTGCATGTTCGTTGGATCGTCCCGTATTTTACACAGACCCATTTTTACCATATAATTTGACTCATGGGAGAAATGATAATCCATCATTTGAATCCGTGCCTAGCCAGGATTCTAGAAATTGGCCTGATTTATTAAAATTTCATTCATAATAGAAAAATAGAAAGTATTTCAATCTTGGATGAGGGTGGGGGGCCCTGGATAGGACAGGGGGCCACGAGAAAAAAATGAGATCCGTCAGGGGCCATGAGCTGAAAAGGTTAAGAAACACTGCTCTAGATCATAGTTTCCCAACCTTTTTTGTCCCATCTCGTCCCCTTCCTTCAGAAATCTTTTTCTCCCACCGCCCCCCAACGCAATCTAACCCATAGGATCCTATGTTATACCCGTAGCTTCTACCGCCCCCTACGGGGACGTTAACACTCACGTTGGGAATCACTGCTCTAGATCAGTTTCCCAACGTTTTTGTCCCATCTCGCCCCCCTTTTTCAAATTTTTTTTCTCCCATCGCCCCCAACGTAATCTAACCCATAGGATCCAATGTTATACCCGTAGCTTCTACCGCCCCCCTGGAAGACTCCATCGCCCCCCAGGGGGAAGTTTGGGGGAATCACTGCTCCAGATGGTCTCTCTGGGCGGTGAGTGGTCATATATGTCTGTGGTTTCGTGAACCACAAGTAGGGAATGACTATTGTTCATGAATAACCTAAATCAGATAACTCGTCTCTAGATAGCAATTAAAAAAAAGACACTCTTGGCTACCAGCGTGGGAGCGTGTCAAGGACCACAGGTTCATTTCTAGAGATTTACGAAGAAAAACAAATCTTTCCCTCTTTAACCTCAGGCAGCCACCGATAGATAGCACCCCACAAGATGTTACTGCAAAGACTCACCGTTCACAAAAAACGCGATCGAATGTTGTATCGCCTAGAGCAGTGTTTCTCAACCACCAGGCCGCGGGCCGCGAGTGATTAGCCGTTTCATTTTTTTTCATTTATTTTCCACTGGTCGTGTGTTTGACCGAGCCTTGGACTCACCAAAATGAATGGCACCGGGGCGCGGGTTTGAAAAGGTTGAGAACCGTCAACCTTTCAACCGTCAAACTTGACATGTGAACACGTGTCACCTCTTTTAGCTTTGTCCAACTTTGAGCCAGAAATGTATGCCTAGTGCCCCTTCGAAGAATGTCTCGCCACAGCAAGCAGAGTAGTCACACCACATGCATGTTACGGTTAATGTGATAAATTCGGTTATACTAGCCAACCTTAGAACCATGCCTGTCCGTAGTGGTAATGTTCGTCGACGAAGGGAAGGGGTCCCTCAATTTTTTTCCCTTGTGACTATTTTTAAAATTCAAATAAATTTTCTTATTTTCTTCGCTTTGACCATATCGATTCATCCAACTTTTATATATATATAAATAACGTTATCCCCACGTATTCCCAAGGGATCAGCATGATCCGCCCAGGGAATTGTTAAGAGTTTGTACACATGCATGTCCGAACGGGGATTCGAAACCTGGTCTGCACAGTGAGAGAAAAAAGCTAGCTTTATAAATACTCTACTGTCAGACATCTTTTAAATTGAAGCTCTTTTAAAGTAGCCTATCGTTTAAGTTGAGGGACTGTTTGCCCTGAATATTTTCCGCGAAATCACTGAAAGTTCTTTTATTTTTAGGAACAGGACGCTGTTGGATACAGGACACATATTACTGCTTCGTTGTCATCGACATTCCTCTTCCATTTTCTTTGTAGAATGCTTTCTTATCCATAAAAAATATTATGAAGAAACTTGATAAATTATTATAAACACTTCTACTCATTCATTTTTTTTTGCAATTCAGCAATTGAAATGTTTTCGGTATAAGGGCACACCTGGGGATTCAACTTGCGGATGTGTGGACACCCAAACAAAGTAAGCCTTTACAACTGCTATCAACAACAAGGTTGCTTCAATTCACTTCGAATTCAGCTCGATATTTATTCTTTGGAGATGCGATTTTTGCGTGACGTCATTTTGCGCTCAATAAGCTAATAGAACTCAAAGAAATCCTCAATCAAAAGCAATTACTTTTGAAAAAATGAGACTTCCGTAGTTTTTCACGATTCGCCGTAATTCCGTATTGTGGTTGAAATCCGTAGTATATAAGTTGGCAAGTATATGATTATCCAAAAAATAACCGGTTGTTATGCATAATATACATATATATATATATATATATATATATATATATATATATATATATATATATATATATATATATATATATGTATAAATGTACATGGTACGGTAAATGTGATAAATCGGTTATATATATATATATATATATATATAACCGATTTATCACATTTACCGTACCATGTACATTTATATACACACATCATGCAGCACAACTGACCTATTCAGGGACAAAACGGTAGTACTGTATTTCTTGGCCTATTCGTTACAGTGCTTATGCTTTAGAAACATAATTTTAGAACTTTGCGGTACTTACACTGATGCAGTGTCTGCGCTAACTTTTATTTCGTGAAAAATAACCTTGACTATGAAAATTATAGCATAATATTCAAATATAAACTAGTTGAATAGCAATTGAGATGCTCAGGATTGATTAGGAACATTAGCAAGCGTCTTCTAACGAATATTTGTTTGTAGAATAAAAGGAAACAGTAATTGCATGGAAAAAAATTCACTCTCGAAAGGTGTGACAGATAATTCACATACAGGGCTTACGGGGGGGGGGGGGGAGGTCTGATGCCTCAGGCACTGAACCCGAAAGGGCATGAAGTTTAATCTTCATTCATTAAAAATTACGAGAAGATAGCGCTAAAATGGGTATATATTTGACCAGGGCGACAAAGTCAGTTTTTGTTTCTAGTTGCTGCACACGCGACACTTACAATGAACAATTATATTGTCCTATACCCCTTTATTTAGCACCTGCCGAAAATCGGAAGAATGCCTATTCATTAAAAAAATGGCATTTTGCAGGGGGTTTACTGATTTCTGCTGTGGCACTTCAAGGGTCAAGTTACCCGCGGCACAGTTCCAGATCAATTAAGTGATCCGCGGCACGTTTACAAATCACTTAAGTGGTCCACAACACGTTTCTAAAACCAGGGCCGGACTTGGTCATTTAGCGGCTCAGTGCGAGAACACTTTTACGGCCCTCTTCAATACAGTAGAACCCCCTCTTAACGGCCAAATAACTTCCCTTATATAATAAAAGTATGCATTAATAACCTTTGGTTAACGGTCACCCTTCTTTTATGGACGAATTATTTTCTCCCACCGTTGTCCGCAATAGGCGCGTTTCACTGTATTTAAAACTACAATTTTTTTTCTTAACAATCCATATAAAGAACCAGCTAAAAAATTTTTCTGGGGTCCTGCGAAAAATCAAAACCCTCATTCAAGGATGTGGGGATTCACTGCCATATGTGTGTCTGTTAATAAATCGGCATATTTTTCATCATTAGATCAATAGAATTTCAAGTTCTTGTTTTTAAAAGCAAGTAATCGTAAAATATTATACTTAATCAATGCAATAAAATCTAATTTTACGGCCCGGTACGATCGCACCTGCTTAATTTGATCCGTCCCTGTCCAAAGCTATGACGTCGCCCACAGTTTCCTAAAACTTGTTGTGATTGCGTTGTATGTGTGGATTTGTGTGGGATTTTTTGTATTTTGCATAATTTTTGTTACTTTTTACTTGTCTTTTGTGTACTTTATCCATGGGCGGAGCGAGGGGGGGGGGGCGTGGGAGGGCATTGCCTCCCCAGCGTCAAAGGTGGAGTTGACTGATCTAATGTACTCGTATAAATGTATATATGAATTGACATCATCATCATCGTGGTGGAGATGGACTTGGAAGTCTATGACTTTATCATGTAGTTGTATTTTCTTTCTGTGCTAATTTTTATTTTTACTTAAAGCTGTAATTGGGTTTATACCTGTAGCTTTGTATTTTAAATAAATAAATAAATAAAACAGTTGTGCACTCTCCCTCTCTCTCTCTCTTTTTGCAATATATACATATTTCAGAATCGTGAGAACCACGTTGGGTCTACCGAATGTGCCGCCATCTGGCGACACTTAGACGAACTTGAAATGGCGGGAACTTCCTCTATTTTTTTTAATTGTACTTTTTCTTTCCCTCGGATGGAATGTCCTTCACTTACGTTAAGTTTAGAGCAGTGATGCTTATAGATTTGACACACGTAAACGGAAATGGCTTATGCAACAATGAAAATAAAAATTATAAAACAAAAAAACAAAAAAACCACGTATTTGTGTAATAGTAGTACGAGAATAAAAATGCGTGTTTTGGATCGTGAGACGGATCAAAAGGAAGACAAAGAAGTTTGTGATTAAAGACTTCCTGAGCACAGCAAAAAACAACTCTGTTGGTACTCAATGTACCCCTTAAGGCAACGGAAGAAGCGACGACATCACCTCAAATTTGACCGTGGGAAAGTTAATAAGGAAAAACTATGTCTGGATATTTCTTTGTTTTGTTTTGAACAGAAGTGTTTGTCAAGGATTGATTTGTGATGGAGCGCCTGGATGACGGCAACAAACAAAAATATTCACAGGCATCAAAGAGTTATCATGTATAATTCGAATTTAGTCAGGGTTCCCGCATCCTAGACCGAGACCGCTTCGTCAAAATTTTTTACGAACCATTTTCTAGGACACCATACGGGGCAAACAACCCCCAGACTAAACTCAGAAATCAAAATCTCCTTTATAAATCTCAAGCTGAGCACCAGCGGGTCTAAAACACCTCCGATGCTCCTGCTGACCAATTGGCAGTGCCGCCTTAACGTATGCGTCCAACCGGGCACGGCCCGGTGGCCTCAAGAGAAGAAGGTGCCTCACAAAAATGAGACCTATTTGAAATTTTCGAGAATTTTCCAGCTAGGGACTCAGAAAAATTACTCGGCCTGGAAGCCCATGATCTTTTAAGACTGCTCTGCCCATTGGTGGTCTATCTTAGATGGAACCAAGGACCAAATAAGCTATTCCATAGTCACTGGCGAGAGGAATACCCAGATTTTCATGTAAGGGTACGAACATGGTGCACGCTGGTTTCCGATTCTGTAAGTCGACACCGTTACGGATTGGTTAAATAAACCTGAATTTAAAGTTTTTGAACCAACCAGTTATGACATCGACTTGTTATGGTTTTATTATTTTTTTTCGACAGTTACGGGCTACCTTTTAAAACCACTGTTTTAGTACATTTATTGTGTAAAAAATAAAAAAACAATAAAGTTCATCCCGTTCATCCTGGTAAGAGACTGTCAGCCAGAGGCGTATTTTGGCACGTCTGGACTCGATAATCAATAATAAGATAGTCCAGAACAGCAAGTTCCGATAGTCAAACAATTTTGTCAGTGCCATCTTAACGCGTGAGTTTACTTGCTAACGGCCCTGGGACGTAAAGTGCAGAGGGAAAGGGGCGCATTAAAATGAGATCTGGTTAACATTTTCGAATATAAACACGTTTTGAAGAAAAATTACTTTGCCCGGATGCTCTTACGACGGCTTTGAATTAGGGGAATGGGTGGTTAATGAAGTCAGCCTAGAATGAAAGGTGGGAGATAAAATATGTTGGCCTCTGTTGTTAGCCTTCTTCATGTGACAGCTATGATTATTTTAGGAAACTTGGAATCACCCTTTATTTTTTTTCAAATCCGAAAACGAAATAATTAACCATCCAAGTCTTATAACTACATGTAACCATTGAAATCCGAATTCAATGCGGCCACCAGAGTCTAAAATGAACATGAGCATTAAAGTTTAAATTGAACGTGACCATTAAAATCCAAGTTGATTGTGACCATTAAAGTCCGAATTGTGGGACCATTAAATGTACTTAATTTGAATAATTATTTATTTGAAGAATATCACCTTGTGGGTCTTGATCAGCGAGGCAAACGCATTTTAGTTATTTCAATTATTACAATATTTTTTAATTTTATTTTACCAACAACGGAATGACAAGTTAGTCTGATCCAAATACAATCCTAATTTTATTATTACGTAACATCATTTTTCTTTCCAAAAATAATTAAAAATTAATTGATTAATTAATTTTTGTAATATTCACGAACAATATCCGAGCGAACATAAAATGCATCATAGAATTTTCATCGCGTGGGTAATATCGCTCTAAGAACTACGTGCCCCTCGACCCCCTATGAAAAAAGAGTCGACCTTGTTGACTGCCAGGGGGCGACAGCTGCTTCATCATCATCATTGACTCCTCAATAGAGAGCAGTGGGTCCCCCTACCATCAAGAAGCCGAAGCCACAGCCCAACCAACTTCATTCGCTGCAGTGATATCGTCTAGGCTTGACGTAGCTCAGGGCGGTTCTTCCTCTTCATCGTCTCTTTCGTTTTCGTTACCGCAACCGCGAATCTTAAACCGCTTCGAACATGATACCAATCTCATTGGACATTCTATCCCGTTGTGATTAATTTCTGGATATTTATTTTATACAAGACTTCATCATCTTCTCTGGACAATCGAACATTCAAGGACTCGAAAAGTAATTTTTAATTATAATTTTTTTTTGATAGAAACTATATATTCGGAAATTTAAGTCATGGATATCAAAGTTGAGCATATGGTTCAGGTTGGTAATAATAATAATAATAATACGCAATTGTCTTTGGATCGGATCGGATCACCGTTGTCAGTGGCAATAGCCTGTAGAGACGATGCATTGACGGTACGTAATAGATTGAGGTTGGAGAATAATGTTAATCCTTACCTTGAGCAGCAGAAGCATCATCAGCAGCAACAACAGATTAAGGCACGATGTGTTAAGAAGAATGCTAACAACAATAATTTAGCAACGTCTATGAACGTTCAGAATGGTTCTAATCATCATCACGGAACTTCGACGGCAGTGTCGAGGAGGAATGCTCGCGAGAGGAAACGCGTCCGGCTCGTCAATTTGGGATTCGCGACCCTCCGGGAGCATGTGCCGGCGGGTTCCAAGACCAAGAAGTTGAGCAAGGTCGAGACGTTGAGAGCAGCCATCAGTTACATCAGGCATTTGCAGTCCGTGTTGGGTGAGAAGAAGTTCAATGAATGGAATCATGGCCAGGATGTCGACCTGTCGAATGTTCACGACGATGTCGTCGGTGAGAACTATATGTCGCCGCAGTCGGTGATACTGCAGGAAGACAACAGCTCGACGTCCGATGATATGATGGTTGAAATTATGTCCATAGCTCCTCATCATCAAGTTGGTGGTGGCAACAATGGAGTTCATAATAATCGCAACAATGATGTGGTCATCTGCTCGTCGTCGCCGGCGTCTTCGACGGAAGGATCTTTCGCCTCTGCTTCCCCGTATGATGAACCACCGCTGATGGACATTGGATCGTGGTTCACTTAAACTTGGTTGAAATCACGGTAAGTGTCTTTTTAAAAAATTTATAATCATCATTTCCTAAACTTAAATTTCCATGTTTGTGTACGAGAAGAATGGTGCATTGAAATGTCGATTGTTTCTGGGCTTAAAATTGAGATTCATAGTTATATATGACTTTTTTTTTCTCTCGAAATTCAAAAATTCAAATAGTTTATTATCATCATACAAATCACATCGTTTATCATTTATCATTTAACTATACAAATCGTTATCATTATCGTACTAATTATCATACTAGCATAATACTACAATATGAGAAAAAGAGAGAATTTTTTTTCATCTTATTTATTTCTTTATCATCAAATAGTTAAAATCATTAGTCTTTATTATCAAGTAATTGAAATCCAATCAAAATCCAAAGAAAATCAAGAAAATGAAGTAAGAAGATAATAAACAATAGAAGACGACGAAGAAAATCGAAGAAGATATTCAAGAGCAAAGGAAGAAGTTGAAAAATTATAATTTAATTTTAAATTTTTTGATCTTTCTAAGATGAAACAAATATGATTTTAATGACCTCTAAATAATAATAATAATTTTTAGTCCTGAAATCCTAATTTTTTCTGAGGTAAAACCGACATAATTTAATATGACTTAAAATTAATGGTTATATAAAATAGTTTAAATTACTAAATTAACTAACACTTTTACGATGATTAAAGTTACGAATTACCTCTAAAATGCACGTAAAATGGTTACTATGATGTGAACAATGATTCAGCTTTTGTTAATTGGAATCTCCAAAGGAATTCTAAAGCAGCTTTATGCATGCCAGTATCTCAAAACTAATATTTTTATGATCAGAAGTTAGTAAACCTTGAAAATTTCTTCAAGTTTCTGAAAACTTCGGCAATACGCGATTACTTCCTAGAATGATTTCTTAACTCGATTATTTGTGTAATAATTATTGTACAAAGTAGTTAATTGTATCATAAAACGATGATTTGAATGAAGAGAACGTAACAATTATTAAACAAAAGTTTCACATTAATTGAATAGTGATTATTATGATTTTTCACGTTATATTTCATGTAACGTGAATTATGTATTTTTTAATAGTTGGTATAATTATATATTTTGGTCATAAATAATAATCAATATGATTTTCAATATTTTTTGATATTGCAAAAATCTTTAAAACTTCGAAGATTGTATTGGTACGTTTATCTGCATTATTGTTATTACGAAAAAATTTTGTATATTATTTTGAGTTCTTTTTTAAAAAATTTGATTTTAATTTAATTTTCAATGGTATTTTTATCATGAAAAAATATTTCTTGGTATAATTACTGCTGGTTTGCGTAAAATTTCAGCGATTGCCATTTTAGAATAAACTAAGTTTGCGTAAAATGATTATTATGATGGATTAATAATTAATATTTGTTTGTGGAGCAGAATTTTGAAAGGGATTTAAAAATAGTTTATGTGAGTATAAAATATTTCGAAACAAATATTTTTATCGTAAAAAAAACTGGCGAATATTAAACGAAATAATTAATAAATTTGATTAGAGTTAAAATTAGTTTTAATTGCTAATTTGAATTTCAAATGAAATGAATTAGTTGATCGAACCATTGGATAAATGAATGTTTGTTCCGCGCGTTGAATCGGCTCTTTTCTCTTCATTTTACCGATAATAATAATAATAATAAATAAGATAGCATTTTTAGTTACTAGTGTCGCCCACAGTCGATAGATGGCGCGACAGTCATGATAGAATCATGGTTTATATAAAATAATACTGTGTATTATAAATATAAAGATTTATATATATAAATACGAACCATTACATTGTTGTGATTTAATTCCCACTTTTTTTTTTAAATATGAAAAAATTTTCTGACTGCAAATTTTGGAAATTGTCTTGAAGGATTCCACAATAATTGTTCTTATTTGGTTCGATTTTCTTCCGACGCCGATACATGACGAGGCGCAGTTATATTTTAAATATAAAGGACTAATAATTAAACCCTTCAATTGGCAAGCATTGAAATATCTAAAGGAGAAAAATTTTGAGTTGTTATATATCAAGCTAAATCGATAAGAAAAATTTTATTTTCAATATTTAAAAAAAATATAGGATGTCGCACTTCAGGGAACAACACACTGTATTTCTATGATTTACGTATTTATAGATTTGAAATGAATAGTTTAAAAATGACATTTATTGTTTACTGATTTACTTTTCTATCATTGTTGAAGAATGCACAGCAATACAGCGATATGCATTCTCCGTGTGGAGAACACATTTATGCATATATGTGTGTTTCCACACATTCTATTTCCCTCCAAATTGCAATTGTTAAAAATCGTTCTTGTTTGCCTTGTTAAGAAATAGGATACACTTGTACCTTTCAGCCATTTCGCTAATAACACTAGTCTACAAGGTTTTACTAGTTTTACTAACACGGAAAAATTTATCCGTTCTTAATTAATTTTTGAGTGCTGATTTCAGATCTGATCTTAAAAAAATGGCAATCACGCCTAGTTTTTTTGGCTACATGGTATTTAATTTCAAAATTTACATATTTAGCCTGCACGTGTAAAACAATACTTGAACTTGAAATACCAGACGGATACCCACGTTAATATTCCTTACGGAACCTCTAACGTAAAGGGAAAAGTAGCAACACCTTCCCATAGCCCACCAAATGGAATTATCTGAAATGATAGTAGAAATCACATTTCTATTTTTTACCATCTAAAACTTGGGGAATAAACACTGATTTTTTTAATCTCTAATTACAACCGGTTTCTCCGTTTTTTTTAACTGAAAGAGAAACACAGGCTTTTTATGTTTATGTACAACGCTTTAGTCAAATTTGGGGCTGTCGATGTCGCAGATGCATTTACTGTTCCAAGTAAGTTTTGCTATGTTTTACTGCCACCACTTCATATTGAATTAGGACTGATCCGAGGTGTACGCGGGGGGAAATGGGGCTTATGTCCCAATCAAGACGATCAAAAAATTAAAATATTTTTTTAATATTTATGTAAAAAATAAAATATATCGGAAGACTACCAAAATACATTTATCAGCTATTTTGATCAATTAATTTTTAATCTGTTAATTTTAATGTTTTTGGAGGTTAATAACTAAAAATTTATGTGGAAGAAAATCTCTTGTGAAGCCCCACCAAACCTTTTGTGAGCCCTCCTAAGTCGATCCTGCGTACATCCTTGGAGCTGTTGGAAAATGAAGGCATGAAGGCTATGCATAAATCTGGCCCAGGCTTTTTTTCGCACCTACAAGAACATTTTTCCGAAATTAGATGAGACAAAACTAAAAGCAGACGTAAGTCTCTCTCCCCTCTCTCTCAAATAAGGAAACTATAAAGTGATTTTGTTTTCACATAGAACTCGCTGCACGACAGTCATTCACATCTGCAATGAAGGGGGTTTCCAGGGAATCAAGGCAGGTGGGGCCTTTCAATGATGAGTGATTACTGTTAGTTTTCACAGAAAGAAGACAACATGATACATACGAGAAAGAAATGAATTACTCTTATAAAATACTAGAAAAATGAGTTTTAATTTCGGTTTGTGTATATACATGTGTAGTCTATGAATATTATATGTACGGTGTATGAGGAAAATAATTTTTTTTTGCTATTTCATATATAACGATGTATGGATATGATAAAATAACTATCGTAACAAATATAATTTGTTATTAAGAATAAGTCAATTATCTCAATTTTCAAGATGTGTAAGTTTTTCATAGGGTATGTGTATTTCAAAAAAAATCACAATCACGCGTACAGAAAAAACTGTGCGCGATGGAGATTTTTTACATTCATATTTGAATTCAGCACACTGAAATTAGTCTAAAAAAACTTATTTTTTCACTTATGTTATAAAAAAAAAGTTGAAAATTGTTGACCAGTGTAATTATAAAAACTTCATAAACATCTCACAAGTAAAAATAGAATGTTTAAAAGTCGCTTAGAAGCATCAATGCCGAAACGAGCTCAAAATATAACATGGCTTTACTTTATGCGGTGCATGTGTGGTGTAGCAGTAGTAGGTAGGGCCTCCAAAAAATGGCTCGGGGATCCATGATGTTCTTTAAGTCAGCCACCTCGTTGGGCAATTTGCCTGTTGTGGCGTTGTATTTGTATTTGTATTTAAAAATGTAAGAATCTTACTTGAAAAATATAAGTGCTTGAGAGAAACACTGCAAAATAAAGGGTTGACTATAAAACAAAAAATATATATTCTCACTTAAAACTGAACGCGACTTATACCCAGGTCACAATTGCAGAGACGAATACCTAAGGGCGGCTCTAGGGCAGTGGTTCTCAACCTTTTCAAGTCCTCGGCCCGGCTTCATTCATTTTTGTGAGTCGAAGGCCCGGTCAAACACATGACCAACGGAAAATGAATGAGGAAAAATGAAACGGCCAATCACTCGCGGCCCGGTATGAATGATATCAGCGCCTGGCGGTTGAGAAACACTGCTCTAGGGCCATGCGACACGAAAGGCGGCTATAGAAGGGGCACCAAATCAGGGGTAAAGAAAGAAAAATAAAAAAAAAATGCTTTGTCTGTAAAATTGAAACTTGGATGCATTGGACGGAATGATTTGCAGAAAAAACTAATTTTTAATGCATTTCATCTAGCTGGGAATACAGCTGTTAGTTTTTGGGGTCGTTCTACTGGTGCAGCTTATATGCTGAAACAGCCCTAAAACGATGTCTCATATGGGAGAGCATTTTGTCTCGAGTCGCCCCTGCTCATATCTGTTGATTCCGTAGTATATAGTGTTTATTTGCGAAGGGGTTTCCGTGATTCTATTCGAAATCTCCGTTACTGAGAATCTTGTGTCTGATTTCCGAAAGGGCGCTTGGGGCATTTTCCCAAGGCTCCGAATTTTTGAGCGTCACATATTCGCTGGCGCAATGCGGTCCTAGATATACGCTACCTCATAATGCATGTTTGTTTCAAGGAAAACTGATTTTTTGGGAGCCTTCAGGAAAGAATGCTTTGTTATAAAAAGTTGCACTTCAGTGAAGTGACTTAGACCACTTTGATTCTCAACCATCCATTCGTCTTGAACAGACACATCATTGTTTTCTCTCTAATTAAGAGGGTACCTTAGCAAATTGGATCTTCATATAAGAGATATAAGATTTTTGAGTTCAGCATTACGTGATTTTGAAAACGGGCACCTTGGGTTAGCAGTTTAATTGGCTACCGAAAGTTACTCGTATCATGAACAACTCGAATCTCGAAGCAAATTTCATCTAAAATAAGGGGAATCTTTTTAATATTTGTTTCACATTTTCACAACATTTATGTTGAAGGAAAAATAGTTGTACAATGTATTATTCCTTAGTAGAGAACTACTTTCTTTATTCCTTAAAGAAAGTAGTTTTAATTGCTGACTGTGTAAATGTACAACACAGTCCAAAGACCGTTGTTGGCCTCGACGTGTTCGATCTTCAGTAGTTTTTCTCGTTCGTTTAATATCATAAGTCAAATGTTTTTTTCGCAAGTTGAAGCCTTTTAGCAAATATTTTTTGCTAATTACAAATTACTCGAAATTCGAGATACGACTGTATCATATAATAATTATGACTGTAAATAAATATAATACGTATATGTCTATACACATATACGTATTATATTAAATATTTATATTTATATACGTATTAGATTAAAAAAATATATGATTTATGAGCATCCGGAAAAAATGTATCATAGGCCAATGTTGATGAGAGATGGAATGCCTTCAGAGGACGGGGCACCACAAATTCGTTATAGAGAAAATGATTCGAAGATAGTCAATGAATATATCCAACAAAATTTCACTCATAACTCCCCCACTTCCTGCAGACTGATAACAAATTATAATATGCGTAAGATAAATACAGTTTAAGCTTACCGTTTAAGCATAATAAAATTCAAATTGAAGATTTAAATAAAGAAATAAAATTGTGAAGAGATGTTTTCACCACACAGGCGCGGACTATTCATCACAGTTCGCAATATCGTTTCGAAGTTTGGATTTAAATCGTGTTGTTAAATTGAAAATACACATGATCAAATTTATCATTTGTTCCAAATGCTAAAGTGAAAAAAAAGGAGAGAGAGAGAAAATCATATATTTTTCCTATATTTTCGCAAATCTTATATTTATAGGATTTATGGTGAGCTGCTTTTAGCACTGACATAACTTGGATAAAGTTTTATAATTCCATAGTCAGATTTTTCTATTTTACTTATATTTCATATGTACGGTAGCGTTTCATTAAAATATCTCCTTCAGCAATGCTAATTTGTTTCTCATTGTTTTTCGCAGATAACGAAGTTCGTCGGGTTGCCATTTCGTTTTAAAGAAAGATGACGGTGAATAATAAATGTTTCTGTTCTTTGGTGTACAGTGACATCTGGAAAGATGTGATGATAACAAAAAAAACATTCCTATATGTACTCGGATACATTCCTATATTTATATTCGGAGAAAAACTTTTGTGATAGACTTAAACAGAACTTTTCTTGTCTCGGTGAAACTCAATGAATGCTTTATTGATGTTTGCATTCACAAGTATTATTCCTTCATATCCCTCATATCCTTAAAGACTTTAAAAAAAATCGAAACAATTTACTCCATCATCTGTAAGAATAAATCATCTTAAAATATTGTTTTGATACATGATGTTTTTATTATCAACTTTTACGAATAGTTTATTGTGCCAAAATTTTGAAAGTATTTTTTTAATTCTGTTTTCTTATATGTACTATATATATGAATCCTCCTTTGAGTGAGATATATTTGACTGATTTAGAAATATATCTTAATTATTATCATACATCGAACAGAATCAATGCATACAACGGTTGTATTTTTGATAAATCATATTATTACACATAATTTTTAAATTCTTCTGATACGTTCCAGTATTTTCATCTGATAATATCGTGATAATTGTTGCCTTGTTGTTAAAGTACCGAAATGTTTCATGTCCGTCCCTTTACGGTATTTTACTGTTGTGCCTTTTTCAAAATCAGGAATTTATATGGACATGACTATTATTGAGTCCATCTCAGGAGATCAGTATTTTCAGTGATAACATTTTACTCGGAAAAAATTTTTCCATATATATATTCCAGAAAAAAAAACCCGTTTCTGTATATTTCCAATGTTGTTAGACGTAGGATCCTTTACGTTTTGAATTGTGTTTGTTAGATATATGTATTATGTGCCATTGAAATATTTGGAAAAATCTTGCCATATATATATATAAAGTTTCTATGAATAAAGTTTCTTTGTTGTGATTTGAAATTTTTCATAAGCGTTATTGTATTATTCGCATTATTTTAATGGATGAAGAAGAGTCTACGATAATTGTTGAATGAGGGTTTTTCTTGTCGGGTCAAAGAACAGCGTATAATTGAGTTTACAGTCGCCCTTTCTGCAACTAACGGTTGCAACCATCTGATGATGTTTTCTTGTCTTGAAGATAACAAAAAATAATGGATTTCACCATTCATTAAAAATACTGAGATTACGATGATTATCAATGATAAATACCGCATAATTTTTTAAGGTAATGAATGGTGTTAGAAAAAAAGAGTACTGTTTTCTCATAAATAATATAATTCAACCAGAAATATAAAATTAAACTTCTCTAATTGAATTATGTCCTAATGTTCATATAGTGTTATTGAACAACTTTATTTCTTTTGCACATTGATGCAGTGATATGATGTGGTGGAACTTGGAGCTTCATGGGGGGGGGGGGGGGTATTAATTTTCTATCATAGTTCATCGCATACATCACGGTTATACCAATCATAAATTTATTAGATTCAGACAGCAGACTTCAATTTTGAGGTTCTGACATCGAATTACATCTATGAACACTTTATTATGATCTCTAATATAAAACTTTTACTCAGGTTATATACTTTTTACCCCAAGATTGAATGAATGCGTGTGCGTGTGGTTGAGAATCCATCATTTAGATTTTCAAACTTATCATCATATATTCAAGGAATATGAATATGAAATTTTATTAACAATAAATCCAATGCACTAAAAATACAACTAATTTTTGAAATTTTATTTTTGAAATAGTGATTAGAGTGATGTATTTTTTAATACCTATATTACCTAAAATATATGATATCATATATTAGAGATTAATGTGTGAGATTATATATTATTGAGATATTGCATATTCGGCGTAGGCCAATTTTTATTTTATAATGAATTATTCAATTCACGTTTTTAGTCTCACATGTAAGCCTCAAGTTTGGGAACTAGAATGGCCATGCATTTTATAGTTTGAATTAATAATCGAATTTGAATAAAATTTTTAATGATTTAACAAAACAATTCAAAAATATGCTACACATGCAGTCTACACAGAATAATGGTTCGTATGTGTTATGAATGCCTTTATTTGAATTCGCTGGTATGGATGATCTTGTAGCTCTTCAAAATTTGGCATCTATAACAGGCTCTCAAGGAAAAACAAAGATTTAAACTAGTTCAATAATTCATGAATGTTTTTAATTTTAATAAGTAGGTTTTTTCCCCCGTTCTGTTGCCAAATCTAAACGCGCGCGAAATTATTCCCTGCATACAGAGAAAACTATTTTTTCAGTTTGTGAATCACATGTATTGTGACATGTATATCTCCAAGTACTTTTGAAATTGGTTTTAAATTTCTATGACCCTGTTTGATTTTCACTTACGTGTATAAAATGACTAAGGTGCAATAATACCGGGGAAAAAGAACAAGTAAACTTAAAAAGAAACATGAAATATTCTAAAATTTATTTTTTAAAATGATAATGCCTATTGCGGTTTAGCGTGACTTATATAAAGCATTGCTCTTCTTCCAAAACTAAAATGCATGTTAATGGTCATAGACCCGAATTTTGCGCAATTTAGACGAAGAAAAGACTACATTTTTGATGACGGCTTCGCTATACGCATTAAATATTTGATTGAACTCAGTCAAGATATTTTTTTTATATATTTTTTAAAATTTCGTTCTCGTAAAAAAGCTCGATTCATAGTTTTTTTTCGACAAAATATTTCTGATCTGCACTTTTAAGAAGTTTTCGGTTGTCAATTATGGGCTTCTTTTAGAGCTGGTAATCGATTAAAAATTTTAACTGATTAATCAAAAAATTTTAAACCATTAATCGACTGATTAGTTGAATTATAATAGAATATTTTCAAATGCTCTTACTTTATAACAAATTTACTAGGAATTTTTTTTTTATTAATTGATGGTACAAAAATATATTTTATCAATTTCACTCACCCATCCACTAGATCAGGGGTCTTCAAGCTTCCAGACCTCGTGTGCCAAATTGAAACCGCCCACGAAGTCTGCGGGCCACCAACTCATACTGAGGTATTCAGAGCGGTTCTAAACCTTTGGGTACACGAGCTTCCTTTTGTGTCCCTTTTCTTTCCCTTGTGTTTGTTGAAAAATATTTGTCAAAAATTATTTCTTTCAGTTGTTCTGAAAGTATTCTCCCATTAATTAGAAATTCCCATTAACTGCGAAATAATTTCAATTATTCCCAAATTATTTTTTTCAAAAATTCTGAAACTGAATTCAAAAATTATTGAAATTCATGAAGGTATTTTTCAGCATTTCTATGAATTCTGTAATTAGGTTAGTAAACCTTTATGTGGACGCAGACTTTCCGTCTAAAATATGCTCGTTTAAAATCAGGGGCTACAAAAACTGTTTGGGCTTCAAGCTCCGACTCTCACTGGCTTGCTGGTATAATAATTTTCCTTTCCAGATCGTCTTTCAATGTTTTAGCCATTTCCTGAAAACTGTCGGCAGGACACAGCAAAAAGTTTCGAGGGCCACATGTGGCCAGCGGCCCATGCGTTGAAGACCCCTGCGCTAGATATAAACAAATAGTAGAATATATTAAAAAAAGTTAGGGCTGCACGCTTGAAGTATTGTGGTGAACATTTTTGTCAGATCTTGAAATTTTTTACTTGGATTTTGTTGTTTTTTAAAAAACAAATCATTTTTTTTAGTGTCATTGATTTCAAAAAGAGTAGAGATTTCGTAAAGTAAAATACTGTTACTTTTCCTCCAGAAACTGCTTTGGTACTGAGGGGTTGCTGATTTTTCTTGAACACGAAAACTGCTGTAGACAGAGGAGACAACAAATTTGGTCTTTTCTTCTACTTCCATCAAATTCTATTTAAGACTTGAATCATCACCAGTTTTGATTGAATCAACTTGTATTTTTAAACAGTATTTCATGTCAAAACATTTGATCAAAATATTGATTCAAATATTTAAAAAACTTTAACTTTAAAACACCTTAAAACTTTTACTCTTAAATGCGGGATTTTGTTTTTCGAGTTGATAATGTTTTTTCATAGTTACTGGCACGTATAGAAAGCCGCAAAAATCATTTTAAAAAACCTATTTCGAATTGTACTGCCTATATAGGGCCTCAAAGAGGACGTAGAGAGCTTCAAAAATCGCATATAAAATAAATGTATTGAAGTAATATATTTACTTTCTAAATATATAAATACCTTCTTTGTGGAGAGAAACGATGTCGCTCTTCATACGAAGTACGAAAGCCTGGATAACTAAGCGGAGATCGAGATGTAGCTCGGAAAGAAAATTCACATTCCTCTGTGGGGAATCGAACCACCAATCTCTCACTGTCCGGGCGAGTGTTACGCTTGGTTATCCAGGCTTTCGTACTTCGTATCTTCTTTGTGACTCAAACTGTAGTAAGAAAAAAAAATCGGGTTGCAAAAAACTTCAAGGTAAAAAAAATGCAAATGTAACAACTCTTAACAAATTAGTGAAATCACAGTCACACACACATGCTCTCCAACAAACAAAGAGTTGTTGTCAATTGGGACATCCACCAGCAAATTAAAAATACAAAAGGGAAGAATATGACCTTAAACCTTATGTGCAAAGTTGATTCTGAATTTTTATCTTCAAACTGGTTGCACTAGAGAACTTTAAATGACTCTTTGCACATACGCAAAGCTGTGTATTTAAGGGTTAAATACAGCCAGTATATAGAAATACAACACCTTTTTCGTTCGTCAAACAAATCAAAATAGATTATGGATAAAAATTTAATTAAAAGTTTAAATCGATTTTTAATCAGATTGATCGAGTCTTGATCGATTAACCGATCCGAATGATCGATTAATCGAACCAGCCATAGTTTCTTTCTGCCTTCAAAAAACATCATCTCATTCTCTACAACATGTAATCTACTCAAATCTTAATCTTCTGGATTGAAATGTAAAACTTCGGAATTCAAAAATGCAAAATCGTCGAACTCTTGGTTTAACGTAAAGCATGACTCCATGGAACTCTCAATGCAAGTCTAAGCAACATAACTATTATTTGAGCAAAAAAAAAACAACAAAAAAAACTGCCTAAAATACGAATTTTGATCACTCTATATTGACTTCTCAAAAAATATTTCAAATACACCGATTATGATAGGACATAAAAAATTACAACAGTTGACTGATTATTCAGGAAAATTGAAATGATGATAAAAATTTAATTTTTCAATTCCTAAAAAATATGAATCAAACCAATATTTTGACGCCTTATCTTCTGACTTCTGCTTGCAGAAATGTGTCATACGAATTTTGCGTTGTAAAAGTTTATTTTTCGATTAGCGATCGTACTTTTTCCATTTCGGTTGAAAAAAAAAATTATTTACTTAACTATTTTTCGTGGTTTGTTTACATTGGTACCTCGTGTTATTAGCATGTGCTTAGATTTGATACTGTCGTGAATACACGATTTAGGAAAAGCGTCACAAAAATTCAGTCAAATGTCAAAGCAACATCAATTTATAGTTGTTGCGGCTGGAACTAATAAGTGAAGAACTATTCAATGGATCTTGTTTTATATACAAATCCAAAAAAATGTGAGAAAAATAGTAAGTTTTTTTAGTTTCGTTTTTGAATAAATTTCCAAATTAGTAAAAAAAAATTAGAAAAAAAAATTAAGCCAAAATTAAATATTAGCCAAGAGCCGAAAACGCATTAAACAATAAGTCGAAGAACTCATAGAAATTAATTATTGGATAATTAATGTAATCAATTACAGAAAAACTGAATATTCTAAAAGGTAAAAACGTATTCTCCAAGGGGGTGCGGGAAGGTAAGTCGCATTGCTCTGGGGGTGTGGGAAGGAAAAAAGGTTGGGAACCACACACACACACACTGTGAGATAGAAGTTAGTCTGGACATTTTATCAGATAGTCAATCCCGTATTGCAGTGTTTCTCAAAGTGTGCGTCGTGTCTCTTAGAAGCGTTGCCAACCTTCGCGTCAGGGATGTCGCGACGAGCTGGAGATATTGATTTGTGTGAATATTTATGCTTCGAAATGGTTCAGTGAGAATATCAACTGACTATTTTGGAGAGTCGCAGGTGATCCATGAATTCAATTGAATTGAGCAAGGGAGCATCGGGTGATAAAAGTTTGAGAACCACTGCCGTATTGGGATACATAATATTTGGTTTCATGCAACGAAAGCAGAAATAAGCTCCTTCAAAATTCACAATAGTCAACATATTATAACTAACATTTTTTCACATTTTGTCTATAAACTCAATCAGGGTATCGACGGGATTTTTTTTTTGAACAGTTTATTTATCATGATGAAATATTACATAATGATGAGAAAAACAAATTCATCAAGAGAATCACGTGGATCTGTACTGATGAACACGAAGTATTAATGATCATATACGAAGTATAATTGATAATTTCAATATCAATTATTGAATTTATGTTATCAAATCCTTAGATAACGTGAAGCTATTGCGGGTAGTCGGGAATCCAAGTGGTAGGGAGATACTCCAGATGAACTTGAATATGATTGCATCATGGGCTAATGAATGGAGCATGACTTTTAGTGTTGATAAGTGCATGGTCGCTCATTTTGGCTCGAACAACCCACGTTTCACTTATGGGTATGGAATGGTATTACTATCCCGGATGCAATTGGCGTCACCGATTTGGGAATTCTCATTGACGGGTGGCCTAGGTTTTTCTAAACATTATTCAGAGGTGATCAAAAAAGCGAATAGAATACAAATACAAATACAACGCCACAACAGGCAAAATGCCCAACGAGGTGGCTGAGAAAAAGATGCCCATAACAATTAGACCATATTGCCATAACATAGAATAGTCGGTTTCATTTTTAAAAAAAGATCTCTTCAAGTTCTCCTAAAGTCATTCTTTCGCTTTTCCGAGGCTTAGTTCGTCTTGGACTATAATATGTCGTAAGATTTTAGAGACCATACCGACAGTGGCGGATTAAAGTCAGTCGGGGCCCCCTAAATTAGAAAAAAAGTGTAAAATTTGTGTTTTTCGAGGCCCTTTAGAAGTCGGGGCAACGGGCGCGCGCCCGGTGCTCCCGCCGTTAAATACGCCTCTGCATACCGACAGAGGGACATAGACTTCGTTTGGAGGAAGAGCTGTAGAGAAGAGCTACGCATGCTCCTGTTGGCACATCACACTTGAGCTATGAAGAGAGATTTGATTTAAGGAACGCAGGTGTCGGGGGGATATGATCGAAGTGTTTAAAATTTTCAACGGGATGGACCATGAATTATCGATCAACCGTCAATAAACTCCTTCAAAAAGGGGATATCAGTATCGTCTAGTTAGGGGGCAATTCCAGGTTGTGGTGTCACGAGGAGTTTTCTCTAATAGGGTTGTCAATATATGGAATAGCTTACCTCCGGGGGTCGTGAATTCTGACACAATTGAAACGTTTAAAAAAAGAAGTACGATAAGCATATTGGGATAAATCGAGAGAAGCTTTCTATACTTAGATAACCATAATCTTTTTATGGGCAGTGTATTATACATTATTAATTATTAGTTTTTCTTTCGTGTTATATGCCCTTATATCAGATTAACGTAGTTTAGTGATATTTGACATCCATATTTTTTATGGGTATCTTTTTTTCAGCCAACGAGTATGTACTTGTATGCATGTATAGTATTTGTATAAAATATTTAGTGTTTATATTTTCGTGAATAAACTAATATTAAAGTTAATGAAAAATTCCGAAAGCGTCTGACTGTGATCCGAGAAAAAAATTAGAAGCATGACTAAGAACAAAACTAGTATTTCTTGGCTCATCCGCTACACGAGTGTAAGCACCACAAACATTGAAAAAAAAAAGTTCAACGTCTCCGTTGACCCTTTCCAGGATGGAATGGACGTCCACGTAAACATTGTTTTCTCGTATTCTGAGGAAAACAAATATTTGTTAGAAAATGCTTGAAATGTTCAGAACCAATCTTGAAAAGTAGAAATGCTATTGAATTAATTGATATTTGAATGTGTTAAATCATAATTTTCAGTCTCCTCCACGGCAGATAAGCCAAGAAATACGGTGTTTAGATTTCATTACATGACATTATGGACAATCCACAGTGTAAATCACTGATGAAAACACCAAACGTGATAATAAATCACTACTATGATAATGCTAATGAAATCACTCGAATCTGGATCAGATATGTATATAGATATTATAATGTGGAGATACATATAGAAAAAATAAAAAAAAACGAAGCAGGATACGAGTGAACTCAGTTGACCTCCGATATGGACGACATATTCTAAATCAGAAAACGAGCACACTTCATTCATAGAACGTTGCACTACTACGTATTTTTTCATAGGAATCGGAAATTCTTCAGGAGAAATATAAAAGAGAGAACTGCCCTTTTCAAAAATTTTTTCAATTTTTTTTTTCTTATATTATTATAATATAACTTGAATCCACACCTTTCTGTTCCTGGAATCAAACTCGACACAGAACAGAAGATTTAAAAAAAAAGAGCGACAAACGCTTGGTATAGGTATCTTTTGCTATACACATATATATATATATATATAAGCCACGGCATTTCCTGGGTTTCAAGTTACATTATCATTAACCCCTTCTTGTTCGTCTAACACAGAAAAGTTAGGGGGGAAAACTATTTTTTTGAAAAAACGGACATTTTTCAATAGTTCTGACTGAACTTGATACTTTTAAGTTTGTCCTCAAAGCATCAAGAAGTTAGAGAAGTTAAAAAAAATAGCAAAGGGAGAGAGAGAGAGTCTTATATCGAAGACGAAGATTGAGAAAAAAACTGTGAAAGGAATATGGTGGATATGTACAGTATGTATACGAAACTTTCAATTTTTTGGCAAAAAGAGCAGTTCTCAAAATGCGTCCCCCTTCTCCCGTCTAGCATTAACAGCCTTTAGACTAAGTGTATTCCGTATTGTGTCGTGCCATCAATGTCATCGGAGGCTCTATGACCACAATGGTCCTCTGATTAGTGGTGTCAAGTTCGATTTTCGGAGAGAGACTTCTTTGGTTTTTTTTTCCTATTTTTCTCCATAGTGCTGACGTTTTTCCTACGACTCTGAGAATTTCTGGAGTCTTCTTCATTACACGCAGCTACAAGAAGTACAATTACCTTTCCTTGATCCTTTAAAGGAGTGATGGACGTTAAAAAAAAACAGGTACAAAAAGATACAACCCGTGTATGTACTGTTACATGAAAGTGTGTAGATCAGTATATAATGTGCGATCTAACAATTGCGATTGGGTCTGTCGGTGTTCAAAGCATGACACCCGCCCTATGATTATTTTATAGCGTAATACCGTACTATGTATATGTGCCTTTGACAAGGTTTTGTGGGAAAAATCAGTGAGGGAGAACGGTCATAAAATGTGATTGGCTATTGAATGGTTACGGGCTATGAAAACATAAAAAAGTGACAGAGAGAGAGAGAGAGGGGAAAAAGTTTAGCAACGTAGAGTTGCATGTTTTGTACAATATAGATGGAATGTAGCTATCGCTTTAAAAAGAATTATAATGCATCCGTTTAATATTTTGCTTAGTTTGCTGATTTTTTATAAAAGCCATAAAATTATTCTGTAGGCTATCAAAAGCTCATAAAGCTCGGATAATGTTTCGAAAGATTGGCCAAAAAGCACACCTATGGATCTATTCGTCGCGTTTTCAGTGCGTGAAAATGTGTTATACAGGGACGGAATATAAAATATCACTGAGATAGCCATCTTCAACCTGTTGCCCGTGAGATACCCGCTGAAGCATTCCGAAATGTGCTTGATTATTGGCCGGGTTTCACACCTACAATTTATTTATCGACATTCCATTTAAAGTAGCATTGAACGACTGACATCGTTGTGAGTTGGATCACAAGATCAGTTGGAATGAGTTGGGAAGAGGTGGTGCTCCACACTGAAAAAAAAGGTTGAAGACCCCCTATTTTAAGGCGTGATCAGTTTACCCTGGAAAAATCTTTTTCAAAAAGATTCATACAGTATAAAGTCTTATTTTGGTTTTTAACATAAATGTCTATGGCCATTAACTCATTTTTAAGATCAAAAATATCTGATAAAACTGTACTGGTCGGTTAATAGGACTACCGTCAACTGGCTATAGGAAAACAAGAAAAGCCTTACGAGGGAGTGATTTGACAGTTTTATATATAAAAACCCAATCACCACTTAAATCATAGACACGAAGGGGAACGCCAAGCTACAAAAAGCGTGGTAAATCGCGCCACAATGGCAATCCTAATAACCCACCAGTACCGAACATTTCAAAATATAACATGAGGGGGGAAGAAAATGACAGCAACGATGTATGACCATATATTAATTAAAAAGATTATTATATTAACCATTTTGAATGATTATTATATTAACCATTTTAAATAATTATTATATTAACCATTTTAAATAATTATTATATTAACCATTTTAAATAATTATTATATTAACCATTTTAAATAATTATTATATTAACCATTTTAAATTATTATTATAAATAATCATTATTATTACGTAAAAAATGCTTTGTGCATTGAGTAGAATACAAAGCCTGGGTAACAGCAAACCGAATGACCTGCAATCATTGTCAAAATGATGGCTAAGCAATTTCATTTGATAAAAACTGATCCCCTTTCTTTGCCACATGAAGTTTATTGTTGGAAAGACAAAGAACTGAGGTCATGTCTGTTTGCGAGGCATAATTTGCTACTCCTTCTGTTGAGTAAAAATTTGAATTTTACTTCAGGGAGGGGGGAGAGGGCTGTGGGTTAATGCGTATCCAAGAAGGGGGTATCTGGAGAAGAGGGGGGGGGGGGGGGTCCGGTCTTCCTTCGAAATGTGAGAAAATGACTAATATATATGGAATATCACATGGTTCAGTTTTTTGTTCTTCCAATAAAACAGTAAAGTATTGTAGCTGGGTCCTTCTTCAAAATAAATTTCTGGCTACATACAGCCCTAGGGCTGTACCGTCGCACGATCAGTGTCGAGGGGGGGGGGTGAAATATTTTCATACACTCACCCTGAAAAACATTTTCACCTCGTTACAGTTATACATGGCCGGTTTGGTACCATAGGTGGAGATAGACTTCAAAGTCGGGGGGGGGGGCGGGCACGATGATGATGATCATGATGTCAGTTCATGTAAACCCATATACATTAGATCAGTTGGCTCCGTCTTTGACGCTGGGGATGAGGACAATTCCCCCCCCCCCTTGTATCGCCGCCCATGACTGTAACCTATACTGTGGAGATAAATTCACGTAAAGGATACCACCATTTGTAGAAACGAATTCTAATTGTGAGATACCATTGATGTTTGCCTACATCAGCATTTTTCAACCTCCATGAACCTAAATATCAGTAAAACGACAGAAACACGGCGTACTAATATAAATTGCAGTATATTGGTCTAATATCTTACTTAAAACTATGTGGATACCTTTGATATGTTTTTCACTCAATTACGTGTCCCTGAGGACCATAGGTTGAGAAATGCTCATCTACATTATGCACTCCCTGATATACAAATACAAATACAACGCCACAACAGGCAAATTGCCCAACGAGGTGGCTGACTTAAGAACATCATGAATCCCCGAGCCATTTTTTGGAGGCCCTACCTACTACTGCTACACCACACACGCAACCCGCCCACACCTCCCCCCCCCCCGCGGAACGCCCAACGAATCGGTACATGCGGGAATGTGCGTGTACGTGTAGTGAAACCTGACGTGAAGTTTTTTGTTTGTTTCTCTGTAATGCTTGTTATGTGTAGTGCTGCCATCTGCCACCAGTTTTTTTTCTAACTATGAGTGAAGTGTTGTGATTGAATGATTTATCGTTGTAGGACTGTTGCTCTCTGTGGCGAGACTTTTTAACGGGGAGATCGGCTCGCATTTGCGCCTTGAAGTTGGGAACCACAGAAAACCAACTTCAGCCGACCACCACTGTGGGGTTTGAACCCGGATCCTCGCATCGCGAGTCCGTCACAATAACCACTCGACCACCACAGTGGCCATACAGCATACAGTGATTACTTTACAGTACAATTCAAGCAGTCTGGTAACTTAATGACACCGTATTTACATTAATTGGGGTATCGGAACAAAAAGCAATCATGATGATTGATTTTTATTGAAATAATGCAATTAAGCTAATCAATTGTTCCTTTCCATTGAATACACCCGACGATGAACACTTAACGTTCGCCATATTTTACAAAGTTACTCTATATTGATTTCATATTCACAGAGCTACAGGAAACTCTAGAAACTGGTGAATCGGAGTACATACAACTTCTTACCCAGCGAGGAAGCTGAACATCTAGTTGGAAATCGGCGTGAAAAGCATATCGATATATATATATTTCGAAAGACACAAAAGAATGTCCTATTCCTATATAGATGTACGCATTCAAGACAGATTCAGACGATCGCTCAAATCGACGGTGACAGTGAGCATACGCAAATACTCTTTTACAGAATCTATTAAGAGAGATAGGGTTGTGAAATGAGACTTGTCATAAGAGAACTTTCACTTAGGGTCAGGCCACATATAGTCATGAAAGAAAACTCTAAAAAAAATTTTCGTTTCCGTTGCATTGTTAAGTAATAAATATGTCAAAAAGTGTCTTGACATGGATTTGCAAAAGGAAGAGCTCATGGTAGGACACACTCATACACAAAAAGGGTTAGGATTTGTGAAGGAAGGGGTTTTTGCCCTCGAAATGTTCCGACCAGAACTGTTACCACTGGATCAGACAGAATACATCAATAATTCGTTGTCACGCGCTTTGTCGCACTACCAAACAAAACATCCCATTGGCTACGGGTATAATTTCTGTGAAGAACCATTTATTATATCATTGCTCTCGAGGTTCTTTCGGGAATATCACACTTTTCCACAGCCAAGAGAATAATTACTTGGTTCAATTTTTTTTTTGCTACTTATATACCGATTTTTTTTTGTATCTTTTATATCCCTGAGGAAATCCCAATTTCACGCTTAGTTTAAAAGTTTTTCACGTGAATTGACAGGTATACAGGTATATTCAAGACGTGAGGCAGAATTTTTTTTTCTCTTTTTAGTCCCCTTCATATTTTTATTATTTTTCCCCCTACTTCAGGCATATATGAGGGTATTTCAATGATAATAAAAGTTTGGTAAGCCCCCCCCCCCCTCCCCATAGTCTACCATACTTCCACCAATATGTTCTATCTGGAATACTCCCGAAGATATCTTTCCCCTCATTTTACGCTACGAGTCCCTACGAGACCCCTATGCCCTGGGCCCTTCGCAAAAGTATTCTCTCACTCTGTACTGTACATGAGCACAAGATGGGGTGGCGGCCCAGAGAACTTTCTCGTACTGAAAAAAGTTGGAGGGGGGACGACCAGGGCAGTTTTGTGTGTAGCTAAATATCAATTTTTGGTCTCAAAAGATTCGAAGTTTTTCATATATATATAGATTTTTTATTCTTTCTTATATAAGGCTTCAATACCACCCCGAGATGGGTTGCGTTGTGTGATTAATGAAAAAGTTCTTTTCATCGTCATTTCTGACACTGATGGAATCTGTTTGGTTCCATGGTTCCATGGGGAGGGAGAGAAAGAGAAACCTCTTTCCACGTGAGTGGCTCATTTGCATATTTCAAATTTTGAAGTAACTGTTCGAGTACCTATAGTGTGGTATCCGCCGAAGAATAAAGTCCCTATAACAATGGAAGCGGGACTGGGAAAAAAGTTCGAGATAAAAAAAAAATGGAGTTTTCTTTTCTTATCTTTTAAGAAAAGAGAAAGCATAGAATAAAACGATCTGGAGAGCTGTGGAACGCGTATTTTTAACCGCAAAGCATTGTTAACTTTCGAAAGCTATATCTTACACTTAAATAGCGTTCACCGTAATCCATCTATAATGGCACTTGGATAATCAGAGAAGCGAAAATTGTAGGATGTAAAAAAATAATTGTTATAAATGAAGTAAAATTTTTATTGCTGCTCTAGAAGCTACAATATTGGATCAAACTGAGCATTCCGACAGTTATTTTTGTAAATTTTTTAGCCTCCTCTAATTCTCCAAATTCATTCTTCGAAATATACAAGGGTGCATAGCTAACAGCACGAACCGCAAATTACTTTAGAGTAGGGCTGAGAAACGATTGAAATTTTTAACTGGCAAATCAAAAAAAATTAATTGATTAATCGACCGATTAATCGAATTTTAATCGAATATTTTCAAATGCAATTCATTGATAGTAAAAGTAGTGTTTGTAACTATGTAATATTAATTGATGGTATAAAAACATATAAAATATCCTATTCATTTTTCACCCATCTATCCACTGAATGGATGTAAGCAAATATAGAAATGGATTAAAAAATAAAGGCCGCCCGCTTGATAGCCCCCCCCCCCCCGCCCTGTATATGTATGTCAAATTTTCTATTTCACAACTTTAAGCTATTTTCTGGGTGTTTTCAAAATTCTGATTGTATAATTAGACTGATTATAGGTATACATAATGTTGTGTTTGTTTTTTTGACAGCATTTTAATATCAAAGAATGTTTCTCCAAAAACAAAATTTTGAAAGGAGCTGAATAAGTGATATTGCAATGGTTCGATAACTAGTCAGCAATGCCCGTTTCTCACATGGGCAAACGGGGCATGTGTCCAGGACCCACAAACTTTCAGAGGCACGCAAAATTGATTGCCTTCCATATTTTTTTCTTTGTTTTTCCTTTTTGTAGAATATTAATAATTCCCCATCTTGTTGAATTTTCGAATTTATGAACGTGCAAAGGCCATCGCATACTTCATAATTTATTTATTTTGATAGTGATTTATTACACTCGTACATAAATGTTACACAATAATGCTCTGTAACTATGCTCCAAAGCTCTTATATATAGTATATAGAAAAGGTCCCATGAATTCCTGTTTGTCCAAGGACCGAACATGCGAGGCCCTGCTGGTCAGTATGGTGGATTTGATAAAAAATTTCAGTCCATCCAATGCAATTTGTTATCGGTGACCAAAGAGAAATGAGCCTTTTTCTCTGTGTTTCTGAACTATATCACATACTGGATATCAGTTCTCCTAGTTCTTTCCCAAGTAGTTTGCAGTTTAACATCTGTACGTTCAGGAATGTTTAAAATCTTTGCTTAATTTTAAATGGTTAATTTTATGTTTTAGGTTGATTTCTACCTTTAAGATTTCAACATCAGTTGCAATAGGCCATCAACTCGCATCTTCTAAGCCAAAATTCTCGGATTTAAACTTCTCGAAATCGCCGAATTATTGATGAATCATCTCTACAGACGTCATAAAAAATTATATAAGTTTGAGCAGCGTAACCTTCATTAAAAAATATAATAATTCTGAATATTATCGTAAAGTTCATATCAGCCATATTGATCACCCTGGGAAAATACTAGTCAAATAGACCGATTACGACAGGAACGAGACTGGATATCAATCTCCCAGTGTTGCCATAAAATATTTCTTTTAATTCGATATAAAAACACATCAGGGAAAAAAACAAATATGCATCTCGGAAAAACGCTCAGAACTTCGGCGACGACCTGATAACGATAAAAATTCTGTTTGTGGAATATTATTTTTCGAAGTGAAGGGGAGTTAGTTCTATAGGAGAAATAGGACATTCTTAATGTAGGGAAAAGGCATTTTCCTTTCGGACCTCTTGTAAATAGCTTTTATGAGTCGTGTATTTCATAAACCCTATTTACGAAGGGCCCTCTCCCTAGAACAATGATCCACAAAAAGACAATCAAATAGTACCTCAAGCAAGTTTTCCAAACGAAACCTTTGACCTACGGTCCGAAATCGAAGCGGTGGAAACAATTGATATTCCTATTTGCGCTTAACCACACTGGCACATGACCAAGGGATGAGAGAGGGCAAAAAATCATTTGTCTTCTCTCCGTACATTCATTCCCCCCTTACTTGCATCCTGAAGGACTTCGTTCGGGCCTTAATAGGCCGTAGCTATAATTCTTTGTAACCAACAGCCAAAGGCATTCCTTTCTACTACTACTACTACTATTAGCATTACTTTCTCGATGGACTCTAGGTGGGAATGAACAAGATTGCCAGTCACGATTCCATCCAGGAACGTCAGATATAGGAATCAATAGATCGAATAGCATTACGGCCACCAATTTGGATCAATTAATCTAGGGTAATAGCGGCTTTTAATACGTCACGAGCTGAAGAAATTGGTTCTTTCGGCAAAGGGTGACTTTTATACACATTATTTGCAAATTTTCCTCTTCCCCACCGCGAATCAAATCTCCATTCTTTAGGAATCATCTTTTCGTTTTTTTAGGGTCAATAATGTATGTACCATTAAACAGACACACTTGTTGCTGAAAGTGCAAGAATGCCAACAACAGCGATTAATCATACATAAATCAATATGGAAGGTAATTAATAACGATCGCAAATATACTCATTTCTTTTCGCATTCGATATCGTAACTAGAGTCTATTAAGTGTTCAAGAGCATTTTTCCGAATCAATCACCTCATTTCGGACAATCGATCGTTAAGGCCTTGGCTTCAGCGATCGATTATATCGGGACAAAACAAATATAATTCGAATAAAACAAACATCATTTCAAGATACGGTTGTCTTCTATTTAAATTAGTTTTTTGATATTAAAAATCAAATCGCCAACTCTCTCCTAGACTTTTCCAGAAACCTCTCTTTATTGAAGAAAACTTTGCCAATAAAACTCTCTCTATTGAAGAGTTTACGTTTTCACATTGTTTAAAATCGCTATTTGCAGCAAGACAGTTGGACTAGCGACACAATTTTGCGCAGTCGACTTTATTTTGGCAGGCACTATATTCTTATATACACCCATAAAATGCATTATCATTGTTACGTGGTGTAGAATCAATCACGTTAATAATTACTAATTAAATATGAGCCGAATATATTCCAAACATAGTTCCAGTTCTGATTTCGGATTCAACAGTTGTTCAATATATACTTTTCTCTCATTATAGTTTCTTTATATGAATCGTTTGTTTCTTTACGTTAATCACGATCGCAGGGTACAAACTTTTTTTTTACTCATTCTTGTTCCCGAGTGGCTTTTCTCAAGATCGTGCAGATGGGCGGGGTCCATTAAACACCTAAATAACCCGCATTTTGACGTCTTTGAGATATCAAGAGAGAAAAAAATTAGTCTATTCTTGAATGGTGTGGTAATAAGAACAGCAGTCATTGACGCGATCTTCAGCTTTCAGGAATCGCCTGGACCATTTTTTGGATCATGAAATAACTTAGTCTTTAGCGGAAACAAAATTTGAGTCGTATTTTTTAAGAAAGTGAATTGAACTTTATAATATTATACACATTTTACATATTTACAACTTTCTCGCACAGTGTCTATATATATAACTTTAAGTTCTGTATTTTTCGGCCCAGTGTCTCAATATCCTAACCTTTCTAGTGACAAAAGTCACTAGTAAAAACAGTTCTTGAACTCGTAATAGAAATGCGTCGATTTTTACTCATTTTATATGGATCCGATATGGAGGTGTTTTTCAAACTTTTATGGCCCACACTCTGTTTCCCAATTATGGTTCATATGCGGCTCTCTAGAATTATTTAGTAGATATTTTCACTTATAAAAGAACGCATCTCAAAGTATAAATGGGTACACAAATCAATATATCCAGCTCACCGCGAATTCTCTGGCAAAGGTTGGCGACGCACTTTGAGAAACACTGCGATACGGAAACAGCGAGAGACTCAGTGAAAAAAATTATCCCCGATTTTTTTCTATATGTAGGTATAGAAGACCATTTAAGTTATTAGTTTTGGTCCTATAGATATTATGTGACAAGATGGCAGGTAAGAGTATCCTTGCTATAACTTCCAGCAGTCCTAAGAAACAAAGCCGCGCTTGGGAGTGGGCGACAGTTGCGATTGCATCTGTCCCCGCACTCATTGTAAAATAAGTGAAATATATATATCAATTACATTTTTTTGTAGTAACTAAAGCATGGTGTCTACCCTGGGTTACTAAATGCATTTTTGTTCATAGTTGTGGGGCCAAAGGGCGACACAAAACCCCGAATCCAACCGGGGAGGGGGCAGAATTATTGAAAGCTTTCACCAATTTTTAGAAATATTTCTTTCATTAATTCTGAATTTTCATCGATTCTGGAATTATTTTTTTCATTACTTTAATTCAAAATTTTATTCGGTTCTGAATTTCCATATATTCGAAATTTTCACAAATCCACTTGTGTGTTTATATTTTTCAGCATTCCTATATGTTCTGTAATGATATTCGTATTTTTTGATGCCGATTACCCTCCCCACAAAATACACTCATGGCCTTAAATTAAGGATAATGCCAGCTCCGGCAAATAAAGGTTCAGAAACAAAACAAACGTTACTTATTCATAAAGCCCATTTATTAAACAAAAGATAAAGAACAAAAACGATGGTGTATGTATGATACCATTCATAAAAACTGCGATTTTTGCTCCCTGGAGCAATTGTAAAAAATATCTCCTTTACAAAAACTTACTATTACATGGTTGGTATGATGGTTAATACATTGTATGTCTCCCATGCGATGAAATACAACGCCTAGGCATGCTGAGTATCAAATTATCGATCTGATCTTGGGGAAGATCACTCCACTCAGCAAGCAATGCTCTCCGAAGTTCCGGTACACATGTAGGAGGTGGTTGACGGGCTGCAACTCGTCGGCCAAGCATGTCCCACACATGCTCTATCGGATTCAAGTCAGGTGAGAATGCTGGCCATTCCATACGGGTTATATCCTCAGATTCAAGGCATTCGTTTACGATGTTTGCTCGGTGAGGACGGGCGTTGTCATCCATAAACACAAATTCTGCGCCCATGGCACCCCTAAACAAACGTACATGTTGTTCCAGAATGATGTCCCGATAAATTTGGGCTTTCATAGTTCTGGTTTGAACATGCAGATCTGTTCTGGAACCCAGTATAATTCCACCCCGAACGAGCAATGCTGCACCACCGTAACGGTGTCGTTCAATGATGTTGTGTTGGGGGTAACGGGTACCTGGCGTTCTCCATATGAAAGTCCGACGTGAATCAGACTGCAAGCTAAACCTGGACTCGTCGGAAAACATCACACAAGCCCACTGGGACGATGTCCACATTGCATGTTCTCTACTCCAGGCTAATCGCGGCCGACAGTGAGTTGACGTGAGCGGAACACATCTGACAGGCCTGCGAGCATATAGACCAATATCTCCCAAACGTCTGTACACGGTTTGCCTTGAAACTGTGGTACCCGTGGCTGCAGATAGCTGACGAGACAGGTCGGATGCTGTGCTCCGTCTGCTTCTTTTGGCAGTTACTGCCAAATACCGGTCTTCATTCGGCGTTTTAACTCGGGGGCGACCTGTACTGTAACGTCTACTGACATTTCCGTTATCTTGGAATCGTTGGCAAAGCCTAGAGATGACACTTTGGCCAATTCCAAGTTCCTCGGGTACTTCCATCTGAGTACGCCCACATTCCGATAATTCTACCACGTAAAAAATCATCCACATGCGTCCTCTGTGTCATAACTATTCGCTTATGGCACTGAGCGCGTTACAGAACTCTTGTGGACAATTTCACTCCTTTGTCACCATTCCTTATATACCCCCTCTTACACTCTCGTCATTGTGACGTACTATCGGCATCATCTGGTGGCTTCCTGAAATTTGCATATCATTCTTGCAGATGGGTGTGATAATTCTACAGGTGAAATTTTTACTTTAGATTTCGATTTCCGTGTGATTCTGAATTATCCTTAATTTATGGACATGAGTGTATATAAAATCGAAGCTAAAGGGGTTTTACAGAATTTTTCGGGCTCCGAGATTGTTTGGAAATTTATGGACCCGTTATTATTTCTGCACCGTGCTCCGCGTTTGCTGAGGGCAGATATGCTCATATATAACTATGGTGGAATTTCGACGTTAATGATGAATGAAAGAGCAAGTTATATACACACGTATCTGATTTCTATTCATTGATATAATTAAGAATACTCTTAGAAAAGACTAAGAAAGTAAAAATATTAAATAAAATCAAACAAATATTAAACAAGTGAACCAAAACGTTACTAAAATGAAAAAAATAACATACTATTACCAGACTCGATTTTGTATCACACCTCTCTGTCTTAGAGATGGGCTAGGAATTGAATAAAATTTCTAACTGGTTAATTGAAAAATTTTAATCTATCAATCGACTGATTAATCGAATATTTTCTCAAATGATATTACTTTATAACAAACTTATTAGGTAACCTTTTTCTTATTAATTGATTCTACAAATTATGAAAGACTTACCCAGGTCCAGTGAATATGATATTCGTAGTACGGGGGTTCTCCGGAGGGAGCATTTATTTTTTCAAAAATAAATTGCACCCTACCCCAGGGAGCACCATTACCATCTCGCGAGCAGCAATTTAGTGCCCTCGAGGATAACAAAAAGTATTTTGATTCTTACATTAAATTAAAACATAAAGTATTTACAGGGCGTCTCAGCACCAGGTTTACGAACGTCTAGAAGGGATAGGGTACGCCTATACGACTCGGAATCACATAGCAATGCATAGCTAGAAATGCTTTGCTAATGCGGTAGGGTACACAGAAAACATCAGAAGTGAAGAAGAACCACGTAAGAGAGTAAACACGATTTTTAATAATAAATGCGCAACGAAAAAGTAACAGAGGTCAAAGGTGTTCAAAGTGCCATCCACAAACTGTAATGCAAGTTTCACATCTAGAGCGTATTGAATTCTGAACTTTCAGGAAGGTTTATGGAATGTCTAGGACTTCCCTGCAATGCAGCCAACAAGTTCCTCGGTGTTGTCAACAGGGATGTCGTACACCAATGTTTTTATATGCCTCCAGTCTGAAGTGACGTATTTTAAAGGATTATGAAGTGACGTTATCAGTTTTTAAAGTGTTATAACTTCATGATTATTGATCAAATCCAAAAAACGAAAAACACTTTTCCATGCTAGTTTTTCATAAAGAATCAAATGTATGAAATTATCTGGCGGTTGATAGAATCCCACCTGTATACGGGACAACAAATCTTGGTCTTGTATTCTAAAATTTCCACCAAACCTAATTCAGAAATGAAATCATCAGTTTTCGTTGAAACGACTTGCATTTACCCCCATGCCGAAAACTTGGATGAAAATATGGATTCAGATATTTCAAAATATGGTCACTTATCTGAATTGTTATACCTAGGAATACAATTAGACATCTAATGGGTTTCGTCAAATCAAAATAAATTCTGAACTTTTCATCAGCCCTAGTACAAACGTATTTAATTAGCGACTTCTAATTATTGAACTACAAACCACGGGTATGAAATTAAGTCATTAGTCCTTCACGAAGAAATCAAAATTGATCATATAATAGATTGGATTGGAACTCTGAGAAGTCGTGACACAACCAATGGCTACACATACGATTCAATGTCATTTTGTGACGTCTATAGGTGGGGCAAAGATCTTCACCTCTCTCTTCGGGAGAAAGCTACTGTAATTTCGCACAGGTGACTCTTTTATTATTATTTTTCTTCTATTTAAGAATGCATAAGCATTAGCTATATTTTGAGGATGAACACGGTAGAATACCAACAAGGTTTTCTGTCCCGTATACGCTTCTGCGACCAATTTAGATTTTTTATTTCTTTTTACGAGCGTCATTTTGGGTCTTATACATCAAGAGACAAAGTTCAAAGCGCAAGTAAGAGCTTCCAAATTTCGTCACGTTTTGCGTGGTTCCAGAGAAAATGACACGAGTTTGCCTTAATCACATCACATTTTCATATAAATGGGTTTGCACGTCAATAGCGAAGGCTGAATGTGTCCACCTTTCTGGAGTGAGACGCGTGGATGTCTAAATTACTGACGTCTGATAACTTGAATGGCTTCATTTCTGTGTGGCGTGTCGCTCGGACAAACTACCAACGAGTTTTTAGTTTTCTTCTCTAGCTGAAGTTTGACATGAAGTATAAATCAGATCCGATACTCCCATATTGATTGAGATTTTTAATCCTAATAATTACCATAAAATTGCTAAATTTATCCGATATAGGAGTATGATTTACAATTTTCTCACAACACATTATTTTTTTAATCACTACTACTTTCTCATTATTACTACTTTTACATAGGTCTCTTTCTTAAGAATAACGTTTTCGCAGATACTGTTCTCCTATTGGATTTTACAAGTTAATAATGGCATATATGAAGTTAATACAATGACCATTCTATCTCATTAGCTAAGAATGTCAGTTTCGCCATTCAATCAGCTTGATATCAAAGGAAATAAATTTTTCATTAAAAATGGTGCATCAAACTATCAATTAAGTATGCAATGAATAGCAAAAACGTCTAGAGGTCGTTTATTAATAAGAGCAAGTGTGTAGAGAGGGAAAGAGACAACTATTATAAGTTCGACCCTCTCTCTCTCTCTCACACACACACAACGGCAAATTTTAATTATAACTAGGTTTCTAATTATAAATACTTTACCTATTCCTAAATGACAGGGATTGCTGATTAGTAGAAAAAAAATGACACTTCCGTAGCGCGTGACGGTCTAGTTTATGAGGACATTATTATGATGATGATGATGCCGAGAGACGGTCGGTTAATGGCTCGCGACTCGGATATTGGCCTTCAGGACACAATGAACGATGCAAATGGATATTCTCGGCCTGTATGAATGTATCAACTTGTGCAGATGTTGCGGTAGACACGCGATCCAGATGGCGGACGCGTGTCAACGCGCCTGTCAGGTGTTCCACCATTATGATATCTGAAGAATGTAGACGTATATAATTGAAATTGCTGTCTCGATTTTTGGACAAGGTCCGAAACTGCGTTAATTATGGTTTTTTAGGATTTTACGGTGAAAGCGTTGATCGTGGCTTAAACAGATGTCTGAAATGAATTCTGCAACGGAACAGATTTTATGCAGTCTTCGTATATTTTACCCTACACTATAAATATAAAGAAGAAAAAAGAGCTTTATTCGAATAACGGAAAAAAATCACGTATTTGAATAAGCCAATCAAACTTTATTTATTGTTTATTCACGGTTATATATACCTAACATAAACAAATGGAGATAGAACAAGCTCAGAAGAATGAAACCAGCGGACACGATCATTCAGGCGGTTCCTACTGATTTACACTTTGCTCAACGGAACACGCCAGGTGCTTAGAAATAACCGGTCAAATAGTCACCTTCTATTTACTGTTACACATTTCTTTTAAAACTTACATACGGCATTTTCTTGGACCGATTTCATGAATGACAGGATAACAAGCCCAATTCACGAAAAGAAATCATGGCGGCACAAAACAATGAAAATAAATCCACACAAAAACAACCGTTCCTTTGATCTTTACCTAAAATGTTTTTTTACACGATGATTATCACAAGAATTAATTTTGCTCGAATAAAATGCATCACGCCACATTATATCTGATTCAAGAAAAAATACACAAAGTATTTAGCTTAATTGAATATCAGTTTCATTCTTGATGTTTTCTGTTTTGCTTCAAGAAAATGTCTATTCATTATCACGCCACGTTCAACAAATAGTTATCGTTCTGTTCAATTAATCTTAGATTATTTTTTTGTTGAAAATTCAAGTCGTGAATGCACAAAAGCCGCATAAACCAAAAGGAATATGATATATATCTCGGGCCATCCTATTTTTTTTGCTAAAGAAAATCGCTACCTAAATACGCAGACACGTCATTCATTCGTCGTGGCATTGCTAGAGGAATTCGTAACAAGATGACGGATTGGAATGAACACGAGTTCGATGATTCTGAAAGACCAATTATGTCTTGGGTTTTTATTCAGCATTTCTTCTTTTTTTCCACTTATATAGAGTTAGGTATACCTCCCTCCGCCAAGTTTTAAGTCTAGTGACATTGAAGTTGATGGATCGCCTGGCCTAAGAGCCGTTTATCTATAACAAATTATTGAGTGGAGGAGAGAGAGAGAGAGAGAGGAAAAAAACTCTTGTTAGGGAGTTTGTCGATCTGAAAAGGCAAAACAACCCATGCTAGTATGTTAGGAGGGTATCGTTATAGATTTTTTTTACTATAAAGTACTCCATTTTCGATTCATTATGTTTTTTGAATGTAGTATCGCATATCGCTTATATTGGATATTTGAGATATTACCCGAGCGAATTTTTAACTTCGATTTAAGTCATTTTGGCTCCCTATTATATTCGATTTTTTCTATACAAATAAATATAAAATAGATAATGTTTGAATAGTATTGCTGCAGATTCACATGATATCGGTTCCATACGGTACATTGTGAATGAACACAGAATGTGAATACATGATTATTCACGTCATCATCTTTCATTATCACCGTTATTGAGATTTAAATTTAGCATTATCATTTTCATCTCTGCTCAACAGAGATTTCTTTTCTTTCTATCGATGAATGTAATATAATAATAATGATACATATGTATTTTCATCACTTGGATAGTAGTAGTATAAGAATCCGAGTATATTTTTCTTGATCCGTTATCGAAAGAAAAATGACCAAATAAATTGTAGGTTGAGAAATGTGAGAAAGAATAGTATAAGTGAGATGAGAACTTACGAGGAATTATCAATTGTTCACGGGGAGAGGATTCTCCCATTTTCGGTGTAATTTATCTGTTGAACAGTGCTTGAAAAATGCCAACCGTCAGCAGCGTCTGCTGATCTTCTTTGTATCTTATCCCCGAGAACAACCTATCTCCGCAAATCTCTCCTCTTGTATATACCTTAGTTTTATTTACTGAACTTTCTTTGATCGATTGCCGTATCCCGTATTTAGCAAGAAGGGGCTGTACTCAAGCCGAAGACGGTCTGACGTGGACATATTCAAAGTAAGGGGGTCTTGCATCAAATTTGTTTGAGATTTCTTTGAGGTCGGTACTTTCGAAAAAAAGGTAGTTTATCATGAGCCCCCCGTAGATTATCTTCTAAACTAATATTCAGCAGATATAAGCATGAACCGAACCCTTAATCAAACTTGGCATCTAATGATTGTTGGATTTCATTTCCTCGGTTGCTTTTTGAGAAGTGAAATCACTGCGACTAGATAAATGTTCAAGATTTCAGTTTGTTCAGAACACTGAAGTTGTTCTTTCATATCAATTATGATAAGCATCAAATCCGAAATCTGTTAACTCCTTGGTCTTTTACGATTGATTCTCACATAATAATATAAATTTTACGTGATTAGGTGGCCAGTTTTTAATCCACGTCACGTATGATATACGAAAAGGAAATCTAATTATAAATGATGTATTTGGGTGAGCTTTAAAGGGAAAAGACAATTAACGCAGAAAGTGAGAACGAATTCCACTCTGTTCTAGGTGATTAGCTTATGCAAAATACAATTTTTGCGACGTATATAGTGACAGATCGTTTTTCGCGGTGATCGAACAATCTTTTACGGTACCGTGATCGATCACGGCCTACCAGACAGATGGAAGAAGGGTTGAAAAAAGGAAACCAGTCGCACCGATGTTATAGGATAGTGATTCTGGGAAGAACGACAGCTGACAACGGAATAGCGTCACGTAGTGGACGATGGGAATGGACTTGGTGACAGCCGATGACATATCAGGCTGGCTTTGCATTTATTTGTATCCATTTCTGTTAACAATATTGATCTTTCAGATGATATCCAAAGACAAGTTTGAAGTTGGGCATACCAAATCTTAATACTGGAATGCCGCACTTCAAACGTGTTCAAAATGATTGAGATATTCCATTTGCTAGAAATCGCCGAATATGAATAATCGACAAACCCGTGATTGATGAGTCCAGGTGAAATATTTTTTTGTTTCATTTGCTATCACGATCTAGAGAACTCTGAAACAGTTCATGTAACTGAGCATGTCAGAATCGAGATATTGCTTCGACAAGCAATGCGTCGAAATTCATTTCTAATAGCGATGTTCACAACAAATGTAGAGAAAGTGAATGAGTGGAACACATTTTTCTCTAGCCACTTAGATGTATTGCACCTGTAGGTGCTAGATTGACTAAAATTAGACTCAATTTTTTATCTTCATACTATGAATTATATCTTTCTGATTTCTTATACCTATTTAACGACCACCAGATTGGCCTATGGTCAAGCTCATTAAATTCTGGGTGGATTTTGTTGAACACGTGAATCAGAATATTTAATTTCTTGGACATTAGGTAAGGTATTCATGATTTGTATCATTACCATAATGCGCAATTCTTCAATTCTGAATCGTCTCTATGAATCGTCGTTATGAATACATTTTTGTGTATCTCACACCATAGATACATTATCTTATATATAAATGTGAAAGTATGTATGTTCTTTATACAAATTCACACCGTTGATCGTATCACTCCAAATTTTTTTAGGATTCTTCGCTGATGTGTGGAAGGAGCCGTAGGCCTATTCCCGAAAAAATATTTTTATCAAATTTTTTTTAGTGCAGAAATTTCTGGAAAAAACCCCCTTTTTACCATTTTTTTCATGTTTTCAGTCAGATGCAACAATTTTTTCCCAGATTTTTTTTCTACACAAAAGATGTGTAAAAACTTTTAACATTATTGAATCACTTTCTTTCAGATGAGCTTGGAAAATACCGGCTAATTGAGCTGCTATATATATGTATATACATTTTTTACGGGGCGGGCAATGCACCGGGTATCACCTAGTGTTCTCATATAAGACAATTGTGATTTGAAAAATCATTAATATCTAGTGAAATTTTGTTAACCAGAATTTGTAGTTTTTAAAGCAATGAATAAGCCTCGCAGTGTAGGAATGAAAACAAAAATAGAATTTAGGCTTATAGTATGTTTAGCTTGTAAGAAAATGATATTATGAGGTAAAAAAAAGAATAAGCGTTGTTTCGATAAGAGAAAAGAACTTATCCGTGGGAGTCTCAAAGTTCTTCACACCAACTAGAGCAGTGGTTAAAGCTTTCATCAGGTCATTTCATCAGGTAGCTTATCACCTCACACGTTTCATCAATACACGAATACTGCCCCAAAACCTATCATTAGTGTTATTATTATTTCTAGCGCTTCTTGAGTTACACGTAGATGCCAGGCCATGGTAAGAAAGAAAGCGGGAAGAGATATCTGCCTAACCACTTCGCACTCGCTCATCTTTTGCGTCCAATTCAATCATCAAGATCGGTGCTGTAAAAAAAACCGACTGTGGAGGTCGTTCCTTATAAGCTTGGTGGTAGGTATTATCTAATGCAATCATGGATGGCCGGCCGCTCAACAGCATCCTTCTCTTCGTGACCTCGCTTTTCATATATAATAACGTGATAAATATACGGGTGGAGTAAGTAACTTTTTCTAAGCCATTCTGTGAGAAATATTTCAATTGAATCACAACTTATATAAACTGTTTTCCAGGACGCCTAACCACAAGACCAATACACACAAATATAGTATTATCACAGCATCTATCGATCATGGTAGATTCAAGTTTATGAACTTTTCACGAGATTGTCAAACACAGTACATTTTCAGATAGCTGCTTGTTCTGCCGGTTTATGAATCCTAATATGTGGTTTTAAGTAGTTCAGTTCGTTAAACCGTCACCCAGTGATTCTTGAGATAATGCTTGAATTTCAGCATCGCCGTGAGAAGTGATATCTACAGAATTACTAAAATCTACCGTGAATTGCTGCATTTTAAAAAAGTGCAATAGTTTCCCATTATTAACAAAGAATTCCCTGAAACTTTTGTCATCTTGAGAAAGCCTCAGATGGCTAATATGTATGCTCAGTCTGAAAGAACATCAAATGTGTAATCGTACTTCATGACAATAAAATATTTTATTCGTTTAAGTTCAAGTCGAATCATCATGACTGTGTGCGATGGATTCTCACGTATCCTGTTACATATACCATATACTAATGGAATATTAAAGAGTAGACCTAAAAATATCTATGGAGTACTCGGCTGGTTTACCAAACATAATGGACGTGTTTCAGGAGGAATATACGAAAAATGGCATTGTGTAGTTATATTATGTTTATACAAATAGGTTATGTTTGCTCTAGGATATCTTCACCATAAAGAAAAGAAATGATTTTAAAAAAAAGCTCATGTCGAAGGGTTTACGGATGAACCCTCACACACCAATGAAATGCTATCGAAGGCGGGTAAGAGTCTGTTGAATGGACCAATCGCTGTTGCAAAGTGTTAAGAGGAAGAAATGGGGGGAAAAGCACGAGGCAATTGATATTCGTATGAATAAAAAATCACGTAACACAAGACAATGGATAGCTTTAACATATGTTGAATGGTTGAAACGTATAGGGCTTCTTATATACGAAGGAGGAGACACCTAAGAGAGAGAGAGAGAGAGAGGAAAAGGATAAGGAGCAGGTGTACAACAGAGGAAAGGGTCACCCCGTTCTGCAAAATCAGGGAGGAAGCGCAAGGATCCTGTCGGATATACCACATAAGAAGACGACGCTTGCCCAAGCGATGCACCCATTGTTGTATTCCTAACCCTTTGATTGTGGGTTCGATTCTTGTGCAACAAATCCCCTCCCATCAAAAAAGCCCCCGTCCGTTTTCTTTTTGCAATACCGCAGACTCTTCCGTCTGTATTTCCTACCCCCACCTCCTTGCTGTAGTTTTTTTTTGCTTTATTTAAAAACTTCAAAAAGTTCTGAACTTGAAAGATCTTCCTGGAAGGATGATATTTCATAATCGGCGGAAAAAGCACGACTAACTATTAGGTTCTTTAAAATCTTCCAGAAAGGGGGATGCTGGGGGAGTCGATAATGGTACTTCCAGATAGGAAGTACAGTACTACTACGTATGTACGTCTGCGGTTCCGTCGTCGTTTCAGTACCTTTTCTTCTCTCATACGTCCCTTCATGTCAAATTAAGCGTAAGAGCGGGATATAAATTAATCACGTCGATGCCCAATAGATGTTTGAAGTATGGGGGGGGGGGGGCTTTTTTTTTTCTTTTCTCCTAGGGTAATTATCATGTTGTGAGAGATGAATATCTTGTGACACGTTCGCCGACAGGTTCAGTTACCTCTGTGTGACCTAAGCTAAGAGTGTGAATATTCATAGCTTCACTGGGTGATTTGAATATGAGATGAAAAATCTTTTCACGGTACATGATTGTTGACTGAAAATTGTGTGACTTAGCTCTAAAATATACATTCATTTATTCTAAGGTAGTGTAACATTAATTCTTTGCATGGCCAAGTGATATATGAATTAGACATCTCGTATAATTTGGTTGTAACCACTCAGGGGATCATGGTAATGCACTGATACTCGTGAGTTAATGGTTAATTAACCCGGAGAAGCTACGATATTCAATGAATTTAATAAACTTCTAGTATGTTTATATTGAGGATATGGTTGTGATGAGAAGATTAACATCAATCAATATCTACTAAGAATGATCTCTAAAAATCTCCAAAAATGTTTGTGACTTTTGAGCTTTATATAAATGATGTCGAAATATCCATGTAGAATCAAAGATACGCTATGAATAATTTATTTTTTCCGGAAAAGAAGCAATTTTCCTTGATATAGGAGTTGATTAGTTTCGTTCTCGCGTTATAAAAGAAAACCATAACAAATTTGTTTATTAACAACATCATTTTCAGACACGGTATGTTATCCTCGTAGACAACACTCAATAGCCAAAGTCTAAACATCATGCATTGATTTCCCATTGGAATCTTCTAAAAGAAGGTTTGTCAATGCCCTGTAATCAAATCGATCTTTGTTATTTCATTCCCATTTTTTTTAATTATTTTAAAAAATTGAATGGGAAAGAAAAATATAATTTCGAGGTACAAACTATGGCGTAGATCATGTTCAATAATTGATTGATTAACAGAGATACTTATATCGGGTTCTTATACGCTTTTATGAACTACCAACCAACGGCAAAGATTACCTAATTAAAGAGCTGGAGATTATTGACTATTCATTTTTTTTTCTCGAACCCTCACGAATGAAAACTTTGAATTTTATGTTATAGTGTTTTGTTCTAGTCAATTATAGAGTTTAACAGCTCTATTGAACTAGCTACCTATAAATTACCTGTAGAAAACCCTAAAATATATCCGGTTTAAGTCACGATTAAAAAATTAAGCCAGCCTGCTTATGAAAACATATAACGCCTACCGTAGGTGTTGTGTGTGTTTTCGAGTAATCTTGTCTTAATCTAACGAGTTTTGCACGATTTTCTCTCTCGAGGTGTTAATAGGGTACTTAGCTCTCGGAGTGATGATGAAATAACAATCTCTATACGCTATATCGAATCCCTTTGTGGAACAATGAAGATGTAGTGCGGAAGGATGTCTTGAAAGCTGACATATCGGACAACCAATAATTAGTAGCCATGTTCTAGGTTTATTACAGCCCATTTTCAACACCTCTTTGCCGAAGAGAAAGTGAACAAAATGGACATTGTGAACCACGATATTTTCTTACGATCAATTATTACAAGGTATGTGGGTCATTTTTTTTTTTTAATATTCTGGTTTCCTGATGAGTACGTCCTTTTCACGTTTAGTCATTGATGGATATTTGAAGATATCGTCGGCGTTTTCAAGCAAATGCCGTCAAGTCCACATTTTGTTTTTGAACGGATTACTGCAGTTGATTAGAAAATTTACAATTAATTTTTTCATAATATGAATCATGAACTAGTTATCTTAACATCAGTGAATCTACTGTAGGAGTCACAAATCTTTATTATACTTTCTACTTTTCTTCATAATGACTCAAAATCTAAAACTGAACTTTGTGACTTCTGCTTGAACGCTGACTATATATTTGTTTTTAATTTTTAATGCTTATGCATTTCCGTAGTGATAATTCACGGGATCTCTCGACCGGTGGAATTTTCTATAATCTATTTGTACTTATGGGAGCCAGTTGGTAATGTGCCGTAAAATAATGTAGAACATATTGATTGGATAACTCTTTTGAAGATTGCGAAATAACCTACGAATATGATGCATGAGATGAATATCAATCCAATCATGGACCAGAATATTTATCAGCTTACTCCACGTTATTGATGGACAGCTCTACACAGAAGAGGTCAAAGTTCACGTTTGCATTTGCGACCTCCTCTAATTTCAAGAATTCAACAGTTTCGATGCACATTACAAATTTAATCACATGTCTACTGAATTCCCTGATATGTATTTTCTTATTTTCTTTGAGCGATTCATCTCAATTAATTTCCGCGATCTATCAAATAACGGTATGATAGTTACCACTACTTTTATTTCGAGCCCCATATAATATTCTTTAGAAAACCATCAAAACCATTCTTTAGAAAATGATCTGATGGGTAATTTTTTAGAAACGTGAAATTTTTGTCGCTTGACACCTACATGCAAATTTCGACTTTCTTCGCTACAGGATCCAATAAATTGGTTTATCTTACCACGTTCACAGGCATAAGCCATTTGTGCCGTTTAACCTTTCATATTTTCCTGCAATAAATTACTTCATTAAGTCCAATCTTTTATTAACATACGTTTATTAAATTTACTTCAAGGAGTTTGACTTTAGTTGTCATTGCGCCAAAAAAACCTAACGAAATCAAACCAAACCTAATGTGTTTTAACTACAGGAATATTGACAAATATATGACGTATTTTTAGTGGCAAAGAAAATCAATCTTCGTATCGCATTAAGGAAAAACAGAAAGGAGAGATGAAAAGCTACATATTTTTTGATTATTAATATTTATTTGAGAACTAGTAGAAATCGATTGACTATATTAATATTCGGTTCATTTTCGAATATTTCAGGCTGTGACTAGGTTACTTTAATTAGTTCTTTATGCACGACGAGCACCTGCTAAAAAGATGGCAACGAGCCGTTTACTATGTAGCAGGTGAATCGGCCGATCATCCAACCAAACTGGAAGCATAGTAATGGGAGGCACGAGGAGCACACACAACACAACACACTCTCACGTACCCCCTTTTTTCTCTCCTAAGGAATACCTCACCTGCAAAATAGTGCGTATATTTCTACTTGAAAGAGGTCTTAACAGCTATTTCGACTTATTTTTTTTTATGCATTTCTTGTCTTTTTACCTAGAGGTCCTTCCGGCAATAGAGCGCTATCAATTAAAGTAGAGCTAAAAACAGGAGTGGAAGGTTGTTAACGCGACCAGGGTATAAGGTCAATTCACCCTCGTGGTAGTTTGTCAAAGCATCGATTAGTTAAGATGGTAAGCCGAAGAAAACGTCGAGCTGTGACGTGTTACAAATCACTGATAGAGATGGAAGATGGCTTTGGCTAATGCTGATGGAAGGTGTCGTTGATCCCCTCGTTAAGGTGAGAGAATTCGCGCGTATGTGTGCGATAAAGTATCTCAACGGTCCTTACGCTAAGGATAATGCTAAAATTCCACTTATTGGCCTTGCCAGTAGTACTAAATAAATTTTTCCTCTCAATAATGTCTGTTTTCATCCTAAAAGTTCCTCTCTAAGAAAGAAATGGTTTCGTGAATTCAGAGATTAAACACTTATTTTTGTGTTTGATTAAACTGGTTTGTGCAAGACAATATATTTAACCATCGAAAGTAAGATATAATACTCTTCCTTACGTTAAATTTATATAAAAAACAATTAATTCAATCCCTATTAACATCTTTGCTGGTCTGATTTGTCCAATGCTACTCGAATATTAGTCGAGTACACTAAATAACTACTTCATTATGATCACCTGACAATTTTAAGCAAATTAGTTATGGCATCACATTGTTACCGCTAGAAGGCTAGGCTAGTATAAAAAAGGAAAGCTTAGCTCTTGAGACAGTAGTATAAGTGAATTGTTTGTGAAGATATGGGAGCGAGTATTAGCGAAACCAACACACACCGTATTTGTGAAATGTCCAAGAGCAGCTGCAGTTAAAGTGTTTAAAGACGGAACTGTCAGACAAAAAAACTTGGTCTCAAAGTACAACTTGTGGTCGTCACCAACTGGTGAATGTTCTGGTGGAACGGAGTCTTCATACTTGTAAAAGACAACAGAACGGTAACATTGCAGCAGATCTTAATAAAGGATCGTTTCAAAGAATCTCTGAATGTGCTGTTCACCGCACATTGAATCGTATGGGATATGGAAGCCGAATGCCAGTTAGAACACCGTTGGTGTCTACAGCTAACGAGGGAAAACGTCTGAAATTCACTCAGGTGGGAAAAGATTGAATAGTAGGAAGAAGTTATGTGGCCCGATGAATCACGTTTTTAGTTTACACCATGCAGAAGATCGAGTAAGAATTTTGCGGTAACAGAACAAAAGCATGGACGCCAAGTGCATTTTTACAACCCTTTAAGCTGGTGAAGGCCATGTGATGGTTTGGGGAATGTTTTTTTGGCATCCTTTGGGCCTTTAATTCGTGTTAATGAGCGTCTCAATAACACATCATATCTAAACATAATTGCAGACCAAGTATATCAAGCTGATATCTTGATGATTTATCCCAATGGCGATGACTGCTTTCAACAAGATAATGATTCCTGCCATAGTACGTGTATCATACAGGATTGGTTTGGGGAATATCAAGTGACTTTACTTTGATTAGATGCCCCCCCCCCCAATTCCCAGATCTCCCAGAATTGGTGGAGTGAGACTGAAAGAGCCATCAGACATCTAGATCCACAACCATTGGAATATGCTCAATCTCACACTATTGGAAAGTGTTATTCATAAAGCATGGTCTCAGATATCACGAACGACCTATCAACATTTCGTAAGGTCCATGAAAAGAAGAATCAACTCTATATCAAAGGCAAAAGGTGATCCAATGGAATATTGACGAAGTGGTCACAATAAAGTGGTCCCTAAGTGTATATGTCAAGAAAAAATTACCAGTTTTTCAGTCATTTTCATGCTCAGAAATTTCACAAGTATAAGTTCACCACAGAACGTAATAAGTATAGGTTTCTTAAAATGTCATTTATTATAATACCATCATTTTTTTCATTCCATTGGATTCGCTCCGTAACGGTTACTTGAATCTAGATTCCTTCAAAGCGAAGCGGTTTCAATTTAGCTCGTTTTTCAACGAATTTTACTTATTGGTGCTACTTTTAAGGATAACCAAAAGGAACACGCGTAACATTAACCTAGAATTGATAGTTTATTTTTTGTTCTCCTTTGAGCTTTAGCTGCATAATGATAGAGTAATAACACAAAAACGACGATGAAAAGCCGAGATAGCGCGTAATGAATGAAACATTTTGTTCGTATAAGGATTGTCACACCTCACTCAGAAGAATCAATCTGCGGTTCACATCAAGGACAACCTTAATAACAAGGTGAAAACAAGGCGACACATTCCTCAGGACCACAATGACTAAGTATCCCGCACCTGCGGTTTACAACGTTGCCGTTAAATAGGAGTCACATAATTATTTACACCTTCGTTTAATATATCAGGTGATGCAGTTGAAGTTTTTCTTCGCTCTCACTTGTATAGATATGTATTCGATGGTTATGCGCAGGCGCTAATGGATATTAATTATATATCCCTCCTCTTGATCGGGTGACTGGCGTAGATATACTTCGCCCTTTAAAAGCAATTTATCAGTACTTTAATATAGATGTGCACGCAAACTGATGGCGGGCAGGCCTCATGGTACAGTCAACCAGAGGAGGACCTTTCTTCTTCTTCTTCTTTGTAACTTCTTTGGTTTTTGGCGAGAGATGTCTTTATGAACACACGCCCAGAAGACTCGACGAAATGCCTGTCCACACGCTACATAACTCTTCATTAGGAACAACTTTTACTTTCTTATTTATGACACCAGGACCTAATGCTCTGTGTTGGTAGAAGCTGTCCACGCTATGGAATTCGATACAGTATATGCTACATGAATAGATCTTTTATGGATACCGAAGATAGATTGATGTCTCTTGCCGTAATTGAAATCAAGAGAGGATACCAAATTTACACTAATCTTGTCGTTCAAGTCACCATGTGACTACGAGACCATGACCAGCATTATCCGAAAATGACGTTCTTGCTCTTTCTCCAGTTTGTATTCGGCTATCTGAGCTGTTAGACTGCCCAAGGAGCTTTATTCAGTTCCACTTTCTTATGATGAGAAAACTTTTTCCCCCGATTTTAATGTTTTCACATAGTACATAAACATGTATTGATGTCATGTGATATTTCTTGCCTATAATAGGATTTTAAATTATTCTCGAGAACATTATTAGTTATGCCTATTCTATTATTAAATAATACAATAGGCAACTTTTGTTTTAGAAAGACAGTGTAGCTTAAATTTTTATTGGTACTATACAACAAGACAAGTTTGTCTCAAACAAACTACGAAGTTCCAAATCGGACAGATGAGAATTGAGTATTTTTTAACTCACACATAAACGAATATTTTGCGCATTTCGTGATGATTTTACGAATTTTGTACCGGTCACTAAGATACTTTTTCTTCTTCAAACCGAGCACAATTCAGGTCTATCGCCATACTACCTTGTGAATTGTGCCGGAAGCGTAAGTGTGTGTACCTAACAGTCTGAGTGTGTATCTGAGTGTGTAAATAGAGTAAATTTACCATCCCATGATATGACCCTCATTAAAGTCTACTGGATACAACAGAGGTATCGGGTGTCCACTACTTTGCAATATATCACCACCTGATAAGTAAGTTTTCATCATCTCACTGTACAAAACTCGAGGTGTCGACTGAAAGTTTGATCTTGTTGCTGCTCTCCCATAAAAGAAACACTCCGTTTTTTAACAGACAAGTGAAGCCTAACGAAAAATGAATAGTCTGCAAAATTCATCGCTGATCTACACAATGCCGATGAGAGAGGCTCCAAAACACCTACCGAAACCCACCCTTCATCCGTAAAAAGGTAATGGTTACCGTCTGTTGATTGTGTGTCAGCGGTTATTTTTTTTACCAAACCCTCCTAGATACTTTTCTTTCTTTAAAATCGAGCACAACTCACAATCTATGGGCGATTTACTACCTAGTGAGCGGTGCCGGAAGTGTAACTCTGTGCGTGTACCTAACAGTCAGAGTGCGTATGTAGTGTTGTGTTTGATTTTTCCGTGCTGCCAATATTTCAGAAGTGAAGTGTAGGGATTGAATATTTGTACTGTTTGTAGGCCTGTTGATCTCTGTGGCGAGACTTTTTATCAGGGAGATCGGCTCGCATTTGTGCTTCGAAGTTGGGAACCACAGAAAACCAACTTTAGCCAACCACCACTGTGGGGCTCGAACCCGGCTCCCCGCGATGCGAGGCCGTCACTATGAATACCACATTAGCGTCACTAAGATACTGAACTTTCACATAATTTCAGAAACGTGAGTGGAGTACATTTAACAGATTCGGAGTACTATCAGTACAACGTGTTGCCATTTGTTGGCCAGATGGATGTGGGTTATATAATAATACGAGTAGAATAATCTCCCACCTGAAAAGTGAAGCAAAATATGTCATACCTAATAATTCGAAAACCTGTGGTCTAGCGCAGTGTTCCTCAAAGTGTGTGTCGTGGCTCCTATGGGCGTCGCCAACCTTTGTCGTGGATGTCACGGTGAGCTGGAGATAAACAATTTGTGTGCTTATTTTTTATGCTTTGAATAATTTTTTTATAAGTGAAAGTATCTGTTAAATTATTCTGGAGAGCCATGGTTGAACCACGAGTAGGGCAAGTGGGTGAAAAAGTTTGATAACCACTGCTCTAGCGTGATTAAGCAACTTTACGGGATTATTGACGATAAATCATTTCGACTCTACGATATTCCAGTAGCCAACTCCTATGTAGTATAACATGAACACAAGACAGAACCATTAGTTTTAGAGTGACGCCCATTAACGTTAATTCTCTTGCAAGCGTGCACACACAAGCATCATTTCACATCACGTATTCAAATTAGATTAATTCAAAAGACCACCCTAGAAAACAATTTGGGTATCTTCTGTATCCTTTAGTTATTTTGAAAAAAAAATTAATAGAATGTATAACTCTAATTACTTGAGACTTGGCAATTCAGATGAACCATCGACTTGGAACATCGTGGTCTAAATAACCTACAGGCTGAACCCTGACCTTCCGCTCTCTTCGTTTGCGGTTTTATGGGTTGAAGAGATTCTTTAGACCTTCGGGCATTCAATGGCTCCATGCGAAAGGTAATCTTTTACTTTTAAAGATGCGTCTTCATTTTCTTTCCGTAGTATCGGTCGCATTTGTAAATTACGACGTCTTGAAGCTGTAGAAATTCATCTTCATATTCCAAGCATGTTCACAAAGGTAAACACTTTTCTTTTCAGGCATAATGGCATGTGGCTCTTTAGAATTACACAGTTTTTGCCAAAAGTGAAAACTTCATTTATGTTGGTCATTCTAGGTCACCGAATAAGAAACATTTTATGCATTGTCATTTTGGTTGAGCAGTATTTCTCCTCATCAGTAGTTTCACCATATTTTAAGAAACAATAGCGAGTAATACCAAAGCCTCCTAGACGTATAAGCCGTAATGTATCATTCCGCCGATGTTCTGCCGTCACAATCCGGGTCCTAAGCGTGGCTGTTTTCGATGTTTTTAACGAAGCACAACACGTGCATTTATCGTCATGTTTTATTTAAATTCTTCAAGTTTTTGATATTTATTTTACTGTTTACCTGTTGTTGCTGCTTTTTTATTTGTAGTGACACATTAGCCAGAGAAATTTTGCTTAAATAATTGTAAAAAGAGCCGAGAATTTCGATAATCATCTGACGACGGACTTCTGAAACAAAAGGGTACGTAGCTATTTGTACATAACTTTCAGTCAATATATCTGAAATATTTATTTATTCTGACTATTTTACGTAATTAATTTGAAAAAAAAGATATGTTCGCTGTTGTTCCGTGTCGAAATTTGATTTCCTTCTGCATTGAAAGCAGTTTTTATCCACATGTTTAATCATTGAAGCACATTTTTCAGGTCTAATAAACATTTTTTTAATATTGAGTAAATCAAATTTTTCATATCTGTAATTAACTATAAATAAAAATATTAATGTGCTGAGCGACGTGAAATTTAATTTATGAACAGAATAGGCTACGTTTTAAATAAATAATAAAATATTTGCAAATTTATATAACTTGCATTTTAAACCATTAAATTTAAATGTGTGTCATCTTGTGTTAGCATTCTTGCATAATTCAGAATATTTTTTTGCGGAACGCCGACTGGCCGTCTTAGACGAGTTTCACTGTATATATATACAGGGTGATTATAAAAAAACTATCCCGACATATAGGCCCCTAACTATCATACCATTCACAGAAACTGAATGAAATTTTGGCATAAGGTATTTTGAGGTATGCGCTCAAAAATGTTATGGAAAACAACAGTGTCACTCTAACGGTTACGGTTACAGTGAGAAAATTTCGAAAATATCAAATAGCAACACCAAGTTTTTTGTATTGGAATGTGATCTCCAATGTGAAAAACCCTAAATAGCGTTCGAACGGCAACTGTAGCATGAAAATCACCGGCGGTAGATAGGCTAAAAGTGAGGACACCCAATAAGGACAGAGAAGCAGCATAAAATAAAGCATTTTATTGTGTTTCACAAATTTCCCACATGACCTTGTGGAGGACTAATCAGGCTGGGATCTCAGCCGATGAAACGAACATTAATGCTCTGGTGCACGGCAAAGTCCTTTTTACTTTTTCCTTGCCTAGCTACGGGGATTTTCGTGCTACAGGTGCCATTCCAACGCTATTTAGTGTTTCTCAGTATGGAGATCGCATTCCAATACAAAAAACTTGGTGTTGCCATTTGATATTTTCGATTCCATTAAAATTTCATAATTTCCATAATTTCGATTTCCTAAAAAAATTCCATTAAATATTTCAAACTAAAATTCTGAAAATAAATGTTATTCATATGTGTTCATAATTCACCAACTAAAATTAGAAACTAAAATTTATTTTATGGGAATTTTACAAATGAGTGCAATTAGAGTAAAACTTTTCCTAATGTGTAATATTGCAAGAGAGTATATGTATACTAGTAATTATCGATCATATTATCCTCATACATAAATAAATTTGAACATTTAAAAAATTTTATGATAATGTTTAGAGAAGCAACCATTTCCCTTTGAATTAGATTGATAACATGAATGTAGTTCAGTGAATAAAAAATATTTTAATAACGTTGTTTTCTTTATTTTTGCACATTGCCTGAGTATCCTTTTATTTTAAATACAAGTTCTAATAAGTTATATTATATAAAAAAGTAAAGAAAGGCCGCTGAACGGTCAAATAAATTGCCTGATTTTTCACAAATATTTTCTTGGGAGCAAAAAACATCTAGAAATATTTGTTGGCAGATAATTCGAAACCTCTTTTTTCATATTTAATTCATTAATGTAATATTCAGTTTTTTCGTATACCGTACTAAGTAATAATTGTAATAAAAAAATGAAAATTCAACGTGAATTTTTCCTTCCAATCGTAAAAAAATACATGTTGGTTGAGAGTTTTAAATGCTTTAGTAAAGCGAAGCGTGTGTGTACGTGGTAGGACCCGGTTGTGACGTCACGAAGATATGTGTTTCAGGCTTGCAGTATCTCGGAGGCTTTGGTAATAGCCGCTGACAATCAACAGACGGTAACCATTACCTTTTCCGGATGAAGGGTGGGTTTCGGTAGGTGTTTTGGAGCCTCTCTCATCGACATTGTGTAGATCAGCGATGAATTCTGCAGAATATTCATTTTTCGTTAGACTTCACTTGTCTGTTAAAAAACGGAGTGTTTCTTTTATGGGAGAGCAGCAACAAGATCAAACTTTCAGTCGACACCTCGAGTTTTGTACAGTGAGATGATGAAAACTTACTTATCAGGCGGTGATATATTGCAAAGTAGTGGACACCCGATACCTCTGTTGTATCCAGTAGACTTTAGTGATGGTCATATCACGGGATGGTAAATTTACTCTATTTATTCTCTGAATATTTAATATTTTTTTATGTTGCTCCCTCCCAACTGCCTTTGTTGCGTTGTTGTCTCGTTCGAACCCATAAAATAAGTAGCCTATCAATATTCGGCTTGCTTCCATGTTTTTTGTTTACGATCACACGACAAGCCAGCATTCAAATAGTGCCTTGTCTTGTTCAGAGGAATATTTAAATTAAATGCTAAAACATTCTAGCAACAATTTTGAAATTCAATTTACTTTCTCACGATAACTTAAATTTCATGTGCAACACAATCTAACACTTCACACTGTTTACCTTTGTTTGTTGACGAATGAAATTTGCAAAAGTTTCAACTGTTGCCTGATGGGAAGATGAATTTAGTAAAGAAAGACAATTTTTTTGAACCCACGTCTTCTCACTTATGGGGTCAGCGCCCTTGACCAGTGATTCTCAACCTTTCTGAGCCCAAAGACCAGTGAAATGTCTGAAACAATTCGACGGACCACTTGCGTCACGTATTACGGGACATTTCTGTATTTTTAGTGGTTCTGAATTTCTTTTTATACATTTGTCCCGTTTTTTCAATGACGTATATTCAAATTTTTAATGTTCACTGAAATCGTTAATAAACAGTGTTTTTATACGTTATGACAGTTTTGGGTATTTTGGGTCATGTGAGATGAATACAAATATTCATCTTGCATTGAGTCATTTCACATTGTTTTTCCTCAATTTTTCAGCAATTTTAACTGCAATTGGGGATTTTGCTAATTTATGGCAACGTTTTTAAAGAGAATTAGCGACGTCCCGTACTTAACAGTAATCGGGTCATTTGAATGTTTTAATGTCAAAGTTTTGCAGCAAGTAGCAAATTTGTCGTAAATTGCATTTTTGGACTGCAAATTAGTTATGTCCCGCATTTAGGACAGCAATTTCCCGCATTTTCCTTGATGAGGTATAATAAAATTATGTTTTTTTTTTGTTATGAGGTACAATTTTTATTTATGAATCCATATTGATATTACTGTTATATCAATTACAACAATTTATTAATTTTCCATCCAGTTAGTATTTAATTATCAAGTCTGCCTGCGGACCACCTACGCTATCGTCACGGACCATAGGTTGAGAAACGCTGCACTAGACCACAAAGGCAACGGGTCCTCTTTCCTAAGAGCTCGTATACGCTAAACGGAGCCGTACATGGACAGCCAGACTAACACTGCCTCCAGATGGTATTTATCCGAAGATGATGTCACTCTCCACTATTACTACTAAGGTTTCAACAGCTGACTGATGCGAAGATAAATCTAGGAAAAAAATTAAACTGCCCTAGCGGGAAATCGAACCTACGCCCTCTCATTTACCGGGTGAGCGCCTAGACCATTAGACTACAAAAACAACGAATGTTTTTTCCTTAGAGCTCGTGTGCGCTGGGTTCGATTCCCTGCAAGGGAAGTTAAATTTTCTTTCATAGATTTATCTTCGCATCAGTCAGCTGTTGAAACCTTCGTAGTAATAGCGGATAATCCATCTTCGGAAAGTGAAATTTAGTTACTCACATGTCTTCGTAAACTCAACCTCTAGACACGGATAAGTGAAGTTTCGTGCTACGTTGAATGAATTAAAATTCGATGCATACATTAATCAAAGATACCTATTGAGAAAGACGACTGAAATTGTCGCAATTTAATGTGAAAAACTTTTCTGATTAAATTGTGACCATTTAATCTGCAAAACGTTTCTGAAGGGTCACATCCCTATATGGCCAGTGTTTTCTTTCCCTCTATATAAGTTCACCTCTGTGAAGGAGCCACCGATCTGAAGGGCCAGTTTTTAGATGAACGTTTCATATAGGATTTGGTCTGTCCCCCATAGAGTGTGTGATTTATATAAATACAAATAAGACCAAAACAGGCAAAATGCCCAACGAGGTGGCTGAGAAAAGATGTTATAAGACCAACATTTTCGGACAAGAATCTAAACATTAATGATGTTTTCCCTCATCTACGAATTTTTCTGGAGCGAATAATAAGGCCGGATTGAGTGGACTAAAATGGTATAATATAGTTTTAGAAGAATGCCATTACCAAACTTTTTTTATTGCAATGAGTTGTGCTATAACATCTATTTCAGCCTCCAGCATATTCTCCTCCCTTTTACCGCCAACCAACAAGCGCATCAGTTGCAATTGGTCCGCTGTCAAAAAAACTAAAGAAATGTCTTAATCATGGAATAAAGTTATTGCTTAAAGATATATGCACCGCGTATCTGAAAATTTAAGCCGATGCATGTGTACTACTCTGCACTATATTATAGGATTACTCGAGTTAGGGAGAAAATTGGACGGAAACTAGCAATATATATTGCGAACATTAGACTAGGGTCGGAAACCAGTTTGGATCTGGCTTCCAACTTTCCAGAACATTTACGACTTTTTTCCTATCTAGACGTGAAAATTCTTGAATTTTTCTTTCTTTTTTTGAAGAAAACATCGACACTAGAGCTAGATTCTTAGATAGGTGTTGACAGGCTAATAATTTATAGAGCCAAAACATCGGCTATTTTGGCCAGTGATCTTCATCAAAGTCATTTTAAAGTTATCCGAGGTAATCTCGGGTCGTAGAAATCAGTATCATTTATGGTCTGGTTCATGCAATGCTAATATCCACTAACAGAAATCACGGTTGTGGCTCGGAATCGTTTGGTTTTTTGGTTTCGGCTCTGAACTTCATGTATCGAGATGACCCTATTCCCATCCACAAGATTGACCGGAAGCCAGCCATTATGATTCTCCACTGCCGTGATATCCTATATGTACCCATCACGTACACAGTGATAATAACAAATAATAACAATAATCAGTATTTTAACCTTTTATCTCTTCACCACCTCACAAATAGATTCTACGTTTCCTTTTATTATACGTTTTAAAAAATTGCGCTTGATTTTCAACAATAGTCAAGGGTGAATCGCCATGTCTCAGGGTGTTCGTATAGAAGTATGGCGTAACCAAGATGGGGAATCTCTCGCTCTCATCGGATATAATAATAATTCAAAACTTAATAATCGCTGGAAAGAATCACGACCTTTGAAACTCCCCGTTTGTGGATTCTTATAAAAAATATAATGCTCTCTCTCTCTCTTTTTGAACTGATCGTAGCATTATAATATAATACTCTTTTTAGAGCTCTTTTTTGATAACATTAATACCATTGCTTGAGTACTTGGGCGTTAAATACAGGGACCTTCCCTCGATCTTTCCACGCTTTAAAAAAAAAAATGGTTTTTTTTTGTGAAAAAATAGGTAATTTACCTGTGACTGATGGTTCCTACGAGTCACGATTTGACCATATTTTTCTGTAAAAGTTTTTCATCGCTAACTCTCATGATAAACTTGTTCGAGTTTTTCTCCCTGTTTATCTACTGAAAACGATAGCTTTAGTTCCAGAGTTCGACACAAACATTGAAATAATTTTATTTCGTTAGGTGTGTGTTTAGTCTTTAATATAGCAGGGGGATTCTCAAATTTTATATTTTTACATTTACTTGAGATTGCGAGAGATTAGAATTTTCTCGCCTCCAGGAACTATATATCTAAAGCTGCAACGCATTATTTGGGATTTACTGTCAAATTACTTCAATATGATTTCATTCTTGAAATATCTTGCAGCATTCTTGGCCAATCTTGAAGCCCCCCCCCCCCCAAATTGTTTCGGAATCGTTTGAGAATAACTGCTCTTTAGTCCTATAACTCGTATTGTACTGATTACGATTATAATACTGAGATTAGGTTTTTATTCAGATTTGGTTGCCGTATTTAAGAAATAGATCGTTGTAAGATGGAAAAATTTCATTCGGATATCTGTTAGCTAACACTGTCGAAAATTTCTATTTGAAGAGTCTGGTGAGCCGTATATGTATCTAACAGGCTGTACCTTTGTACTTGATATTCATTAATAATTAGATCCTTCAGAGTATCATAATTTACCATTCAAGTTTATCTACATGACATACAGTTACCGCATTGAAAACCAATAACAATCGATAATATAAATAGCTTTATTTTCAAGCATGGACCTATAATTGTTCAAAGTCTTCCTGCATAAAGGTAGAAAACTAAAAATTTATCTACCAATTAATTAGTACCAGTTATATAGTTATTACCTTTAGCAATTGGCACAAATCAAATTAACTTTTTTAATAGTTTTCTATAGCAATCAAATAAATCAATGGATTCGTGGTGGTCTTCGAGATGAACAAGATACAAGAAGAATCACAAATTTAAAGACTGGCATTAACAATGTTATTTTAAAACCATGATCTAGAGATAATGGATTCCACTCATTTTGATTTATTCGTGGTTTTACTACCACGAATCGGAATGCCAAGTTACGACCTTCTGGTTCTGAACATATCGTTCAAATGAACAGGTTTTACCATCTTAATTAAAGAGACCACGCTGACATACGTGCATGCAACGGAGGTCTTTTTTCTAGATACCATCAAGAGAAAAGTGAGTTATTGGTACTATTCCACCACAGGGACATTACTCTCTGTGTTATAGCATAGATTTAGTTAAGAATTTGATAATTGAGTCTGTTTTAATGAGGAAAATATTTGGCTAAAAGACGCGAGTTGATCGCAAATGAACTTTTTTAGACATTCTGTGTTTCTTTTCCTCGACATCAGGAAGCCAAATCTAATGGAATAAATTCTTTAGATGGATAATCAACATGTTCCTTGATGGCTTCTTTTGAGTCTGTCTTGACAGATATGAACGTATTTTGGTACCAAGGAATTTGAAAGCTGATCTACTAGTTGGAACTAATTTCATGGTTTTATTCCTCATTACTGAAGAGCTTCATCACGTTTCATTGAGATATACGTGTACTACGTATACTATGAACAGAATTTAATTAATCAACTATGCTCGCCTTTGAAGGATGATTTCAGCAACTTGTCCAATGTACACAAAAACTCTGTGCATATATTATATGCACAGAGTTTGTTTGTGTATGTACAGGGTGTCCTGTAAGTGCTAGCACGGCCTTTATCTCATCAACCGTCCGTCGTAGAGGTATGATTCCAATTTTAAAAATGCTCAACAGGCGTTCAACAACTACCCTCTACCAGTTTCGAGAGTGAAAATACAATGGGTAACAAAATAAAAAAAAAATATATATATAAATATTTAAACGGTCCGCCTCTGCTCTAACTTTCAATTAGAATGTTGTTGCCCTGTCTCTCCGGATGTCAACAAAAAATGTTTCTAAGTGCAAATAGGAGAAAATTTGAGAAAGAACAGCGTTAAATGCGGGTAAAACGGTTTTTTTCGCATTTAACGCTGTTCTTTCCAAAATTTCCTCCGTTTTATGAATTCAAATATCTCTGTGAATTTTGCACTTGGAAACATGGAATTTTTTTTGGCGTCCGGAGAGGCAGGGCAACAACTTTTTAGTTGGAAGTTTGAGCACAGGGGTAACGTATAAAAATTTAGATTTTTTATTTTGTTACATACACATTATGTATATATATTTACACTTTTTTACACATATTGAGAACGTTTTTGATATACAGATGTACGGTAATACCTCGAATTGCGCAATTTCAGAGTTAGGCGATTTTCTGTGGGAAATGTACATTTCTGAATTTCAAGCATAATCACTAGATTCGTGCCGAGATAGTAGAGATTAAAAATCGACAATCAAATAAGAATTGTTCTATTCGATCAAAACATCATTATGTAATGAAACTGCACTGATTTTTAAGAGCTTTACGCAAAGATGTAAACTTTGCCGGTATTTCAGAAATGGAATTCCAATGTTTGTATGGCATTTGCCATTTTTGCAGAGTAAGTCGTATTTTCCATACTTGAAGTCCAACGTTATTGTCAGTCTTAAAACAGAATACGTATAATGTGATGCCTGAACTCTCAATTAATTTCAACCCACGGACACAAAATTTGTTTTCTTGCCTCCAAACACAAGCAGCTTATTTCTTTCGATTGACCAAGGTGTTATCAAAACATTCAAAGTGTTTAAACTTTCCGGCACACTACCCTTTAAAGTTAGAATTTCAAATAAAAAATTTGTAGGCAGTTTATTCAGGCCTAAAGGGGTACACAGGTATACTTTTGTGAAAATTGCACTTACCGTTTTAATTTGGTGGGTGTGCCAAAAGAGGTCACACATTGAATTCGGGACTCGATTTTAGGCAAGCTTTCAATGTAAAAATTTAAAATTGAATTTTCCTAGCGGTGAATTGCATGGCGGTGAATTTTCCGGCGGTGAATTTCCCTAGCGGTGAATTGCATGGCGGGGAATTTTCCTAGCGGTGAATTGTCGTCGGTGAATTTTCCGTAAACCCTCAGAAAAACCACTTGGCCCGGGGGCCCATGATGCTCTTATAAGAGACGCCCTGGCTGCCGACTTAATTTTTCAACTAAATCGAGTCTTTTTTTAAGGTGTTTGGTAGGCAAAAACACCCAACTAGTTGCAAAGAAAAATAAATTTTTAATTACAATACTCACTGGCAAAAAACTTTTCTTTTTATTGAATTCAGGGTTCTAGTTGTTTTTACAAAAAATTATGATTGGTAAATTTTTGTACTGTTGGTACACTTGTGATTTCACATAAAAGCTCCGTTATTTCGGCAATGCAGATGCAATATGATAGATTCAATAGAGGATGCAGATGCAATATGAGGATAGATATGGAGATTCGATGAGGGGGGAAAGCAAGCCCCCCCCCCAGCGTCAATGACGTAGCCAACTGTATATGCATATACAGGGTGATTATAAAAAAACTATCCCGACATATGGGCCCCTAACTATCATACCTTTCACAGAAACTGAATGAAATTTTGGCATAAGGTATTTTGATGTATGCGCTCAAGAATGATATGGAAGACAACAGTGTCACTCTAACAGTTATGGTTACCGTGGAAAAATTTCGAAAATATCAAATGGCAACACCAAGTTTTTTGTATTGGAATGCGATCTCCATTGCGAAAAACCCTAAATAGCGTTCGAACGACAACTGTAGCATGAAAATCACCGGCGGTAGATAGGCTAAAAGTGAGGACAACCAATAAGGACAGAGAAGCAGCATAAAATAAAGCATTTTATTGTGTTTCACAAATTTTCCACATGACCTTGTGGAGGACTAATCAGGCTGGCATCTCAGCCGAATGAAACGAACATTAATGCTCTGGTGCACGGCAAAGTCCTTTTTACTTTTTCGTTGCCTAGCTCCGGGGATTTTCGTGCTACAGGTGCCATTCCAACGCTATTTAGTGTTTTTCAGTATGGAGATCGCATTCCAATACAAAAAACTTGGTGTTGCCATTTGATATTTTCGAAATTTTCTCACTGTAACCGTAACTGTTAGAGTGACACTGTTGTTTTCCACATCATTCTTGAGCGCATACCTCAAAATACCTTATGCCAAAATTTCATTCAGTTTCTGTGAATGGTATGATAGTTAGGGGCCCATACGTCGGGATAGTTTTTTTATAATCACCCCGTATATGAATTAGCATCATAATCATCATGCATGTGTGTGATTTCCGTGAGTCGGAGGCGATGGGGGCCTCGTCGGGGTTGGGTCATGTGGCTTACGGGCCGGGGATGCCTGCCGGGCCCGGACATCAAGAGAGTTTTTCCAGAATGGCCCAGCCGCCAGGTAATCTGCTTCAGAGCTGGGTCATGTTTGGTGTTAGTGTCTGTGGTCCTTTGCGTGGGTCGGAGGTCGGCCCGTGGTCTTGGTGGATAGCGGGGCTTTTTCTTTTTTCCAGCATGGCCCAGCCGCAAGGTAGCCTGCTTATATCTCACAAGGGACAGAGCGGGGGCTATGTTTGGTGTTTGCATAATCATCATGCCCCTCGACCTTTCATTATCGTGCCCCGCCCAGCCTATTTCAGCCTTGCCCCGTCAGCATGTCTATCTCGACCTATCGTTTATAGTCAAAAGACAGGGCTATGAAATAGAACACATTAGAAAACTATTCATTTGTATGACACATTTTTTTATGCTGCTATAATCGTTCGCAGTTTGTATGAACACGTCGTGTATAACCGCAATGTGCGTAAACGTTTCTGAGTCCTTGACACTCAAAGACGTGATTACGATGAGTTCTGTTACTGTCCGTCGTCACCCTTTGGAAATTTATATGGCTTAATTCGATGGGACACACACACAACGACAGTATCTAAATTTCAACCTTTCGCTGTTTTATTACAGGGTTGAGCGGGCGATTCGTTGGTGTGTTGCTTGGAGGTAAAACCACTGTTGTTAGTAAATAAAGACTTGATTGTCAGCCTCACTGAGATGACTATTTAAAATGAATGTATAGGAGTTCTTGTGTGTGTTTGTGTGCCAGCCTCCTTTGTTTATGAAGAGATGCCTTCTTTATGGAATAAATATAGAACTCTCCAATAGCATTGATAATAATCGTCGTGTTCTTCAGTAATCACCTTGAAAGTAGAGCAGTGTCTAACAAATCGTCTTTGTCGCGGCTTATTAACAACAGCCAGCGTCTTATCACAAGTGGCCAAGAAGTTTCCGTGCACGTGGCCGACCGAATATCAAACATAAACAAAGCTTATCCAAAGAATACAGCAATATATAAATATAGGAAATATATTCAGATATATTCCTTCATTGATCTGCTCTTTAGAGATAATAAAAACGCATGGAGTAGAAAATGGAAATACGACGGCTACCAAAAACAAAAAGTGCAAAAAAGATGAAGTTGGTTATTGAAATATCTATGAATTGAATATGAAATTTTTAACCTGTAGCTCGTGACATGGGCGAGATACGGGGTACGGGGGGCAATGCTCCCCCTGCGTCCATGACGGAGCCGGTATATGCATATATATGAACTGGCATCCATCATCATCATGCCTCCTCACCAGCTTTCATTATCGTGCCCCCCCCCCCAACCTTTCATGCCTATCCTTGCCTATGGCTCGCGATCACTGCGGTGCTCCATGAAGCACTCAAGAGTGATTGATGCGTGTGTCTGTCTTCGTGCTCGAGAGTAAGAGATCTGTACTCGTCTCATAGCATAAGATTTTATCTCATGCTGTACAATTAGCATTATGCCGATTTGAGTTTGAAGCATATGTCAGAGTTGCCGTGTCGGTTCTCTACTTCGACGATCGGCATAGACGGTGCTCGCTACTCGAAAAAAGGTTGAAGACCTTTGCATTTAATGAATTTTAAATTTTAAGAAGTCGCCATTTTCAACCTAATGGTAAGTTTACCGATCTTGGAATTATCAAGTCCCTGACATATATTCACACTATTAAATTCTCCATCTTTTGGTCTAAACTAGGTCAAACAATAACTATGCTTTCGCGTAGTCATGAATTCAAGTTGCTACAGAGGCCGTAGTTTAATCAATATTATTTATAAAATATGCAACACTAGGATGAGTATATAAAAACAGCCATCCAGAGAAAATATATCGAGTACTTATAAAATCACTCGTAATAGCATATCTGTATACGAACCCGGTTCTATCAACGGTCGTAAAAAAACTAACCCCCGAAGCCATATTCTTCGAAACAGCAATCATGTTCTACCAGTGTGGTCGAACGCTACCGATAATTTCTACTAGGGACAAATTGAAAAACACCGTCTAATCTACTGATTTGCTGAAAACACGAATGAGTTGCTGATATATTATCCCATTTCGGACCTCCATCGTTCACAACGAATTCGGAGAAGCACACACGCACGCACGCGCGCGCACACACACACACAATAATGCAATGATACATACGACAAACGCTGTTATTGATGCATCGAGTCGTGCATGATCACCCGAGGCTATTCTATTTGCAAAGCAAATGCAAAATAAAATAAAAAAAATGTATTGGAGATTTTTTTTCTTAGCAGGACAAGGTAAGTCTTGTCGTAGAATAACATATACCAAGAAACCATGGGAAAAAGAAAAAGAGGTGCGAGAGAGTTTTCTTTTTTGTATTGGAAAAAAAACCCCCAATCACTAATCACCGGAGGTTGTTTCACAAAGTCATGTCCTGTCATTGGAGTTATTAGTCTTCTTTTCTCACGAGGTCCAAAGTTCTATTCTTTAAGCGGTCGATCATGACTGCTGAAATTTTTGCACTGATGATTAATATTCAGTAGAAGACGGACATTTTTTACGTTGAATTCAGTCGGATAAATGGACGCGTTCAAGTACGGTATGGGAAGAGGACAATCTTACTCGATTACGTAAATCAGCTTGTAAAATATTCCAGTTAAAACCTTAAGACACCGGCCTACAGCAATGATCGTGGTTGAAGACGGGCACAGGCGCCGCTCATGTCACCGTGGGAACCAACTTTCCGAAAGTATGACTTTCGCTTACACTGCGGCAAAAAACAACAAACTGCTCAAGTCGTTAGCTGTTGCAGAAGAGAGCAGTGAATATTACTCATTGTTCGCAACTACCACAAAAATAGCCCAAGTATCACTACCACGTATCGTCAAACCACCTTTAGCTACAACAGTGATGACCACAACATAATATGCACGCAGCTGAGCCTTTTTTGCATGAATCAATATCCTAGATGCAGAGTAGAATATTAGACGGGTGGTACTGACGTAATGGCTTTTCTATTTGTTTTTGTACAAACCCGATGATACTCTCTAGATGGCCTTCATCTACTTGAAAATGCCTGGAAGTCGTGTGGTAGCTCCCCAAATTCTCCAGAACCACAGCTAGAATAGGCCATGGATGTCTTTGTCCATCTTATTGTAAATTCCTGCCCCCGACACCTTCAGCTTGAAGATGATTACTCGGTGGATCGAAGTCCAACTTCAAGCCAAGATTTGAATCCCGGATTCATTCACCTGTAAAAATAAATCCGCTTTCCTCATTTTTTTTTTCAAACTACCGAATCAGGCGTGGCTTCAATAGCAAATAGTGACCTGAGTATCTTGATTGATTATTCATTAACCCAGAGCCTGATACATATAAGCATATTAGCACGGAACTTCCTAGGCTAGGCAATCTCCCTATAATAAATTGTCCTCGGATAAAATGCAAACATTGTGACTAGGACGATGTCTCCCGATTTAGCCAGAAGCGGTTGGTATCTCTCGCGAAGATCTTAAAATGCGTGATTATATACATAAACACCGACCGTCGTCTATCTTATATGTATATATACAACGAACCGATGTGACGATGGCGGCTACAATAACAACAACTAGCATCAGGAAGCCTCAAGTGACTTTTCAGATGACGCGGAATTTGTCTCCCGCGGGGGGGTCCAGTTATCAATGTTATTAATGTGATTTTCATACACCTGCGACGACGCGTGTACATACTGTAGTCGGACACCCATTGTAACAGGTGCCAGTGGTGTAACAGGTCCATGGGCGCCGGAGTTATAATAATAATAACGGTAGCCGTCTGCCAGGCACGTGGAACACATGCTGCCGGCCAAGCAGATGCAACATGCTTCTTTTTTTGCCTGCGTATCAACACCAATACCCGGAAGCCTGATTGGTCGATCTAAAGAGGGATGTGTCCTATTCACCTGCCATCGATGCACCTGATTCGATAGAGACAGGTGCATACTCATGCTATCGGTGGAATGATTTCGGTGGTTTTTCAAAAAAGAAGGGGGAGGCCGAAGCCAAAGATGGTGGAAGAAATCACTTAACCACGTCGTTAGTGTTGCAACAACGTAACATCAGGAAGGACCTTGAACAACAAAAAAAATGCCAGTAATAATAATATATACCTCTCGAACTACTATAAGAAACAAAGTTCAAACAACTCTGTGAGGAGGATGCACCTAATGGGTATTAGTATTCAGATTGAGTACAGGTGTTTCAAATTAAATAGCAGAACATTCATTGATTATTAATATTATAACGATGTTTGTGTATTTCTATATACGGGTATATTTGTGTCAAGCTTAAAATAGAGGCTACCTGATCCTCGTTAGTTTGCAAGACATTAGGCCTGAAACCTTAGAACTGTTGCATACCATCCCATTCCTTTACATTTACACGTTCACGATATAATCAAGTGATATTTGTGCAAGGGCGGTTGAATCCCGTTTCGCGTATAGATTGCACGTCTTCAGTTTGTACAAAAAATAGTCTTTCTTTCTATCGTTTGAAGTTGAATCGGAACTTTTATTTCTAGAGCAGGGGGTTCTTAACGTTTTTTTGCGTTCACGGACCCTCTGCGCCAATAAAATGAAGACCATGGACTTCTTTACAAAATTAGATTCAGTATAACATCTTCACACCTGGGCAAAACTGACTTGAAACTTTTTTCGATTAATTTCTGTTTATAATTATAATTAATTAATATGGATCAATATCTTTACTAGAACTATTTGAGTTAAGTGCACATATGTGTACCTGAGATCTCAACTTAAAAAAAGAATCTATATAGAGATAATTCAAAACCGTTAAATGTGATACACATATGTAGTATACCCCTGAGCGAAGAGGGTAATTGCAATGTAAAAATAAAATGAGTTGTTTTCTTCTCCAAGAAAGATCACAGAACCCCCCCCCCCCCCGAAATCTGTCCAAGGATTCCCGGTTGAAAACCCCAGAGCTCCAGAGCAAGTACTTCGAAGCGAGTGGTCGCCAAGACATACTCGTTCTCCAGAGAGCATGACACTTGGCACCTGTCATATGCTGGAGACAATTAAAAATCGTTTTATAAAAGAAGCTGTTGTTCTCTTTGTTCTTCTTTGCGGAAAATGAAGAACCCTCTAACACGCCATGTCTATTTATCACTGGATCTTCACAGAAAGTACATATACAGAGGCTGTCACCGATTCTACTTTTTTACAGTGTTTACAGGCATCTACAACCTGTTGTTCAGGAGCACCGCAGTACTTAGTGAAATATCCGAAAGTGCTAAATGCTTGACAGTGTTCGCGATTCGAAAAACGTAGGAAAGATCTCGGCTCTACTGAAAATTGACAGGGAAAGTAACTTTTTAAATGGGATTGATAGATTTCGCCCAACTAGAACCATTTGAGTTAAGTGCACAAATGTGTACCTGAGATCTCAACTTAAAAAAAGAATCTATATAGAGACCATTCAAAACCGTTAAAAATGATAAACATATGTATATCCCCTGAGCGAAGAGGATAATTGCAATGTAAAAGCAAAATGAGTTAATTGTTTTGCCCATTCTGTAACGGAGAGTGTGCCCCTGATTTTTCTCATGTGTTTTGCTCGTGTGAAGTGCTGAAGGGCATTAGATTTCCTCTGTCACAGCTACAATTTTTCTCATTGTTTGAACTGGTTAATTTCTTGATGGCAGATGTTGCTTTAGTGACTGGTTTTCTAAATCTGTTAAAATGTTACTGTAAAAAAAGTTCTATTTGTTTTTGATTTTTTTATACTTTTTTTTAGATATTTTCTTTTTTTCTGTATGTGTATCGAAACATATTTGTGTAACTCCCATTGATCTAGATCTAATCTGATGTTTCTGTATGCCACCAATGTTCATCGTCTTATTTTGCTGTTTGATCGTAATGGAAGGACTCTGGCCTATAATTATAATAATAAATATGTGATGTGAGAGGGAAAGAGCAACTACAACTTAACCGCACATGCACCTTACAAACATTTGTCTGAAAAATTCTTAATGAATTGACCCATGCCAAAGCGTGTTGTGTGTGCATATATTTGTAGCCCTAACGTATTTACGTTGGCAGAACCATGTGTTTCATGTTCGAGTACTACAATCTGTCTTCAATTTAAGAAGAGAAGGTGGCGCAGTATACACACACACGCGCGCGAGCGCGTTATCTGCGCGGAGATTTTCTCAAATGGGAGAAGACTCTCATTCGAGTCTCGAAGTTGGGGAAACTGCAGAAAACCAACTTCAGCCGATTTTTGTTTTGCCGCTACTGGGATTCGAATCAAGATCCTCGCAATTCGAAGCCATGGGGATGCCCACACAACCAACACGGAACTGGTTCACATCTATGAGACTCTGTAGATCAGTGCATCCCAATTTGGGCAGGATCTTCCCCTGGGTGTAATGGAATGGTCTAGGGCCAGTAAATGCTATGGGTGTAATGTAGGTCCTATGGGTTGGTTAAATTGGGGGATGATAAGAAAAAAAAGCTGTAGAAAGGATGGTAGAACATTAAAGATTAGAAACCTCTTCCCTAGGAGTATTGATTTAACTTCCATTTTCGTGGCAAAATAATCTGTAAGTCTCTTCTTAAATTAATATTGTGACGGAACTGGTGAGAATATTTTGCACTCCTAAAAGACATTCCGACTCCTTCAATATATCACCAATGACCCTCAGAGAAACTTTTCAAGACGTACTCTTAGAGTGTACCGTCATTTATACGGTTGCGTAGAGAGAGGGAGAGATATGGATATGAATCTTTAAAAACTAGAAAAACAGAGAGGAGTATAATGACTAAAAATGAGAAAACGCGCCATTATACATTCTGAACTGAAGCCTGGCAAGCATTCGAAGATGGAGGTCTCTTACTTCCCAGTAGCCGCAATACAGCTTAAGGCAAGTTATGCATTATGCATCACTTATTGACTACTATTAAGAAGAGAAATCCACCCCATTGTTCTTGCCGACTGCTCCCTTCAAAGGGATTTAACATCTCTATTGATCCCTCTGCCACTAGTTTGGCGATGCGACTGGGTGTTCTTATAATCTCCCCTGATCCTCAAAATACTTTCATTTTTTAAAGTATTTTATGGTTGTCTAAATGTTCCTTTCGATGAAACAAGACAGCCTCCGAAGATGATTTTTCCAGCCCAGGCGGTAAATCTAACAAGACTCAAAACAAGAGTTATTCTCCCTCTGAACACACGCTGATTGATAGAAGCCATTCATTTTTTAATTATCTTAATTCTTAAAATATTTCATAATCGCTGGGATATATCCAAAAAAAAATGTACTTTTAATGGAAGGAAATTACGCCGGCGTCATACCGAGTGATTAGAGTTAATAATTACAGCTGTAAACAAGGATTCGCACTCAAGTTAATACGTTGGAATGGTTTTGTGACGGCAGTAGATTTCAGAAAATGTATCGGGGTTTAAGAAATTAATTAAAGATGCAATTTTCAATACATTAAAAGCTTTATTCTATTCGCCCTAGTGACCTATAACTTGGTTCCTATCAATAAAATTTTCTCTTGAAGGACGAGGAAAGACAGGAATGCTATGATAATGTACCTCAGACTATGAATAAAAACCAAGTATAGCCTTTATTGAAATGTCATTATGTTAGAACAATAGATTGAAACTCCTTTAATCTGGCATAATATCAATGGCTCTGGAAAACAGCGCACACCCGTCCAAAGCCTCGACCATTAGAATGGGTAACATGAAAGAATAAATGGTTAGAGAAAGTTCAGATATGGATCTTCACACAACCTAAGCGTTTATTAAATAAAAAACAGGGGCCCTTTTACAGATATGTATATTGTATCCTGTATATTACCAAGAAAACGACTGAATTGCATAAATGGAAGCAATTTGTAGTGCCCCTAGTTTCTCTTAATTGACTTATCGTGATGGGGAGTCCGGGTGGTCTCAACGCCGACCGTGTTTTCTGGAAGAAGAAGTCCAATCGGACCACGATCTTATGGACCGGAAGGCAAACAGCCAAAGTGCCTTATCTTCTGGTTAATCTCAAAGTAAAGGAATATAGTTAAACAATTATCTTGGCTATTGTTTTTGCGCCCGATCAATCGATTCCTCATCGTCCATGTTAACCCAAAAGATTCATAACGGAGATCATCCTTTTCTACCAAACGCTGTTGTTTCCATCTCTCCCAGGATTAAACCGGATCACATTCTCTAGGGAACTAAGATGCATTATGAATCTAATATGCTTTCAATCAACTCAATTGTCTCGAACCAGGTAATGGAATTCCATCACCAATTTTCGTAGATTCTTTGAGGACTGAGTTGATTTATGTGGTCGTCAGTGAATCAAAGACGTATGGAGTACCGAGATGCTTACCTATAAGCATGGATAATGATTAAAGATTGTTAAAAAAGCCATGGATGTAGAAGGTTCTTATTGTCACGTTTCTTTCTTCCTGCTACTGAGAATTCTCTGGGATACGAAATTCTTGATACGAAAAAAGGGAGAATCATATTAAAATAAAAAAATAACAAGGTGATGAACACCGGAAGCACATAATACCGAGTGCAATGGATCATCCTTTTATACACGTGGCTTTTTTTTAAGAATACTTCTCTTCTGATTATAATGGATCCTAGAAACAAAAGAAGCTCGTTCTCTTCACATGAATTTTCATTGTTTCATTCATGAACTGTTTTACGAGCAATTATTGAATTCAAGGGTTTTCTTACGTGACGGGGAAGACACCATACGAACTGCGAATGGAAATAATAACATGAAAATATGATGGTTCTTAAAAGTTCGAAATAGAAATAACCAGACCGAAACTTTTTTGCACAGGTTATGTCAAATTGATTGCCCCGATTACCAATGACAATAACTTTCCTTATGAAGATTAATACTCAGTTTATAAGTATACACGACTGTGAGAAGGGTGTTTGGAGTTTTGATGGAAATGATTATTATGACACCTTCTCAATCGTTGGATCGGCCATTGTGGACTCGGCGGCAAAATGTTCCGCAACTGGCCATTGAGCGTAGGCGGAGGAAAACTTAAAAAAGGCTGGGGAGGGGGGGCATGATGATGATGATGATGATTTAGGTTTATATACTGTACATCTATTAGATATACTGTATACATTATATCTGGGCTAGAAAAATCTAAAAAAAATCTAGGTATTAGAACAATTTTTTAAGTACCACAACAATTTTTACCCGAAGAAAAATGTCCAAAATAATGCTTCTTTTGACTTTTTCAGGACATAGTTGCCCTCTTTCATGTTGGCATATTTGCTGCAATAAATTCCAAACACATTTTGTGTTGCTCTCAGTCTGCAGTTTAAAAACTACAGAAAGAAAATTTTAGGCCCCAATACCAATTTTTCAGGGAACCATGGTCACCTGAAAAATTACTTGGCGCTTGAGATTTGTCCTGTCCTGCATTAGATCGTCAGTCATCTCAGTGGGACATTGCCCCCCCCCCCAACGTATCGCCGCCCATGTCATTCAGAAATCTATTTCCCGTGACTTATTTTTCATGGTATAGGTCAAAGAGCATGTGTTTATGCCTCCTACGCCAACATCAATGCAAGAACTGAAGATGCGCATCGATGATGCACAGGTATCTGCGACTGAAAATATCAAGATGCCAGTGACTGCCAATTACATTGCATCACAGGGAACCGTAAAATTTGCATTGATAGAACTAGTAACAAACTTTATAAGAGTAAGACTACATTCTGACTACTGCGTTTAACTTGAACGTCCACTGAATAACCGGAAGTAAAGATTTCGTAACTCAAGGTGATCCCATGTGGGATCCCCGGTCAGCTTGATAGTGGTTATGTTTACCCTCTGAAGATAGTACCCATTGTTTGCCGAAACGAGTAAGAAATTTCCTATGGCTTTTTTTTCCTTTGTTTACCTTTTTCGTTGGTTCCTTCTTGGGATAATAATAAAAATTAAACTTTCTTCTGTATTGTGTATAATTTTTATACATGTATTAATGTTCCCGATAAACATTATCGAATTGTCATTTGTAATCAGAGCAATCATTTTTACTTAGCCAGTACTAATTTAAATAACTTTTCGCTTACCATCTAAGAAATTCCCAACTTAAAAAGTATTATGTAAATTCGCAGAAGGGGTATCTTTTTTAGATGCCAAACCCCTCATTTCACGTTGTCTGTATACCTTGTCAACGAGTATCAAGTTTCCATCGCTGCTTATTCTAGTCACGCGGGCATCTTAGACCACAGTTAATTAATGCAATTAATTCCCCCTCAACGGTATGAGCTGAGAAAAAAAAAATAAAAGAAGCGAAAGGAAACATGACACTTAATCAAAGTTCTCATGGATATCTTGGCGATATCGAGCGAAATAAATGACTTTGAAATCTCATTTGCTGATGATAGAGGGTAAGAAAACCCTTTTACCCTGATGATTCTTACACTTTGTTGGCTTTTCCAATATCGACATGATGAGATATTTGTCGCTAAAAGATCTGTGGATTTTTCTCGAACAGCCATTTAATCTTTAGGGTCAATGATGCTACCTTATCGTTTTATAACATCGTGTTATCAATAGGGTCAGTTTTATTTTCATAAATTTCACCTGTCCGTTTTATATACAATATATTAGAGCGGGCTCATTTCGCATTTTATAACCTCAGATAAACAAGAAGTGATTAACGATGTTGCTGAGAGAAAATCGAACCTTGCACTTTCGATTGTTCGTGTGAATGAAGGTTTAAGTAGAAAAATCGTATTGTGGTGAAGTTTAAAAGCTTTTTATGTATGATTACCAGAAGAATTAATGTTGACCTTCGGTTTGACAGGTCTGAGTTATAATTCCAGCAAGGATATAGACGGGTTTCTGCAGTGGTTTATAATGGATTCAACTCCCTGATTACTAACGGGGCATATATGTCATGACAGGATTGATGCAGTGACTTAATGATTGCGTTTGACCAATTTATAATGTGCTTTACTAATATTGAGGGGGGGGGGGTGTTAAGCCTCTATAGTTCAACCCCATAAAAATGTATCGAAATGTTTTTTCTTTGCAAACACGGATGTAAATTGGTGCCGTTAGCATGTTTTTAATTGAAACAACGCATCAACATATCAATTTAATTAATTATAGTGGATTTTTAATTAGTTGCAATTTGCAATTAAGGGTAAAATATAGAGTTTTCCATTATATTAATATTATCTGTAAACAGATAAAATCTTGCTTGGCAAAGCTAAATAGTTGTTACCTGGAGTTTTATTTTCAACTTCCCTTAATTTAGTGCGATTTTATAAATTTCTGAACACGTGCAATTTCAGCGTCTCTCAAACAAGACACCAACAAGGAATCAACGCTTTCTAGATAAAAAAAAATTTTCTTATATTGTCGTATTTGGCACTGACATTGAAGACGTACTTTCTATAACACCAAAAAAAAAAAAAAAAGGGAAAATAAATAGTTATAATGTTTTTTTTCTGTATCGTGTACTTGAAATATAGACTGGACAATAAAGGGTTAGAATCCTTGAGGGACATGAAAAAATCATCATAATCATAAAAGTGTTTTGGTGACTGAGAAATGACAGAGTGGTCTACAGGAATGAAAAAAGTCAACTCCCGAGATGAACCAGAATATACATAACGTATTCTTCTTGTCACGACAAAGCTAATTTAATCAAAAACCAACCTTATTTTCCAAATAACACTATAAAGGCTAAAAAAAATGTATAAAACCATAATTCATCAAAATACCACGTTTTTATTCAAAGCATAATTAGCTCAATTTTTTGTATAGAAAATCGCAATCAGACACATCTTTTTATAGAGTGGAACTTCGATAACTCAACACCCCAAAAGTGTCGATGAACATGTCGATTCAAGTGGATATCAAGTTAGCTAATGGTTCATTTGATCTCACCTTTAAAATTTTTAAACATTATTCATGTCATGTACATGTACCTGTATATATAGTTGATCAAAACTACCTGTCATTTTCTACGAAAAAGTTTCCGAGTAATCTCGAATTATGGTGAAAAGATCATAAGTATGTCGAATTATTTGTTATTTGCGAATGAGCAGTGCGATAACCCAAAGTTAGGAGAAACTTAAAAATTTCGATCTAAAAAGATCTTTATTTTTTAGCTTATTCAATCATTTCTCGCTCAAAAATTTCAGACATCATCCGCGCTTAGTGTACTTTCGCAGTCCATAGGACGAGTTTACAGGCTCCAAAAAGAGGAAAATGATCCTACCTCCGAGGTATGAAGAAAAAAAAGAAACGAAGAATTGTTGAAATATAAGAGAGAAATGTCTTGAAAATTTATTAACCCCTTAACTGAGGACGAAATCTTACACGAGCCGCTCCCCAGTGCCACCCTTTTTCGATCACAAATAATAAAGACGTATAAATACGCCCGTGGCAGTTAACGCACAGGCTCTAGAGCATAGTTTCCCAAACTTTTTGTTCCATCTCCCCCTTCTTCAGAAATTTTTTCCCTCATCGCCCCCGACTCAAGTATAATTATAAGATAAGGGTATAGTTATATAGGTATATGTATATATATATATAACATGTTATACATTATATATATATGATCTTATGTTATATATAACATAAGATCCTATGTTATACCATTAGCTTCCATCGCCCCCTGGATCATTTCATCGCCCACTAGGGGGCGATATTGCCCACTTTGGGAAACACACACTGCCCTCAGAGCATATATATACGCCAGTAGCAGTAAAGAGGTTTTAACTGGCCAATCCACTAGCAATTTTGAAAAATTAGTTGTGATAGTACAATGCGAATCGTAGCCGACTTAAGGAGGGTTTAGTTACCTTGTGTCGATTTAAAGAGGTTTCTCTCTATTGAATCTAGCATTATGCCAACCATGAGAATAATAAATGTGGACTTATCCGGGTAGTCGAGTTATCGAGGTTCTACTGTATATGCATCAGGGAATAAATACCCTCACCAGACTCGGGGCCTAGGGGTGATAATAACAGCGTGAGCCACTTCGCTGGCAGTAGCATCTTAACCGGTAAGCCAACAACGGCTAGTTCCAGGGCCCCCGAATTAAATTGAGCTCCCAAACTATTGAAGGCTTTCCGCTGATTCTGAAATTATTTCTTTCTCAAATTCTGGAATGCAATAAGCCTCTGATATGCATATTGCCATCATTTTCCATTTTTGTTTTCCTCAATGAAATTTATGAGTACTTTCCCTATTTGCCCATTTCATTGAAATTAATACAACTTGAGAAACATCTTAGAACTTTCATGAGATTCATCTATTTGACAGTTGTATTCCCTTTTTAAAGTACGCTTGATACTCACTGTAATTAACACAGTTTTAATTATGTTTGATTAAAGCCCGGTTATTCTTGATTATAACCCTGCAGCTTAAAAATAATGAAAGGATTAAAAGTCAAGAACACACAAAACTAAATAAATCATGTTCTACTGACCACCATACTCTAAACTGCCCACCCAGAATTCTTAGACCTTTATGCATATTTTTTGTGTATAAACGGATAGACACTGTTCATTCTGAGGTTAGTAACACGAAAAATCTTCATTCATATACGTAAGACCTTGATAAAACAAATTGGTTTATTAAGGCACTTATCACCTTCGTAGTTTAAATTGGATCGGGTAATGAAGAAAGAGCCTAAATAAAATAGCCTAAGGCCCAAGTAATAAACCAAGTATTGTATAGTGATGAGGCCATGATGATAAGTAACATCCTCTCAATTTACTTATCTTTTTTATGTTATATGCACTTGATTAGTGGGACCAAAGGAGTGATTTTTTTTCAGCAATTCCTTATCAGAGATCTACCGGCCATTTTACAATCTGGTTGCCGTGAGGCACCCATCACTGGTCTAATTGCCAAGACTGTAACTAATTGAAGCGTTATTCAAATATCAAGTTGAAAGATACCGAAACTTTTTCCCATCAATATAATGTCCTTTGCTGCTAATCAGGAGTTGAGAAATTATATTTGGTTTCCAGTCAGTGTTACCTTGAGATTTTTTTCCACCTGATATAATTGACCACCAGTATCTGATGATGAATTAATGGCATTTGCTGATAATTGACTTATTTTTTTAATAGTAGATTGATTGATAGTGTAGTTTCAAGTAAAAATGATTGAAACTGAAGAATCTAGTTTGGTGTCAATGGAGGAAATTTTGTGAAGAAATGGTTTTTGGAAGACTTGTTAAAAATCAAGCATATTCGGCAAGGTCTTCTACTATATCACAAGATTATAACGTTAGTGGTTACGAAAACGTAATATTTCAATCACCATTTAGTTGAAAGCTGGACTTACGAGAGTCGAAACTTTCTCTTCCTTTCCTGGTCACAGATACGTGATTGAGATTGCTCGTGAAGATAATGGTCTCAAGAAGTACTGTGGTGATAAATGCTCAACAGCAAATCAAAGTCTTTGAATGGGAAGACTGCACTTGCGTGATTTATTCCTATGGATGAAGACTGTGAATTAGTATCAAGTAGAGATATATGGGATTATAGCTGCTGAGATCGCTAGTTGGCTAGATATAATGACAAACAAGAAACTAATCCATGTGTCACGTGATTTTAGGCAGTAGGCTATAGAAGATTGGCAAATCGCTAATTAGACCAAAATTTTTGGGATAATAAACTGAAAAAGTTGGAAATATCGAAAGTATGCTAATATGAAGGTTAAAGATATATATATCTCTCAAGGTGGAGGTGCTACAAAATATTCCTCCTATTCCAACACACACATACATATTTAAAAAATAATAATAAGGAGAAAGTTCTTTGTTCTCTATTGACAACTTTCCAAGCTTTTGCGGACGTGACGGCTAATCTGCAAGAAGCATCTTCGATGAATCGTGATCTTCTAAGATCGTGAGCTTTTTGTAACACCTGGTGGAATAATTTGTGGACCCAATGAATGGCCTCTCGGTGGTTCAAGAACGATCAGGCCCCCGTCGGTGACTATGAACATTTTTTCTACAAATTTCACCCTCTATCCTTAGGAGAAAGAATAGCAAGAAAACAATCCTCAAGCTAATAAAATAGGCAATATTCTCGAAGAAGGATCACGTAAAATTCGTGATCCAATTGCTCTATTAATTATGAAGGTTTATAATAAGACTTAAAATGTCATTTTTTGGACATTTTCGTTGTCGGATGAAAAGTGTTCTGTGTTGATCGGGATACTTGCATTCAAAATTCGATATTGGGAGGAGTCTTTGGATTATAGTTGATGAAGCTTCATAAAAAATGTAATGAAGAAAAATGACTACGAACGCTTCGAAGCGAGGTCCACCGGAAATAAAGGACGTAGTATATGGTTAGACCATGCTGCGCGTTCATTGATGCGAAAGTGTCCGGAGGGATTAACGTAAACCAGTCATCAAGATAAAATAGGGTGAGGCTCATATTGGAACAAAAGCTGGAGAAAGGATGTGAAGAAGATCAAATACGCAGACAAGGATCCACATAATAGAACAGTCGTTTACTAGCTTAATGTACCATTGCAATGTTCCGTTACACACTCAAGAAGAATCCGAGGCATTTAGTTATGGCCACGAGTATGGCACGAGCCGCACTTCAACCATGTCCATCCAATGGAGGCGTGGTTTGAGATTGTTTTGGTCACGCTTCTGCGTGCGTTGTACTTTGATGAGAGAGCAACCGAAAACACTTTCCGTTTTCTGTGGTATCGTGACCAGAAACTCAGATAACTGATTGTTGTATTATATGTGTGTTTTTTCTCTCTTCGCTTAGCAAATCACCAATCCGTGACAGACAACCAGAGAATTTTTACAACTGTATTTTATCATGGCTCAACGGGTTAAAGCAACCCGTTACTCAGTTCTAACTGTGTTGTAAAGATGCAGCAGGTGTTACGAGCTTGATGATTGGACTTCTTTCTGCACTTGCCTCTGTTATTAAGGCGGTTCGATCGTAAAACTGTTGATCAGATGAGAGTTTTTAATGAAATCAGGTTCGAAAAAATCCATTAGAATTGCCGTTAAGCAGGTGAGTAGGCTAATTGGCGTACCGACCCATGGTTTGACGAAATTGGTTGTAGACAGTGATGGGATCCAAGCTGGGGTTAAGACCAAGAATCTTCCATCTTTTCGAGTAACAAGAGCACGATCTATGAAAAACATTTTTAACTTGGTGCTCGCGAGCACTTCAGTGTTCACTAGAACTCCCTAGATCTGTGCCTATTGCTCCATACTTGTGCCCAGTTCCTTGACCGCGCGTGATCAACATATTATAATACCACCTCGTCAAGTGGCATTGACGAGATATCTCGCCTCCTTAAAAGCCTCTTATTTTAGCATTGACAAGCCAAGAGTTTTTGTGAAGTTGATCTCTCAATGAAACAACACTTTTCCTTATTTACCCCTTGGTTTTTGAATCTTTTTTCTTTACTTTTTAACCCAACACGATCCAGGCTACATCGACTGTTGTCGATTTAAGCCATTGCTCAGGATAAGAAATGGGACCATATCCGAGGAAGCTTCATTACCACTGCATACAAAAATATATGTATAAAAAACTTTCGCAAAAAAAAACAAACCCATATTTTTTTAATTCTTTTTTCAACATATGCCGGCCTACGCCAGTCTCTTGAGGTAGTGAAATATTATAGTTAGTTTGCATCTGCTGAAAATCGGAAAAAAGCTTATTTCATTAAAAAAGATGACATTTTGAAGCGGTTTAGTGATTTCTACTGTGCTGCTTAAAGGGTTTAAGAATTCGCATAATGTCGGCCTACTTGAAGCATACATCGGAAGTGCAATAAGGGTTGAAGACCGATCATCAGAAGAGCACTCATATACTCGGCCGTATCGTCAAACTAAAATCAACATATTTTAAATGAGGTTTTTGATTAATTGAAGTGTTGATCCACGAATACTAAATTTAAAGAACTAAAGTTTCTTACCCTCTTAAATATTTCGATGCAATGCAATGGCGCTCGCTAGTCACAAGCAACAGGTTGAGCATGCCTGCAGCAGACTCAGTTGGGATCCGGAAATTTCTCCGCCTCCGACATTTCGTCCCCGTTACATTTCATTTCTGATATTTCTCCTGTCCCAACATATGAGTAACCGTATGAGTAACTGACTGTGTGAGTGACCAAGTGATTAGGGAAGTGACCATATGAGTGATCAAGTGAGTGTGAAATTGACTACATGAGTGATCAAGTGAGTGTGAAATTGACTACATGAGTGATCAAGTGAGTGTGAAATTGACTACATGAGTGATCAAGTGAGTGTGAAATTGAGTACATGAGTGAGTGACCGTATAAATGTCTAAGGGAGTGACTGAATGAGTGACCAAGTGAGTGACCATATGAGTGTAAAAGGAAGGGATTGAGTGATTGACCATATGAGTGACTGCCACTTGGTCACTCATACGGTCATTCATACAGTTACTCATACGGTCAGAGCAGGCAAAATGTCGGGGGGGGGGTAAATGTCGAACTTACTTGATCATTCATACGGTCACTCATACCATCATTCGTATGTTCACTCACTTAGTCACTCATACCATCATTCGTATGTTCACTCACTTGGTCACTCATACCATCATTCATATGTTCACTCACTTAGTCACTCATACCATCATTCATACGGTCACTCATATAGTCCGTCTAGGCAAAATGCCAGGGTGTAAAGGTCCAACTCCCTTGATCACCGATAAGGTCACTCATATGTTCAATCATTGGGTCGCTCATATGGTGAGAGCAGGTGAATTGCTCGGGGCGAAATGCCAGGGTAAAATTTCGGGCGTAATGTCAGGGACGAAATTTCTGGGTGTCAAATGTATCGGGGACGAAAGGTGCTAGGGAAGAGATGTCGGGGGCGAAGTTTCCGTAAACCAAATCAGTTAACAGCCAAAAATCGAATCCAGAAATACTGAACAACAGATTCATGCGAGTCTAACAAAGTTTAATAATTTACTTTTTTTTTAATAACGCGATAAGTTAACTTAAAATAACACATAATCTGATAAGTTCCTTTAAAATGACGAGAACGATCCATTAAACTCCATATTTTTATGTCCAACATTGAAAAATACGATTTCACCGGGGTACATTTCGCAAATACAGTCGAACTTGGCAAATTCGAAGTCCAAAGTCTCTAAAAGAAAGTTCGAATTATCCAGTTACTCTATCATGGATCTGTAAAATGACTACAAATTACAACTTGATCATTACAAAAAATTACTTAAAATTACAACATTCATATAGGGGATAATAATTATCAATTATTAAAAATTTATCATCAGTTATGAAACTGTTTCCCAAATTTTAATACTTTATAATTATAATAATTGATCTTAGCTGCTGCATCATTCCACTGCTCTAAAACCAGCATCGCTGCAGAGTTTCTTGACCATGCTCAAAGCCTGATTTACGGAAACAGTTCATATGATCATCCGTTACGAAACCGTTTTCCAAATTTTGTTCATCGGTCTAATACTATCCTGGACATATAGTTTTACTTCCCGATACTTCTCTTAATGACCATAAAAAGATTCAGATTTTTGAATGGTCCATAGGTTGAACAACGTAATCAAAATTAAGTGGTACACATTCTCGATGTACTCCAGCTGTTAAAAAAAAATGGCCATTAAATTATTAAAGAAACAGTAGAGAAAAACAGAATGTTACGGAAAATTTTATTTGTTTCTAAAGATTTGTTGTTTAAAAACTTTGAATTATTCAAAACGTTCGAGAAAAATTCAAATTAAACAAGAAATTTTAAAATTAAATTAGATAGGAAAGGGGAGTTCGTAAAAGTTTGAATTAACCAAGTTCTACTGTAAGTAGAAGTCTTAGTTCTTGTATCATATAGTTTTAATTCTGGTATCTTACGATTTTGATAAATCTCAGCCTCAGTTATCTCATTACTCTCCTTCGGCGTGTGGACATGATTACTAAACCAAATCTACTACTGTCGGAAATTTTATACCAGTATAAATATTTCTGGGCAAATGCACTGGTTAGTCAAAACAAGTCATCTGGTTACGACGGCATATGCCGTCGCACCTATTTTGTATCTAATTATTTCAATTTTTGAAAACTAACTAGTAATTATTTCCAATTACCATAATTTTTTTGATAATGATTACACGAATACAGTTAAGGACATGGGGAAGTCAGTTTCAATGTATTCAAAAAAAATCTTAATCAGGAAAATATATTTTATTAGCTTCAAACTTTTAAAAGGGGTGGGGGAGGGCGAAAGGAAAAATTATTTGGTCAGCTGACTGGTTAATAGCAACTACAACTCGAGATAATCATAGTATAGCATAGAGTGTAACTAGTGAGAGGAGTCTGGCAGTTTCTTAAGCTCAACTTGCGTAAGCAAACTGACATGTAATCATTACCTGATTGCATGGTTATGTAAAGAAAGTACTGCTTGGTATCTATCCTCTCGTTCTTTGTGAGAGAACAGCAGGTTTTTATTCTCTTCCTTTTATTTTTTACTAGGGCATATCTCAGATATTTTGTACCCTCCAGCTTAAAGATGCCCTTCCACTCAATAACATCCGATCTCCCACGTAACATGTGTGCTGAGAACTTTCTCTATTGAAGGAGAAAGAGAGAGAGATTAAGTAAGTCCATTCTTTTTTCCACGAAAGCGAAAGTACTTCTCAATAACAGTACAAGGGAAAAAAGAGAGAAGAATAAGAAGATCTTCTCCAGGGATTTGGAGAAGATTCCAGAAGCCGTCAGTTTTAGATCATCCGATAAGAAAATCTGCTATTGAATAAAGTTTATCAAAGAGAAAAAAAGAAAGATTCCTTTCTAGAAGAAGAGTATTACGGTGACTTGGTTTTTCTGATTGCGTTGAGACATTTCATTGAAAAAGAGCCAATACTCGAATCGTCCTATTGTTAATAGAACGGGAAATGGGATTTAATACCGAAATAAAAACCCTAGCGATTTGTTCCCGTTGGTTGTGCAGATGTCCTAGATTTTCATCATACGGGAAAATTCATTGAGCACATTCAAAGGTGCGCACATCTCTTTGGATGAAGATTAGTTTAATGCTTTGCATACGCAGATACATGAGAACTGACCTTGAAGCAATGCTGTGCTTTTTCTCTTCAAAGAAATATCAAACTCACGTTTGGGACAATTCTCACGCCGTGATAAACGGGGATTCCATGTTTCGTTTGCGTCTTTTTTCCTTCCTCGTGGTGACACGTGGTGATGGATCCCTCGGAATAACCCAAAACTATAGGTCAGCTTGTGCAGTCAGTCCATATCATTCCACTATACCTCTTTTTTATATGGTTGAAAGTATTGATTTTGGTTCAAACATGTCAGGGTTCTGACACCATAGATGTCTCTGTTTAGTAAGGGTAAGAGTGTATACCGTGTGCCTTGGTCTAGTGGGCACTAGCAGCGAAAGATGATTATGATGTGTCCGTCGTAAGAAGTGAAAGAAGTCGAATCTAACATTTTAAATGAAATTACATTCACCAACACAGTTTTGTATTGTGAGAAACAGGATAGTAATCATTAGAGCCCGGAAGTTCGAACAAAATGCCATAAATGCCTTTTTGTCTATTTTCAAACACAGTAAAAAGGACTTTTTTATTTTTCCTGCGTAAATGCCTATTTCGACATTGTTTTATGTTTATTCTCGTGAGTTATAGAGACAATATTATATACACACAACTTATATATATTTACTATTCAGAACTTCAAAACATATATTGCTCTTTTTCAAATCTTCAACCCTTAGTACTAATTCTTATCAGAAACAGCCTCCCCACTCCCAGACCCATTCAAATACGATGAAAATAGGCACGTATGCCTATTCGCATAATATAGGAGGATAGGATAATATATTGAGATAGGAGACTTTTTTATGTTAAGCATAGAAGTGGCAAAAATGCATAGCCTCACAAGATAAATTGAAATCACTCACTAGGGCTTTGGTCAGATGGGGTTAAACGTGAATGTTTTTGTTTCAGATGAACGCAACTCATGTTTAAGGCTGGGATTACACTACAAAAGTTTTAGAAAAGTTCTTTTATATTGTAATGCTGGCCTAAGAGAAAGCTGGAAATGACTTGGAAGGTAAGTTTGTTCACATGCTTTGAGCATTACATGTCTTGTTCCCGCATGCCACAGCATTGTAAATAAATAGCTGACCGGAATGCCCCACGAGCCCACCAGTTGACGTCATGGCTCCAAGAGGGTGGGGTAGTTAGCTGGCAGGGCTCTCTGGGGTTCATGTTATTCTGATTTTTTTTTTCATACCATAAATGCACTGTAAACAATCATGGAAAGATATTTCAGATGTAAGATAGTCCTCTCTAGAATTGGAGCGATCATTTACATTAATAACAGACTGACTGATTATAAAGCTCAACATTTCAAAATTTTGAGAAGATATGTCGTGATTAATGTTATATAAATTTTTTTTGAAATAATTACATATGAGAATGTTATCGTTTTGATATAATTATTCTTTTATTTTTAGATAGCATAATTTCGCGCGCACACGCACATGTTAGCTAATCATATATATTAAGTTTTCCATTTAATCGTATTCTTAATCTTTGGTTGAGCACAGAATTTTTCTTTTGCATGACAATATCATTTCAACTTGGCTAATAATGCAGTTATTATAATATATTATTCAAACAGTAGACTAAGTAAGTGCAGCAAATTTTTTAGCCCATTTTCTGACCCTTTATATCATAGATTTTCGTTATTCTTCCTATTTATTATTTATTTTAGTTATTTTTATTCTAAATTTTTATCGCTGAAACGTTAGATGTTCGAGAAGATGCTTCGAAACTAGATTGTGTGATGAAATCCGAAAGTTTTCTAAAGTTATCGGACTGAAGATAAAATTCAAATAATATTAATAATAAACGTAGCCTACATCCAGCAGCGGATTGAAAATGATGACGATCATCAAAAGAAACTGTAAGTATTGAAACAGGTAGAGCTGTTTTTCTTCAGATGAAGTTAGGTTTAAAAATGCTATTTTCTAAGACGACAGATGCTTTGAAAACAGAAAAACATCTGATTCCACATAAATTTACCTGCAAAACAAAATGAGCAGCAAACAGTTCAGTCTGGACAGTTTTTTCTTTATTTCTCCGCAGGAGAAAACTAACGGTATTTGGGCCGTATATAAGTATCTAGGGTATGTATAAATGCATGAGAGGATCCCGTTACTCGCCAAGCACGTGTATATAAAGATAAACCAGGTTTTTTTCCAACTTGCGAAGATGAAATGGCTTACTCAAATTTAATAGTTCACGACAACCGGCTGAAGACATATGTCACTTCCACGGTGGGAATTCTGACGGCTTCCAATAGGTTTCCAGCAGCGACGATGACTTCCATTTCGCAGTATCGTTGTTTTTTCTAACGCGTCAGGGATCATAGCAATGTTGATGACTTTGTCGAGACCTCCTCTATGAATACCCACACGAAGGTTAAGGTGAGGTTCAAAAAACCGGCAGTGATATTCATTTTCGGCAGGAGCCCTTCTTCTCTTTGCCGTCAACTTCTTGGGAGGCCTGACATGATACGGACCTGTCAGGACACCAGACAAATTATTTGTTCTCCCGGCAGGTGACGGGAGGCACCTCTCGTGGCAGTTTTTTTGCATTTGACACACGTGCTGTTCGAGAGAAATTCAAAAACATAACAATATATAATTCTTAGGTTATAAATTTTGCCATCTTAAGCATTTCCATAAAAACGTCTTTTAATTCAATTTTGATGAAATTTCATCCTCGGTAAATATCGTCAACAAATAAGTAGCCTCGTGGCTGATTGGTCAATGTACCTCATCCTTCGATTCAAAATATCAGGACTGGGATCTCTGTTCGTCTCAAGCATGTCTTTCTTCACCCCAAGGGCTATTGAACATTTTTACGTTCGCTGTACCCCTGCAAATGAGATGAGAATTTTAAGAATCTCCCGGTATACGTGCCTGATCTCCAGGCACTCTAACGTCAGCCTAGATTGCCGCGACATGCCTACTGCTGTAACCATTACCCCCAATTAAAAATTTCAGTGTAATTCCATTTCGAATGTCTCGCTGCTCACTGTTGGTTATTTCAGTACCACCCTGAGCAAAAAATTGAAGATGAATGCTCTAGGCTGGGCATCCAAGTGTAATCGGCCAATAACATTGCTTAATATGACTAATTAACTTCACTGGCGCGAATATCAACGAAAATTAATTGTATACCAATATAAGGATGACCCTGTTAAGATATCATTGATGACGGTGACTGTGGGGGGAACATAAATGCATTTAGTTGACGGTCCCTTGTATCATTGATGCATAAAAATGAATTTTAGTCTTTTTTTTTTATATAGGCCTATATACATTTTTCGACAGCCGTATTTACTTTATTTTATTTTTTTCAAATAGTCCTTTGATAGAATACCTATTTTTTATATGTATAACTATGTGTATTCTATAATTCTGACATAGGCCTACCAAATACCCCCCCCCCCCCCATCGAATTCGGAGCTGGTGATGATGGTGCCTTATGTGGTACTGTACTATCATTTTTCCCCATCCATTCCAACCAAGAAATTCTGTGGGCTCAAGAAGACTCTTCCTCAACCCTCCCTTTAACGTTTTCTTTTTCTGACTGCTGTTGGTTTAGATTAATGATTTTAGGTCCGGAAGTGCCCTTGATTCTGTAATAACGTCTACGCCGGAAGCCACCAGAAACAAAATGTACCACTTCTTGGGTACTACCAAGGAAAAAAAAGATTTTTTTGCTTCTTTTTTTAAAGAAATACGCCAAGAAATAATAATACAAGAAAAAAAAATGAAGCCAAAGATTCACCTCGTTTTTCTCATGCAGAAGAATCAAACGAAGAAAAAAAAGTACATATATATCAAAATATTCTCAGTAAGTATAACCTTGAGTACTTCTGAAATTCGATGAGTATCCGAAACAGCTGTACACTGGCTGTGGAGACCATGACAGTTTTTATATATATATGTATATAAAGGAAAGAAAAATACACATCGTAGTATTTACATAACAAATATGAAATCTAATATAATGGTTAAAGAAGTACTGGTGAGAAAATACTTTCACCCGATTGTGTACCTCTTTCTGAAGATATTAATGTGTGAAATTTCAACCATGCGTCGAAAAGTTAGATCTTTCAATTATTGTTATTTTACTTATTGTCGTGGATACACCCCTTTTCTACTACTGTATTTCAGTCATTACGACAAGTATGATTTGTATGATGGATATTTTCTAAACTTTTTACAGTGAAAAATCATCTCCATAGCATTTCGGGTGCTTTTCTTCTTTCAGACTCTGCATAGTTTTATCTGCTTTCCCACATGATTTCAGCTGCTTTTTTTGTCTTGTCTTATGCAAATATTCAGAAAGACAACGAAAACGAAGTAGAAAAGTCGCTGAAGATTTGTTGAATCTGAGAAAAAAATGTATTCCCGAAATTGTTCAGTAGTTCTGTTTTTAATTGTAAAACAATCCTAAAATATCCGTCGTACGTTACAGATTCTTCTTGTACGGCGAAGTATAACGTATTGCAATGATTCTCAAATGGTGTGCCGTTGCACCTCGGAGTGTGTGACACCGGTGAGGAATGCCACGAGATGGTTTGGAGTTAAAATTACATTGAACGTAAATTACAAGATAATGGTCACTCCCAACTATAATGTGAAGATAACTTACGCTGCTTCCGATACGTCTTGAAATTGTGCGGAAGTACAGAAAGATAATAGTAGCAATGTTTAAAATTCCCAAGCATGCCGCGAGCATAAAATGTTTGCGAATACTTGGACAACAGTAATCGACGGCTATCGGTACAGTATGATTTGCTGATCAACGTAAAATCAGTCGAGTATTGATCAATAAAATCTACTATCTTAGGGTAGTTTATATAGCTTAACACGTTCACTGCTAATGACGCCATAGTGGCGTCATGTACAAAACTAGTTTTAATCTTAAAAAAAATGTGCCCCCCCCCAGACTCTACAAGCAATTTAGGCCCCGCAGTGAACGTGTTAAGATAGTTTATGGGGTAATTGATAAGGATTGGATGATGTTCAACCAGTGAGCGAATGGGTGAAGCATCAGCTGCTAATTTCTCAAGCCCGGTTGTAACTTAATGAATGTGGATTGCATACCAGTTTCAGATTTTTAAAATCCTCCCTTAGATTGTTAGTTCGTTAATTGACCAATTTTAAGTCTCCCCCCCCCCCCCGAACGATCTAAAGCCAAGACTAAATTGTAGAAAATCCCGCATTTGATTATTGGTTCGTCTTCGGTTACTTGAAATTTTAAAAGTGATACTATTCAACTTGATGGTAAAATGTTTCACTTACCAGTTTTCTTTTGAACCCAAATTTTCGTCGTAGGTGTTCGAAACCAGCTATAAACAAAGAAATCAAGGAATAGACTGAATTAAAAATTCAATGGTTCCTCAGTTTTGTACTTACAGCATGTCGTATCGCCCATATATTTAGTGCAATGTGTGTGTGTAATAATCATGTCAATCACGTGTACAGATGCGAGAGGATAGTCTTCCCACATTAATCGAGAGGCAATTAAATCAGGTATGTACCGAAGATGGAAGACATATCAGAGTCGGACGATTCATTGAGTCGAAGTTCTCATAGCATCTTCAGAGAGCCCAGGGCCGTACCCCTGAACTCTCAACGGGATTTTATTCATACACAAAAGAGGCCCATATATCATGTGGTTCGTGTTTGCAATTTTATAACGATTTATTATCATTATATATCAGCATGGATGATAATTTCCGTGGTGAGGTTAACTAGCCGCACATTAAAGCGATAGGAATGTATATAGCTCGGGCTCATCCATCCATCCTTCCACATCTTCACCGTGGCCAAAAGTCTTTTGCTTTAATTATTCTTCCTCAACCATCAAGTAATGGCTGTTACCAATGATGATTATAGTCATTAAGCGGGGCAAGAGCCAGAGAATCTTGTCTCGCGATTGGTGAATTCTTATACTTTTTCGCTTCTTTATTTCATGAGTATTTTCTTTTCCTCACCAATGAACGACGAATTGGTGACCACAATCTATAATTCGCTACTGGAAATGGCGCGTGCTGTCGCGGTTGCCCAAGGGCTCGACAACCCTTCGGGCCATGACCATCGATGTCTCCCTCTCTTTTTTATTCGTGGGAAAAAGAGAACTTTCTCAGCAACTTATGATAACGGTTGATACTTAAAACGCTGCCCGAGGCCTTATTCAAGTTTTGCGTCGTGTCAATTTGTCACTTGGAGAATGACTGCTCATCCTACGCTGAGAATTTGAATTAGACTCACACATACAAACATACTAATTAGAATTTTATTAATTATGTTTTCAGAGTGAATCAATAACTTCCATTCTATTGCATATGAAACAATTATCCCCTTCACGAAAGCTTCTCTCTTATAAGTATATTTCCATTTCAGTTCTTTTTGGAAACCATTGAAGGGATCTTTAATAGCTTTATAAAGATAAGTGAAGTGATTATTGAAATTAGATCTTTGTTGGATTTCGTGTGTGTATCTTCACCCTTTTCTTTCTATACTTTGGCTCATGAAAACCCCACAAGAACCAATTACAAACTCAATCAATGAGATATTTGGAAAAAGTTTTCCTCCACAAGTGAATCTGATGTCCGGTATAGCAGCGGAAAGTTTGTCAAAGTTTCGAAAGTCATTATTCATACCGATTCTCGTCAATCCATTATATTATCCCGTGCTTACAAAATACCTTAAACAACATTCCTTTCATGTTTCTCAAGTTCCCACGCTTAAGAATAAAAAAATAAGAAAAATTCGTTTTCCTCCTTCATTTAGTGTAAAGAAGAGGCCTCTTCTCTTTTAAGCGGTATCTTTTTAAGAAGCCCTGTAAGATTGTCCAACATCGTAAATTGCCGCTTATAATGGGATCTTGTGGAAGCCTCATGGGTCCATGATTAAATAGTTTTCCTCTTGCCATGTAAATACGAGCGGCAAAACTGTGTTCAAGGGCCGGGCGACATGCCCGACTCTCGTAATCCCTCTGCCCTTCGATTTTTGAGGTAGTAGTCAATTACGAAAAGGTTAATTGATTTATAAGTAATGAGGAAGTTCAAAATGGCGGACGAAAAAGAGAGGGATGGATGTGTTCGGCGAAAGTGATTTTTGTATATTCTTCAAAGGCAGTTTCGTATTTGATCTAAGTGTTTGACCTCTTGCTCTTCTTACCAGCAATTGATTGCTTGTATTGTTTGGCCATTAAACACATTCCGGTCTACCTAGAGATCGCTCTCTTTAACGCACTACTGGCACTTATTCTAGTCATAAAATTTTTTTTCTGATTTTAGGACAGCATTGCATAAATCTTTGGTGTGGTCAACTTTATAAATCAGTTATTTTTTACGGTTTCAAAACAATTGGTTATTTTGTGATAAAGGTATCACAAGAGAGGTATCAAAAGATATTTAAGATCAACTATATAATTAGGGTGTTTATGCTCGTTTCCTTTTATCAACTTTATCGCCACTGGATTATTTTATGCTCACAAGGTCTGATTAGACCGGGCCCTACCGTTTTGATGATTCTGAGGGTTTTTTTCTGTCTCTCTGCCAGACGATATTGTGCTATGAGGGAAACTTTTTCTATAGCCATATGCTAACGCATTTGATTTGGCACTTTCTGTTTCCGCAAGTAGTGTTTATGATCAGGACAAAACCTGACGAAAACTGTGCCGGTTTTGAACTCATGAAATTTCAAAACTTCTTTTGGTGCATTTGAAGGATGTCTATTTTTACATCGATTTAATTTAAGTTTGGCGACGGGGGCTTCATAAATTTGAGAATGATGAAATGCACGCGCTTTCGGTTAGTGACACTGATACATAGGTAGATACGCGGGGGGGTTGGACAGAAATGCAATCGCCCCCTCCTCTTCAGTGGAATTGTTTTTTTTATTGGCATAGGTGGAAGGGAGGAGGTTAAAATTCAGCCCCCCCCCAATTCAATATACATCCGTCCCGCCACAGTTTGAAGAGTCTATATCCGCTCATGTTCTGATAACGATATCAGATGGCCGCTGTGGTGGTCGAGTGGTTATAGTGACGGACTCGCGATGCGAGGATCCGGGTTCGAACCCCACAGTGGTGGTCGGCTGAAGTTGGTTTTCTGTGGTTCCCAACTTCGAGGTGCAAATGCGAGCCGATCTCCCCATTAAAAAGTCTCTCCACAGAGAGCAACAGTCCTACAACGATAAATCATTCAATCATAGCACTTCACTCATAGTTAGAAAAACTGGTGGCAGATGGCAGCACTACACATAACAAGCATTACAGAGAAAGAGAAAAAAAAAACTTCACGTCAGGTTTCACTACACGTACACTCACATTCCCGCATGTACCGATTCGTTGGGGGTTTAAGTTTTGTCGTTCCGATTTTTATATACAATAAATATTGAATTTGTAATACTTTCTAATACACATCATTTTCATAATATATAAATTATATTATGATAATTACGGCAATATAAATATTTATTTCGCATATTTTTCATGTTCAACGTTTTTTGTCCCAATTTTTCAGAAATTTTAATAACAGTTGTTGTTGGTGATTGTGCTTTCTTCTGGCAACGTTTTGATCACAATGGGCGATGAGCCGTATTTTAAGTAATTTAACCCTTCAAGCCGGTTCAGAAATTTAAGTGCGAAGGCCCTATTTTTGCGGTATTTAAATTTTAAAAAAAAATAGAACTTTATGCAGCTCTGCTGAAAATAATTTATATCTTTCAATTTTAATTTTAAAATGAAAAAAAAAAAGGTTGCGTTATAGTAAAATGCCTACTCTATGCAATGACAATTTTACTGTGATTATTTAAAAAAATCAGTCAGTAAAACATTTCACCGCCTGTGGCGTACCACGTACTGTGATCCGCGCAGAAGGGTTAAAATTCCCAGTTTATCGTATTTTTCTTAATGAAATATGGTCATCTGATCTGTGAAATACACCTTTTTAGTGCGATTTGTAGCAGGACTTCATTTCCCTTACCCTTCAGCAATTTCAGCAGCAATTAACAAATTTGCATTTGAGGCAATAAATTGAATTTTTTAAACTAAATTTCGTGATACCCCGTATTTATCACATCCCGTAGGATCGCAATTCCCGACAATTTTCCACGATGATGTATGTTCAACCCAAGTATAAAGGTATAATTTTTATTTGAATCCATATGCATATATTACTAAAATCAATTACAGAGGTTGAATGATTTTTCATTCAGTTTGAATTGTTTTATTAGAATTAATTTAACGACGTCCGCTTGCAGACCACCTACGTTGCGGACCACCTCTGTGGTCCACGGGTCATAGATTGAGAAACACTGGGTTAATATATTTCTCCCATCAGAATAATTTCGTTCCTATTCGTTAGCTAATAAGTCGAGAATTAACAGAATATGAATCTCGGGCAAAATATCGAAGTCGAATGAAAAACGCAAAATTTTGATGCTGGATACTCGACCAATAAATTTCCAGAGAGAGAACCTTCGTCTCTTGATAATCATAAATTCATTAATTTGTATCGAGAATCATCTCTCCACTTGAATATAAACAAATATTTTGTTATGTCTTTCACCCCATGAAACATCCTATCACACATACCCTTATTATATTGGCTCTCTGGGATTTTACAGAGAAGATATTCTGCTATTTGACCTGGATGTAATTGATACTTCTGATTTTAACTCCCGTGATCATATTAATCACATTTGTACAAATTCGTATCGCAGACTTGGCTGGCTTGAAAGAATAACTGAAGATTAATCGGGTCGGTTAATCGATCAATTGTTAATCGCAGTTAAAAATTTTAGTTGAGTTAATCGACTCGATTAATTCGATTAAAGTTCGATTGAAATTTTTATTAAAAGTTTGTGAATTAACTTGAATTTTTGGAAAAAACCGATTAGATGTCTTATAAATCATGTTCTATACGCGGAATATTTTGGATAAGTGACCACATTCAAAAATATTCGAATCAATATTTTGATCAAATTAGATTCAATGAAATCTGATGATCACAGTTTCAAATTAAGTTTGATGGGAGTTTCAGAAGATAAGACCAAAATTTATTGTCTCCACTCGAATAGTAGTTTTACGTATTCCTGGAAGCATCAGCTCGTCGCCTCACGAGTACCATTCGGGAGGAGCTTCTGGGAAAACAAGCAACAGTATAATCGAAAGTAGTTTCGAAATCGCGCGGGTGAATAACCAAAACTCAGCGATTAAAAAAAAACAAGACCGAAGTGAAGAGAAATTACAGGTTTTGGCAATTATGTTCAGCATATTAAATTGGTTGAAGCGGGCCGCCTTTATTTCTTATATTTACATATTCTTATATTTGTTCAAATCTATACCGAATAGGTGAGTGAAGTGAATAAAATATATTTTACAGCATTTATTAACATTATATGGTACAAAAAACATTCGATTAAAATTCGATTAATCGATTAAAATTTTTTGATTAACCAGTTAAAAATTATATATATATATACAATATATTACAATTTCAGCAACTTTCCTCCGACAAGCTTTTTTAATTACCAGCTCGAGTGGCGCAGTGGTGAGCTCCTCGTCTTTCGCTATAAAGGTGACCACGGGTTCGAATCCGGGCAAGAACATCCGACGGATGTTTTTTACCTAACTATCCGGCGCCTTCATTTTCCACTCCACTGGGTGGAAATTGCTGTATGGCGTTATGTGACTGGAGTTGGTAAGCGGTAAACTCCAAAAGAGAGGAAATTCCATTCTTTTGAAATTTTTCTGGCTGTTGATTAATGGTAATACATCAATTGTTATTCTCTGTTGTGTAAAATAGGATTTTTAGACACACTGTGCAACACCAGGTCAAATAAATTAATTCATATAGTTCACTTTAGGACCTCGATTGGTCTTCCTTGTGCGATAAACAGATTTTGTATTTTATATAATAGTTTACCAGAGCAATTTAGTATATTCACTAAACCTATTTTGGTAAATTCAAAGAGCTTCTCTCTCTCTCCTCTCTGATTGATGAACGATTTTTTCTTCTGTAAATGTTGTATGTGATTTTTTGCTAAATTATTTTGATTTTGTTTATTTATTTTTTATTTTATTTTAATGGTCGTGCGCTTTTATTTATTTGTTTTTAATTAATCCGGTGATTTTATATAGTCCTTCATTTTACTTATTTTGTATTGACTTGTGTTTATTTTTTGTATTTTATATCTGTGAATTGCATTTTATCTAGTTTTATTTTATTGTATTTACATTTCTATGTCTTACCTTGCTGTAAATGGATTGTTTTCTACAATCTTGGCATATTTAAATAAATAAATAATACTTCATTGTGTGTGTCAAAAGAGTACCAGCCATCTCACGATTCCTGACAAGAACTTCCCAACTTCATAAGGGACGTTTTCTATTATCCTGCAACGCGTCCGTCTTGTACAAATTTACTTTCTTAGGAGTCCATCCGCACGGAAGTACTGTAGATGAAAGGAAGCAAGGCTGACTCCTCTTTATCGACTTGATTGACTATGGAATAACCAATGGTGGCACAGATTTCTCTGAAGGACTTTGTTTATATTTGCATTTCACATATAATTTCACGTGTGTGTTTTGTAAAAAATGTGGGAGAGAATTCGTTCTTTCCCTCCTCCCACAAAAAAACGGTTGTGTGTTTGCTATAAGAGATAGAAAACCTGCCAAGCGCACATAAAGTAGTGTAATTTGTTTGTATTTTTAAAGCGAAAACACAGAAGCCCATGGGGTGCAACGTCAAATCTTGTTTGCAGGCACGGAATATATGCATTTATTTACATTTTACCTCTTGTTTAAGACCTTGCTAAAGAAATATATTTCCTAGGATTTAGTTTTTGAAGTCTCAAACGACATTTTTCTGCAATGAAATCCTTGTAATAACTAATTTAAGTTTTTTGGTGAATTTTTTGCCTAAAATGTTAAGAAAATAAAAAATTTTGCTTCAATTTACACGTGTTATCACGTATTAGATACTAAATTTAACCCGAGAAAAAACAACAAGTGATTATAAGAGTCTCTGTCTAATAAAAGTTCATATTCCTGCAAATTTCAGTATTATAATGTTAAATGACCTTATTTTCTAGAGTCACTAAAGTAGCTATAACCTAAGTTGAAATGATCTTTTTATTACTGCTATATACCTAGCTGCGCCAACTGCTGTTACGACACCTGCTGAGCATTTCGATTTATTGAATTATAGCAAAAGGAGAGTAGAAGAACTGAGTAGCAGAAAGTAATAAGACTTCTCAGACTTAGCCTAGAATATTAGTGTAATCGATTTACAGGATTTATCCTTACCATCTGCCTTATCAAGGTAATCCTCAACAAAGTAATATTAAAATCTTGAATACTGTGTTGATGTGCCCAAGAGGGCCTGCATATGCGTCTATAGAATAAGAGTGACTAAGAATTTTTGTTTTAAACGACTGAAATAATTCAAAATTTTGAGCATGCTATCTTTTCACACAATAAATCGACCAGATCAAAAGATCATGGTTAACACATGACAGATTTTCTTCCGCAATAGAATTCGTTCTTGTGACTAATCTCTTATCGTTATGTAAATTTCGATGCTAGATTTTGCTGTCACCAATCGTATCATATCGAGTCATATTCAAGGGTGAAACTTTTTGATAAATTCTAATGCCACAGTTCTACAAACATCAGACATAACATCCTTCAAGACTCACAACATCCTTGATCAGCGAGATGTATTTCGTTCATAAGTTATTGAGATAGAAATTCCGATGCTAGTGTATGTTACCGTTCCAGGCCACATAATTATATGTAGGATGTCACAGTTTATGGACAGATCACATCATTTGATAAACCCTTACACCAGTTCTACTATCTTTACAAGTACAGTATTAAAGATGACACAGAGCTGATTACACGTAAGATTTCAGTTAGTCAGCGTATTCTGTTTCCTATGCAAGCTAACCGAGTTTGAAATTCCAATGCTATCGATTCAGATTTTTTGTCGTTCTATGGATAGGGTGTCATAGCTTATGGACAGATTCATAGTAATTTTTTTATGAATTCTTGTGCCATTTCTACGAGTATCAAGCGTAACATGGACTCTGAAGAGATGGTACGGTGTATTTAGGTGAACTTCAGCTTCAGGGCAAGCACCAAATCCCGGTGAATAACAAAAAATGTCTTCTCTCTCTTCAACAAGACTGACCCGATTTCTAAATATCAAAATTCCCCCTTAAATCATTATCCAAAAATATACCACACACACAACACTGGTGGTCTAAATTTCTCAAAGTGAAAGTGCTACTGATATATTCCCAACACACGAATGTAAATTTTTTTTCTCTCAAAGGGGAACTAGGATCATCATTCAGGTTAAAGATTATACGGAAGATACACCATTTATCATCCCGGATAAAAAAATAAAGTATGGGATGCTGCAATGGAGGACAGATGAAAGAGATAGAGACTTATACATACATAGGAGTTATAAAAAAATGGCTACTGCAACCTAAAACTTTCTCATAGGTTATTTCTCAAACTTAAAGTTTGTTCAGCACCCTTTATGTTTAGTGGTGTCTAGACAGGAAAGAACCAATTATGGATATTTTTTGAGGGGTGGGGGGAGGTTAGAGCTTGAAATTATATAAAGAACAGAGTAGAAGGAAGTGATAGCCTAACCACACAACATGGAGGATGGCACATAGGAAATAATAATAAACGGATACGAAACATTTTGATGCCACGTGAATAAGTACCGAGGAAGCATAAATCACACACACTTGATTCTTCCCCCATAGCCTCTGTCTATCTTGTATACAGCATACTGCGATGTACAGCTCTATCTCCGCATTAGCATATAATAGTAGCTTTGGTGGTTTGGTTCCCTGTTGGGGGATGAAGGAGAAGAGAACTACTTCCCTAAATGCTAGGTTAACCAAAAAATGGGAAGAACTTTATTTTAGCACCATTTCCTTTCAGAAATTCAACAAAGGCACCCTTCAGCCCCCCTCCCACCACTGAAAAAACCTCTCTAAAATCTCCAATCCACTCTTAGACCGGATTGTTAGGAGCTTTAGGATTTTAGCTCCTTCCCTCTGTCCCTCGTCAGTCCACCTTTTTCCAGGTTCGACCCTCGTACTTTCCAGTATGCGAGTCTCTTTTTTTATTTTTGGAAATGGAGGATTTTTCCCTCTATCCAGGATTTATATACTTCAAGAGGATTATCTAGCAGCCTGTAGAAAAAACAGATTTTCTCTATCCCAAAAAACATGGGGTAGTCTACTGAAGCTTTATTATGATTTCGTATTGAGTCCATAGATAGATTCTTCATAAAGGCCATTTTAAAAACATTAATTTTTTCGTCTCCTTTCGTGGTTAGGGTTTGGTATGAAAGCCTACAAGAGATGGGGTTAGGGAAATCTATGATCTCTGAGTGAGTGAGAGAGAGAGAGCGGTATTTTTTCTGTAGTCTAATATTACTGTAGTTTTGATTGAGGAACCATATCTCGTTAATCTGTACGTAACACAGGTTCAAATTTTCGATTTAATAAAAAATTCATGCCAATTTTGTCTGTAATTTGAATCTCCTTAAATTTGAATTTGTCTGCAGATGAAGAGCCGCGCCGTTCTTTATGACACTGATATGTTCTTGTAAATTTCCTTAGTTTTGTTTAACCCGAAGTCTTCCACGACGTAGATTCTATTTAGGATTTTTTTTGTGTCTGTAAGTAGTTACGCTATTACCCTTCAAGGAGCGAATTTTGATTTTATAATTTAAAATTTACTATTGCGTTAAATACTATGATTTTATTTTAAAATTTATCAACAGTTTCAACGATATAGAACCTACGAAAATAACTAAAATATCAATTAAATAGAATAATTGATTATCGGTTAAGTGTAGCTTATCAGATACTACATATATATTGTTGTTCAAGAGTTACCTAATAGCACATACCACGTTTTTGATCGTTTCGAAATTGAGCCGTGTTTTCTTATTCTTATATGATCTTCCATAGTCTTGTTTGCAGCTTAGAATTGGGTTGGAGTGTAGCGTGTCTTTATAGTAGTCTTATGACTTTATGCGGCTTTTCACGAAATACAGTAGTCAAAAAATTACTCAGTAGTAATTGAGTTGTTTATGAGTCAATACAAAATTTTATTGATGGAATGAATTCCTCCCGTGGTTTTATGACTTTTTGCGTCGTAGAATTTGCTACAAATTTCTCGACAATAAACAAGATAAGTATGTGACATGAATGTCGCTCTCCACTTGTTAATACAAGATATACAGAAGACTGGATGTTGTGAAGATATTTATTATTTGAGATGTTAATTTTTTTTTTTTTTTTTTTTTTTAACATCTCAAATAATAAATATCTTCACAACAATCGAGGGACCCGGGTTCGACTCCCGGTAGAGGCAGAGATGAGTTTTTTCCCTCCTTTAAAAAAAAAAAAAAAAAAAAAAAAAAAAAAAAAAAAAAAAAAATTAACATCTCAAATAATAAATATCTTCACAACATCCAGTCTTCTGTATATCTTGTATTAACAAGTGGAGAGCGACATTCATGTCATATATATAGCCCTCTGGTGGCTCGTCGTCCATGAGCTATTAGCTGATCGGTTTCACCGTCCATTGCACGGTTCCGTTCGGCATATATACGCTCTAGCGAAGGAAAATCTCTATCTCCTCTGTAGCTTAGTGGTCAGAGCACTCGTCCGGCAATCGAGGGACCCGGGTTCGACTCCCGGTAGAGGCAGAGATGAGTTTTTTCCTTCCTTAAAAAAAAAAAAAAAAAAAAAAAAAATTAACATCTCAAATAATAAATATCTTCACAACATCCAGTCTTCTGTATATCTTGTAAGATAAGTATGGATTGTGATATGTATGTATATCACTGGAAAAAAGCAAGGCGCTGTTGAAGACGACTTAACAAATATAAGACCGGCCTGTTGACGCGAGTATAAACACTCGTCGAGATCCTGTCGGATGGATTAGCCCTTCCCTTCTTCAAGCCTAATCAAAAGTGAAACAGAAGTTGTACTCCAGTTACAGGCTTGGTTGCTGCTACTCCTAATATCGCTTGACAAGTGAGTGAGTGCTATCGCAATTTTTTCTTCTTGGAGGTAGAGGAGCAAAGAAGTAGTTGTCTGAAGTGTTTGAACGCAAATACAGATCTTTAAAGGCCCTCAACTCCCTCTCCCGGCTTACAAAGGAAGTTACCGTACGAAGACAAATAACTGGGCAAGGTGATGGACAATCAATTGCTAATCGATCAACCGAGATGTATCCAATGAAAAATTATGAGGATATCAAAATCTAGGCGGTTTCAAATAGGTTGAAATTTGAAAATTTCAAGAGGGTGTTTTTTTTTATATCCACACTCATCAAGTACCTTAACACACACTAGGATATTTTTACTCTCTCTCTCTCACAGAAATCATCACGACCTCATAAAAACAGTTTATTTGCTACAGTAACCCCGTAAGAAGTCATTAGCTTTCACTCTTGGACTCGCCTAAAAAAAGAAAAGAAGAAAGAAACGCCCCATCGATTAGAGCTGCTCACTGAGAAACCCGCTAAATGAGCAGTTGTTCAGAAGTACCGCTAGACAATTCTAGAAGTAAATGACCCTTCGGGACATGTCTTTCAAAGGTCGCGGTCATTTGTGTGGTGGTGTTTACCTGCAGCAAACAACACACTAGGTGATTCAAACTTCCACCCATTTCTAATAAACCAAAACATTTCCAAAGTCCAACCAACAATCTATAGAAGTGCCGGATATTTAGCAACCCAAAAACGGAAACAAAGCAAATTCTAAACCGCATTTTACGGTCATCTTGAACCTACTATTAGATAGTGCACAGTAGGTCGTTAAATTAGAGAAAACACGGAATAGTCCGATGATAAACTTTTAAGAAATTACTTCCACGCTTATATTTTACTTCTCGAGTTCTTCTCTCAATGTCTTTGACCCTTGGCGTGTCCCTCGCGGAAAACGGTCATCACATCCGCCCAATCGATTCCTCTGTCAGCAAAGAGATTAGGCAGTAAAATAACACTGAATGATAATAGTCATTGGAGAAACGTACACGGTGTTAGGTCATTCAAAGGTTTAAGTACGAAACGTCCGAGGAATCATCGATTGATGTTCAAGAAAGAAACACATGCAAGACCTTTAATGGTATTTGAGGACAGAAATGAAGACCAAAAAACATAAAATACTACTTTTGAAATTCATAAAAACCTAAATTAGTAACGTCTTCTTACCTTATTGAACAATAATTCACATTCGCAGAGACGTGTCGTTAGTAGCAAGTTCTGCCTCTGTCTGCCTATCTTAGCACGGCTCAGGAACTTCGGATGCATCATCTCCCTGCTAATGAGATTTGGTATTATGATTTCTGAAAGTATATAAACAGGTAAGCTGTTATTTCCAGTTAGTTAGAAGGGTCCAAAATGTTACTTTGCCCGTTGGCATATTATTTAATTCCCGATTGATATGCAGAAGCACTTTAAGATTAAAACCAGCTGTAGTGTACCATGAGATAATTTGGACACACAACTCAAGTAATAATTAGGATGTCAAAAATGTAAGTTAATTTTGAAGCTCCAAGTGCACTAACGAGTACATGTATATAATTGAAATTATTTTGAAATACACTGCTCAAAGCAATTAGGAGATATGTATTATTTATCAAAGTTTATTAAATTTATTTATTCAAATTTGTTGCATTTATTTATTTAAATTTATTAAATTTATTTATTTAAACTTAATATAGAATTTAGTTGATGATTAACTCTTGTAACACAACCCTTTGTGAATACCTAGCAATGTACTTTGCCTATATTTTACCAATTAAAATACTTAGAAATCACAATAAAATAAAAACTACATTTCCCCTAATTTTTTTTAGTAATGTATAGCGGAAGTGGAAGTAGCAATGTGCTCTTGAATCGAATCGTTTGTTAACGATTCGATTAAAGAGCAAAAATTTTTGACAAATTTTGATTCGATATACGAGTGATGATTCGCATTACGAGCAAAATTTTTGAGCTTTGTTTATTTAGTTTCACGTTACCAGAACTAACACGTTACCAAACTGATGGTTTTTCGTTTTCGTCCACACACACGTGTGGAATCGTGGGTAATATTCTCCACTATAGTCTCTGATCAACGCGAAAATGAACAACACGTGTGAGCGTAACGGTTTACGATACGAAACTAGATGTAGCATTGTAATCACGCATATGTGTGCGCTTAAAGTCTTTTTTTAAATCCAGCTTGGAGAAAACTTGGGGCTGATTGTGTTACTCAACGTGACTTTGAGTGGTTAGTTGATGAATAGGAGCCACCACTAGTCGAAGAGATTTTGTTTCCTTGAAGAAGACCACGTGACCAGAGTTGAATGAGGACGACATTGAAGAACTGATAGAGGAACATCTCCAGAGTTGACTATAGACGAACTTATGGATCTCCATTGCGTGCAACAGAAAGAGCTTTAGGAAGGACGGAATATCGTTTGAGGAGGAATCCCTCACTTCAAGTGAGAATAGAGAGATGTGTAGAATGTGTGTGGAAATCTGAGCAAAATTTTGTCGGAAAGAACCACCCAAATAGAGGTGTAGCAGTGCGCGAGCAATGAATCTGGCCAACGCGACAATGCAATTTACCATTTCCGAGAAATCCTAAAAAGGAGGCTAAAAAGCAAGTGTCGTTTGATAGGTTCCTTTTTTTAAAGAGTCACACAAAAAGAAAAAGATTTTAGACAACAGTGGTAAATCGTCCGAAACGATAGTCATCCTCTCTCTTGTCGTTTAGAGGGAGTCAATTTGTAAACATTATTGTGTGTATTGTATGTTTGTGATAATCGACTTTATATTGTTTATATTCGACTGCTACTACGACAAGGAGACACCAGTATCGATTGGTAAGGGACAACTCGAGGTTGTGGTGTCGCAGGGAATTTTTCTCTAATAGGATAGTGAATAAATGGAATAGCTTACCCCCAGGGGTAGTGAATTCTAACACAATTGACCTATCTATAGTATTCCTTTAAAAAGGAATACTATAAAAATATTGGGGTAAATCGAGAAGTTATCCATATACTTAGATAAAGCAACTATAAATATTTTTTATGGGCAGTGTATTATATTTTATCATGTATATATGGTTTCTTAGTTTTTATAATTGCACTTTTAATTGTGTTGCTGTATTCATGCTGTATTAATACGTGGTATCCATATATGTTATGGGCAACTTTTATTCATCCACCTCGTTGAGCATTTTGCCTGTTATGGCCTTGTATTTGTATTTTTATTTATAGTGTTATTGTATTATTTTATTATAAGATTATTGCAATGCGGTAAATTTATATTATTATTATTGTGTTGTATTATTGGTTGAATGCCATTTTTACTGGTCATTTTTTTATGATTGAATAATTGTGGAATGAATTTTATCTGAGTTTATATTATATTTCCTAAAGAGAAAGTTTGATTCGATGTAAGAGTGATTCTCTCTCGGATAACGAGCACATTCACGGAATGAATTAAGCGCGCTAACTAAAGTTTCACTGTATAACATACACTGATTATTGCAGAATGATTTCAATCAAGGATTCATCTACGCGATTTCAATCAAGGATTCATCTACGCGATTTCAATCAAGGATTCATCTACGCGATTTCAATCAAGGATTCATCTACGCGATTTCAATCAAGGATTGAAATTATTCTGATTTCATGCATTTGTATGTTAAACTTGCCTTGAGAGTGTTCTTTTGATGATGGGTACAGGCAGTGCTGGCGACTAGAAAAAAAGGTTGAAAAACTCTGATCTAGAACAACGTTTCTCAAACTTTGGCCCGCGAAGAGGGGACAGGCGGCACGCAGGAAGTTCTGATCATTTAATTTTAATTCGATGAAAAGTTATTTAATTGTATGCAGCTGATATTTGAGATAGTCTTATGGGTACAATGAAAAAAATAATAATAGGCTAATAAGCCTTCACACACATACTTGGGGTGATCATATCTGATCGGGAAATTACGATTCTAAATACGCGATATCGCTAGTTGTCGTCAAACTATATCAAATGCCATCAAAATAAAAAGTGAAATTTTCAGCAAAATCAAAATTACCGCAAATCACAGTGAATGAAACAAATATTCACCTCACGAAAAAGAACTGCTCATCATGACCAGAGTGACAAAATGCGAAAACTTTTCTCTTAAATACGACGAAATACGGGACGTCGCAAAAAAAAGTTTCCTCAAGTCGGAAAAATCAATAATTATTGATAAAACTGCTGAAAATGCACCAATGTGTAAAAAAGAAAAATTTCACTGAAAATCGCAGTGAATTGCAATGTAGTTGACGAGATAAACGTTGAACGCGACTGAACAATTGTTCGCGTGTATGAAAAATTCGGTGTGAACAGAAATACGGGAATGTTCTACAAAATACGAGTCATATGGTCATCATACTCAGGCTTTGGTCCGTGGCACTGTTTCAAACATTTCAGTGGTTCTTGGCATAGGCGGCGATAGACTTGGTAGTCTGGGGGGGGGGCACCGTCATTATTGCTGGGGGGGCACGATGATGATGATGTCAATTCATATGTACATTTATACATTAGATCAGTCGACTCCACCTATGACGCTGCCCCCCCCCCCCCCACATTCCGCCCATGGTCGTGCGATTCAGATAGGTTGAAAAACGCTGATCTAGAACGATTGTGTGGTTGAAGTTACATATTCTATTTCGTAACTGATTCACTAGATGGCGCTAAAAATCCCACTTGTTATTTCGTGTTGTTAGCAGGAAAAGTTTGAATTACAGGACAACATTATTTTGGAGATGCATATATGGATTCCACTGATAACATTTTTCAGAAAAACCGTCATGAAAGAAATTGTAAGCGGGAAAACGGGAAATCTTCTCCATGAGTATTAGTAAGAGTTCAAAAACCACGAAAAGGACTACGCTCAAGCAGTGCCGTCTTAACGCACGGGCTCACTCGGGCACGGCCCGGGGTTCCTCAAGTGAATAGGGCCTCAGAAAAATGAGAATTTGTTGAATTTTTCAAAAATTTGCCGGGTAGGGCCTCAAAAAAATCACTTGGCCCGGGAGCCCATGATGCTCTTAAGACGGCCCTGGGCGGTGATAGACTTGAATGGCTTGTGGGGGGGGGGCACGATGATGATGAAGTAAAGAATGGGTGGTGGGGGGGGGGACAAAATGGCAAAATGATGATGATTATGCCAATTCATATACGTTATATAGATCCCGTATTATATACATTAGATCAGTCAGCTCCGTCATTGACGCTAGGGGAGGACCCCCCCCACCCTACGTCATTTTCCAATGTTATTGCAAGAATATGATTTTTATCAGTTAAAATATGAGACAATCAAAATTCTACCTTGACCTTATAGGCAATATAAATCGACAGTAAGCACTGCACTTACCGATTAAGGAACTCTGTTGACGGAATCAAGTCTCGTGGCTCAAGCAATAGGGCCCTTAATGATTAAAATTCTTTTAAGTGCGTACTAATAGAAACATTCAATACTTTAAAGTTAGATGTTTGAGTCGGGACTCTGTTAGCTCTTACTACGACGTCACTGACTATACAGACTACATGGGTACTGTATATATATATTCAAGATGCTGTATAAATTTCATATTGTATAATAAATGTATTTAAAATACAAACACAAATTCCATAACAGTCAAACTGCACAACGCGGGTGGCTGAAAAAAAATAAATGCCCATAAGAAATATGAATATGGATCAAAATACTGTATATTTAAACCGACAGCGACTTAAAAGCAATTTTCACAAAGAAGGAAAAAAACTAAAGAACGGAAGAAAGTACTGCCGATAAAAAATTATGGTTGTCTCCAACCATGGTTGTCCCAAGTATGGATAGCTTCTAGATTTATACCAACATGGAATATTACGAATTCATAAGAAATATGAATAATACGAATTCATAAGAAATACGAATAATACGAATTCATAAGAAATATGAATAATACGAATTCATAAGAAATACGAATAATACGAATTCATAAGAAATATGAATAATACGAATTCATAAGAAATATGAATAATACGAATTCATAAGAAATATAAATAATACGAATTCATAAGAAATATGAATAATACGAATTCATAAGAAATATTAAAGTGCTCCCTGTATTAATCCAATTTAAATTCTGAAAAAAGTTAGATGTCTTAAAAAGCTTTAAGAACAGTAAAATCCTTACTTAATGATATTCGAACGAAAATAATCAGTGAAAATATCGTTTTAATACAAGTGAAGAATTTGAAAAACATCGCATAAATGTGTACATTTGAATACGATATTACCATGCTATTTTCTTAAGTCGAAACCATTAAAACTGTTCAAAAAATTAATTTGCTACAAAAACTCAATCATATCTTAATTTTTTTTTTGTGTCGTGAAATTTTGAAAAAATTGAATAAAAGGAAAATTTATTTTTTATTTCAATGGGCTGCTTAAAATTTAACCACATACATAATGTATTTGCATACAGATGAAACTGAAAGATAATGGTTATTCTTTTACTATACTATATAAAGGAAATGGGGGTTCTCTCCGTTGAGTATGAGAGGTTTCTTTCCCCGTCCCCACAACGCACAGGTATACCTTCACTTGAGGTGTGGGCCACGCGAGCGAATCGGATATTAACGTCTAGGTAGGAGGGGCCACGCTGCACTCTGATGACGTCTAGCGTAGCTTTTAAAAAAACTGTTGTGGGGAGAAGGCCTGCTTCATAACAGTCTGAGCAACAGCTAGAGACGAACCCAGACTCCCCTTTGCTCCGTGTTGCAATTTGCTCTTATTATTTTTTGCTGTAAAATTCGATGGGCGATTTTCTTCAAAAAAAAGTGCTGTCATGGTAGGAAATGATTTATATTATATTTGAGAAAAAATCATCGATGGTCTGAACATTAATTCGACATTTCGTCTGGAAATTGTCTTTAGTTTCGAACGAAAAGTAAGATTTATTTTTTTCACAAAATTGTGATAGTTCGAGATGACTTCCCTCGCTGTTATTAACTCGAACGATAAGTTTGTTGGTACGACGTGTTTCCTACTCTCCACCGCTCAAAATTCCGGCGTGACGAACTCCTATTCGCCGGCAACCACGGCGATGTCTCGTCTGGCACCAAATAATCTTCAGAGAAATCCTATCTTAGAAGACATCAACGTGACCATGAAGAAGTCTGACATCATTCACCGGAACAAGAAGAAGTTCCATTTCGGACAATTCTCACATTCCCCTGCTAATGTCCAGAAGAACGCGGCAGTTGCTCGTAGAAACGAACGAGAGAGGAATCGAGTCCGGTTGGTTAATTTGGGATTCGCTACGCTGAGGCAGCATGTACCACACGCTGCTAAAAATAAGAAGATGAGTAAAGTAGATACTCTACGATCGGCTGTCGAATACATCAAACAGCTTCAATTTTTGCTCAACGACCCGGAATCCTTGGTGAACTCCGGTGAGTTCGAGAACTCTGTTAGGTCGGACGAGAACAGTATGCCACGTGCTTCGTACGCGTCGTCATCGTCGTCCTTCTACGCAAGTAGTAACAACTCGGCAACATCTCCGGCTGGATCAGGGGCAAGCTCACCATCCCCGAGTATTTGCTCGGATCCTTCTTCTCCAATGGACTTGCTAAATGCCGATGATGAAGATTTGTTAGACTTTTCATGGTTCTGAATCTGGTGATATTAAGGTAAGAAAATAATTCTCTGCTTATAATCATTTGTATCACCATTGTTGCCCATCCAAAAAGATTGAATGTACGTTGAATTTTGTTTTATAGTTGCCAATTTTTTTAAACGATGTTGTTTAGAATAGGAGTTTAAAAGTAAAACAAATAAATAATAGCGGTAACACTCTGGTGAATGAACCAATTTTTTAACTTAATCTGACTCTATATTATGCATTTTAATTTTTTTATATAAGAAATTAGGAGGGATAAGAAGTGAAGGTTTTCGTGTTCAAAGTAATCTTATCGAGTAGGTGAGCGTGCCCTTGCTCGAAGGCTTCCCGATTTCATATGCTATTGCTCTTCTAAGAGTTATTTTGACAAAAATTTAGCCCAGTGGCTTTATAATAAGCAATATGGCTTGTAATAAGCAAGTAATTGTAATAATACTGCAAATAAGCCAGCTTTGTTTTAATTTGATTTTTTCATCATCGGGTATCTTCACTAAAATTTTCATACTACATATTTCATATTGATTTTTTTCGTATTAACATAATTATTAGTCACACACCTTCGAATTAAAATATCCCCTCATGGCAGCTTTTCGTATCCCTGGTAAGTTGTTATTTTTCTTTTCATTAGTCTCTTTGAGGAATCAGGGTAAAATTTACAAAGTGAATTAGGTAAGTCGCATTTGAATTTATAATTTCGAATGCTACTTTACTCAAATACGTGGTAGGGAAGATAGATTTACAACAAGGTAAGTCTCCCTTCCCTAATAATGCTATGGGTCAGATTTGACTACTGCTCTAATTTTGATTTTAAAATGTTAATTTTTAAATTTTTATTTTCACTAAAAAGACAAAAAAGTAAAACCAAAATTGATACGAAGCCATGTTAGTCATTGGTAAATTAGAAAACATTCAATTTTTCTGATCATAAAATTTGGTGATTGCCTACTTAAGGTGGTATTGAAGACCTTTGTATTGTTCACAGAACGTAAATGTAATGAAGGTTATCTAAATGAAAGTTATTTCCTTTTATATTGTCCAACTTGACCATTGATCACTCAGGTGATGAATAACAAACGCATAAATTCAATCTTAACAGAATTTTCAGTTATAGTTCAGTTAAAGTTTCAGTTATAGTTCAGTTAAAGTTTCAGTTAAAGTTTCAGTTAAAGTTTCAGTTATAGTTCTGATCAGAAATTTCGGTTATTAAAGATTTTCGGGAGCCTTCGAACAAATGTAGGATAATATCAAAAGAGTTATTTGGATGGTGAAAAAAAATCAAATATGAGATTCTTTGATTGTATGGAATTGTAAATGATTATATTCAACAGAACCTTAGAATTCAAGCAATTGGCCATGAACTTCAGAAGTCGGGCAAGTAATTGCAATAATACTGCAAATGATATGCTGGTCGTACCCCCCTCCCCGAGATTAAAGGAAGAAAAGATACCGTATTCTCTCCTCTCTGAGTGAAGCAGCCCCTCATTCCAGCCTCTTATTTTGAGGGGGAATCTTAAAACCCAGTTGTGTAATTTTGAATGTGCGTCAAGGGATTAATTACAATTAAGCAATGGATTCCCCCTAAAGACCCTAATAAAAAAATGTACTTCTTCCTAAACTTCCTGGTTTCTGCGAGTCAAAAAACGAAAAGAACATAGACATTTTATGGTAAAAATACGCAGATTAGAAATCTTGTGCGTGCTTGTCTTTAATAACCCAGTTCGCGTTTTATTCCTATTTATGTGGAAGTCTCGAGCAACGGTTGTAATTATAAATGGCCGTACTAGGAATTAATTATTCAACATGCTAGTTATGTATGCGCTTAAGGGCGATTACTTCCCGCCATGGGGAATGAACATATTCTTGGGAAAATTCAAGAGTAATTTTAGTAGTTCTAGAAAAAACCGAAACGGAGAAAAATTACATGCATCTTAAAAAGTCTTATAAGCTCAAAGGCCACCAAAGACTCATTTAGACGAAGCATCACATACAATCATAATTTGAAGAACAGATAAAATACGTCTTTGACCGACGGATCGTATCATGTTGGAAAATACACGTTGGAACCAGGTTAAATTATTGGTCATCTGGATTGAATCGATATATTAGTGAGGAATTGGCCCTCACATTCTGCATTAGAATAGTGATAGTTTTTTTTCAAGGACATCATGTCCAAAAAGATGTTTTGCCACAACTTCCGGCAAAATACGAATGTTCGAAATACATTCACGATAGTACTCTGAAGGGGAGAAAGATGAGATGGGGGGGGGGGAGAGCCAAAAATCCTTACAGGAGCGCCGAAGTCTACCTTCTGCGGAGCAGAAAAAAAGTAGAGCACCTTAAGGAAGGTAGGACAGATCCCGCAGGAAGAATTGTGCTTTGCCGTATACACAAAGAAATATCCCCCGAATCTATTCAGACCTGTGTCCGGGAATTCAACCTCCGACCGATTGAGAAAAGATGTCTACTTATTCTGTTTACCCACATCAAGGATGAATTGGACATAAGGACATAATACTCTATATATGCTTTGTTGATGGTCCTGTGTGTGTGAATGACTTCGATACTAGCATAACACCGCCTTGATATCATTTAGGTTAAGAACTGACAATTTTTCATTTACACGACAATATTCGAGGTGATTTCAATTTAAAAAAATCATAGCAAAACTGTGTTCTCCCCCTACTTTTGAGTATTTTGCAACGATTTGTATTTAAATGTTTACCCAATATGTGTTGCGCTGCATTGCTTTGCTTTATTTTTTTAGGTTCTCAATCGTGTCATCTCTTTCTATTCCAAAGGAACCATCAATCATCAAGCAATCATCAGACGCACATGTTAACAACATAGATGATATATTGCTCTCTGTCAATTTGAAGAACAATTCTAGTTTTGGACTAGTATCATACAATTCAAACAGAGGAACCATTACCATACATTTTATACCCTTCATCTCATGCGATTTTCTTTTCAAATTTTCATTTGATGCATTGGTTTTGGGTTTCATGATCAACTGTGCGATATGCGATACACAATATACGAATGCTGCAAATGATCTTGGGCAACAGGGCACGTTCGTACATTCTTTCTTACATTTTATTCAATTCGTCGTTGTATGTCATATATAATTTAATTTAATTCATCTGTATTCCATTGAATTAATTATTCATGACAAATTTGCAGAAACACTTATATCGTTTTAGTGAAGTAAATAATGTTTAGCGTTGAAAAAAAGACATTTGGTGACGTTTAGTGTTCAGTAGAGATTAAATGACTGGACTGATGTATTGAGTTTTCCAAGCAATAAATGTTTATTAATACAACACTTTAATGACTTTAATTGCCCACGGCAGACATTTTGCTACTGTGTTAGTTGGGGGGGGGGGGGAGTTAATCCTTTCATAAAGATCATTGACCGAGTGTATATATTGATCATATTAGAATTTATCACAATAATTAATCATCTTAGTCTTTCTAAGCAAGATGGTGGATCTCAGAAATCTATAGAATATGAAAGACATCTCAATGGCTATAGTAGTTCTGTTTATATAGAGAGACTAGCTATAATACCCGGCGCTGCCCGGGGTTTCTTCAATGAGTCTTTATGGATCACGTGATATCTCCCTCTTTCTTTGAGGGACATACAAATCGTGTTCAAGTTGAACCAACTGGCGACTTACTGTGCGACTCATGAAATAAACAAATCTAGATTTAAAGAAACATAGAAATTAATATATATATATTTTTTCTTTTTCAAGGGGTGCCAAGTATTTCAATTCCCCTCCTCCGCTGAAGTTCTAGTTATTCATCTGCCTGTTTCTGCTTCAAAAAATATAAAAACTGGAATTTCTTCGATGTACTTTATGAGCCCATAATTAATTTTAAAACAATCTAAACTATATGTGAATTTATGCAGTTAAACAATAAGGAGACATTAATTTTCATACTTGAGAAAATATAAATGAAAAGTTGAAATCAATGTTATTGCATGGATCTCAACTCAAAAGTAGGTCTGGCTAATCACTTCATATTTAATCTCCTGGGCTTCGTATATCTCTAAGCGAACTCAATATTTCAAAAATCTAGAATTCAATAAAAATTTTTAAAATTATTGATGTGTGGCGAAAACCCCGCCAAATTTTCGCATTTCTACAGTAAAATCGGCAATTTTAACACTGGTTTCTATGAGGATTACCCTTTTCCTGACCCTCAAAGCTATGCTGATGATGATTATGACGTATATTCAAAAAGCCTCATTACTGAGAGTACTGAAAATGTGGCCAACCATTGTAAAGGCATAAACTATTATACGTATACATATGCTAACAGGATTAGAGAAGTGACAAACCATTGTAAAGGCATAAAACACGTCTGAAACGCATTGCTAGGGAACCACGGTAACCAAAGTAAACGTTCCGAAAGTGATTGTTGAGGCCCAAAAACCATTGTTGCCCGACGTTTTTTGCCCGTTTGGGGCATTTGCCCTGCTCTGACGAAATTTTAAAGTAGCCTATCGTTCAAGTCGGGTCCCATTTGGTATATATGCAAAATTTGGCGACGATTGATCAAAAATTGTAGATTTGTATAGAGAACATACATACACACACACAGACAGAAAATCAATTTTATATATATAGAAGATATATAAGGAAACATGATGCATTCACTGTGTGTGTGTGTGTTTTCCAGCTATAAATATGACTTGTAACTTTTTAAAACACCATGTTAGGGTCCTGTGTGGCGTTGTGTGTTGACGTATTGTCTATTACCAAACAGCAATTCCTGGACTGGCATAGTACCAGATATACTAAATTTGTATGTCTAGAGACAAGGTTGCCTTAGTAGTCGCATTTGTCTTAATATAATGCGTACTAAACCATCTTATGTACAATTTAACATTCATTTCTAGATATTTTTGTAAGTTTAGTGTGAAATAACCAAAACACACTTAAATACATATAATCATATTCAGAAAATATCCTTTCTTACAAACGATCCATTACTCTCAGAAAGTCCATGCCACAAAATCCAAGAAAAAAAGAATTTCTTTTATTCGACTGATATTTTTAGGAACATGTACCAAAAAATACATACAAAAGCAACAAATACGTTAATCCAAAGGGATTAATTCTGTGTACATAATTTTTTTACACGCGGTTGTTCATAATCCCTAGTTTTTCGTATTGTACCCAAGTTCTTACATTTCCCCTCTAATCTCACGCTCTACGACGAAATACAAAAAAAAAGATTGCTTGGAAATATATTGAAAAGAAATACATATTCATATGTTTATCATATATACATTCACACCTGTACGAAAGAAAGTATTGTTGTGAACGTATGTAGGCCGACAAGCAAGTGTACTTATTTTTACATATATAAGCTAGACTCTTCTTTCATTTGGACCAAAATGTGATAAATATTATTGTGAAATTCCCAGTGATGCTTTGAAAAAACGGTTCAACGATGAAAGAATATTGTTACAATTATTAATATTTATAACTATTTTTAATGAATATTATTTATTAATTGTTGTTCCAAAATTAGATAGCATTAAGCACTTGTGCACAAGATTTTGAGAATAAAATACCATTGACCACATTCTCATTATGCATTATATTCATAATTGATATTCATTATCTTTCCACATGTGTATAATATCTCAATTTATTTTTGTACATAATTATTTATGTTCCTGCACTTCAAGAAAAACTCATATGCAATCGAATATATTTATTTTTTCTACCGAAGATGTGTCATGCATGCTTGGTACGGAGATGTGTTTATTAGAGAATATTTTCAATATTTTCATCGTATTGTTGTCCGATTGCAGAAGATTAATGTGGATGTGGTGTATTTATAACAAGCAATCAAGAATAAACCAATTCACGTTATTTTATTACATTTATTGTCTTGACTTATATTCGCAATTTCTTTGATTCTTCCTCTAGTATAAGGTCAAGATCGAACATTAATAGTACATCGAATAGGTAATAATCCCTCACACGCGTCTATGTAGCATTATAGTTTCATTATATGGCTTATTTTCCCTTTTACTTACACGCAATTACTTATTCTTAAACTTCTCATCATTGTTTCGTTGGAAATGACTTGAGAGAGAAAGATTATTTCAGCGATGGGCTAGGCGCTTCATTTGAGAACCTAACCACCTGCCACCCTTTCGAACATGTTCATTATATATCTTGTTACTTCGCCTGGAAATTTAGTCCTCATTTTTTCCGGTTAGATCAACAATGGCTATAAAATGGCCTTCATAGAGCAAAGTAGCAGAAAAAAATGTAATTTTAATACATATCGGATGAAGCTTTCGTTTTTTTTGAAGGCACCGCTTTCTTATAACCGCTTCTTATAATAATACTTCGTAAATTATTAAAGTATTATCCTCACCTGCATTTACGTATATACAGAAAGTCATTTACACTGGATAGAGATTATGTTTCGTGTCAAAATCTGGTCGTAATGGAATTTTAGAATTTTGTGTCGATAAAATGTGGTGGGGAAAGTATGCTTATTTAGGGTGGTTTTTTTAGAAATAGGTTAGAAATTGAGATTTTTTTCGAATACTGCTTTTTACACATAATGCTATCTTGTATAAACTTGTAAGCCGCTATCAACAATTTTAAGAACGTTTACTACCTGGCACCTGAATGATTCTGGATCAAAAGCTATGAGCACCTGAATGATTTTGGATCAAAAGCTATGAGCACCTGAATGATTTTGGATCAAAAGCTATGAGCACCTGAATGATTTTGGATCAAAAGCTATGAGCACCTGAATGATTTTGGATCAAAAGCTATGAGCACCTGAATGATTCTGGATCAAATTTGCGAGAAAAAGATTTTTTTTTTTATAGGGTTGTTTCATCCATATGACTTCAAGTTTGGACGTGAATTTACATTTTGCATTTACATTTACATTTACAATTTACATCCGGTTTTATACGGTAAATTAAAGGTCATCATTCGATTTTTTCTGAGTAAAATCTTTCCGTAAATGCCACTGATTTTTACCTGAATTGGATATGTTACGGTAAATGCGATAAGTCGGTTATTGTTTATACTTACCAATTGTCTTGGTAAGTTTGATAAATTTATGACTTTTATCGGCGAATATGCATAATATCCAAGCGTCGTTGGTAAATTTGATAACTACTTGAAATTTCTATTGCCTTTTTCAGTGATTATGCATAAATACCCTACTGTAATTGGTGAGTTTGATAAAAATGAAAAAAAAATTCAAATGAGTCTAGTATGTGCGATTAATATAGTCGGACCCCGATATAATGATAACAAATTTTATGATCGCACCCCGATATAATGACACAATACATGTATGAATTATCATGAGTTAAATATTCATATAGTATAATTTATTATGCTTACTAACGACGTGACGCTTGTTTATTATGCGTAATCACAGGTAAAAGAGATAAATTTAAAGAAATTTATTGATCTTACCCAAATGACCAGCGATTATGCATAATAACCGGATTTATCACATTTTTTCACCGCGTATATATAATATATACATCCTCATATGTATAACATATAAGCGTTTAAAAAGTGTGAACATTTTTCGTGACGTTACGATGTGTTACGAATCTTTAGCTTCGTGGAGCTTGCAGCTAGTTAGGTCGAGTACTAATCTCATGTTGCAAATATGAAAAAAAATGTTTGAGATTAGAAATACCACTAACAGGCCAAGTTGAAAAATCTCGTCCCTTTTGAGACACAGTCAAGGTTAATGTTGTGTGCATTCATAAATTACGTTATGGAAAGTTTTCACGTGTGAAGGGGAGGGGTACCGGAATGTGTACGATGTTCTGAAAGTTATATTGATACGTCTTTGATCGCAAATTTCTGATCTGTGTATTAGTTATCATGTATCGCTTACTACACAACGTCAACTGTAAAAACCACCATTGCAAACCTCTAATTTTAAAACCCCAAATCACTTATACATATACCAGGACTAGACAAATCGCATGGTTCCAGAAATATTCTCACCGTAAAAAGGCCCAAAATTCATGTTAGCAGATATGCTGCTATAAATTATAAACAGTTTGTGCTGCTCCCTCTCTCTCAGCCTGCAATTTAGTACCTACTCAAAGAAAATTTTGACGCCGATACCAATTTTCTAGTCGCCATGGCGACCTGACGCCTGGGATTTGTCCAGCTCTGACATATACAGTGAAACCTCGCTACTACGATACTCGATATAACGATAAATCCCACTACAACGATATTTTTTCATATCTTGTTTGTAATTTCTTATAGTCTAATGTAAAACTCCTCTCGATACACCGATACGCTTTACTACGACAAACCCCCTGTATAATGATATTTTTAACGATATTTTTTGAAGAGAATTAGCAACTGCTACAACGATATTTATTATATTCGCTGAAAATCACTTTCAACATATTCTTAAATTTCTCACCAGTTTTTGTTCTTTCGAGGGCGTTTAATGGCATCAGTATTTTGAACTATCTATACCCTCAGAAAGTGTTTATCAAGTTGCCGTGAAGCTACTTTCTGTGCTGTACGCAAAACTATTGTACAGTAAACCACTTCACTGAGTGAAACAATCAACTGGTTTTTTTGCTAATCAATCAGAATTTTTTGTTGCGAATAAATACTTATAAATGGCGTTTATGGTGGTACTGACAGCGCCAATTCAGAAGAAATACCAATAACAGCATAAATCTGGCAGCGACTGATGATAATGCTACCTCTCCGTATAACGATAACCCCCTACAACGATATTTTTTCTTGCTCCGTCATTATATCAAGGTTTCACTGTAATTACCACCTGTTTGACACCGTGTTTTCAAACGATAACGCTGTGACACACTTGAGCTCCCCACACATATATGATTTTAAAAATGTATTGCAGATCACAAAATATAAAACGGTAACCACCTACACAAACTCTTATGTGGGTGCCTTTATCATTAATAAAATAATGTAATGTAGCAATAGTCCAAAACCATAACTATATTTTTAACAAATACAAATACAACGCCACAACAGGCAAAATGCCCAACGAGGTGGCTGAGAAAAAGATGCCCATAAAAATATGGATGTCATATATTTCAAAAATACAGCAACCCAATTAAAAATTATAAACAATGTATACACGTGATAAAATATTATACAACGCCCATAAAGAATACTTATGGTTGTCATATTCTAAGTATGGATAGCTTCTCGATTTATCCCAACATGTTTATCGTATTTCTTTTTAAACGTGTCAATTGCGTTACAATTTACTACCTCCGGGGGTAAGCTATTCCATTTATTAACAACCCTATTAGATAAAAACATATGAATCATAATTCTATATAATAGTCACAATTATATATAATATTTTATATTTGAGTCTGTAATACATTTTTTATCCCTAAAATGGAAAATAATAGGAATAGTTGAAATAGTCACCGAATGAAGGGTTGGCAAAACGTACCTGTTTCAATTGTGTGTTCAACGGTTCAACTCTCAGAAATGCGTATTGTCGGCTATGATGTCGGCTTATTTTTTGTACCTCACAAAGGGCCAGGGTTGTTTGGTTTAAACCACGTTGGTTTAAACCATGGTTTAAACCTTGGTTTTAACCAAGTGGTTTTTTTTAAAAAAACCACTTTGGTTTTTTTCAAAAAATCAAATAAAAGTTGCCTAAATATCATTTTTTTTCCCTTGAAAAATATCATATTGGTTCATTATTAGCAAAAGGTTTCATTTTTACCACATTTTATATCCTTGGGGTACATTCTGATGGTATATCTTCAAATGCATAAGATTTTATAAGTGGTTTTTTTCAAAAAGTCTCATAAAAGTGGGCAGAATATTGAATATATATATATTCAATCGTTTTTTTTATACTTTCACACACACACTGTTAAGCCCAGTTAATCAAGGTTCTACTGTATAGTAATAACAGATTTATGAAAAATAATCAGCTATATACAAGGTGATTATGATTTAAGTTTTGATTCCAAAACTATACAATAAGTACTGATCAGAATGATTTGAAAATTTGCATGGATACTCCTGAAGCAATGGAAGTTTCTTTCGCAAAAGAAAAAAGTGCAAAATGTGCAAGTAGATGATGCTGTACTTGGCCAGCAGTATAATCTATTTTGTGCAACCACATCATTTCAGCACTTCCACAGCATCAGTGGGTGGATAGAACTTCTATCAAGATGCACATTGCAATACCAGCAAAGCAGGTGCTGAAGACCCATTTTGACAGGATGCACCTTAACCCTTGCAACTTCTGGCTGTGGGGATACCTCAAAATGCTATAAACAGTGGTCAGATTGCAAACTTTGGTGAATTGCAATCTCCAGCACATTCCCTATATGTTAGAAGTTCCTCAGGAATATTAATGGGATGGGAAAGGGCGCGCGTTTGGTTTAATAAAGCTGAATTGCAAGCACATCCACGTTATGACCATGGCATACTCCGATTCTGTTGTCGAACAAGAATTTTTGTGCTTTCAACCTCATAGCCAGAACACGCGGTGGACAACATATTTAACATTTTTTAAGTAAGTTGTAGTTATTTGTTCAATTACTTCATTTTTTGTGATGTTTCCATGAATTATGAAATCGTGAATGCTATAATTAAGGTATCATTTTGCCATGACTGGCTATCGTTTCCATTCTGTGAGCGAATTTCCCACATGTTGGATGATGTCATTAATTTTACATTTTTAAGTATTTTTTCCCCTTTATCAAATAAAATTGAATTTTTTCAGGAATATTCATGTCAATTTGCAAGTCATTCTGATAATCGTTCTTTTTTTACAGTGTTTTGAAATCAGAACCTTAGATATAATCACCCTGTATATCGTAAATTATTGCTAATTAATCTGCATTATTTATGCTTCATTAAATACATTATATTCACCTAATTTTTATTACTTTTTGCAAAATAGCTTCCTAATTAAGTTTCCTGAAAGTAACTGGAGAAAAACCTTTATATACTATATGGTTAATAATAACATTAAAAGAATTTTCAAACACACAGTAATCCATTGAGTTAAGCAAAAAATAATTAAATTGCAAAAGTTGGTTTTTGTTAAAATGTAATAAATATTTATTGATTTAATTAGCATGGGAATAGTGTTAATTACATTAATAAACATTTTATTTTAGTTAATTATTGGAAGTGGGAATGATTTTTCAGAAATTTCATTGTTTTTAATGTTGATACTATTTAAACCAAAAAAACCGGTTTAAACCAAAAAAACCTGGTTTAAACCAAAAAAACCCGGTTTTTTGGTTTTTTTCAAAAAAACCGGTTTTTTTACCAACCCTGTCACAAACACATCAAATATTGTCAAATATTACATTTCAAAAACAACGATTAGCTGAATTAATATTGTAACATACACAGTCGAGTCACATTAATGCGACCACTAGCTTACATATAAAAAATGGTTTTGTGCCGTCTGGGCCACAGCAAGATGGTGTGGAAGTGACACAATAACATGAAGATGAAGGTTTTAAATTGATCTCTAAAAAGATCCAAGCAATCTAATTCCATTTCCAATAACTGATGGAAAGGAATGAGTGAAAAGCTGAGAGAAATGGCTGGAAAAGGCTGTGTAGAGAAATATTTATAGAGAGAGCACACACATGATGTGTGATGTAGTTGGGCCCAAATGTTGATTTAGATTCTGAGAATTCAGGGAACCACAGAAAATTTTTCGATATCATGTTCTTTCAACATTTTTGAAAAATTTCAAAACCACGTAGGGGGTCATTCAAGTATTACGTCAGCATGGATAGGAGGTTCGGGTTTGCTGACTTTTGATGACAAATGGGAGGTTTGAATGATGCTTATGTCATCAACCACCCTTTATAAAAATATTTAATATTCTTAATGACATTTTACTCGGCGTGCCGTAAACGAGAAAAACCTTTTCCTAGTTTGTGGGCACCTGAACTAACATTTTCCCTACTGATAAGTCCTCTATAGAGTCTCTTTAGTGATCTCTAAATGTTCCGTGGATCCTTCAAGTGATCTCGAAATGTGATCAGGCCCCTCAAGCGCTCTAAAAATGTGTAGCGGGTCATTTAAGTGCTCTAGAAATGTTTTGCGGACCGCTTAAGTGGTCTGAAACTGGGCCGCGTGTAACTTGAGTGATGTAAAACTACACTGCGGGCCACTTAAGTGCTCCGAAACTGTCACATGTCCCATAAGAGATCTCTAAATGTGCCGCGGACCGCTCAAGTGTTCTGGAACTATGCCGCCGGTCACTAAAGTGATCTATGAATGTGCCATGGATCTACTTAAGTGAGCTGAAGATGTGTCACGGGCCGCTTAAATACTCTGGAATTGTGCTACGGGTCACTTAAGAGATATGTAAAAATATGCCGCTTAGTTCATTTTTACAAATTGGGTTTTAGGTGGCGGGCCACATCATATAACCCCGTGGGCTATGGGTTTAGCATATATGTCTTAGAAGGGTCGCAATAAATTTCTTAAACAGAAATTTTGTGTTCTTTGCCTTCAAATAGCATTGAAATTAGTAGAAATTGATTATAATAACATACATATAAAGCCATTTTTTCAGAAATTTAAAAAAATTTTTAAATATTTTTTGCATAAAACTTTTTTTCGATCGTCGTGGGCATAGGGGAGTTTGTGGCACCCCCCGTACATATCTGATCCCAATATGCGTTAGGAGGTAGGAGCAGAGCTGACGAAGTTTTGTTGACGAGTTGGGGAGGGGGTCACAAATGACTAAAAATCTGCTGACGTAATACTTGAACGGCCCCTAGTAGGTCTTACCATTTTTGAAGAAAAGACAAAAAACATTTTTTGATTTACAGTGTGCAAGTATGAATTCTTGACCGTAACGGTTGAAAGTTGGCTTCTAAAATTATTTGTGTACCTAGAAAATAACCGCACGGATAATTTTACTGCGGGCGCAACGGACGTGCGCCCAGCGTCCCGCAAAACCCCAAAACACATACTTTACATATTTTTATATCATTTAAGAGGCCCGATATTTTCTTCTGCGCGCGGGGCCTCAACAGAGCTCAATTCGTCTCTGTCCCGGCTACTCTTGCCCTATTTTATTAGCTACACACAGTTGATGTCAAAAATAGGAGGTGACCACAATAGTGTGAGTAGACTGTGTATATGCATATCTTTCAGAATGCGATGTAATTATGTGTATAGGAGGATTTTTTTTATGTAATAATACCAATCGTTAAAAATAATTTTTTCTATAGCGTACTGTCTGCAATGATATATATATTTTTTAAATCCTATATGACTCGTTTTTCTAGATGGTCGACACAATTTTCTGAAGGTCTTCAAAACACGCCCAGACACACAAACATACTGCGAAAAACTAAATCCAGAAACACCATCTAATTTCAACAGCCGTCAGTTAAGTCATAACATCTCTATCAGAAGCTTGCGATTTTTTTTTTGTCCTTTAAGAAAATAAATAAGATTTTACGTTTGTTTGAAGAGGAGGACCCTCTTTTACCTGTATAATGAACGATTCATTGCCCCATCTGCCCGTCTGAAACCTAAAATTGAACGGCAGCTACCGTATGCCGTGTTGTGTGTACCAGAAAATTCCAGCTAACTCAATATTAAGTAACATGAGACAACTTTAGCCCACCGAGAAAGATATCTTTGGTCTATGCCGCGTTTTTTTTTTTAAATGGTAACTTGTTGGGCTGCATCTTCCATTGTATCGACCCTCTTGCAATTCCTATCATTATATAGAGGGTGGACTACAAAATTTGGTTGGCCAGAACTGACAGGAGGAAAAGACAGCCAACCCATGGGCCCTCAGAGGGGTTTTTCATTTACTTTTTCTTTTAATAGATGAGTTCCGCATAGTCTTGGTAAAGGGGGTGTTTGTTACAGAAAAGTCGACAATTTCTAAGTTTTTCGAAGTAACATCTTATTTACTTTTTCGAGGGCTGAAAATTGCTACCTTCTCGGAAATAAGTTTTCGAAGAAAATTTCTCGAAATTTCCATTCCCCTCCAGACAGAGTTTACGCAGTCCTTTCCAAAATATAGACAAAGGAAAAACTCACTTTAAGAGAGACCCTCGCGTCCCTTGTTCTACAGATTTGAAATGAAACAAGGTGGAACCACCGAGGTTATTGCCTTCTCTCCTATATTGAAAAACAATAAAAGCTGTGGATTATATTACATTTAAGAGTAGACTCTCGGGTGTTTATTTCCGGGAAATATAAATAAGCTTTTGGATGAAAAAAGCATGAAGTACATAGTAAGGACTGTAAAAATTAATATATGGCGAGGGATCAAAACTATGAGCTAGCAGCGAAATTGCAATCAGTGAATCTGGTTTTGTAGACTCATTTAGATGTGACAGGTATGCGATTTCGTGGTATTTTTATGATGCTCTTTTGTAACATTCGCTTTCAATTTCAATTCAAAGTATGAAAGAAAAGGAATTTACCTTTTAGAGGTAAAAAGGTGTCTTATCTTTCTACCGAATCCGTAAGATACAGGACACGGAACTCACGTGGTAGCATTCAAAATCACATTACTAACGAAATCCAAAGAGATTTTGTATCAGTGACGTCTACTGTTGGCGACTCCCATATGATTCCCATGATGATTCTTTTTTAAGTCTCTGAGATTTGAATCACCGCAATCTTTTCTGTGTATATGTATACATGTACAAACTTTTCAAGTGTCAAAAATTCGAATTCTATAGTGTCGTGTGCAGAATTAATCAATTATTAATAATTTTGATTCCAGTTTCTGTGGTTCCTATAATAGAAACTTTCCTGCAGTCTGTCTGATATCATGTTCACCGATATGTTTAAAGAACACTGCTCAATAGTCTGATGCCATTGTAATCAATTTCCTTTCCTTTTCAAGATGCTCCTGGGTGGTTCAATGACAAAGACATCTCATAAAAACAGACTGGGTACCTTTGTCGTTGAGTAAAGAAGTCTGTTCCAATGTTAAAGTTAATGCGAAGTTTGCGTGATGACCAACAGTGTCAGTGTGTCAAGAACATTATTACACTGTACTTGCTCTTTCGTGGGTCAACTTTTCAATTTCCATTACGTACGTGTGTTTTCCAACAACAAAAAGAAACCCTTTCAATTTCCACTAATTCGTCTTCGGCTGCCATTCAAATCCTGTAGAGATTATGTTATAATAAAGCCAAACTGGTTTTGTATATCCCGGGATCATTCTCTCCGTCGTAGACCTTGCTTTGTTTGAACAGCCAAATTGGCTGGCGCGTAAAAATAACCTATATTACGTAATGGATGGGAAGAGTAATTATTTAGCTTCTTGAGGCATTTTTCAGATTTTCGATGATATGAGCCGCACACTTGTATCAATCACGGATGGATGCACAAAGGTGGGGCGGTTAATACATTCCCAAGCACAAAGTTGTTACAGACTTTGATTATTTTACTATTATTCTATATGTCTTAGAATAAGACAACCATAATATTCTTTATGGGCATTGTATAATATTTTATGATGTGTATATATTGTTTATAATTTTTTTTAATTGCATTTTTAATTGGGTTGCTCTATTTTTAAATAAATGACATCCATATTTTTATGGGCATCTTTTTCTCAGCCACCTCGTTGGGCATTTTCCCTGTTCTGGCGTTGTATTTGTATTGATTGAATTTTTATATTCTAAAGATTCAAAATTTCATATTAGAGTCATATATATATATACACACGAAAATGTACATTATGAAAGTTAAAAATTTGTCGAAACTCTCAGCAATACCTATGCAATAGGCAGCTGTAATATGTAGTGTAGTGTATTTGCTTCTATTTTGATTTTTAAATTCAATCGTACTTCAGCAGAACGTCGGGGATCGAACATCTATTAGGCCAGGATATGGTCTCAGAAACGTTCTATGTTAAGCCAATGTCATGGTGTTCCCCCCTGATGAGATCCTAGACATTGGCTATAACTTTTCTCATTTTTGAATTCTATTTTTTCTTTTTGAAATTGTCATTGTTCTTTTTTACTTTCCAGTTCACATAATTATATATATATATATATATATATAATATAATTATATATATTACATATAATTATGTGAACTGGATATATATACATATACATATATATATATTTATTTTATTTTTTTTATTTATTTTTTTTTTTAGGGTATTTTATTGAAATGGTTGCTTTTGGCTGAATGATTTTTTTCTTTGTCTTGAATATATGTGTACGTTTTATGATATGGAGTGCAGACAAAAAATTTCAAACAGTTTTTATCTATAAGGATGGGTATTATAAATAGTGGGCATTATGTATTACGTGTATTGCATTTCACACGATAGAATGAATTACTTTACATTGTATGAGCTAAAGGAAAAGACACCTGCATACCGTTGGGAAGCTTACACGCAATGTATCTAACTGCATCCTGTCCGCAACAATTTTAAAGTTATGATGAAAATGTATCTTACAATAAGACACCCTTACGCATTGAACCGAGGTTCTTTGCTGTCACGCACATCTATATAGCATGACGCACAAAAAAAAAGCTTGAACGTTTCTTTTGGCTTTTGGTTGACAGCGACGTTCCGCCATTCTTCCGTTCTTGCAGTTTTTGCTCGGAAATCAATTTGAATAAATAGCGAAAAATGGTCTGATAGACTCAGTCATACTAAACACCTGTCACTTCTCGATCAATAGTAAAAATCATATGTAAATATTCGAAATGAATGGGCATTGTTAGTGGGCATACCATGTGTGCACGTAGGCACACGAACACTTGCTTACGTTCTTACTGTACAAATTAAACAGCTGCACAAGAATATTGCAAACTTTGCGCCCCGTAGCAGATTTTTCAAAAACAGGTTATTTAAAAAAAATGTAAATTCATACCATTGACCAACGTCGGTTATGACAAACGCAGCTCATATGGTGGTGCAAGTTCACTAACTCCTGACGACCCATATAAATTCATTAAGGACCCATCTTTGACCCTCTCCGTGACTAGGGTAAAAGATGTTTGATCAGTCAGCGAATATTTGTTGTTCAAATCACATCAAATTATATTATTTGCCTCTAACCTGTGTGGAAATTATAGGCCCAATTTGTTTCCCCATAATTAATTTCGGATACGGGTATCCTTCGCTTTACGGGATTTCGCTATAACGTGGTTTTGAAAAGTTAATTTTAGAAATTGCAACCTGCAAAATTCGGCCTGGAGTTTAAATTAATCCTAAAAATGGGCTTGCAAATTGAAGATGTAACATAGTTGAATCCCTTGATGACACAATCCGTTCGATCTGATGAGTTAGCTGAAGTATGAGAGAAATTCCCAAATATAACTCGCCAGATCTCACTGAGGAAAAACGTTTGATAGCATATTATTGACAACGCCATGAGAATTTTAATTTAAAAAAAAAGCGGTTCCGATGAAACTAGAATTTTCATATTGGCGGGAAATATTCGGAATTCGCTGGCTTTTCTACCCAAGTTTGTGCAAAGAGACGAAGAAAGCTGCTTGTCAGCCGGATCTCGACTGTTTCCTATCGTATCAGGCTCTTCAGGAAGTGTTGGATTCATTTTTTTATCCTTCTGAAGAAAACAAATCTCCTATCTCTATCTTCTCCATGTTAAATTCAACTCACTTTACGCGATTTCGTCTTACGCGACTATTTTGCAGAACCAATTAATCACGTAAAGGAAGGGACGCCTGTAAAAATTAATCGACTCCTTTGATATTAAATACTACTCGGCAGCCTTATGTGGTATCGTTCGAATCTGCTTGACCGCTTCTACAGACGAATATGGAATTTGTGTATTGTGGTGATCTCGACACATCAATATGAAAACCAAGTATTATTTATTTTATTTCTGAGTTTCTCCTCTCCCCCTCCCCCATACATTTCTTCTGGAACCAAAGCAACCGACCTTTGCATATCATACACTGGATGTTTTTACACCGTAAGGAAATCTATATAAGATATTCAATCGTAAGAAATAAAAAAAAAATGTTCAACAAGGCTCTCCTTGTATGTGAAAGAGAAATACTGAAACATCCTTCCTTTTGTAGTACAGAACCCGCGGAGCGGTAGTGTTACTAGTACAGTGGGAGTACACTTATTCTGATGGACCTCCCGTGTAGAGTGCATCTCCTTAGTGTGGGATGTTGGAGATGTTGTCCATCTGCGTCTTCTTTTCTCAAAGATGTCCCCCTTTACCTATACTGAAAATTGAAGGACGAATTCCACATTCAATGGGTACGAAGGGGGCATTCATGAAGTGGAAATTGCTATTTTCTGCTCGAAGTATAGATTTTCTATATTGTTAGTTATGAATTGGAGCTGGATTCTTGCTGGTTGATGATGAGAAGTTTCATATTCTATTGACATTGCATTTATGAAAAACTATGGTTTCTAAACCTTTTTGCCGTTTTTGTTTTCAGAATACACAAAATCAGTTAAAAAATAGAGACATTGGGGCAAGGAGATACCAAAGAAGATTTTTCAAACATATCCTGCGAGTATTCTCACTGTTAATTGTAACTTATCATCATCAATCATTTTCGATCTACTGCTGGATGCAGGTACTCTAAATTTTTTCATTTTTCTTTGTCTGATACTTTTTCGCGTTCGATTGACTTCGGCCATCTTTTAGATAGATCTCATCGCTTCATCTCATTTGGAGATGCCTTCATGGACGTTCAACATTTTTGGGGGTTAACAATTCAGAATACTCATGGTCTATCTGCTATTCTGTCTTCTTGCAATGTGTCCAGCCCATTTCCATTTCACACATTTAATTCTCTCCATGACATCATATACCATCATTTAGCTTCTTATCCAAGTGTGTGTGTGTTTGTGATTCGTTTTTTATCTCTTCTTGTGACGCTACATCTTTCCATGATTCTTTGCGCTGCTTGCACTCTTTGTGATGTTTTGTTCGTGTGTGAGTGTCTATCTTTTTTTCCAGTTCCATAACTCAATGCTGCTAACACATACTGGTTGAATACTTTTCTTTTCGGGCACAATGGCATGTTGCTCTTTGGAGCCACATAGTTTTTGCCCAAAGTGCTTCATACGGTCCTAAATCTTCTTAATTATAAATATCGACAGGGAAATAAAAATTATGAATACTAACAGGACAAATGTTTAAAACTCTTAATTTTACACTGTTGAAAAAAAAACGATGAATTCATTCTTCTATTTTTAATAGATGTTGAGCAACATTTGAAAGTTCGTTCTCCATGCTGAGAAAAAGATTCAATTTTGTGTCAGCCCCTAAATAATATTCGCTGGTCTCAATAGTAAAGCACAAAGCAGCCGTTAGTCACATTATCGAGTTATATTTCCGATGTATCTGTCGTTATGTAGTGAGTGAGAAAATTCTCTCGTGTCTACCACAGCAGGATCTTCCTTCATGTCACACATTCTCACGAAGTCCTACTGTGTCAAAAGGAAGAAGAGTCTCCTTTTCTTAAACACTGTGAGTCAGAAACCAACATTACAAATACGCCAAACAGCACTTTGCGAAAAAAAGTCCTTTTAACAACGTACATTTGTATCAAAAGAAGAGAAATACATTAATAAAAATACATATGTTCTTAAATGGAAGGTAATAATATGTACATTTCTTTCGCTTTTTTTTGCCACTCTACCATGCTGAGTATTTCTGTACTCTCTTTTTATTCGACTGAAAGAAAATATGTCTGAGGAATACGTTTTGTATACAAGATTTTCAATAGATTCATCCTGTATAGGAGTCACATTGAAAAAAAGAACTGAGGTACTCAAGTATATTCTTCTCTGCACCAATGAATCGTTCTCCGTGGAAAAGATGCATCCAAACGCGTTTCGTGGTTGTTGTTTTTTTTTTCACCCCTCACTGACACCATTACTGGTTATTTTTTAACACGGAATATTTCGATACTATCATGAGAAATTTAAAATACGTGCATGCATAACACTCATAGAGAGTTTTTGCCGAGACTGATTTTTACTGATTTGGTTTCTATAGAAATAACTGCTACATCAAGATAATTGCTTGTAAACGATCCGGGAAAGTGTGATCAGAACATACTGTATATAGGGGGTTGGGTCTTGACTGATAATAATGTATTACTCATTTTCATTCCAAGATAATGCAAATGATGGAAGATAGTGCAAATAAGCACTAGTATTTACAGTAAATCACGATTTGTCCCAAATTGCATATAAGGATAATTACGGGACCTTGAGATACTTGGTTCTAGAGATTCGCTGATTTCTCAGGACGTGAACCCGAAAGGCATTCCCGGTTTGGTATCAACCTGATGAATCTCCCCCTCGGGACCTGCGAGCAACCGTTATTCATCGTGGAAACACCATGCTACATTTCTTGTTAACACCTCGGTAACACTGTATTGAAAAAGTCACGCCCTTATTTCCCCCGGCTATTTACACCTTCAGAGTTTTTTTATGCCCTTTGACCTATTGTTTTCTATCGTTTTGTGTGTTGGTAGTTTGGTTTGTAGTTAGTTAGTTAGGTTCCAAGTATATTTTTAAAGACTCAGAGAATCGGGAACACTTTTCTTGAATAATGATCTTTATACACTATCTTGTGTGTCAATAGGTATAAACGCACTAAAGTGAATGAGTACGAATGCATACGAGATTTAAACCTGTGAGTATCTCATTTAGAAGCAGGCGTGGATACAGAGAGGAAAGTGATCGCCCCGAACAAGAGACCTATAATACAGAAAAAAAAGGGGGGGGTCTATCCTTTAAAATACGGGATCCCAGTGACCATTACTACATGATTCGTGCCTTCTTAGAAGCGAAGGCAATGATAATTTTCATAACCATGGCCCCCACATAGGCAAGCTGACAGGGCTCTGACCTGGGGGGGGGGGGTGTCCCTATATGAGGCGTATTCCGTTGGGGTTATTTCATACATTGGGCCCAATTCGTGATGGCAAAAACTCTATATCAATGCCTCTCAATTAAACCACCACAATCCAGTTGCGTTCAAGATTTCACATTATAGGTCTACTGGCCTGAGTGCGAGCATCTGTTGGAGTTGTATAGTTGTCTTTCTTATAATACTGGTCCAAAATTTTTATATAGAAATTGCAGACTTGAAACTTTTAAGGTGTCGTTTTTTGGCTTGGACACTGTAATGAACGCCTATTTTCCATCATGCGATCTTCCAAAAGTGGTATCATTTATCCGGAGTTGTTTCTCACGATTCCTTCCTGGGAACCTTCTTCATTTCTCCATTGGCCATCGATCCCACCTACGATAGAAACGCCCAACTTTTACAGTTACTTGGAACAGTTTACCACCGAGGTGTGAAGGTAGCGGGGAAAATCAGATAAACATGACAAAAAAAGTTACAGCAATATCTCACAGAGAGATATATCTCAATACATACCATAAAGGAAAACCCTTGTTTATTTAGAGATTTGGCCTCTGATATATATTTCAGTCATTTTTTACACCTCAAGTATGGTTTTTCCCCGACAGGGTATACAGCACATCTCTTTCTTGCTATATACAGGGTGGGCAAAAAGTCCGTAGAAACTTTAAAAATTCATTATAACCGGAAAATAACCGAAATAAAAAACGGTTTTTGCAGGGTTAGCATCAATAGGCCACGGAAATTTTTTTAAGACGGGAAAATTAACTAAAAGAACAACCGATAGTGGCGCTGACGTAGAAAAGTCAGAGAAAAGATACGTAAATAACGAACAGAATGCCTCGTGTATTACAGTAGTATGTGTTCCACATAACCACCACCACAGGGGATGGTTACATTGCAGGCGAGTCACAAATCCAGCAACGACAGAGTGCAGCAGGTCCACATACACGGTTTACAACGGTGGATTAGGAGAGCAAGTTCTTATAACCGTCTCATTTGCATATTTACACCGAAGTCGCTCGAAGTTACCAGTGCCACCTATCGGCTGTTTCTTTTAGTTATTTTTTCCTGTCTTAAAAAATTCCCGTTACCTAGCGATGCTAACCCCCAAACCGTTTTTTATTTCGGTTATTTTTCCAGTTTTTATGAATTTTTAAAGTTTCTATGGACTTTTTGCCTACCCTGTATAAGTATAGTAGAATGTTCATGGTATAGAATATGAACGTGAATAAAATAAGTGCATATACGGAATGAATATAAATATTTCTTTAACTGTTTGTTCAAACAATGTAAGCCCAACGTGGGCCAATAAGCCAATTATTCTGTAACGGAAAAATTTTCATCTGCGAAACCTGACTAATGCACTTTCTTATTCTTTTCACTATCTCTAAATTTTTCGTGTAATCCAGTAATGGCTTCAAACAGGGCATGTCAGGTACCAACCTACATTGTACACTATTACGCCATTAATGGTATTCACTGTGGTATTGTCACCTGGTTCATAAGATATCGAGATAACGCAGGTTGTCACAGACTAGAGAATAAAAAATATATAAAGAGAAACCCTCTTTTTTATTATTGCAGCAAGTACACACGCTTTACAGTAGATAATGGCATTCGACAAAGCGTTGTGTAGGCATTATTTAAAGCAGTCGGTCCCAATTCCAGAACATCTGCTGCTAACAACCCTTTCCGGTAGGATACTGCCAGAAAATTAAAAGCAGTACGGGCACAACGCACAGCTTTTTAAGGGATTTTAGAGTGACACGCGAAAAATACGAGAGAGAGAAAAAAACAGGCATAAGCCAAGCCGTTAAACTACCCTAACTGAAATATTGACGAAACTGCAAAAAAAAAAAAAAAAAATCTATAACAATGTACTCACCCGCCCCCATATGCACTAAAGTATTACACAGTCCCCATCAGTATTCTGCTTGCACGTACGTATATACATTTATCAATACCCTCCATTCTATAGGCTCCCTCATTTGACCCTATTGTGCCCTGCATAGGGTTGTTGCGTGGCGTAATTCAAAAGGAAGCAATTGAAATACCAACGGACTTGTGAAGCAAGTTAGGCCTTGTCGATCTACTCACGCACTAACTGTTACAGACGGTACTATGGATTCAAATATCGAGCACTATTTTGATGACCATTTTGAGAAAATGCAGGTTGAAATTGATCACTTTTTGGTGATTCCAATAAGTTTTCTGGAAAAAAATTGAGACAACAATGGAAAAATTCAATGTATGCAAAACTGTATCGAACTATTTTAAATAGTTATGTTTTCGAAAGTAGAGACCTTTCTTACATACATTTATTCTTCCAAGGATTAGTACTTTGGGACTTGGAAGGGTCATAGAGAGGTCTTCAGGGATCTCACATTTCACACGAACGCTCTTATCATTTTCCCTTTTAAATTATTGTATGTGTACAATAAGCTGTAGTGAACGTGTGTGTGATCCTGCCTGTAAATTTTAAGTTTTATATACTTTTTGATAACTCTTTGATTAGCTTCGGAAGAAAGCTTGCTTATTAGACAACAATAGGGGTTTCTTTCTCCTTCTCGACGTGGTCTGGATGTATGCCCTTCATACAAACTCAGCTGCGGCGCAAGCATGCACTTTAGAAATGAGATGAAGGCACCCTCCTGGACGTATGACGACAAAGAAAGATTGTTCCTTTTTCATTTTTTGGCTCCTTCCGAAAACAGCACCCAGCCGTGAGGGGAATGAAAAAGAATAGACTATATAGCCCTATTTAAAAAAAAAATTCTTGTCGTTTTACCTATTTTCTCCGAAATCCAAACTTTTGCTGATGGTTTTTCTAAAGGTGCGGGTGGGTATCTGTGGTGGCATATAATCTTTGATTCTAGAGATTTCGTCCCCCCTCCCTCTGAATAATAGTATAGGATTCCCCCCGATGTGTTTTGACTGAAGATGTAGAGAGGACCCACATAAAAGAAAAGAACTTGATGGCCTTGTGCATGCATGGGGGTGTTTCCTCTTGCTATATATGTATAAGAAAAAAATGTATTTATTTATTGTGTTGATGTTGCTTCCTCCATTTCATTATATTGTTGATCGCAAAGACCTCAAGGTCAGACATCGCCATTGAAGGCAACACGCGTATACAACGGGACCCTACGAAATGTTTTACGAGAATGATTTTTTTTTTTCTGCTTCTATGTCACTCATGAATGAAGTCAAAAATGGAAAAACTTTTGGCATATTCACACCGATTGATTCTCTATTCATTGAGGTTCATATAACAATGTCTCTCTCTCTCAATCGATCATAGTTTTAGTTTATATTCCTTCCTTTCTTATCAGATTGAAGAGGTAATGTTTCAAAACATAGTAAATGAACATGGTTGCTTTTATTAATCGAAAAGCGTTCTTATTTTACGCTCCAATGCATCAAAGTTTATACATGCATTCCGTTTACTTTTATTATTATGAAAACGTAACGCAGATATATTGAACCTGCCAATCAAGAGCTTTCAGTTTGTTTACATTTAAAATATGGCATCAAAGTGTACGTATTACAGTATCTATATCCTGTTCATCATAAGCTGTATTAAAATATTATTAGGTGATCACAACGAACTCTAAGGCCGGGATTACACTATAAAAGTACTTTTATCAAACTTTTATAGTGTAATCCCGGCCTAAAGCATTCTATCGTTCAGTGTTGATGCGTCTCATGTCAAATGACAAGCAAAATCTTTTGGTGCGTATGTATACTTGAAATTAAATTATAAATATCGGTACAGTATTACATTATTATACAGGGTGAGTCCGACCTATTCTGCCAAACGAAAGGGGGTGATAGACGAGCCCAAGTGGATCATGAAACACCCCACCAACCCTGTCCGTCCACCAATCCTATCTCAAACCGTTTTCGAGTTATGGTGGATGTATCTAAAATGTATCTAAAACTCTGCATTTGTGAAGTTCCTAAGAGATCTACGCGCAAACTAAGCACATATTTGGAAAGAACGAAAAAAAAACCCTATAAGATGACATCATTTTCATCGAAATATCTGGATTTATTGGTGAGCTACAAGTGTTGAAAGATTGACAAAGTTCAAAATTGGATCGTCGCTAAAATCTTTTATCGTTAACTACTCAAGTACAATTCTGGCTACAATCGGTCAAATTTACAAAAAACGTGAACCAGAACACCGATATGGTTTATTGTAGGCTCTTTCGAAAACTGGTGCAATGGACAAGTTTTTGTTAAATTTGACCGATTGTAGCCGGAAGGTTATTTGCGTTATTGGCTATGAAAAACTTTAGCGACAATCCGATTTTGAACTTTGCCAATCTTTCAGCACTTGTAGCTCACTAATAAATCCAGATAATTAGATGAAAGTGATGTCACTTTTTTTTTATAGGACATTTTCCGATCTTTCCAAACATGTGTTTAGTTTGCGTGTAAATTTCTTCGAAACTTCACAAATGTAGGTTTCTTAGACACAAATTTTTTCCATAATCAATTATCCACCATAACTCGAAAACGGTTTGAGATAGGACAGCGTGGGTGTTTCATGATCATCCTTGGACTCGTCTATCACTCCCTTTCGTTTGGCAGTATAGGTCGGATTCCCCCTGTATATAAATAAAACTTTACTTTATATTTCGTGAAAGGATGTGTCCTTTGTGTCATAGGATGCAACGCCACCTGCTTGATGGCACGTACTTGTGCAACACTAACGTACTGTTTCCGCCATATGAATTCCACCGCACTGAAAGTGGTAGGTGTTGTTCAGCTCAGAAACCGAACTAAACCGTTACTGGATGCCGTGGTGCGTGTAATAATGATTCCAGTGTTGCCACGCGTCACCAGCTGTTTTTCTTTCATTTTTTAAAATACGAGCGTCATCTGTACAGCACGATCAGTGAATAGGGGGTTGAGAGTTTGTTCTCATACGAGAGGACTGATGAACTATTTCTTTTCCGTTCTACTCTCATTAAGTTACACCCCTGCTCTATTTTTTTTAACGATGAGCCTGTCTGTTTGAGAGAGCAGTACTGAAGTACTCTCACCATTTGCTCGGTCTAGTGAACATTCCCATGGTTAATGTCTGGGAATTCTCGAATCCGACAACACGGTAGCTGAATTTTTTTTTTTTTTGGAATTAATTACAATGAGGCACGAGTCGTAAGCGATGGTATACTTCAGTTTATTGTATTAATAATCATTGTGATGTTGCGTAGGATTAAGTAATAGTACTGTCACGGATGATATAATATTCCCATAAGCGTTTGATCATACTCATAAAATAGAAGATATCCACTCTTATGCATATGTTTCCGGTACGTTAAAGCGTTATGTAAATAAGTTATCTCAGTAATTGGGAGAAAAATTATATTATATTGCGTACAACATTTTTGTATTATCGTTAGAGATACAACACAGCATTACTCGATTTTGAGGATGCACAGTATTTAACTATCTAAGATTTGGCTCATTTTTGTATGTTCTCATTCATGTTGATAATGATCTAAAATATAGCCTATATTTATCTGAAATAAACTATTCAAACCAATTTCAAAAGTTCTGATATCTCTAGTCAAAGAGTGAAAGTTATACCGTACGAGAGAGTATATTCACTGTATGGTGAGATAAAATCGGTATTTACTTCCAATGAAAATTCCTAAGAACAACAATTGCGAGGATACCCAATCTAGTTTTACGATAAGCCTCAATGCTATGATAATCGCATCCAAATCATGGATCTCGAACTTACAACAACCAAAAAGTTTCCATTAAATTTGCTACTTTTATTACGCTAAATTATCGTAAAATTTTCTTGTCTGAGGCTACGGCACAGAATTGATATGAGAGTTTCTATCTATGAATCTAGCTCTACTTTCTCAGGACTGTCGTTTTCTTTGGTATACTAACAATCACTTATCACATTGAATACATAAGAGAAACTTGGTATGAAAACCAAAAAATACACATTTATACATATCTTCCTCAAAAAGAAAACGTTCATTAATCCCATACAAGGGTGGCTCTGTATTATATCATCAACGACCACGTGTCTGGGAGTATCAACTTGTATAATATGAGTTGTATATGCCGTTCGCTACCATGTCACGTTTATCTGCGGTCATTTCTTTACAAGGAAAGTTGAGAGAGAAAAAAAAATCAGCTATAAAATAATAATACACAAATAATAACGTTTAGAGAATGAACCAGATTCATTACCAATACCCAACGACCTAGAAGACCGTTTTTATGATGGGGCCGAAATCATTTTCCAGTCCGTCCAGTACAACTATATGTATTAAGGGCCACAAGAGAGAGAAACCAGCAAAAGAAGAGAAAATCGAGAGGCCTGGAATTGAGCGAATACAGAGGAGGGAAAGGACATCGAGTCTCTTATTCTGGAGCTAGATTACAGCCATTTCATGACCTTACTAATGGATCAGGGCTTTTGTAGGGACCGCTACTCCGAGTTCGAGCCACTGTGCCACTGTCAAAAGTATAAAATTTTAACTCAGCCTTAATTACAGGTCGAGCTTTGAACTAACTGAAGATTAAACTTTCACGTTTCTTTTTCTCTTCCTTGCCAATGTCAAAGGTGGATGATTCCTACCCTGTTCACGTAGGTAAGTCTTCGAAGGTAAAGATACGTGTCTTGGCTTACATACATACTCACACGCATTCATACCTGCGTGTGACCATGTATATAAATGTGTTTATGTTGTGATTCGTCTCGACTGGTTTACACTCTTAAAAAATTATCCATGAACACATACAACAGAAGATCTTGTCCATCTTCTTACTAATGACTTTTAAATGAAAGAAAACGCATGAGCAGAAAGTCGGACCTATTTATAATCGATTTACTATCATTTTTACGATTCGTTATAGGCAAATTGCTGCCTTGTTTTTACATGAAAACAAGGTTCGTATCATTTAAGATTCATTTTTTGTAATTTATACGCAAATAAAGATTCGTAAGCTCATAGGTAATTGGCTCGAAAGCAGGTTAATGATTTTGGAATAGTAAATTTGAATGATTTATAAATTATATTGAAAGTATAAAGTCAATCAATTTTTTTATCATATTTTTTAACGTTCGTGTTAATGGAATACATAAGAATAGCGTCAGATGCTGCTTGCTGATGAATTTTATATAAAAATTGAGTGTTTGAGAATCAGTCGATAATTAAGAGTCCGTGAATCTATACAAATGAGAACCGATGTCATTGTTCTATTACAAGCACCTTCAACCTCTTGCTCGATGCGATGCTTATTGCTGGTTTTATACTCGCGAGCTATTGATTGACTTCATAATGGAATGTCCCATTCAGGTTGCGTACTATAATTAGCATTTTGTGATCTCAGCTTGAGAAGGTGTCAGCGTTTCCATATGGTGCTCTTCCTCTGATGATGAGCATGGGCGGTGATTGAAACTCAAAAAAAGGTTGAAGACTTCTGACACTGCACGCGAGTACTGGGTCCCTTCACTTAATCTGTTGTGAATCACCATACGCGTGAAGATAAGGCTGTTTTTACTACCATTTTGGGGTGGGTGGTGAAAAAAAACTTTCGATTTCCTTCAGGTGTAGGCAATGCCCATGGTAAGAATTGGCCAGGTTGATAGGTCCCTGACCTATCCGGGGGAGAGTAAGGTCACCTACAAAAGTGGGAGAGGGCTTCGACCCCTATGAATGGAACAGGCGGCAAGAGCGAGAGAGAGAGAGAGATTAGCTTTGAACCCATTGTTTGTGTGGTCAGTACCTATATTTAACTTCCTCTACCAAGATGGGCTTGCAAAATAAAAAGATCGAATCCGTTGGCAAATGTTAGAAGACCAAACAGTTGTTCCATGGACTTGTTTATCTCTTTTTGTGGTCAACGAACAGTAAACATTTGAGGACCGTCGTAGTCAAAGAGGTATTGAAAAGGAGAAAGTTCTAGACGTATGGCCGAATTTACGATTGTACGGGTAAAACGCCACACATTCATGTTTCCCTTCCCTTATCTCAGTACAGATTTTGGACGGGAGGGGTGTGCAGATAAACAACTTCTACTCAGTTAAAGTCGGAAAAGTTCTGGATAAGAAAACCAGTAAAATACGTGATCAATTTTTAATGAACTGATTTTTAGGGTTTTCATGAGTGAAAAAAAAATGTATCACAAAATTTGTTTTAAATCTTTAAGAATAAATATCACTGAGGAACTTATAGAATTTCTACTTGTCGGCATTAATCTGATGATTAGATCAATTTAATCCATAAACCATTTATGGATCATCAAAGTTCTGAAATCTAAAAGATTTTGACGTTTTATTAAAATTAGGCGAATAACTTTTCAAGATTTCAGACAGCCTGAATGCAGAAAAATTGTAAAAATTAAAATTTGTATAATAACCACAATTTTATGATTCAACAGCGCTCCACAACAATTTAAAACCTTCAAAAAAAGTTTAACACGCTTTGAAAACAAATAAATAAATTAAAGTAATTAAAGTTAAAAAAATTAAAATAAACTTACCTGTCTTTAGAGCGTGTTAAAAATTTCTGTGAATAAAAAAGGCAAAGTTTTTTTTTGGAGAATAATAAAAAAACCTGTCTACATTTCTCTTCAGCAGATATGCTTCATTAATATTTTTGTTCTTCTTTACCATAGCAATTTCAATCTTCCTCAAAATCCTAGCATCTCTACGTTTTTACGATTCTATCAATGATTTTCGGCTGTATTTGGAGAGGGTTATATTACCTTCATGACTTGTCAAGTATGCTCCAGAATAGTCAGGTTGATCGTGAGACGAATGCACGCGGTAACATGAAACGCTTTCCACAAATACCTCCGATAAAACCAATCCGTTTTTCTTCCAGTAGCCGTTCTAACATGTTGTTCTGCAAGACCATACTTTGGATAGTAAACAGTATGGTTCATACCTTTTTTCAGCAAACTTTCAGTTTGTACTTGTGCTTCGTTGTACTCTTACTTTTTTTATTCTTTATGCTTAGACATTTTTCCTTGCAGTGAACAAAACAACATATTTGTGTTCTTCGGTGTGTTGCCGCTGCTTCAGCAAATACAGCCGGGAGGTATAGGAAGCTTTATTCGAAAAGTTAAGCGACTTTGCAACGATATCAATTTCCGAATAAACTCCTGACGCTCACAAACGTTTGAATAGAAAAGCAGATCTAGATGTTTTGAATTTTCTTATCGAGAATGCATTAGTACTTTCTAACTTTGAGTAAGAAATATGAGAGTTATATAGCTACCTCACTTATATTTCAGAAGGTTCTAATCGGTCGTTACCCTTTAAGCTATATTTAAATATACTTTAAAGCATATATATTTTTGTTAAAGCGTGATCATATTGTATGTAGTAGCTCATAAAAAAAGTAAAACATTATTTAATAATAATTTGATTTAGAAATAATCAAAAATTGTAAAATATACGCCACATTGATTTGAAGATTCATTGACAGAAGAGGTAAGGCTCTTTTCTCCACCAACATTCAAGCTTTGAATTGCTGAAGTACAAAAAAGAATCACTTTCTTTCCAGGCTACAACAAACAAAACTTCGTGATAATCCCTCAGGCCATTTCTATATATGGCGTATGTATGGTATAAAAAAACAAAATGATCATCTTGAAGAATCAAGAACTTAAGATCTGAAAAAGTCAAGATTTTATCTTTCGAGAGATATACACGCATAAAAAATGGTTGGCGTTTCATTCAGAACTTACCCATTGGCCATTAACCAAGTTTCGTAACAGAGTTGAACAAATGAAGAACGTACAGGAAGAAGAAAAAAAAAAGTAAAATGAACTAAAATTAAACACAGAAAAAATGGAATAGTAATAATAATAATAATAATACCAGCTTCCGTTGAAGCTTACAACTCTCCTCAACCCTCAATTTGACATCGTGATCTTACAGAATTTCTGAACCCTCTTATTATTCTGTTATCGGATCGTTCAGATCATTGAAGATAAGAGAATTATCTTTTCTTCTTCTATATTTTTGCTAGTACCTTCGTATACACTGGAGTATATCACGCCCTTGAAGAAACCGTATTTACAAGTGATTTCGCACCATAGACAGAGAGAGAATTCTTCCGTTTGTTTTTCTATTATTATTTTCTTCTTTGGGCCCTGTACGAAAAAAAGTAATTGATTCGTGGGTTCAATTTAATGAGCCACAGCCCTGGCGATTAACAATGGACACCCAAGTAGAATAGTGGCCATTATCCACTTAGCGAACTGGGGTAAGGGTGGTGTTGTTTGGATTAGGAGCACAGGATTTCAAGTACCAGAGGGGTGTTTTCCAGCTACCACTTTAGGTGATGATGGTGAAAACGGAAATGGTCTCAAGTGCACTGTGAAATTTTTGTGTACAGACGCAGAGTATTATGTGTGTACAGATCCTGTTGAATCTTGTTTTTCTTTTCTTACCAGTGTTTTAGCTGCAGACCACTTCTAATCACGGTAGCATTTATGAAATTGGACTCATACGAAAGATCCTGAAAACAGACAATAAACATAATTTGACGTTGGATAAAATCTGGTAATAAATTTCAAATACAAGTACAACGCCACAACAGGCAAAATGCCCAACGAGGCGGCTGATAAAAAGATGCCCATAAAAATATGGATGTCATATATTTCAAAAATACAGCAACACAATTAAAAATGCAATTAACTTATGGTTGTATACTTATGGTTGTCTTATTCTAAATATGGATAGCTTCTCGATTTACCCCAACATGTTTATCGTATTTCTTTTTAAACGTGTCAATTGCGTTACAATTTACTACCTCCGGGGGTAAGCTATTCCATTTATTAACAACCCTATTAGAGAAAAATTCCCTGCGACACCATAACCTTGCATTGTCCCTCACCAATCGATACTGGTGTCCCCTTGTAAAAGCAGTCGATTGGCGGTGTACTAAAAGTTCATGGTCCATCCTATCCATCCCATTGAAAATTTTGAACACTTCGATCATATCTCCTCGACACCTGCGTTCATCCAGTAATGTTGCATAACTAATATCATTATTCATTATGGGCTCATATATCCTGTTAATTTCTTTCACTGCATCAGTCTATCTACCAACAGAATTCAGAAACCGTCCTAATAAATTCTGAATTTTGTTTCCCTTTTCACTTACTCGTATGACAATCGATATGCAAAGACATTCAGGACACTCAGAGCAGATACGTGTAGTTCAACTTTAGGGTCAGACCGAATCTTCATTTGTAGTCCATTGCTATAGATATGTGCACCAATTCAAGTTGCGTCAACCAATTTCGTAAGTTTCTTTCTCCACCTGTTACCTAGTCTGTGTCAAAAAACTATTGTTTCGCGGATATTCTTCATGAAGAAATTCGACAAAAAAAAGGAAAAGAAGAAAGTCTAAAAAATCTGTACATTAAAACAAAGATTTGACTTACCTTTGAACAAAAGCAGCAAGAAAAGAACACGAAAAACAAAGCAATTTAACAGCACCATCACGCTCGTTACGTTTATAACTTCATATAAGTTCATAAAACTCAGAGAATTGAACAAGTTCTTGGGGTTACACGGAGGTGTATCTTCTGATGCATTTACCTCATAGCTATTAGTTCATATTCCAGAGTTAGAGAGAAGATGGGTGAATATAGAAGAATAACGAATAAAAAGATGATTTTATATTCTACAACAACGTCTGGTTAGTAGTCTCAATGGCAAAAACAAGCTTCTGTAAAAACTGTGACTGAAACGTCGTGATCTTTACATCCTTCTGTTGTAAGAATCTAGAGGAAAGTCTCGATAGTAAATACGCCTATTTTTCCAAAGAAAAAAAAGTAATAATAAAGACACACGAAACATGAAAACTGAGTTGATGCGAGTTATTTTCCGAATATTAATCAGAAGGGAATAGACATTTTTAAACCGGCATTTATATAAAAATAGACCGTTTGAGTAAAAAATCTTCGTAGCCTTTTATCTCTATTCCTTTTCACATACATATCTGATTTCTTTTACAAAAGCTTTTAAATAACTGGATTTAAACCATTAATTGCTCCGCTTAGATACAGAAACCGAGCAGCAAAACAAAAACGACGAGACCTTTTTAAAAAGTTTAAAATTTCGTATTTTATCTTTTTAATTCTAGAAAGGAATAGAATAATAGAATCATAAGGAATCATAAGAAAACGCAACAAAAAAGCATAAATGTGTTCCGAATTTAAGCAATGATAATGTTATGTCAATTACAGTTTGAAAGAATTTATAAAAATATTTTTAAAAATTTTAATTTTTTAGCTAATTTTTAAAGTATGATTTTAACAAAATTTAAATTTAAATTAAAATCAGTGAATTATTGTAATGTTGTAATCTTTGTAATTTTTGGCAGGGGTCAATTTTGAAGTTTTAGTTCCACAATTTTGAAATTTATACGGCATTTTGACGCGGCCTCTTGACGTCGTATAAACGAGGTTCCTCTTTAGTTGGAAGAATGGCGTACGCCATTGTTTTACGTTTCACGCAACATTGTTTTATTAACATAAGTACTTTTACTTTCTTGACATGAAAGCAACAAGTTTTATCTTATTTTTATATGGTCATTTGTTTTGACGCAGTGTGACCTAATTGGTCCTTATGTGTGTGCCTATAAAACCAAAATCCAATTCAATCGAGGAATGGTACAAATTTAAATAAAAATAAAAATTAATTACCTAACTATAAAATAGTCTATGTGTGTGTCAAAGTTTACCCGTTAATATATTCAACTGTTTTATTGATTAGTCTTCATACGAAATTTGGGATCTCGGGCTACATCAGACTACTGCGATTATCATATTTTTCCAGAGAGGTATAAGTTGAGCATGTGCATAATTTCCCAATTAGCTGGATATTAAAAGACATCGCTAAAAATAGGAGCGTGTTGTGATTATAATGCACGAGTGCAGTACCTGTCTGGAACTTTTTCGTTACCAGCCATTTTCAGTAAAGCACGACACGCGCACTTGCAGCCGACCCACCCGATCACCACCTTTCATTGAGGAACCAAATCTTAGGGTATAATGTTTATGGTGCTTGTTATATTTGTAGGGGGGGGGGTGTGTTTCGGTGTCTGGTATAGTAGGTTGACGACCCTATTTAACAATAGCACCCCCGAACAGAGGGTGCTCGATTGTCTGATGCGATCACCCACACCACCTGAGGATAAATACGTCCAGCGGTAGTCATTATTATTATTTTTTACATCTTCTCAACCTCTTTGTATTAATTTTCTACAGAAACTGACGTGGATGGTGTGGTGATGGTGTTTGAAAAGAACCCTCCGATGTATACCAGGTAGGAGGATGAGGCCAACGTCCTACTCCTCCGAAAGTCTACAAAATCCTACAGACTTTGTCCAGACTAGTCTTTGTCTGTTTAGGATCTCCCCGTCTTCAGAACACTACATCCCAATGGAGAGGTTGAGAAAAAGGAGAAGAGGCAAAAAAAAAGTCATACTCCTTAGCCTTGTGAACAAGCGTGCGTAGGAGCGACAGATGGCGAGGCGTCTGTTCGCGCGTGCCGTTATGCACGTGCCTCATGTACCCTGTACTACCCCTCCACATCGTACATACGCATACGCTCACGGGCACTTTTTCTTGCTCCCCCCCCCCCCTTTTGTGTCGCGTGCTCATAATAGAGTGAAGCAGTCTTTGACTATTCTTCGAACGAACAATAGTCTACCGAGTAGTCGGTATGAAAGATTAGAGAACTCTATATGTGTATCGTATATATATGTAAATTCTCTAACATATGGAAGTTGGCAAGGACGGAACGGAAGAAGAATCACCATAGTCATACGTCATGGTAATGGATATCGACGAAATGTTCAAGGAACTAGTCAAGGCGAGCTCTAGTGATAGAATATCAAGATTTCATGTTCGGTGATAACTCAAATGAAATTTCAGGGTGGTTATGATCTCCGACAGGCAACAGAGAAAGAGATCTTTAAATTTTTTTGAATTTCGAGTTCTGTCATAGCTCATCATTGGAAGATGAGCACTCATATAACCACTCTGACAGATGCTCAGATTCCAAAAATTTTGAGAACCACCGTGGTTCTCAAAATTGTTTGACTCGCGGAGCACTTTTGGTAAAAAATTTCTATGGCGGAGCCGCGTATATAGGAATATTTTTTATTTATTCGTCAAAGATACTGATTTATTTTTATTATTTAAAAATATTTATAATTATTTTTTTCATCATACTGTTTTTTTTCAGATACTGTTGTTTATTTTTATTTTCCTCAAGCGGCTGCGGAGCACCGGTTGAGAACCGCTGCTCTAAAGGAATGCATACTGGGCAAGTGCACATGGTATAGTCTTATATAAAGCCACTTTGGTGGTCGAGTGGCCATAGTGACGGACTCGCATCGCGGGGACCCGGGTTCCAGCCCCACCGTCACCACAGTGGTGGTCGGCTGAATTTGGTTTTCTATGGTTCCCACCTTCGAGGCGCGAATGCGAGCCGATCTTCCCGTTAAAAAGTATCGCCACAGAGAGCAATAGGCCTACAAACGGTACAGACATTCAATCATAACACTTCATTCACTTCACTTCTGAGATATAGATGGCAGCACTGAAAAATCATACACAACACTAGATACGCACTCAGACTGTTTAGGTATACTAACAGTCACTAGGTAGTACACTTACACTTCCGGCACAACTCACTAGGTAGCGAATTGCCTATGGCGATAGACCTGAGATGTGCTCGGTTTGGAAAAAAAAGTCTTATATAAAAAAGTAGAATAACGTGACTTGTATGGATGATATTCTGTATAAATGTGGGGGGGGGGGGGTCTTCAACCGTCTACGAGTCGTGAGTGACATATATGCCTTACAATAAAATGACGATCAACTATACATGGCTGGTACACGTGATCAAACTCAAATTTGCATAACGCTGATTCTTGAATCCAACTTGAATGAAGCGTCCATTCATTCCCCCACCAGAACAAAATCAGGTTCAAGCATCGCCCACAAAGGTATTCGTAAGCAACAGGTTGAAGATGCAGTTAGCAGTTTCAATGAATATAAGGCCTCGTTTCAGGCTTCCAATGTCATATAAGTTACTGTAATGTGCCTTCAGATACGTAATCAATAAATTTATGACTATTTCATCTGACGTCATGGATATGAACTCGTGCCATACTCCTGAACATATTAAAGTTATTGCTTTTGTAAAAAATAAAAAGCTGTTACTGATTTCAGGAGGTGTCACGGGCACTGTCTATGCTCACAATATTAAGTAGAAGAGCACCCATATGGCAACAATGGGATAGGATCAAACTAAGGCCAGCATAATCATAACCAATAAATGCAACTTGAATGGGGTATTGATTAATTCCACTTATGAGTAGAAAACACCCGGGGACGGTGCGCACTTTGGCGCTCCCTTGTAGTGTTGAAGGAGTGATCTGAGAATAAATTCTGCGCCCCCTCCGGTCCAGGGCACGAGGCCCGCCTATTCCCCCTGGTTGCGGCCCAGTGTGTGTTCATTTATGTGCACAACTTTCTAGTTCTGACACTTGTGTATTTTTTTTTCTTTTAATCTTTAATATATATGTGTATATATTTCTTTTAATTTAGTCGAATGTGTAACCATGCATGCTTCTCACCTGTGTCTATTATTATTATTATTTTTTTTTTTTTTTTTTGTTTTTACTCCCTCTTTTTGTTTGTACATATATTTATGTGTATATATATTTTTTTTCCATGCATGTATTTTAAATAAAACAAAAATTTAACTGTTCATCTTGTTTGCTTGTAACGCGCGGGGCAATTGGTCCTAAACAATAAAGATTATTATTATTATTACTTATGAGTAGAAAAACAGACACAGGCGTTGGACATCTATAGTTGTTTCCATGAGCACAGCAATGTTCGCGAGCAACAGGTTTGAGATAATTGTAATGGCTTGTAATGTATACAACATCGAAAACATCGATTTAACTTTCCGAGTAAAGCAGGAAAGATAGGTAGTAGAAATACGCTTAATCCTCAACTTTATAAAACTACAATTTCATGGATAACACCAATTATCGAAATGTCTTTGTATATTTTCAAAGTACTCTGAACTCTTTCTATTTCTCTTATGGATCTTTTTCCTCGCAGACATTTGGTACTGGATATTAGGTAACATCGGGGTCCAGAAGAAAAGGGGTCGACGCGACGAGGGTCCTCGAGAGCTATTGTTCCGATACCGTATTCTGAGGTAGCAATTTTTTTTACCTCCCTGTTTTCTTTCTTCGAAAGTTTTTCTTCTTGGGCTTCTTTTACATAATCTTCTTGGTAAGGTCTCGCTAACCCTCTGTCTTCCTTATTATAAATGCAAGGTCGGTTATGAGGAAGACGCGAACAGATGGTGTTGAAGTCTCTTATATTCATACAACGTTTAATTTGGGCCCCTAAAAAAATTCCCTCAATTTTTTTTTCTAAGGGTACGCGTGCCGGTTTCAGTATTAGATAATAGTATATGGTTCGTGGAACGAGAGAGACTAGGTTAGAGTACAGAAGGATATTGAGGGACTTTCAGAATTTAAGGAGCATTGTCTGACTGCCTGCTGTCGGATGTCTTATAGGCTGTGTCGCACTCGGATCAAAATTCAGAAACTAATGGAGCATCCCAAAAGTTTCGAGCGCTATTTTTTCTCGTTTCTGAACGAAAGAAAAGGTTTAGAACTCTATCTCAGTTCTTTTTGAAGTACATGGTAGCCATAATTAAACTGACCGTACTGAAAGCCACACATCTGTAACTAGATCCAACTGAGGTGCCTGCCTCTAAGGGAGTGGGGACTCATCCACTATTTGGTCCTCAGTTTCTTGCATTGGTCTTCATAGGCAAGAAATCTGAAACTATTTAAACTCCTCTGATTTAAAACGGAATGGCAAATTTTGGAAACAAATAGCATGAAACATATTTTTTAATTTCTTCAAAAAAAACCGTGAAATAATATATATGAGCCACACATTATATATATGAGCTGCAACAAACAGAGCCGTTAATTGGGACATCTGCTAACAAATTCGAAATATAAAATGGAAAGAATATGACCCCACCTTATGTGCAAAGATGATTTTGAATTTTTATCTTAGTAATGAGCGTTTAAAGAATCCTTTGCACACATGCAGAGCTACGCATGTGTGGGTTAAACTGAAATTGGAATTTCCGGGTTTAAATTTCGTAAAACCATCAAAATATCGATTCACGATATTTTGATGGCTCTCAGCAGCATTATTATATTCATTTTTTAGGAAAATAATATAAAGTGCTTTAGATATCCGACTACCTTTCTTAGCCAACTTTTCTATAAAATGGTATGGGAGTGAACTTATATAACATATTTTGATAGAAAATTTCAAAATGGTGGAAAAAATAATGTTTTCTACTACAACTATATATGACATTTTTATGTCGAATTTTAAACAAAATTCATGTAATTCAAAACACGATTGCAGAAAAATTCGTGTATTAAACACTGTAATTAGACAAATACGTGTGATAGATCTTAGATTTTTGTTCATAAGCTTAAAAGTATATGGCACAATATCGCAATAGAATTTTGTAATGATACAATCAATTGATTTTTAAAAGTCATGTTTCATATTCAACTAAAATGTCAAAAATAGCATTCTTCGTCAAACGCGTTTAAAATTTTCATCCACATACCCTAAATTGATGTAAAAACGCAACACTGAAGTGGACGTAACATTGGTTCTAAGCGTCATATAAACAAAATAAGGCCTGTTTTGGAATCACAAAGAACGGGGCTTTCATAAAAAATGAAAGTTAAAAACAAACCGATATTTTCTTCAAAAAATGACGTTTTAAACATGGTCGCGCGCGCGCGCGAATACTTTCACACACGCAATTTTACTTTCTCTTAGCCGAATTGAACAACTTGTGAAAATATTCAAACAATACCGATCACGATGAAAGCCAGATTGGACATCTCAGTAGGCTTTTAACTTCCCCCGTTCCCGTAAAATGTTTTATCCCACCATGACAAAAAGATGCATTAGTAACAGAAACATGCGACTGCCAGCCTATCGAAAACGTTGAGAGCGTTCTTGACGACTAAATATTTCTCGCTGCACAACAGGTTCTGCCTAATTATTTTCGGGGAAGAGTCTTCACAAAAAGTAAATTCCCGATTCTAAAGATCGCCTCTTGAAAAATAATTCCATTCAAAATCAAGTTCCAAGTTACGGATCCTAACCAAAGACTAAATAAAAGTCTATTAAGAAGAGCATAATATCCTAACTACAACCTCGATAGTGGTCCTATCAGATCACTAGACATTTCCTCCCCAATCTTCAGGGTAAAACCCGTAGGTGGCTTAATTGAAACTTCATTCCTGTCACTTAGGATCAGCGGCAGGTAATCAACTCGGATGACGAAAATGATGATGATATAGTCATCCACGCGGAATATTTTTTACTTGGTATACATATATCTTATCCATCCCCTGAAATCTCTTTCGAGGATTTCACTCAAAACTCATAGAACAATGAACGGAATGGAATAGACAACCGACGGGGATACCATAGAATAAATATGATAAAATAACCAAGCTTAAGCTTGTCACTATTACGGAACATGAAGAAGGATAGGTTCTGACAGATCCGTGGCATCGAGAATATCTACCACATAATCTGTTTCTTGTAACCTATCAATGAACACGTCATGACTTTTTTGAACACACCACACTTTTTCATCCCTGATGTAAGGCCTCTTGAGAAATATCGTCTGTAAGTCATTAAAAGAGTCTATCATAAGACTATTCAAGAATTTCACACGGCTTGAAAGCGTAATGTCACTCGAAAAAGTACATCCTTTTTCGCACAAGAAATTGGAAATCGATATTTTTTACATGGGTTTAAATTTGCAAAGACAAAAGTAATACAGATTACCTATTTCGAAATTTTTTGCGTAAAACAAAAGAATACGGACGATTCCTATCTCTAGTCTATATTTAATTTCAATCATAAAAGGAGGCTCTGAATGGGTGCTTTAATAATTAATGAGAGTTCTTGATAATTTCTCAGCAGGAGCCCCCGAATGATGAAAACGTGACTCTCCATACGGTTGATGAGCACAAAATTCTGGTTCCCTTTTGGTAAAATGTTTTCTCATCTAACGCGAAATAGAGAAGTTTTATATTCTTTTACTTCTTTCGTAGAGCAATAATGAATGTCTTTTCTACATAGAATATGCGCTTGGTGTAAAATGTGGATAGATATCTTTCTCAGCCATGTTCGTTTGTTTCGGAGATACAGTGTTGTCATGAACGCACACAGGGCCGCCCTTACCGTACGTAGGGTCGAAAATACTAGTAGGGTCAGGGACATTTTAATAATTTCCAAGCCCTCCTCATCCTTGATTTTATATATGTATTCTGAGGGAGAGGGAAATCGGGCATCTCCAAAAATTCATACATCATTACAAAATATGCAGAAATGCTGAAAATTACCCATACAAAAAAAATATATCATCTTCAACCATTTTCAATCAACTGCTGGATGTAGTTGATCCTCTAAATTTTTCCATTTTCCTCTGTCTGATTCTTTTGCCATACAGTTGACTCAAGTCACCTTTCGCATCTCAGCGCTCCACGTGATTATTTTTCTGTCTCTCTTTGTGATGCCTAGCATACATCTCTCCATGCTGTCTATAGCCTTTGTATCGTTTTGCTTGTAAGTGTCCATGTTTCAGCTCTATAAGTCAGTGCTGGTAGCAAACACTGGTAGAATACTTTTCTTTTCAGGCATAATGACATGCCACTCTTCAGAATCACACAGTTTTGTCTAAAGGACTCCACCCGAATCTTTATTCTTATGTTTATTTTATTCAGGATACTATTGTCTATGGTAATATCTTGTCCCAGGTATACACACCTTTGTACTTCTTCTATCCCTGTGTTGCTGAGCAAAATCTTAAGCAATCGGGTTAAATAACTTTTTTCTTTTGACCAAAAACACAGACACAATGAAATGTAAATTAACAAAAAAAATGAAATTTGGAACTGACAAAAATTTTAAATTGATGAAAGAAATAATTCAGAAACCAATAAAAATTAGGACCTGGTCAAAGAAATTGAGAACTTCTGAAAACACTCAGAATGAATAAATTGAAAAGAAGAAAGGTAAGTGAGACAAAATTAGTTCCAGCATTCATGAAAATTCAAAATAAATGAAAGAAATAATTCCAGAGATGAAAGTTTAGAATTCCAGAAATGATGAAATTTCACAATTCCAAAAATGATGAAATTTCACAATTCCAAAAATGATGAAAGTTCACAATTCCAAAAATGATGAAAGTTCACAATTCCAAAAATGATGAAAGTTCACAATTCCAAAAATGATGAAAGTTCACAATTCCAAAAATGATGAAAGTTCACAATTCCAAAAATGATGAAAGTTCACAATTCCAAAAATGATGAAAGTTCACAATTCAAAAGATGATGAAAGTTCAAAATTAATGAATTGGTGGAAATTCAGAATTTAAAGAAATTATTATTACTGTAGTGCGGGCCCCGGTGCAACCGCACCTGTCCCACAACCCTAAGTGCGGCTCTGCATGAACAGAAGTCTGAGGTGTCAATGCTTTGAGATAATTCAGATAAGTCAGCTTATGCTGAAATGGATGTTGTATTTTTGGGCCAAATATATTTGTTCATTAAAAAAAGTTTCCGTAAGTTCAACCAGAATAATTGTTCCTTCCCGTACTGTCTGAAAATGCGATCCTTTCACATTGTCAAAAATCGCCTAATGTTTACTATTGCAACTGGTTGAGTACTAACGTAGGACATTGTGAAAACGCGGAAGCTATAGGTTATCGGAGGAAAGATAGCAATGGCGGGGATTCGTTCCACTAGAAAGTAAATCTTTCAAGAATTTGCAGTTCAACCTACCCACTGTCCATACAGCGGGGATACAACAGGAGTAAAGGGGGAGATTGCCACTCCCTACTAAAGAAACCTTTCTTATCGACGATGGGGTATATTTACGCATCTACTTCTTGACTGTTTATTTTAGCTCCTGGTCCCTTTTTAATGTTCCTACAGACTATTCAGGTGCATTCCGGAATATTCTATCCTACCATGCCAAATTTGCCCTATACGTTGAGGTTACGGTTAGTGAGATCTACCTATCGTAGCGAGGCCGGAATTACACTCTTTTAATCTATAGATCTTTTTGTGACATTTATGACCTGTTTTTCAACCATTCCGTATACGGAGCAACGAAGACAGTTTAATATATGTCTCGATAAGGTTTAGGTATACTTCGAAAAGCATTAAAATTTCGACATCGCAAAGTGCATCGAAAGTTCTAGCACGAGTTGAAAAATGCTGCAAAATGCAGACAATCACCAGCCTGCAGTGGGGTCCTTGGCAGATCTTTTATCAGGTCCTCCCTTACTGTTAAATAAATCGATATTTTTTTACTAAATTAATTGAATATAACAAAAAATAAATTCCCAAGTCTATAAGAGCCCAAGCCCTGCGAGCCTCCTCCACCTGGGACCTTTGTCGAAATGTATATGTTACGTGGTAAATGTGATAAATTGGTAAAATTATGGATAATCACCGTTTATAATGGATAATCATAAATCGTCTTGGTGTGTTCTCGCGACGTTGGAGTTGATAAGGTTGTTGAATATGAAAGAAATCATGTAGAAATATTACTTAAATTACACCACTTAATAGTTTTGCCCGTACATGAGATGTACTACACGTATATATATTTTGCCATAAAAATTAAATTAAGTAAATTTAAATTTAAATATAAAATAATTTAATAAAATATTTAGTTAATAATACAATAATTTAAATAAATGTGAAGTAGATAGAAAAGTTTTTTTTACCGGCCTTGCTAATTGTAGTATTTCTTCACATTTATCCACATTTTTAAACATAATCAACACTACCGATGAAATTTATTATCTTGGACTGAAGCTCATGTAATGTCCAGAACATTTAAATAATTTAATGAGATTATCATATTTGTTAATACACGAGCTGCGGATTATACATAATCACCGGTAAATGAGATGAATTCACAATAATTACTTGAAGGGCATGGTAGTGCCCCTGCCAAGTCGAGAAAAGCCGTAACATCCTTTTCTGCACGCAACTTGAGGTACTTTTGAGACCCTCATATCTCCGTATTAAAGTTGCTCAGGTACTTGAAACTTGCCATACCTAGAGAATTTAAAAAAGTCGATTAAAACTCTGAATTTCATATTTTTATTATTAGTTCGTGAGAAATCTGAACTCATAGTTTCGTTATTTTGACACCCCTTGACACACCGATGATCAAAAATCCCAGGTATTTCTAGCAGCCCTTGAAACATTAAATTTGGTATGAAGGTAGTGCTTAAGATACAAAGCAAAGAAAAATGTAAAAAAAATCTCGAAAATTCATCTCAGGATCGGAAATACGGGAAAATTCGGATATTGCCATTTGTCGCCAAAATGCAATGTTAATGCAAATGATTGCATTTAGTTTGGTTATATTTGACATCCACATATTTTTTTATGGGCAAATTTTTTTCAGCCACCTCGTCGGCAAGCGCGGATTCAGGGTGAGGTGCTGAGGGGCGGGGTCGATTTTTTACAGTGAAAGTGCCGATCGGTGAGGCCCAAATTAGTGTCCGCAGTCGCCAAACGTACTTAAAATATAAAAATTAATATTAAAAAAACTAATTAAGAATTAAAAAATTATTGAAAACTTTAAATTAACTTAAAACTGAAATTAAAATTAATTTAAAACTGAAATTAAAATTAATTTAAAACTGAAATTAAAATTAATTTAAAACTGAAATTAAAATTAATTTAAAACTGAAATTAAAATTAATTTAAAACTGAAATTAAAATTAATTTAAAACTGAAATTAAAACTACTAAAAACTGAAGGTAGTTAAAAATTAAAACTAAAAACTTAAAATTTATATTAATAAAAATTATATTTTTTCATTAGCAACACACTAATTTAAAAAATTGCTACACGCTAATTTAAAACATATGTGCCGGCTACCATCGTAAAAAATAACGTACGCAAAAAAAAGTTTGAGGGGCAGACTGAATAACGTGTTACATTTATAAACATTGTAAGGAATTCTGATGCACATTACCAGATAATAAAAAAATTATATTAACACAGTATCAAGTGCAAATTGTACAAATAAATGAAAACTTTGCAGATGAAAAGAGAGCAGAATGTCAAAAGCATATAAAAAATTATTATTTGAAAATGTTTCCAGAATCCTACTTGCTACTTCCTTCTCCTTTGCTCGATAAAAATTATAGCTCACAGTTAATCGTGTAAAACAATTGCGCATAAATAAAAATTCTTCCGTATGTATTCAATAAAAAGTCAAAGTATAGGTAGATACTTTCATATAAATTCAATTTTTTTATACCTGTGAATGTATTGAACGTTTCTCTTTGCAACGTTTAGATTGAAGGTATTCAATCAGGCAAAACGCAATATGAATAAAATAAGGATCTCGGTCAATCAGAGGAAATTAATTCTGAGCTAACTCGGGTACAAGAAACCTCGCTTAATAGAGACGATCCTTGAATATTTGAAGAAAAAAAAATATCCAAAGTCCTGACCATGGCTCCACATCCTAGAGCGGAGCCTCTACACCAGACTTTTCACGGGACCCTTTATAGTTAATTTATAGCGTGAAAAAACAAAAAAAAGACGACAATCATCCCGGGCCCCGGAGCTAGAGCCCTGTCAGCTTCACCCTTGTCTGGGCCATGGCCTCGACGCACAAAAACACAGCAGTTATCAAATAAATATGTACTACGCACGCACAATGACAGCCCCTTACTCGCAACGGGTCGCACTGCGCTTGCGAAAAATGTATGTGACCGCTCAAACTTTAAATGGCCACATGCTATCAGAAAAAAACTCAACCAGCAGCTTTTGCCCTCTCATAGGTAGGATCCATGATGAGGCAGTTTCGGTTTCAGTACAGCACAATGTAGATGTGTTCCCTATTCAGACTTTGCGTGCCGGCTCTGGGACCGGCCAAATGATCTTTGTTTACATCAGTGACCTCAGGTGGGCCCTCTGTGGTCAGCACCGTCTTAACGCATGGGCCCACCCGGGCACGACCCGGGAGCCTCAAGCGAAGAGGGGCCTCCACAGCCGAGCTACGCTCACTCCAGCAACTTTTCGTGTTCACGTATATGCTTCGAGGACTTGGCGATTTGTGTAGGGAACATTAAGCATTATTTTTTCAATTACTCACGTTTTAGACAGTTAATTTGTCTTTCTGTGAACGATTTTAGAATTCAATGAAAATTTTATACACACCAAACAACTCTCTTAACCCTTTCAATGGCAGAGATTTTCCAAAAACCCATAGAAAGCAATGTAAACAGGTGGTCTCACTATGGGGGACACCGCACCAGAAAGGGTTAAAATGATAGGAAACACTACAGTAAAACACCCATTTATGATAAGTCTGTATTTACAAATAATACCTTTAATTCCTCATTTATCCCTTATAATTTCCGAACAATTCTATTTTTCGATTTTTTTCAATTTTATCGTCCCGATAAAATTGAAAAAAAGTAATTAAAAATTTCTAGCTTTGTGTACACTCGATTTATGAAAATTTTTGCTTCGGAAACCCATATCCTTTGTCTTCAAATAAAGTTTCCCATACTGCTACGTACAGAGACAGACTCAATAATCTCCTCCAATAATCCAGTGATTTTGGGCCCTTTCTCTTGAAGCATAGAAGAGGAAAACATATCAGTGCATGTCTATGAGCAGAAGTTTATATTATTCAAATGGGCTTTTTCAATCAACTTGCAGTAATTCGGCGATTTCGGTAACCCAGTACTAATAATTCATATCTCTATTAGTTCCAGAAATATTCAACTCGATCTGCCCTTTCTTTTGCTGATATTTTTTGTTTTTACCTCAATTTTTTTTGCAACACTCAGATTTTAACCATCCGCATGCTCCGCTATTGAAGACAATGTCCTACTTACAGGAGGACTACGCGGGCTATAGCCCAGAGCGGCAAGTTCAGAGGGGCGGCCAATTTCAGGAATGCGTCGCAAAAAATTAGAATGAGAGAAGGGCGGCAAAATTTGTGTAATTTTCAAAAATTCCCCTCGAAGTCTGCCGGTGCGAGAATCAATTCCTTGAACGTCTATTCGACGCGTGTAGCTCTCACCGGTTGCCGAATTAGGGGTAAGAGACAAAAATAATTGCAGAAAAATGTAGAAATAATGTTGTGTCGGTAAAAAAAATTCAAACTGGGTGGTAACTGAGTGGGCTAATTTGCAAAAGAAACAGTAATTTTTGATGCACGTTGCATCTATATATACTAGCTGGGAATCAGATAAACAATGGATATGTATCAGTTTATGAAGAAGTGGAGTTCGGGGTAAAATTTTAATGACTAAATTCCTCCTTTTTCACCATATTACTAATGGCGGACACACGAATCTGTGAGTCATTATACTGGTGCGGCTTATACACCGAAGTGTTTTCCCTGGTGCGGTCCGCGACGCTGCTGCTGACCATTATGTTGGCCATTGAACAGTGAGAAATTGGCTGCCCCTGACCTAGCGCATGTGTAAACGCATAACTGATCAGAAGCGTGACCTATAAAGCTATAAAACAGACAAAAACGAGTGACCTAGAGTGTGTACAAGTATATGAGTGATCAAAACAGTGTGTGCAAGCATGTGAGTGATCAAAACAGTGTGTGCAAGCACGCGAATGACTAAACGAGGGGACTTAGGGAGTGTGTGAGCATAGGAGTGACCAAAAGAGTGACTTAGAGACACGGATGTACTTGCAGGAGTGGTGGGATTCCAAGCGGGTTATAGCGCAAGGGTGGCGAATTCGACTAAAGGGTAGTCAAGAAAAAAAGACTAGAGAATGGGGAAAAGGTGGAACTATATTTGAAAACTAAATTTTCCACACAGGTGGAAAAAACATAAATGCGTCAATGTTTGGCACCCCTCCTAGACACGTCCCAAGAGTCGCCATTGCCGATTGCTGTCGACTCGTATAAAGTTAATTAAATTCTATTTTGTAGGCGTTTACCCCAAAGCTGAAAAGTGTTTTGTGGAGTGATCCTGGATATAGATATATATATATATATATAGATCATTTACATTTCTTGGGTCATACTATCATGGATATCTGCATTTATTTACTTCCCTCGTCCCAATTGCGGTGTCTTTCCTATTCATGTTTTGTCTTTTCCCTGTTTTGTATGTTTATGTCAATAAATTATTATTGTTGAAAAAATTTCTCAAAATCAAATAAATTAAAAAATCTATTTATATCGCATGGTTAGGGGTTTTTATGTATTGATAGAAATGGAATAATAGCGCCAAAACACTGGAACTTTTACGTCGCGAGTAAATAGCGCCATCTGACGATCACGTTTGATACTACACACAGAATATTGAGCTTTTAAGGGGAACGTTCAAATGTGTATTCAAATTTGATTCGATTTCACGCGTATCCAGGGGCGTCGGAATTGTTCGGAACTTTATCTTTTAGGAAATTTTTCTGAATCAATCCACATCCTGGAGTGGGGCCCCTAGACCGGGGCATTTGGCGGAGCCCCCATGACCAGACTTTTCACTGGCCCTCCATAGTGAATTGATAGCATGAAAAAGCAAAAACTTATTCGAATCGTCCCAGGGCTGGAGTCCTGTCAGAACCACCTTATGGAAGGCATGGCTCCGATCCATGTCATAAATTACCATGGGTGCTCGAGCACACACGTCACCCCCGGCTCCGACGCTACTGCTTGGAACAAGATGGTTTTTCCAGAATATAATTCCTTGATTACGAGTCTCATCTACTTTGATCACCCTTCCCGTGGTCACGGTTCCCCTTCATTACGCATATTGTCACTTAATACTCGACATCTCAGTAAAATTAATTCATTATCATGAAATACGATTACCAGCTTCTCTAAACATTTTTCTGATTCTCATGGTACTTCTCGAAACAAAACATTTAGGATATAATCGTTTAAATTTTCAAGAAACGAAGTCCCCCGGTAACCAATAATTTGCTGCAATAACTTTCGCTCTTGTTTGTGTGCCTGAACCGTCCACTTCCACCACCGTTCTTGTCTGTGGACAGCAGCTTTCGTTCTTGTTTGAAGGAATGGAAGGACAGCTCCGTTTTTTTTTTTTTTTGAGCCTGAACAGACACTTTCATTCTTGCTTCGGCCAGGACAGCCACTATTGTTCTCTTGCTTGGACGGCCGTTTCATCGATTCTTGGAAGTGTTCTTCACGTGTACTTCAGGAAGTGCACTTCAAGTTCAGTACGCACATTGTTAACGCAAGTCCAACAGCATCTACTAGTTTACTGCCGTGTGTGCAACATCGAAAACTTCAAATAGCCTGGCGCAATTTCATGCGCTGCTTTGCACTCTTCTTAATTGACATTCTGCCCCCATTATCAGTTTCGTATCATCATCCATTCGAAAAATTTCTGTTTCTCCTCCACCATTCTCCCTCCTTATTTGCCGTAACGCCAACTTCAGATCAATGTTCATTTTGATATGGATTCTGTACCTTCATTTATGAACTTGCATTTTGTTCCTGTGTCCTGTTTTTGTATTACAAGTACCCTTCGCTTTATGATGATTCTCTTAGATTTTTCTGAAACATGAATGTCTTTTTGGGATAATAGTTCCTGTGGTCTTCCTGGAAAAAACATCGCTGCCTCATAGTACATAAGCGGAGATAGACTTGGAAGTTTTGGAGTCACGAGATAATGATGTGAATTCATCTATACATATATGCATTAGATCAGTCGACTTCACCTTTGATGCTTTTCCCCCCCCCCGTATCTCCGCCCATGCTATGGCTCCCGTCGAAACATATTTTCTTCTCGTGCCCCCCCCCCACCCTCATGAAGGAACAAGACACTTTCTACTTACTGAATTTAATTTAGTCCAAACTAAATTTATAGTGAACATAACTAATGTAAAAAAAACATCAATTTTCTCCCCAACTGTTAATTTTCTTCGGGGTTTTGAGTGAAAAATAATTTAACCCCTTTGCGTACAAGCTTTTGGCAACAAATTTGGATTTTCTCTATTTGAAGAATCAGCGATAGATCTGCAACCATTGTCCTAACCTAATCACACGTTAGAAAAAGGAAGAAGCAGGGAGAAAAAAAATAGAAGAAAAGAAAGGAAAATGGAAAGTAAAAAAACAAGTATAATAGATAATTAGATAAGAGATATACAGTAGATTTCTTTTTCACCCTCACCCTACGCGTTCTCTTTCGTTCTCACATGTATATGATACTGTCAAAGCCCGAAGAGTGCGGCCAACGAAAGTTAAGTCCGATTTCCAAAAGTGATTCGAGTTTTGGCCGGCCAATTCACGAAGTGGCCGGAGATCCCTAGCGATTTTTTTAAATCTCAAACATGTGATATATGGCAATATATAGTAGATGTATAGGATTAGCTCCATGTGACGAGAGAAGAAAAAAAGAGAAATTTGAGAGAAAAAATTATAAAAATAATAAAATATGAACACATATAGTTTACTGTCAAATTTTGATTTAAAAAAAATGATTACTACATCGTGACTGGTTTGATGGATTGTCATAGCTCATGTGGACATAATTATCACGAAAAAACACGCCAACTTGGCGATGGCCCCGAATCAAGTCTTTTGTTATCGGGCTTCGGCAAAGGATCTCCTGCCACTTCGCGAACTGCCTAGTCAAAATTCGAAATTCGGACATTGGCCGGGTCAATTTACAATAAAAATTGACTGGTTCGCGAGCATGCCGATTTCGGACTTTGACAGTAACATATGTATATAGTAGAAAGATACATTATATGTGGGGGAAGGATCCCTAATTACCGCTTCGCAGTCATATGATCATAGTCATAGACTTTTATTGGGCCTCTATGGTTCCCCCAAATATATATTTTTTCCACCATCTCAATAATATTTATAGAAATAAAAATTGGGTTCGAACTCTCTCAATATTTTCAATAACTTTACGCCTATCGTGTGATTTGGGTTTACCGAGCTTTTTTTTGTGGTTATGGGCTCAAATGTCAGTTAAGGCATATTGTCATTTTCCAGCCGTACACATAATCGTTTTAAAACAATGGGCCTTGGTCTAATGAGCCAACTAGAGTATATGAACTACTTCTAGTGTAACAAAACGAAACAAATTTTATCAGACACAGCCTACTCGAAATCGGGTTATGCACCAGACTGAAAAAGAAAAACGCATCACTCTTTGACTATTTCCACCATCTTGTCGAGTCAAAGGTATACAAGAGAAGACTGTAATTCCTATTTGATAATTATCATTCTGTGTATGTATTCGGGCTGAAAAAAGAAATGACTCCAGATCATTGGGAATGCATTAAGAAATAGATGGTAGGCAACTGAGTACAGTTTTACACAACGCATCCTCTATTACTTACCTGACAACTACTGATCGTGACAGTAATAGTACACCGCGTGTTTACGAGACATGCTCTTTACATTTCCTTCCATCTTGTAAGTCTGTATAAGGAGATTCATTAGTTGCACATATCGCGTAAACATACTATCTACGGTTGAGATACACACCGCCTCCTACAGTTTAACGGAGAGTGGATACCATACAAAAACCAGTCTTTCTACATAGGCATGGCACACAAGTGTTTCGAATTCATGCTTTTACATACTAACTGTAATTAGTATTATTACGTATTATAACGATCTGTACTCCATATAATACGACCTATACAGAGTGTCTGCACCCTTCATCTCATCAACCGTCCAGCGTAAAGGCATAATTTAAATTTAAAAAATTCTCAAAAGGCGTTCAAAAATTACCCTGTATTAGTCTTGAGAGTGAAAACAAAGTGTGTAACAGAATAAGAAAATCTAAATTTTTATACGGTTCCCCTGTCCTCTAACTCCCAATTAAAATCTTGTTGCCCTGTCTCTTCTGAGGCTAACAAAAAAAAAATTCCAAGTTTCCAAGTGCAATATTCGCTGAGATGTCCGAATTCAAAAATCGAAAAAAGGTGGGAAAGGGCAGCACGAATGAGGGAAAGAAGCGTTGTCCGTTAGTTTTGCTGATAACTTTTCTCCGCTTTTTGAATTCAAATATCTTAGCGAATATTGCACTTGGAAACATGGAATTTCTTCTGCTGGCCTCAGGAGATATAGACCAACAACTTTCTAATTGGGAGTGAAAGGACAAGGGTGTCATTTACAAATTTATATTTTTATTTTGTGACACACTGTATTTTCACTCTCAAAACTGGTACAGGATAACTTTTGAACACCTTTTGAGAATTTTTTAAATTGGAATCATACCTCTACGACGGATGGTTGATGAGATGAAGGCCGCATTAGCACTTACGGGACACCCTGTATATGTATATGCACATAATTTTTAAGCAACTGGTGGAAATAATCTAATTGCACAGTTGTGTTTTTATTTCTTTGGGAGATCAAGTATTCGTAGTCGTGTTCATTATCTTGCAAAACAAGGATATGCTATTCGTGGAATACGTAATGAATGCAGTGAAAAAAAAAGAATTGTACTGTGTAGGAATTTTAGATGTTTAACCGGTAAATATACACCGTTCAGTTGACGCTCAATTTTAAAAACCTCTAATTTACAAACTCATACGTTTTTAGAAACTTCACCACTCACTAACTCCGGTCATATCACCATAGTGCAATTTACTTCCGATCAAGTTGCGTCGGAAATGAAAGCGTCATCTATCGGTGGTTGCATCAGTCTCGGTAGAGACAAGAGAGTTGCACTAATCATTTCTTGTTGAATGTTCTTCCCCAGGATCGAATACACGAACCTGACTCAAACCTTCATGGTGGTAGAAAAGCATCTTATCACTGCACCACTCGTGCGCGTTTTCAGAAACTGGTCCTCTAGTCCCACACAATTTGTCATTTCTTTGAACGACTTGCCCCGTTTACGCAAATGAATTGTTCAAGTTCATCAGAGTTTAGAAAAACTACTATCGACTGTAATAAACAAAAATTCGAATAATATAAAATACTAATTTAAGGCATCTGAACGGTTTCACCTAATGAACTAACTTAATTACTAACTCAATAAGGGGGAATGCTACTTCAAGTGCCCACAATCTATCGAAAGGTTTTTCTCGTTTTTGGCGCACCGAGTAAGATCCATTAAGAATATTTCATATTTTCATAAAGGGTGGTTGATGACGTAAGCATTATCCAAACCCCCCTCCCCCTTGTCATCCAAAGTCAGCAAATCGGAACCCCCCCCCCCCCCCATCGATGCTAACGGAATGCCTGCTGAAGGAAAAACTTATCTTTAATTTTATCTTAGACGATCTACTCTTACATCTTCTCCATCACAAAGATTCATACAGATAATTACAATGAAATTCAAGAATAAGCCCATTCATTAAAAAAAAAGCCATAGACAGAAAGAGAAAAAGGATCGGTAGTGGCCAACATCAACCACTAGAAAAGAAATCGTACAGACAGACAAAAACCAAACCCAAGACCATTGCTGACACTCTCTAATCGCCTACTGCCATAAAAGTTAACAACTTCGGCTTAAGGAATGCCTCTTTGAACGTGATGGTAGACACCCACCCTAATACTTAGTAAGTGAGTAATATACCAGTACCAGAGAGAGTTGCACTAATCAAGAGCAATTCCAGAAAAGCCATTGCTTTTGTTATTATTCCACCCCAAGACGGAGATACAATATAACCGAAGGTTTGGGTGAGGGAATGGAGACAAGTGAAAATTAAATCGGCATGTCTGGACGCACGCTCAGTTTAAAAAAAAGAAACAAGAACAAGAAGACACGCCCCAACGATTTGATTCCAATTGTTTTCAAGTAGCAACGTTACCATTCTGAAGAAGAGCCTCGGAAAATCGCGGCTATCATTATAAGTCCGGATACTAAAGATCATTTCCATAAAAACCCCTCCATCATTGGAGGAATTGCGGTATTTTCCCCTTGAGGGAACATCAGACTCGTAGACGCTGCTGCCTTAAGAAACTACTACCATCCAAGATCTCGTGTAATAATTCTAGCGAGAGATAAATTCATGCCACGAGAGGGATGGTAGACAAATAATATATACGTCCATGCTTAATAGTTAGCTTTAAAGACTGGCTTTGAGAAAGAGTGATTAATGATTAAGAAGACTTAATCTCCAATAATTTAATGCATTATGCAAAGCATTTTACATACGGTGATCGTATTCTGCGAGTATATGTGAAGGATTTGTCTGTTTCTGAAATCAATATCATTGCCTTGAATGCTTTAGTTTTTGGACTACAAACATTACTATCTGTTATCGGTTTGAGTTTGTGAAACTGACTTCTGCAGACATTTCGCACATCTAGAAGAATACTTTCACAACTCAAAAAATTTCAGTTTTCAGGAGAAACAAAAAACAAATTTTTCATTTTTATTTTTTGAATTGTGAATTGTGCTTTTTGATGTCCATTTTATGCTCCTAAGATCTTAACTGAAATTTAAGATTTTTTTGAGTTGTGACAGAATTCTTCTAGGTGGCCACCCGAATGACGTGGTGGTAAGATACTCGTCTTTCACCGCGAAGATTGCTCTCACTGTCCCTGGTTCGAGAGGGAGGCTATAGGTAAGATATTTTCTCTAATGAGCTTGAGGCGACCACCGATAGACAGCGCCTTCATTCCCAACTCATCTCATCAATGGCAATAAATTGCAATATAGCGATATGACTAGAATTGGTGTTTGGTGAAGTAGTATTGTTCTAGGTGTGCGATTTGTTCTAACAAAATTTGACAACATTTATTTCTATGATGAAGATGGGTATAGATCAATTGCACTGGAAAGTAGAGATGACGAACCGAATTGCACAGCTGTTCCACTCAATTTTTCCCTGATTCTGTTACAATCGACTCTTTGATTTGATAGACTGGTTTTTGTACGTGACGACTTATGGAATCGAACTGAAATTCAAAAGTAACTCCAGGTGTTTCGTTGAAATTCAAATTCTCTAGATCCACAGTTTCTTTCTAACGTGTTAGTGTGAATTTATTTTATTTTACAGAAGACTACTTATACTCGCGTGATATGTAACGTATTCTAAGAATAAGTTAATTCTTCTCCAAAGAATAAGCAAAGCATAGCAAGTCTGAATGACAAAGTTCTTTCCAGGCTGTATGTGATAGCTCCATTAAGACGCCTGCGGTGCCCAAAAAAACACCTTGAGCCTGTGTCCTAATTATTACGCTGAAAACGATAATAGGATCGTCTCAAACGTGATGTTTTCTTATCCCTTAATAAGGGCAGTCAATGTACGTTTTCTGTTTTGCTAGAAAAACGCAACTCACGATAATATCTTTACGAACTAGAAAACACAAACAGCTTAGAAACATAAATAATGCGGTAAACAGCTCCCTCTGTGTCTGTCTCTTATTTTTTTCTATTTCTAGAGGGGTTTGAATGAATTTTGCTCTCTTTCCTAATAAATAAAAATAAATTCGTTTTCCCTCCTCCACCGAAAAAATATTTCAGAAACAAGGAGCATTTTAAGATGAAAATACTAAGACCTCATTCATAGACAGATGTAAGATCGAAATGTGTCATACAGACGATGTGGTTTCTCACCGATCGAATTCGAAGATGGTTGTCCTAAATGATCTTGCATTCGTTCTTAAGTTCAAGTTGGTCTTGAGACAGCAAACAATGGCGCATGACTATTCTGAGTTTTTAATCGATTTAAGGATTAACGAGGGAAATCGTGTCCTTTCGGACCTGCATACGTCTCTAATGTGTGTACTCTTCCTCTCTCTCTCTCTATCCGTTGCTAATTTTGCACATATCCAGGGATTTCGCCAGTTTTTTATTGAATGTAGTAATGTGGCTAATCAGACGAAAGACTGCCGAAGTTGAAAAATGTTATCCAAATTGACACGCGGTTTAGCAATATTGGGCGAATGAACACTTATACTTTGGCAAATTCGATTTTTCGTTTACTTGTTAAATGAATCATTTCCTTGTAATTTGGTGCAATAGCGATCAAAAGGGAGAACCTGGCCATATCTACGGCTTTTATTTCTCGATTTATTCGATGTTTGGAGCATATGTAGAGAACTTAATCAAACAACTGTGGGATGCTTTTAGTTCTTTGGACACCATGTGACACCACCAAGATTTTCGAATTTCAACAAAGAGTACGTTAAATCTAGTCCATATCTGAGGACTTCTCTACAGAGCCCAATTATAGCACACATTGGTGTTTTAAAATCTTTTCCTTCTATTGCCCTGTCGTATTCCGTGCAATTTTAGTGAATCGCTAACGTTTTGGTGAAGAAAGGGGCGGACACAGTAGCAGCTGAACAACACAAAACAAAAAACAAAACATCGTTATTATTATTTTGTTTGCCACTAAATCATATAGTGGTGAGGATTTCCTGTATGGGCGGGTTCGGAAAAAACAAGAGATTGGTCGTTTGTTGGCCCTTTAACAGTGTTACCCCTGCCATTTTGTTTTTGTATAATGAAAATCCATTGTCAAGACAATATTAATTCTTGAGAGACGTACTTCGTTTGTATGAAGTCGATATGATTACCCGGTGTCAAAAACCAGTGCTAAAGATTTACGTGTTTTCGAACAATAAAAGTTTTCGGAAACTACGAACACAAAGCGCGTCTTTCCGTGTTTGTTCTCGATTATTTTTCTCTGTATGAACAAGTACGTATGGTGATGACCAATCACCTGAGGAAAACTTGAAATGCCTATGCTGTACAAAAAAAATTTCCACGGGGGCATAAAGATTGATACATAGTAAACTAAACATTAATCATTGAATCTATGGGCCCATAGAAAAATATTGATAAAAAAAATGATCGCGAGACAGGTCTTGAGACTTCTTTTGAGACCTTTTTTCTTATATTTTCATTCATATCGTGAGCGCCTGTCACACATATTCTATTGATACACCTCCCTCCCGAGTCACGTATGATTTGCATGAGCGCGCGCCGTCTTATAATATGCTTCCAAACATCGTCTCCTTCCCTGTTGCTGATCGCGGTGGTGATTGCTTCATCCAACTTCCTTGAAAAATTCACGAACGTATATGTAGTGCACCAACGCCATTCACTAGGCAAGGAACCCAAGGAGGAGTTTGGGTGGGTTCTCATGTGGAAGACGTTTTACACATATTTCCCCTACACCACCTCCTTCTTAATCAGTCCAGTAGTGAGCCCCCGTGCTGTTTAGGCACGGTGGCCCACTTCATTTTACGGCTCAAACAGGTAAAGAGAGGACACTGAACAGAGTCTCCCCCCCCCCCCACCTCGAAATACGATGGCTAAAGCCAGGGCTTTCAGGTGGTCGGGTGGAAGAGAAGGGAATCATAGTTCTTTTTCTCTTTGACTATTTTTTATACCTTATATGGAGGGGTATTTCTTCGTTATTGAAAAGTCTTTTTCAGCGTGAGGGTCTCTGTTGAAGATGGTGCTGGTGTATTGTGCTCCGTGGATAAGGCGCGGCTAAACTTAAAGTTCCAGCTACCCTTCATTGAAGAGAAGAAGTACCCAACGCGTTGATTCAATGGCCACCAACATTAGTGGTTCATTTTCCAGAACCGTTCGCACCCCTCATACCTAAGAATGGTAGTGCGACTAGGAAGGTAGAAGGTGCTGTGGGAAGGATAGGTGGACTGGATCTATGCGCAAGTCTCCCAAGATGGGTCCTCTCTGTCTTGGAAAATCCCTCTCCAGATATAACATGGATGGTGGTAGATTAGATCAAGGACGTGGAGAGACATTGAGAAGAAGGAACCCATTCCCTAGAGTCCGGAAATGTTTGCTTCTTCTTCTAAGGAATCTAATGTTGTCCTCAATCTCTTCTAGCTGAAGCTGGGATTATCCCGGGATTTAAATCGACGGAGGTGTTAGCACTTTATGCGGTTGCTCCTTCACGGCCCTCCTCCTCCCAGAGGAATAGTTTAGGGATGTGGACAAAGAATACGGCGCGGTCTAAGCACAAGATGCCATAGCATTAAGGTTCGACACCGTTTAACAAAGAGATCACCACCCAATCAAAGGATCACCAACAGACACACCCAGACACTACTAAGGGGGTTGATTTTTTTTATATAAACCATGGGCAAAAGAGTTCTTATATTGTGGAAGAAAAAAAGGGTATATCCATCCATTCATAAAGTGAGAAAGGTTACAAAACACGACACCTCAAAGTACAAAAGGAGGCTATAGACACCCAAAGCACTTGACCTTCTTCTTTGGGAATCAAAAGGAAGATTATGTCGGAGGTCACAGTGGGTGCTTATGATGAAAGAAACACTCTCAAACTGACGACTCTATTTTCTAACACCTATAAAAAGGTATGAATACAATATCAGGTTCTTTATAGCCATCCCTCCTTTCTTCCCTTCTTTGAACGATCCAATCATTCCGTTTTATACTGTACTTTCGCTTGATTGAGGCATGAGTATTGCGACTAATACTTGTAGGACCTTGAATAGAGATAAACTGTATCTTGCAGATGTTAGTATCAATCGTACACGTTGGAAAAATGTGCCTCGTGTGCATGACGGCAACTTTTCCGAAATACATCTTTCACACCTGGAGCATTTTCCCGGACTTATGAAATTACAATTAAAACTGTTCACGTATTGCCATTTGAGAATTCACCATTCCATCAAAACGAATGTAGAAGAACCATTTAGACTTAAACACTACGTATATTAGATAATAACCTGTCCCTGAAAGATAACAACTTTGAATCGCAGTTCCATCATTAAAAAAAAATTGTCATCGAGGCATTTAGCTCACGGAAATAAGCTCATCACCTTTGACCTTCATATATCATTAGTTCTTATTAGTGCCACGAATCCAAAGCTATCAACACTTCAACTTACCTCATTTCTCAAAAGTGGTTCGTCTTCTATCAAACCTCCAGGCCATGTTACTTTCTGATAGAAATCTTTTGCTCTGATTATCTCCAATTTTAGGGTATTACTGAAGATAGTCAAACGATTAGGGGAGCCCTGAATAACGCTTTTTCGCGTGTGACGGGTGACACATTCCACAGCCGAACCCTGGGCTCCCACCATAATCGAACGACGGAGACAGCTTATTAACACCGACTAAAAATCGCTTTGCGTGGTGGCTTGATTTAATTAAAAGCGTGTAATTATTGAATAAGTCATTGATTAGGCCACTTGAAAATTGAAAACAGGAGAATTGATCTTGGGTCATCAGTGGGTCATTAATTTGTATGAAAGAAAGCAATTTACCTTTGACTAGAAGTTGAAAAGGTTTAGGTTGCAGAGTTTGTAATTTACTGCCAGTATAGAGATTGTGGTATTAATACAGCAATTTTTTCTCCCAACCCTTATGCACCTCACAGTGGTTGGTACCAAACAACTCTTTGCCGACGTGATAATTTGTTATCGCCATTATGACCTTCACATTCTGGTATATTGTTCCTTTGATTATCGTCATTACTTTTTGGACTGCCGTAATAATCAAGATTGATGTATGTTCTGGACTTTAATTGGATGTGGATACCATAATTCAACGAGAGCTTCATGATAGGTTTGGGCCCCGATGAGACCAAATGATCGAGCCAATCTTCCCTGCTGAAGTAAAAACCGACTAATGCTCATATTTCTTTCATTCTCAACGAGCTAAACACATTTTAAACTCCATTCATGTAGTGTCGGAAACAATTCAAATTCGAATACCTCATACAAACTTCATAAAAATTTGACATGACATATGTAAAATAAAGTTTATTTTAATAACTTTTCATAAAAAAAATAAAATAATTTTTAATATAATATAATAATTTTTTATAATATAATTAATAATAATATCGAATATATTATCCTGGGCATTGATGAAGATGGTGATGACACTGTCTTATATGTATATATACAAGCTATTAGCAAAACTGAGGCATTAACGCCCTTTTCATAGGCTGTAGGAATGTGTAGAATTTCCTCCAAAGAAGAAGTTGAAAACAAAGACAGTGTCATCACCATCTTCATCAATGCCCAGGATAATGTATTCGATATTATTATTAATTATATTATAAAAAATTATTATATTATATTAAAAATTATTATATTTTTTTACATTGCTATCAAAGCCCAAAATCGACAAGTTCGTGAACTGGTTGGCCCAGTTTATCTGGCCAATGTTCAAATTTCGGGCTTTTGCAGAGCTTTGACCGATATCGATCCCTAAGTTACCGATATTCGGGTTCCTTTGATAGTTAGGGTTGCCGTAGCTAACTATAATTACAAATGGCCATAATTATCACAAAAAAAGAAACGCCAAAGTAGCAATGATCCTGAATCATAGGGATCAATATATAGGGGACGGCCAAAACCCAGTGAAAGCCCGAAATTCAGGCATTGTCCGGATCAACACGTATACAATATCAACTTTTCTCCTATACCTCAGCCATTTCAGTATACTGCGGCTTTATACAAACCCAAAGTGAATTCTTTAACAGCATAACCCTTTTTTTTTTTTGGTTATTTCGATGACAATTAGACGATGGTCTATCTCCATTCAAACTCAGTAATAACGACAACGAAGATTCCACAAATTTTGTCATTATAACCTAGGGGTCGTTATAACTGAGGTTGACGTTTTGAAGGCCTATTCCGACGAGAAATATAATCAGATGAAATCAAATGCTGTGCGTGAAGTTTTCGTTTCATGATGATTATGGTGACCATATTTTATCGAGAAAAATACGGAAAAATGTTATAATTAATACGTAACATTGCCAATTCTCATTAAACATGTTGCCAATTGTCGGCGAAATCACCAAATATTGCTCATAAATAAACCTTGACAAGAAATACAGTGCTACAGCAAAGTCTACTAAAGTGAATTTCACGGGAAAAAATTGAACATGACAAATACGTGAGATGAATATTTATAGTCATATCAATTATGGCACAATTTATAATTTATAAATTATCCAAATTATCTTCATCCCCGACTCTAGTAAAGATTAGGAATTAATGTAAGCCTCGCTGAAAAAACGGGACATTTTTATAGGGATATAGTTGGGAGGGGCAAAATACGGAAATGCTCTGTAGTATACTGGTCAGTCGGAGCGTCAAACATATAATAATTTCTTTTTAAACAGAACGACAGACGAACATTCCCTAAATATGATCAGCTCTTAGCTTAGGAATTTCGACATCGAAACGGTAACAAAAGCGACGAAAAATTTGCCGTTATATCCGGGGTGGTTCCCTTTGATCGACATTATAAGCAAGGTTCATTAACAAAATTCTCTATGGAAATCGTCCCGTACGGCCAATTATTGACGTTATAGCCGAGATGTCGTTATAACAGTTTGACAGTATATACTCTTTGACGCGGAAGATAAGGTAAAGCACTAGAGCAAGGGTTCTCCAACCATTTTCGAGTCGTGAGCACCGTCTATGCTCATCGTCAGAAAAAAGAGCCTGCCTATGTATAAGAAATGTGACATTTGCTCACACTCAAATATACATAAAGCAGATTCTTGAATGGAATTTATATCAAGTTATATGGAATGTAAATCATTGCTGATTATAGCGAATATTAAATTGAGCACAAGAACTTTTGAGCGATTCTTGAACTAAAAACTACATGCATAATTGGTAATCTGCAATTCTCAATAGCAGGTTGAATATCGATCAGCTATGATAAGTTACTCAGGGCTTGGTCCTAACAGTAAATACAAACACAAAGGCCACAACAGGCAAATTGCCCATCGAGGTGGCTGAGAAAAGATGCCCATAAAAATAGGGATACCAAATATAACCAAAATACAGAGACTAAATATAAAAGCATATATCACGAAAGAAAAACTAATAAGTAATACTATATAATGCACTCCCCATAAAAAAGATTATGGCTGTCTCTTATCTAAGAACGGATAGCTTTTCGATTTATCCCACTATGTTAATCGTACTTCTTTTTAAACGTATCAATTGTGTTAGAATTCACGACCCCCGTAGGTAAGCTATTCTATTTATTAAGAACCCTTTAGAGAAAAACTCCTTACAGACACCACAACCGATACTGGTGACCCCTTGTCAAAGCAGTTGATTGATGGTGTATTAGTGACTCATGGTCCCTCTTATATGTTGAAAATTTTAAACACTTTGATCATACCTCCCGACACTCTCGTTTTTCCTATATAAACATATTCAAGAAATCAAGCCTTTCTTCATAGTTCAAGCCTTGTGTGCCAACAAGAGCACGTGTATCTATTCTCTGCACCCCGTCAACCAAGTCCATGTCCCTGTGTAGGTATGGTATCCAAAATCTTACAGCATACACATGTCCAGGACGAACTAAGCCTCGAAAAAGCGGAAGAATGACTTTAAGAGAACGCAAAGAGACCCTTTTAAGAATGAAACAGAGGATTTTATTTGCTTTTTTTGACCACCGGTGAACAATGTTCAGATAACCTAAGCCGCTCGTCATTGAGAATCCCCAAATCGGTGACCCTAGTTGCACATCCCCGATAGTAATACAATTCAACTCGTAAGAGAAACTGGGTTATTCGAACTAAATTGATCAACACATAAAATTAAAAATTTTCATAATTACTTTAAAGCGCTCAGGGACAAATTTGGAATCAAAAATTCTTTCGAATCTTCATGGTCTCCAAAGAGTCCATATTTCTGTTTACATTCTGTTACTCCCACAAGTCACGCCAAACTTTCCTCAGGCAGTTTCTGCTAACCAAAAATCCATTCTCTATGAGCCCTAAGACCCATAGAAACTTTCCCAGGGAAGAAATGAATCCTCGTGTTCTATCTGGCTATGTAGGTACACTGTATGTATATACGTATACACACAGCCCTTGACGTTCTATCAATCACGCTAGCAACTCACCACAAGGTTTCGCCTAAAAGGAATAATAATAATAATATATATGTATATACATACAAAAAAAGTGGAATAGGTAAAGGGCCATTGGAAAAGGTTAAAATAAGGGAGAAAAACATACAAAGTTCTTAAGGGACCTATTGCCCTCCCCCAATGACTTCACAGAACACCATGTGCTTGCAGAAGAACCTACCAAAGGTTCCTTCTAAACGCTATTGACGGGAAAGTAGTTTTTTGTATAGGCTCGGAGGAATATAGGCATTTTTTTTTATGCCGTAGGCCTCCCTCCACCCTGAGAGACCCGAAGGCTTATATATTAAAAAAAGGTACTTTCTCTTTCTACATGGAGAAGCTTTATGCATAAAAAATAGCATTTTCGAGCCGGAAATTCAGTTTTCTTCTCCCCACACCAATTCTTCATTGTTGGTTTGAATACTTATTTTTTCTTATGACTAACCCTCTCAAACATTTCAATAAGTTTGTGGCTGAACCGTTTGGTTAGACCATTGTTGTCGGTTAAGTGGCTGCGGACCATCATTCGGGGGACCCCTTAAAAAATCCTTTTCTGATCCAATGTGTACCGGAAAATATTATAAAAACCCTTTTTTTACCGTCATTTTTTTCGCTCTCCATATTATTATTATTATCATTATATATACATGCGCGCTTTGAATTCGGAAATGATAGGGATATGGAAGTGATATTGCTGAGGCTCATGCAGGATAAAAAGCGGAAATTATTTTTGGGATTTTTTTTAATATATACATAGGAATACGAATTCCGGGGCCTCTCTGGAAAGTGAAATTTCAATCCTAAAAAAATAACATTAATTCCCCCCCCCCCCCAATAGGTCTTGAACCAAAATTTCGACGTTATACTTATCATTAGCGGTACTATTCTAGGTAGAAATAGCTTATTTCACTTTGATCGACACCTATCCTGTGTATAAATAAATGGCCTCTCTAGAAAGTGAACACAACTCCTAAAAAAATTCTCATTAGTTCCCATTAGATACTAATAGTAAACATCGAGGTTGTGTCCATTATTAGTGGTATTATGCAGGGTCAGCCATGATATAGCCTGGAATCTGGTCTTACTCTTGGTTTAAGGCTGACTTTGAATTCCTGAGTCTCTCTAGAAATTACAATGTCACTTCTTCTAAAAAATTAACATCAATTCCTCAATAGATATGTAATAAAAGCCTCGGGATGCTATATCGATTATTAGTAGTAGCGTTATGGGTAGGCGTATAGTCCGGATCAATGTTTTTAATCAGCACCTGCCCGAAGAAACCAAGATGTGCTATATCATAGTCGGGGCCGGTTTCGTATGGGCAAACGAGGACATGTTCAAGGCCCACAAATTTTCAGGCCCCCAAAATTGGCTGTTTGTTGTATTTTAGATAAAGCCCACATATCCCCTACCCCTGCGTATGTTTCTGCCTCAAAGAAGACTGCACATACGGTGCCCCCAAAAGTTCATATTTGCCTTGGGCCCGAACTTATGAAGCCCTGATCATAGTGACTCATTTTATTTTCAATTTGATTAGAGAAGTGTTCATTTGGTTAACTTTATTTTTAATTTAATTCTTATAAAATGCGAATCCACCTTTTGAAAACTATTGGAATTGGTTCTGTTAATTTTTGTCGCAAGCCTACAGGGTGTGCCGTTGCATCCACGCGATATACAGGGAGGAGTCACGAGATATTCAGGGGAGTAGAAATACGACTGTGATTCCCAATCAGTCTGCCATAGCACTTCAGGGGTGCCGTTGAAGTTCATCTAGATCTGCGTTTCTCAACCGCCTGGCCACGGCCTGGTGCCGGGCCGTGAGTAATTCACTGTTTCGTTTTTCCCCATTTATTTCTCACTAGTTGTATGCATGACCAAGCCTTCCACTCACAAAAAACGCAATCAACCGGGCCTCAGTCATCCAAAGGTTGAGAGCCACTGATCTAGATTAGGCAGGGGTGCCGCGAACATAAAAGGTTTGGGAATTCCTGCTATAAAAAGTGAAATCACATTCCTAAAAAAGAATTTGTTTCCAATAAGTATTGAATTAGAACCCATCGTTAGTGGAATCATGTCGGTAGGCACATGGTTTGAACAAGTCTAGTTTCTGTTCTTCATTTTTGTCGAAGACCTACTTCGAATTTCAATTCCAGGGCCTCACTACAAAGCGAAAGCAGTTATCTTAACAATGTAATATTAATTCCTAATGGGTACCGAATCAAAAACCTGACGTTATGCCCATTATTAGTGGTATCGTACCAGGTAGGTGTATAGTTTAAAATAACCTGGGTACTTTTGTCCGAACCACACCTTCAACAAAAGCGGAAAAGAATATATATCAAGTATATCCAGGTATACCGGTAGCTACCAAAAAAGCGTCCCCCTTTTGTAGGAGAAGTCGAATCGGTAATTATGCCTTGGCATTAACAAATCGGGGGCGGGACCTCACCTTCAAGAGCATTGACGAGGTCGGAAAGGTGAACATCAATTTTGGCCTATCTGGTGAGGAGGGTAAGGGAATGACAAAAAGGCTGCCCTCTTAAGAAATGAGAGAGAGAAAAAGCTAATCAGGTGGAAGGTTGACTGACATGACTGTCGATGAATGGATGCGAGGCCTAAACTAAGAAATGGACAGAAAAGATATCGAAATCTCCGCACGTTCCACTAGCGTGAGTCCTTTGATTTTTTTATTTTTATTTTCAACAGAGGCACTGGACAGGGGGCCCCATATTTGAGCTTGGGCCCTTGCTTGATACATGACCATCTATAGCCCAGCGAGAAAAAAAATGTATCTTTAAAGGAAAAATGCCCATTTGTATATGTCGCGCCTATTTCAGGTTATTCTTTGCGAGTCGTTTAATCATTGTGCGGCATCAAATTATGCCTCGCCACTGGGCTGCCTAACTTTGCGATCATGTAGGCAGCACGAGTATTAGGTTAGATTTATATACTTGGGAATCAGTTTATCATTCCTTCTCTTGTGCTTTGCCGGCATGATTCGAATACATATTTTTCATTTATATTGTTTTTTCAGTAAAATTTTGTTTCTAGCCCACGTACAAGATCGCGCCAAGTCATTTAGAGACAATCGATGGCATTTAAAAGCAGTGGTGTATTAAAGAGTAGACCACGGGGATCGGGCTCAAAGATTCTTATCTCACATCTTTTCCGTAATGGCGATACGTCGGGGCTGTGCGTGATTTAGAAGAAGTTGTCCGAAAAGATGGGTCTGTGTGTTGAAAATTCCTGCTTCCTAGGTTCACGCTAGTCATAGACGCGTCTGACTAAGGCACCCAAAAATACCGAGTGCCCTCCATTCTTAGAGGGGCAAAACCAGTTTTCTTTTCAAAGTGAAGTTTACTCGTTGAAAAACGGCATAAGGAACAGCTATTGGCTATAGCGATAGTGTTGATGTCACATTTCGCACAAAGATGACAGATGAGCCGTGTGAGATGTTTCCATGTTTTCGGGAACCCTACGCAAACCGGTTGATATCACAGTGCTGCAGCTTTCCGCCATATATGATTCGATAGGTGTGGTGCTGACCTCTTTGTTTACCGACATAAGTTAGATGATATACCCACACTTTTTGTTAAATCGCCCCTCTCTTCAGAAATTTTTTTCTATTGTTGCCCCCAACTCAAGCGAACCCATAAGATGCTATGTTACATCCGTGGCTTCTATCCAACACCTACTAGAGATAGAAGGTCTCTGCACTGTTTGCCATAAACGTCATTCAGACTACCTAGCAAGTTTGCCACATTTTGGAACACAGCATCCTATTTCGTTTCTTCTTATTTTGACGTAGAATCTTCCTGATTGGCTCACAAATACCGCATAGTGATTGGATGTAGGGCATAGAAATCGCCGATTCTGAGTCCGATCATTTCTTTTTCCCACAACGATGATACTGACACGAGCAGATTTTTTTCCCCTGAATATTCTAAGGGAAAATGGACTACTTACTGACGTCACAAGCAAAGTGCGGAGGCCTTCTATCTCTAGGAGGTGCTGTTCTGTAGCTCTCCTGAACCACTCCTTCGCCCACTTTGGGAAACACTGAGTTAGATGAGTTAGATGATGATTCATGTTAAACTACTTGGCGCTAGAGTAATGGGCAAAATTGCCTAAACTTTTCCTACATGGTACACCGAAAATGATGATGATAGACCGACTCATTGTTTTTTCATAACGTGTTATTCCGTTCACAATACGTGAGAATTCAGTAAATTATTTGAGTATTTTGGTAATTTTATATTTGAGTATATTCTTTATGGGTCTGGCTCAGAGCCGGAACCAGGGGGGGGGGGGAAGCAACTACCCCGGGCGGAAAAATTTAGGGTGTGGCAGTTTTAGTTGGGAACAAAGAACACTGTTACAAAATCATCGAATTTTAAAGTTGTGGGGGCGGCAAAAATTCTAGTTACGGCCCTGGTCCAGCTTGAGAGAAAACCCCTTTCACAGGTGCCAAATAGACACGGAGTAAAACACGGAAAACACACAATACTTTAATGCCATTTGAATCAAAATCTGAATCGTATCGACTGTTTTATAAAATGGCCTATTTTCCTCCGTTTTTTCAATGAACTTGCTTGAATTTTTATTCTTTACTGAAATTAGAGATAATTTTCACAACTTTATAAAAACATAATATGACTAGCTGTTGTTCGCAGCTTCGTTCGCATGGATTTGGTACTGTAATCTGAAAACTACTTGGTGATGACTCCTCCATATAACATGTGAACCCCTCACGACCTCCTTGGGGATGAATTTTCAGAAATCCCGTCTTAATGGGTATCTACATAAAAAAAAAATAATACTGACTAAATTTCATATTTATAGCTTCAGTCGGTTTCGGGCAGCACGTCCTAGAGATTCTCTATCTCTAGAAAGTGCTGCTTCGGCTCCGCGTAATTTCTCCATATGACCCCCCCTATTGAACCCCCTTATGTTGTGTCGAATTTCGGGGAACTCCTTCTTAGTCAATCTTTACGTCATGAACCTGAACTTCTGACCAAATTTCCTGAATTTTGTTCAGCGGTTTCGGCTCGGCGTGATTCCTCTGTGCCACCCCCTCCTAATTGAACCCCGCGTCATAAAATAAAACTTCTGGCCAAATTTCATGAATTTTCTTTAGCGGCTTCGGCTTGGCGACATTTCTATATGTTGCCTTTGAACCCCCTTTTCATCCCCCCCTTAGGGGTTGAATTTCGAAAAGCCCTTTCTTAGTGAGTCTTTACGTCATGAAACAAAGCTTTTCACCGAATTTCATATTTATAACTTCAGTGGTTTCGTCTCGGTGATGATGAATCTGTCAGGACATATTATTTTATATACAGGGTTGGCAAAAAGTCCGTAGAAACTTTAAAAATGAATAAAAACAGGAAAAATAACAGAAATACACAATAAAAGTACACAAGTCAAAGCAAAGATACGCAAATAACGAACAGAATGCCTCCAAATCGTTTATTACAGCAGTATGTGCTCCACATGACTACCACCACTGGAGATAACACATTGCAGGCGAGTCACAAATCCAGCAACAGCAGAGTGCAGCAGGTCCACATACATGGTTTACAACGGTGAACTGCTTGTGGATTAGGAGCACGAGTTCTTATAACCGTCTCATTTGCGTATTTTCACCGAAGTCACTCGTACCAGCGCCACCTATCGACTGTTTTTGAGTTTTTTTCCTGTCTTAAAAAAATTCCCGTGACCTAGCGATGCTAACCCTGCAAACCGTTTTTTATTTCGGTTATTTTTCCAGTTTTTATTAATTTTCAAAGTTTCTACGGACTTTTTTCCCACCCTGTATATAGATGATTATGACTGTATAAATACTAGTGTTCATCTCTGATGCTTTTCATGTTTTTCTACGTTTTATTTTTCTTCTTCTTGTGAAATGCATTTTAATTCACTGTGATTCGAAGTAATGCTTCATTCCCTGCTCTTGGTGATTTTTCAACATTTTTATAGCGATAATTCGCAACTTTTTTACCTTACTTAGCAGCTTTTTTGACAACATACCGTATTTTACACATGGGAAAATTGGTCAGCCTACATATACATTGTGTGGTCAACAGTAAAAAAAAACCCTCCTGGCCGAAGTCCATTCGGTCGATCTACTTTTATCACTTCGGTTTTAGATCGATCATAATTAGCGTGAATGGAGAAAACTTCAACGTATCATAAACATAACAGATTTTGTAATTCCCCCCCCCCCCTTTGCCATAACACTCAAAGTTGAAACCAACCAATCTGATAGCATTTTCCATTACCTCTTATCTTAATTGGGTTCTCATTGGCATGTTTTGGCAGGATCGCAAAAGTTATAATCATATATCACTAGAACCGCGGCACTTTCGGTATACCTAGAACAGCGGACTGGGTCAAATTGACCCAAACTTCGAAAAAACAGTGTTTCATAGCGAAAACACAGGATATTTATTTTTGGTTTCTGGGTTTCTCCCTACTCTTAATCAATGTTGTTTAATTGCGTATTCATAATGGAAAATTATATTTGTTTATGAATATAAAATGGGCTAAAAAAATGATGTAATTCAGTTAAAATAAGATTTAGTATACATTATTTACTCTATTCAGTCCAAAAAGATTTTTCATTAATCCCATAATATGACAAAGATATGTAAAATAAGCGTGTCAAATTGAGCATGAAAAAGTCTATAATATGATTCCGCCAAATGAGTATTGATTTCTTACTGATAGTGGAATTTATGATGAGCAGTTGAGCAATTTTTTTTTCAATATTCTTGCACATTTGCACAACCCATGCAAAAATTAACAGTTTTGTTTCCGCATTTTTATGTTACCTGACATATCAGACACGTTTATTTTTATTTATTACTATTGTTATTATTATTTTGATCGCTCACGAATAGATACATGATTAAGAGCTCACGAACGTTTCCTTTTGCGCAAGGGCTGTAACACGTATGATGAACGCAGCTCTTCAATAAGAGTTTAGACGAACAGCTTTCAAAAAATAGTTCTGGCCTTCTGTACTGCTCTATACAAAATACAGGAATTTTTTTATAGTGAGATCCAGGATGTTATAGAAAACGTTCTATGATGCCGAATATTTTCTGGGCATTTGATCGCTACAACTACGATCGTTTCACTTTGTTGAATTGTAGTGTGAAATAGTTTCTGTGTGTGTGTGTGTATGAGGAAGCTTTTTGGGGCTAACTACTTCCAATATCGACTGCCAGATGAAGCGTGCTGAGTAATGAAAAACTTATATCGTTCTTTCCTTGATAAATTGTCATTGTGGCATCATTGTTCCATACAACTGTAGTTTCACGCTCTTCATGCTCTTCAAGTGCTTCTCGTTCATGCTCTTCGATTTCGTCTCATCGTCTCTACTAAGCTCGTATTTTTTGGCTTTTAGCATTTGAGCCAGCTTCAGTGTAGTGACAAAAAACAGTGTCGGTTGATGCATTTCTGCCCTTGTTCTCAAATGGCTTGATCAGTTGCATCACTATGTGCTCTGAAAGAGAGAGATTCGTTGGACGCTGATACTTCCCAAGGTTTTGAAATCCGTGCAAAACATATTTGGTGCAAACTAGAAGTTTACTCTTTTTCTGTGACATCGTTTGCCTACAGAAATTCCAACTACACGTTTTTTCTAGAGTTAAGCTTTTACTCTCCCAAAATCCTCATTGAGTCCCGTCAGAATTCCAGGTATTCAAGTTTACAAGGGAAAAAAATATTTAGCTCTACTTGTGCCATTACCCCATTGAAAAAAAGATAATATGCTCTGACAATGAATTGGCCTTGACCTTCAAAGACCTTTATTCTTCACTGTCTTCATTTACACATATATTTAGAAAGGGTAACCACTTCCAAGAAAATTCTGCACCCCTTTTTTCCTATAGAATAGTACGTTGGGTCAAAATGACCCAAAGCGCGGTTCTAGGTATAAGTGTTTATACCTCTGAAACACGAAATGTGAAGATGATAAAATTTTCGTGAATTAATATTCACATGATATCATGAAAAGTCACGAATTTTTTTTAACATCTGCATATAAGTTTTTGAGAAAAATGAAAACGAATGTTGATTTGGGTCAAATTGACCCACTCCGCGGTTCTAGTGATATGATAGCGTTGATTTTCAATTTAATTCGTGAAACTAATTGGGCAACGTGTTTTAATTCTAGAGCAGTGGCTCTCAACCTGGGGCAACATGGCCCCCTTGCGTCCTGGGATATTCTAAGGTCACCACAGGTGAAAATTATATGAAAGGTGAGCCACGTGGAAGGGGGGCACATAGAGTTGTGAAGAAATAAAGCTTTCAAGTGAAAAATTTGCTCTGCTGGTTTCTGAAAGCAGTCATCATTTCACTTGAAATGTTGGAAAAAATTATGACTACTTTCAGAATCACACAGTTTCCCCCATTTCATTTTTTCACGTAAGTATGTAAATATGTAAGCTGTTACTTCCAGCTAAGTATGGGGCCCATCACTTTGCCCGAGGATCCACGATGTTGAGGTAGCCACCCATAAAAGAAAGCTCACTGAACTCTTTCCCATTTGCCCAGGAAGGCGCTGATCCCGGGTAGATATGTTACTGCCAAAGCCCAAAATTGGGCAATTCGCTAATTTGACAATTTCGATAAATATTATCCCTAGCCGGCCAGGTCGCGAAGTAGCCAGTGATCCCTGGCCAAAATCCGGGATCATCGTCAAAATGACGTATTTTTTCATGATAATTATGCCCACGTTAGTTATGGCAACCCATCAAACCGAAATCAAGATGCGGTAATTATTTTAGTTCTAAAAAATTTGGCAGAAAAACTATATGTTTATATAATTATTTTTTATAATTTTTTCTCTCGTCACACGGAGCAATACAGCTGCTATATATAGACATGTACCACACGTTGGCGATTTGAAACAAATGGATTTGGCTCCAACAGGGCCGTCTTACATCAGCACATCGAACTTTGGTCAGGGATCTCCGTCCACTTCGCGAAATGGCCGGTCAAAGCCTGTATCATTTCTGCAATTTGGACTTCGGCCAAAACTCTTGGTGAATTCGAGAAGTGGCCGCACTTCGGGCGTTGGCAGTAACAAATACATTGAGTAGGTTCATTGGATCGTCCCGTTTTCACCAAACCTATTTTTCCTCATGTAATTTCGGAATTTCTTCTTTCGGGAGGGATGATCACCCCACTTCTGAGTCCATGCTTGGCCTAGGGTTCCAGAGATCTAACTTAAATATAAAATTTTCTTTCATTATAAATTTAATAAAATTCGATATGTAGAAAGGATCTTGCTCTTGAATAAGGGTACGGTGGGAGGCTGGATAAGATGGGGAGCACAAGGAAAAAATATTGTCTAAAAGGGCCCATGGGCTGAAAAGGTTGGGAAATACTGTTCTACAGAGAGAGAAGACATAACAGCCGTATATCATATCATTTACATAAATTTGATTTTACTCAAACGCTATGTAACGAGCCAAATGAGCCAGCGTCATGATTCGCGTGGGAACATGTAGTTTCACATGAAAATAGGAAGAAAAAAAAGATTTTACATTGCCATGAAAACTTCCGTTTTAGATAAGACTGCTTGTAGTGTTAGGACTGGTTTTGAATAAAACGAAGGCAGTAACTTTTCGATGTTTGACTTGTAATAATCATTAAAGAAAGCTTCAAAAATAGAGGATAAGATTAAGGTAAGAAAGAATAAGTAAGGATTGCGTGATTGGTCTTCTTTTGGTGCGTTAATTGCGGGTGTGAAATCTTATTTCTTGAGATAAAGCGCGTGCACAACTTCCGGCCCTTGAAGTGTTGCACGAAATTGCGTGCACGACATATAATCGTGAAAAGTGGGGACCAAAGACACGACGTTGACCCCCAACACTTTGAGGGTAAAACAGGATGAACATTTTCTTTTCCATTAATATACGTGAGAAACCCAATGCTAACATTCCCTTTACCAATTTGTTATATAATAGCAATAGGTACCTTATAGTTATTACACAATTATGTAAGGCCGTGTTTGTATCATATGGGATTGATAATTTGGAAGGAAATACGTTGTTAAAGACTTTACAAGGTCGTTCTACAATCAAAGTACAAACTTCAAAGGATGATAGAGCACCTTAAAACAAACATGTATTGTCCTAGGAATGCATAGGAATGCATGGGCACTTGGAATCTAGCACAGGAGTCATCAACGTATGGCTTGCAGCCACATAGGCCTTCGAAGCTGTTTGCAGTGGCTTGCCGTAGAGAAGACTTCGATAGTTATGTAATTTATAGAAATGCTGAAAAAATCTTAATGTATTCCTGAATGGGTGGAAAAGAAATAATTTAAAATTTATACTCTTAGAAAATATTTCAGAACTGATGAGAGAAATAATTTCAGAACTAATGAGAGAAATAATTTCAGAACTAATGAGAGAAATAATTTCAGAACTAATGAGAGAAATAATTTCAGAATTAATGATAAATACTTTAGTAGTTATTAAAAGAAGTAATTATGCAGAATTATTGAAAGAAATGATTTTTGGAATTTTGGGAAGAAATCATTTTAAAATTGTTGAAAGAAAAATAATTTTGAAATTAAGGAAACGTATTTCTGGATATTAAGCCGAGTTGAACTCGGAAAGAAAAGTCATCTGGTTTCCGCGCAGACTCAAACTTAAGGCTTCTTGCAAAGCAGGCAAGCATATCACCCTCTACACCACCAGAGACACGACCCTGAGGCGCTCAAGTAGAGGCATGAGTAGCGCCTAACTTCATCAAATCGACCCCAGGTGGGACGGTAGAGAGATAGACGGCTTTTTTCTCAGCTCAACATATCAAGGAAACAGATATTTTCTGGATAAATATCTGTCGATATAAATATTTTTATGGGCATCTTCTTATCAGCCACCTCGTTGGCCATTTTGTCTGTTGTGGCGTTGTATTTGTATTTATATCACAGGGTCGTGTCTCCAGTGGTGTAGATGGTAGCATGCTTTCCCGGTTTGTAAGAGGGCATAGATTCGAGCCTCGCCGCAGACCAGATGACTTTTCTTTTCGAGCATCGGCATAATATTCAGAAAATATTTGTTTCCTTGATATCTGAGGAAAAAGCGGTCTAATGTTAAAACTGTTGAAAGAAATAACTTTAGAATAATTCAGAGAAAAACATTTAGAATAATTTATGGAAAATGTTTAGAATAACTCAGAGAAATAATTTAAGAAATATTGAAAGAAATATTTAATTTAGATTTTTTTTAATTAAGGAAAAATATTTCCAGAATCGATTAAAATATTTAATGAGAAGATTATTTCAGAATCTCTCAATCATGTTTCTGATCTCCTCGTCCCCGCATGTCAGACGAAAATGTAGAGCGCATCCGACAGAGTTTTGCACGTTGTCCACAGAAATCCACTCGCAGTGAATGATGCAAACATGATCGCAAAAGTGTGGGACGACTACCGTACAGACATATGACGTGCATCCCAAGGTGGACATATCGAGCACCTTCAATTTGGTTTGTAAAAAACTTTATGATTAACCATGTAATATGAACTTATCTTAAGTGTATGTTCAATATTTTTCGTATTATGCGAATTTCAAATCGGGTGATTCTTTTTGAAACACCCTGTAATATAATTTGTTGATGATAGCGTAATTCTAGAAGCTACGTTAATGAAATGAATGAAGTAACTAATGTTGTTGTTTTTTTCTGTTCGTATTCAATTTGTTGCCGATAATATGGGGATTGGTACTGATAAAAATTAAATTTAATTTAATTCTTCTTTCGAATACCGAATTCGTTGCGGTTTCCATCTGTATTTTCATTCTAACAATTAAAACCACGGATAATATTATAATTCGGGTATTTTTATCAGTTTTGCAAAGTACGGAGCGGACCTATATCATAACATGGGAAAAAATTCGTTTATAGTTATCAGGATTTCGGTTCTATTTTATTCGCCGAAATATTATTTTTTTCAGATTTTGAATCTAAGGTTGAACCAGACTTATTTTCCCTCTATTAGTTATCGTTATTAACCTGCAAGACGATGTAGGAGGTCAGAAGGTTCTCTTATTGACAAAAATTTTCTCTTACTCGATTCACCACGTTTTAATCAGACCGTAATAGCCCGCTATGATCCATATACGTGTAACGCTGCTTTTGTAATGATTTCATTATGGACATATATAAGGTAAAAAGTCCCTTTCTTCTGTTTCCTGTAACTGACCACATTCATATTTTCTCGGTCCAGAGCAGCCCTTAGGGGTATGCGGAAGTGTGGTCACACCGGGCCTTTCAATTACGATGGCAAAAATGTCTTTCTGAATTCTGAACTTCCATCATTTTTGACATTCATATTTTTCATTAACTTCAAAATTATTTCTTTCATTTATTCTGAATTTTCATTGGTTCTCAGATAATTTCTTTTATTAAGTCCTAATTTTAATTGGTTATGAAATAATTTTTTTCATCAATTTGAATTTCATCCAGTTCGAAATTTTCATTAATTTTTTTGTTAATTTACAATTCAATGTGTCTATTTTTTTTGCACGCATATTTTTCAGAATTCCTGTAAATTTTATAATAATGTATGAATTTCTGGGTGCCAATTCTCTCCATTTTCACACAGAATACAGTGAAACCTCTCTACAACGATACTCGTTATAACGATAAATACCTCTACAATGATATTCTTTCAAGCCTTGTTTCAAAGTGTCTACAGTCTAATGTTAAATCGCTGCCTCTCAGTATAACCGTAATTCCTGTAGAACGATATTTTTTTCTTGGTCCGCAGCGCATCGTCACATCGAGGTTTCACTGCACATAAAATCGGGGCTAAGGGGGCCTCGAAATTGTTGAGATGCCTCTGCCCCGCTATTATTTTCTTCCGGTCCTCGCTTCTGGTAAGGGCGGCCCTGCCTCGGCCAGAACAATTTCACAAGGGATCTATTGAACGTCCTGTGCAGTATAAAAACTATCGCAATACGTCATACACATCAGAGTAACAATTGGTGTTCCATTCTAACTCCTCACAATTTCTGAAAAAAAAATTTAGCCTATGAAGAGATAAAAATCCTGTTAAAAACAATATGGGAAAAAAGCGCGATTCAATATTTTGAATTGAAACTATAGTAATATGGGAAAGAAAATATAATTTTTGTTAGTATCCTAGAAGGAAGATGTATACAAAATAAATACAAACGATCCGTGGATATCATACAATCAAACTCTAATCTATGCACGAAACAAGTCAAGTTGAAACCCAAACAAAGTAAAAAAAACTGGATCACAAAAGAAATAATAAATAAAATAAATCTTAAGGAAAAATTGTACAAAAAATACAAAAAGTACCCACATATTATTTCATACGAGCAAGAGTACAAGGAATACAATAAGGAACTGAAAAAGTATATTAGAAAAATAAAACAGGAATATATCAGAGAGATACTTTTACGAAATGCGAGAATAACAAAAAAATGCAATGGAAGTGTATAAATCAGAATATACTGAATAAAAGTACAAAGCAAAATATACTCCCTATCTCTGATAACCATAAAGACTTAGCGGAGAAATTTAACGAAGACTGTTACAAGAAACTTGGAAGAAATAGAATTAAACACAGTCTGTAATTGTGAAGATGACCAAACAATGACTAATTCTAACAATTCTATGTACTTCTTCGAAATTAACGATTATGAAATTGATAAGATTATGTCAGAATTGAAGACTAATAAAGCAAGTGGATATGACCAAATAACCCCTAAGATGATGAAAATAATTGCCCATTATCACGTGAATGTAATAAAAAACCTAATTAACTTATCTATAACGGAAGGAGTCCTTTATAGTGATTTAAAGTATGGCATAGTGCACTCCATTTATCCATCCAGGGGAGACAAATAACTTACTAAACTATAGACCCATATCAATTCTTCCAATATTTTCAAAAGTAATAGAAAAGTGCATAAAAAAACAGCTCGTAGATTTTTTTTAATTATCAGCATTATTTAGCTCTTAACCAATATGGGTTTCAGAAAAGTAAAAATACAGAAATTTCCATCTTAGAGCTGTGCAATTACTTAAATACCGGGTTCAACTGCAATAAATTTTCTATAACGATATTTATAGATTTAAAAAGAGCTTTTGACTATGCAGATTTAGAGATACTCACAGGAAAATTGTCATCAGCTGGTATACGTGGAAACATATTGAGCTAGTTTAAAACATACTACTCTAATAGGAAACAAGAAGTTAAAATAGGTGAAGAAATGAGTACATTCTTAGAAGTAAAAAAAGGTGGCACCCCCCCCCCCCCCCGGGATCTGTTCTTGGCCCGATATTGTTTCTCATTTACATAAATGATGTATTCAAACTCAACATAAATGGTAAATTAATCTCATTCGCAGACGATACAGTACTGTATGTTGAAGACCCTGAAATTACAAATTTAATAAAAAAAGTTGAAGAGGACCTATTCAAAATCAGTACCTGGCTCAAGAAAAATAAACTAAAACTAAACATGCAGAAAACTAAATACATATGCTTAAAAACAAGAAACATAAATAGTTTGGCAAATTTAAGTATAAAAATTCATGATCATTGTCCGAGTCAACATATTTTACAATGTAACTGTCAAGAAATCGAAAGAGTGCATGAATACAACTACCTAGGAATAATAATACAAGATGATTTAAAATGGAAATCACAGTGTGAAAAAATAATAAAAAAATTAAGAATATATATGCAGCAATTTTATATAGACTAAGAGACACAATAGACAATAACTTTTTCCAAAAGATTTATGTTATGCTTGGATATATTCAATAGTAACATATGGAATCACTGTTTGGGGAGGTGCATATCAAACAGATATACAAAAACTAGATAATATATATATAACAAGATAAGATCCCAAATAACAAGCACCACAATAAACACCAACAAAACAGAATGCCATAAGCTAACTATAAGACAAAACTAAATAAAATTTTCATTCTTAAACAATAATTGGTTAGAAATGAAACAAAATAGAACGTTATCTAGATTAAATAACATATATAAAGTGCCGAAAACAAATAAAACGTTATTTCAAAAGAGTTATAGATACACCGCTTCAAAAATAATGAATCTATACCATACAATCAATCATACAAATAATGACATAAGATCTAATAACAATCTAATAACAATATATTCACGTTTTCTATGAATACCAGTCTAGAATCTATATTACAACAATAATACAACTACATGATACAATCCATCTGTATGTAAAATTTCTTTGTTACATAAATACAAAAAAAAAAAAAAAAAAAAAAAAATATGCTTTATATTGAACAATTATAAACCGACCTAACCCATAATAGGCTGTTGCTAAGAAAAATAATACACGGAGAAACCCTTGTAAGTAAACTGGAAGGACATGTACAGGGTGATCAGCGAATAAACCATTATTTCAAAATTCAATATCTCTACAACAAAGATCAATAGAATTATGCGGTAAACGGTACGTTTATTAGCAAAACTCTAAGAATGTTGTACAGAAATTTCGAAAATTTAGTTTGTTTTTTAATTTTTTAAAATTAAAAAAACAAAAACAAAACTGGAGATTTTGGGGTTCCGAAAATCCTCATTTGTGTGAAGAGAAACCACTGCATTCGCCTAAAGTTACTGCATGGGCTGCGGTATGCGCCATGTGAGCTGACAAATTGTTCCAAAATTGTAACGTAACGTTCAGTAGTAATCGTTTCTCGCACGAAGAAGGGGCCGATAATGCCTCTGGCGCGAAAACTAAATTTTCGAAATATCTGTACAACATTCTTACAGTTTTGCTAATAAACGTACCGTTTACCGCATAATTCTATTGATCTTTGTTGTAGAGATATTTAATTTCGAAATAAGGGCTTATTCGCTGATCATCCTGTATGTCCCTTGAGGTCAAAAGTGTATGTTGAATGTGTTTTTGTATATGTTTGTATGTTATAATAAAAACAGTTTTCCTTCGTTCGTTCGATTTAACCGGACATATGGTCTGCTTGCCTGCTTGAGAGGCCAAGTGGACTTGTATTCATAAAATGATAATTCATAAATGAAAGAAGTGTTAACAAAGGGGAAAAATCATTTGAATCATAAATGTGTATGTGTCCAAATATTTTATTTTGTTCTGTTATGCAAACCTAATTAACAACCTTAGTATGCAAAAAACTCACAATGTTAATTGAGAGCTTTAGAATGAAGAGAACTCACAAATCAATAATACCACCTCCCCCATAAATATCAACTGACATTATATGAGACAAATGAGAAATTAAATGTGAATTTTCCTTGACTATGCAGGGCTATATAGTAAGGGCTGCCTCATCCCTTCGCCTTGGCTCAGAGAGCGTGCTCTCGGATCAGGTGTGTGACGTCGCTGCTCTAATACTTTTTAATCATGGCGTCTTTATATATGTGTACGATATATTCCAGAGGCTCTATTTTTAACTAAACCCAACCTTGAAATACCAGGGCAATCAATGGCAATTAATTGGTTCTGTCAGGGCGATGACGTCAGCTGGTACCGATTCCGGAGCGTCATAAACATTGGCGTACGCAAAGGAGGGATTTTGGGGTTCTGACCCCCCCCCCCCCACTCTCAAGCCGAGATTATAGTGTTATTTTACAGGAAAAAACGTAAACCCCCCGCCCCTGAGAAGGAAAAAAAATTAATCCCCCCTTGAGAAAATTCTGCGTACGCCTATGGGCATAAGACAGCCATTATTATATGGCCCTGACACTATCAAACTTGAGAGGTGAAGGAAACGACGGAACGCCATCATTTTGAATCATACTTTTGTCTTGAATAGTAGATGCCGAAGTAGTAGATATAGTACCGTTTCTTCGTCCAAATTTTGCTTCCCGACAAGTCTTGACTTCGGTTAGTTGCTCAACATACATTTTTGCTGACTTTTTATTTGTGAGGTTGACAAAAACCCAGTTACCAACTTTTGCTTATGGTTTTTAACACTGCATCTATGAAGTTTCGTTTCGCTGTTCCTCTACCTCTCTTTTAGGTATATTAAAGAAGCCGGTGCTGATTCTAAAGCTTTACACTTTAACTTCAGTTTCATGCCACAGTTGATAAAGGCAATTCAAGTAGGCACGAGTTTAACGTATGTTCATTGGTTCCACTTGGCTCCCTAACACAGTTTCCTGTGTTAGGGAGAATTATAACTCTTTTAATTTCAACTCTCCCTAAAGAACTATCGTAATTACGTTAAAATCACAGATTAAATAATAAGAAAGGAAGAACTTGACACTGAAATATCGATATCATATCAATTTTAACTTTCAGAAATACATAGTTGAAATGTAAAGGGCACAACAGTTATCAACATGATCACAAACCTAACTTCTCCGTATGAAGTCTCCTTGGAACCTTATAAGAGCAGCTCGCTAGCACATCAAGCACATTTTTACTGAAAAATAGAGCAAGCACAAATAAAATTGCTCTAGAGATAGTTCCCAGAAGTTAACTCAGTTTTACAAATCATATGCAATTCCACTCACCCCCCCCCCAATTTCCACTTACCTCAGCGTATCTTATTTTGTGATTCCTCACCAATTTTTGTTCATATAAGGTGTCTAATAACATCGTCAGGGGCGTCAGAAGTGTTTTGTACCTGTGGGTGCTCGTCTTTAGTTTTATGTACGAATTTTTTCTGAATCTGGGATACTCGAACTCATGCCACAGATTACCGTGGGTGCTCGAGTGTACACAGTACCCCCGGATCCTACGCCACTGAACATCGGTATTTTGCGCAACGTGGCTATTTAAAGTATTGATGAAATTGCCGTGAAGCCACGTTCTGAGCAGTGCACAAAAGTGTAATGCTGTAAGCTCCTTTACAGGGATGAAACAAGCACTATTATAACGTCCGTTATAAGGACAGTTAACAATCACGAAAAAAATTATCGCTATAACGGACTTATCGTTATAAGCGAATGCTTTTCTATAACATTTGGCCTTTGACAATCACCCGCAAATCACTCGTTATACCGAGATTTTACAAATCTCTCGTAACAGTAACCAAATCAGTAACCAATTAATTCATTATACTTGTTTTGCTGTGCCAGATTCCGAAACTTAGAAATGACGACGCATGAGTGTGTGTGCATATTTAAGTAATGGCGTTACTTGAATGTGATTACAAGAGATGACGCCACCATACCAAAAAGCAATTTTATCCCAACAAAAAAAAACAGAATCACTTTTAACATACGGCTCTTTGTCTTCAGGGCGTGCTAAACGAAGGGTATTTGCTATTTGCCAATAAATCAGTGTTTGAGTTTTGTTTCACTCATTCTGTTCATTTCTGAATGGAAAAACGAGGCGGTAACGCAAGGGTTGTGTTATAACGCATGTGCAACCCAGCCACGAGCCGGTGGCCTCAGGTACATAGGGAGACTACATGATAATGAGATCTTGTGCGATGTGTGTGTGTGTTGTGTGTGTGTGTGATTTTAAAAAGTGCGTAAAGTGGCAGGTTGGCCAGGAAGAAGGGGGGGGGGACCCGTAATAATAATTTGCTTGGGGGCACCCACGATGGTGTGGAGATGGTCCTCAGCAACCCGCTTCCATTGCACGTCATCAAATTTTTTTCTTCTTCCAAAGTTGCTTTCGGACCGTCTCCTTCATACTTGAATGATAAAGTAGGCAGAGCCTTCGCTAGAATAGCTTAGGGCAGTGTTTCTCAAACGCCAGGCCGCGGAACGTGGCATTACCGGGCCGTCGCATCATTCATACCGGGCCGCGAGTGATTGGCCGTTTAATTTTTCCCCATTCGTTCGCCGTTAGTCGTGTGTTTGACCGGGCCTTCCACTTACAAAAACAAATGAAACCGGGCGGCGGGCTTCCAAAGGTTGAGAACCACAGGCTTAGGGCCAGCTTGGTTTCTCGTTCATGCAAATTCTGACGGCGATTGATCAAAGCGTTTAAAAATGAATTAAAAGCAGTTTGCAAGCAGGACATCAATGTATTTGAATAAAAACTGATTCAAAAAATGAAGGAAACTATTCAGTTCATGAAATGAAGCATAATTTTGAAATTTTATTGACTCAATGTTATTTAAAATTGAATTTTAAATTAATTTTTTTTGAAATTTCCAATTTAAATTTTGAAATTTAATATTGAATAACATTGAGTCAATAAAATTTCAAATTCTTTCTTCATTTCATGAACAGTTTCCTACATTTTGAATCAATTTTTATTCAATTACATTGATGTCGTGGTATTTTATTCTGCGTGCATGCTGTTTTTAATGCATTTTTTTGAAAATGTACAAAAAATTAAATATCCAAGATATGTAACAATTTTTACCAGCATAGAATAGCACATACAATCAAGAACATGGGGAAAAAATTGAAATAAACTAATGGCTAAATACTATTTTTAACGCTATTTCTATTAGAGAATGGTTTTTCACCTGAAGGTATTAAGTCCCCTAGAAGATATTTCTTTCCTAATCCCAATTATATATCGTTATATCGAGGTTTCACTTCAGATGTTTTTGTATTGTCATTTGTTGAATGCACCATGTACTTTATCGCACCACCCTCCATCTTGAGAAGAAAAAGAGAATCCCCCTCCCCTTTTAGAAAATCCTGTGTACGCTACTTCTTGACTTGGAACCCTCTATGACTTGGTCCCGTGCCTTGGTCCTATGCCTTGTTGGCCCGTGCGTTAAGACACCGCTGAAAGTATGTTATCTGTACAGGTGCTGCTATTATATTATAAATTCAACGCTTATAGGTGCAATATTCGCTGAGATATTTGAATTTCAAGTTCGGAAAAAGTCGGGAAAGAACGACATAAACTAACGAACTCCTTCTTTCCCACCTTTCCTCTAATTTTCCAATTCAAATATCTCAGAGAAGTACTGCAGCTAAAAACATGCGTTTTTTTCGGTTGGGCTCAAAAGGGACAGGTGAGAAACTTTCTAATTGGAGGTTGAAGAACGGGGGAATCTAAAATTAGATTTTTTTATTTTGTCACACTGTATTTTCTATCTCGAACTGGTACATGGTGATTTCTGAATGCATTTTTTTAATTGGAACCATACCTCTATGACGAACGGTTGAAAAGCCGGATTTGCACTTACGGGACACCCTGTATATATATTATCTATCAGTTAACTTGAAAGCGAGAGACTGGATTTTTGATTATTTTTCTGAATTTTTAATGTAAATGTTCCAGAAGTGCGTTATTTGTAAGCATGCCCCTCCCGTACATCTTGCACAACTGCCTCTAGACTCCTCCTCCTAACCAGATCATACTCCGCCGCTCTGTCTCAATGAAGAGATTTCAGCAGGTGGTCGAAGAAGACCCCGGCCGTGCTGGAAAATGTGCATGTATGTGTTGTGTTCCTAACGTCAAGTTTGTTTCTGTGTAATGCTTGTTATAGTGCGGCCATCTGCCATCAATTTTTCTAACTATGAGTGAAGTGCAATGATTGAATAATTGAACCATTGTGGGCCTGTTGCTCTCTTTGGAGACTTTTCAACAGGGAGATCGGCTCCCATTCGTGCCTTGAAGGTGGAAACCACAGAAAACCAACTTCAGCCGACCACCACTGTTGCGACGGTGGGGCTTGAACCCGGGTTTCCACGATGCAAGTCCGTCACTATGACCACTCGACCACCACAGCGGCAGGGCCCCTGTCCAGATATTTCAAGGGCCCCTTAATAGTGAGTTCACAGTGTGAAGAAAACCCAAAAGAAATGAAAACGATCGTCCAGGGCCCCCAGGCTGGAGCGCTCTCAGCGCCACCTTTGTGAGAGCCATGCTTGCGTGTCCAGTGATTTCCGAATAAATGCTACGACACACCGTTTGGAAATCATCGGATCATCACTTTGACCAGCAACGTCTTGATGAATATATCGAGTCCTGGAGCTCAATTTGTTTTTTCTTTTGTAGACGAGTGGGCCTTGTGATCAAATTAAGTTGATACTCAAAACTTTTTCTCATTTGCTTATTTATAAACATATTCAATAACTAGGAGGAAGCCGTGTTTGACTTAGAGCTCCTGGGTTCTGTTCATCTTCCGAAAGACACTACTGGCCGCGACTTTTGGATACACAACGTGATGGAGGTAGACCATGGGCTGCATACACCAATGGCTACCTTCGTGATCGATTAATGACCTGATTTCGTTCAGCACAGTAGTGGTCGGCTGATGTTGTTTTTCAGTGGATTTTCAACTTCGAGGTGTGTCCTCAAAAATGCTATTTGGTGTCCACGTCAAAGTCACAACTAATTACTTGCATAATAGGCGCTACACGCATTTCGCCCCACCCTCGTGGAATGTTGTATTAACGGGTATGTTGAATTCGGTGCTTTCTTTGGTTCACCCGGCGCACCAGACCCACTTACCAACCAATCCCCCTCCGCGCAGTTACAAACCTGGTCCCCATTATAAACATTCTTGTCACTCTAGCACTAGGCCTGCTGTTCCCGGATTTGTAAGGCCTAAGTACTTTTTGGGTGCACCTCATTGATGCGTCACTGCCAAAACGAGTTTCGAGCCGGGGCCCTTCGAACACCGTTTATGTACTAAAATATTTTTGGGATAAATTAAATTTTTCAATAAATTCGAGGGCAACCTATAGGCCTAATGTATGTGGACACCTATGCTCTCAGGTCTTCATTGATTCTCACAGCCTAGTTCGCATAATGGGCTTTATATACAGTCAAACTTCGTTAAAGGGTCGCTCTTGTGAGTGCAAAAATATGAACCCGTAAGCGGAGTGGCCCTATAAACGGAGTACGCCACGGACTCGCTACTCCCCTTTCCCTATTGATGAATCCATGCACATTAAATAAACTCGCTTATCAAATGAGTTTAATCTTGAAAATTTATCGCGCTATTGAAGTAAAATTATATTATATATTCATTATTATTATACTAATTTATATTATTTATGTTAAATTTCCTTTCCATCTGAAGATCGTGAAATTTTGCAAAAGCTCAAGACAGGGTCACGTTTTGACTACAGTAGAATTTTGACGCGAATACGCCTTCTAAATCGCTTGACGATACTGGGAGCAATAAGAAAGTTTACGTGATGAAATTCTTTAAATGTTCTTATCTCAGGAAGTATCCATCACAAGTCAAAAGCAATGATCTCGTCAGATGCACATTGCAAAGGTTGTCTTCCCGTCTGGGTACCAGGCCTGCTGCTCCGTTTCGTAACAAATTTTTTTCCGCTATATGTCTAGCAGTTCGCAACGAAAATAGACGACAGTGGTATCGTTTGTACTCGTTCTATACCGAAGACAAAGCCGGTGTGATAATGACGTAATTCCATTACGCCAGTATCTAACACGCGGTTCAAGGCGCAAATAACATATTCGCGTCAGAGCTTGCGGCCGTGCCTACGACGGTTCACGGAATCTTTGCCCCCGACATTTCGTCCCCCACATTTCGCCCCTAGCACGTCCCAGGTATATTTGGCCCCGGAAATTTCACCACTCTGACATTTTGCCTGCTCTGACTATATGAGCGACCCAATGAGTGACCAGTGGAATGACTATCAGTGATCAAGTGAGTTGGACATTTACCCCTGACATTTCGCCTGCCCTGACCGTATGAGTGAACATATGAATGATGGCACAAGTGACCACGTGAGTCATTCACCTGGTCACTCATACAATCATTCATATGGTCAATCACTCACTTGGAAACTCATACAAGCATTCAGTTGATCACTCACTCATACGGTCAATCACTCAGTAACTCCGTTGAGAGTCCTCCAGTCCACATTCCAACATGTACTAATTTGTTAGAAGTTCCGCAGAGGAATATGGACGAAGTACATGTGTGTGTGTGTAGTTTAGTTGTAGTAGTGCTGTCATCTCTGCCAGACAGCAACAGGCCTACAACGATAAATTATTCAATCATTACACTTCACTCATAGTTAGGAAAACTGGTGGCAGATGGCAGCACTACACGTAATAAGTATTACACAGAAACAAACTTCACGTCAAATTTCACTACACGTACATGCACATTCCAACATGTACCAATTCGTTAGAGGTTCCGCAGAGGAATATGGACGAGGTGCATATGTGGTGTAGAAGTAGTGGTGTTGCCATCTATATTTCAGGAGTTAAGTGAGTGAAGTGTAATAATTGAATATTTGTCATGCTTGCAGGCCTGTTGCTCTCTGTGGCGAGACTTTCTAATGGGGAGATTGTCTCGTATTCACGCCTTGAAGACTTATAGACTACTACTAAACCACGCATATGTGCACCTCATCCATATTCCTATCCGGAATTTCTAATGAATTGGTACATGTTGGAATGTGTGTGTGTCCGTGTTGTGAACCTAATGTAAAGTTTGTTTCTGTGTAGTACTTGTTATGTGTAGTACTGTCAAGTTTTTTTTTAAAGACTTCTTTTATAGACTGCAATATCTACCAAAACATTATCATCAAACGACGAAATTAATGCAAAAATATCAGTCAACATAAAAACTGGGAGCCTCTGTCCAGGCGCGGATCCAGAAAGAGGCGATCGCCTTTCCCAAAACACATTGCCTCGGATTCGCACCTGGTGGCGTTGTTACCTAGGTGCCTGAGGGGAGGGGCTGTGGATGCTCGTTCCCAGCTTTGGGGACGATGGGGCAATCGCATCTTCCAAGAGTCGGATTAGCATTGGGAAAAATTGGTGTTTCCCGTGAAGTATGAGACAATCTAAGGAGCCTACACACAATTAGTCAACCCTCCTGTCGCATCGCCCTGAATCTGTCACACTGTTGTCTCAGAGCCATCTTAACGCACTGATTGTGCTTTCACAAAATGACCCCTTATGCCATACATGCTCAACCCATGGCCCGCGGGACAAATGTGGCCTTCGGAGTCATCTGATGTGGTCCGCAATCTCAAACCTAATTTTTTTTAAATGAACTTCGGTAGAATATTTCTAAATCACTTGAACAGCCCGCGAAGACTTTACAGATTACTTAAGTGGCCCGCGGTGCATTACCAGATCATTTAAGCTGCAGCGACAGATTTACAGATCACTTAAGTGACCCGCAGCATATTTACAGATCACTTAAGTGAGCTGGGGCGTTGTTTCAGATAATTTAAGTGGCTCGCGGCCAAATCACTTGAGCGACCCGTGGCACATTTCTAGATCACTTTAGTGACACGCGGCATATTTACAGATCATTCAAACAGCCGTTGACACATTTCTAGGTCACTTAAGTAACCCGTGACATATTACTATAAAGTGGCTCGCGATACATTTTCCAGCCAATGAAGTGGCCCGCACTGTACAAAAGATTAAGCACCCTTGCTTAAGCGGTGTGTGAAGACGCGTCATCAGGAGTTTAGTAACATAAGAACGCAATAGAAGATAATCGGGGTTGTAAAAACGTGACCAGTAAGAGTGACGGACGACGCGTTATCCGGGTAACCCGCTAACGTGGCTTGACTATATTGCATGCCGGCGCCATCTATAAGTGACATTTGGATTAATTTAATTTTTCTTGATTTAAAGTAAAATCCGATCCTCCCTTTGATCCCATTCGTGCAAACCAATTTTTTTTTTGTCAACGAATGTTCCCTTTTTAACTTTGAGGCACCCTGTACGTAAATTTCAATTTCTAACACTCGTGTTTATTTCGGATTGTAGATGGCAGCACATGTTAGGAATGTTATAAATTTCAAGATTTCTTGTAAACATTTGTACTTTTATTGGCCCCACATGGAGGAGACTCACGGTGCTCTATCCCAAGGGCGTGGGACCAAACATACAATGGCTTTTTTTACACAATAAATTCATTCGAATGGGGCCCATGAAAAATCTTCTTCGGACTCGAGAAACTCTACCCGACTAGGAGTCACATTACAGAATGTGAGGGCAGTGCCGTCTTAACGCATGGGCCCACCCGGGCACAGCCCGGGGACCTCAGGAGAAGAGGGGCCTCACAGAAATGAGATCCGGTTGAAATTTTCTAGAATTTACAAGGTAGGGGCCTCAGAAAAACCACTTGGCCCGGGGGCCCATGATGCTCTTAAGACGGCCCTGTGTGAGGGCACTAGTGCCATTTTAACTGGGTCCGCCCGGGCCCTGCCCGATGGCCTCAAGAGAAGAGGGGCCACAGGGAAATGAGAAGTAGTTCAATTTTCCGAGAATTTGCCAAGTAGGGCTCAGAACAATTACTTGGCCCGGGATCTCACGATGCTCTTAAAACGGCCCTGGAAGCACTGATTCATCTTGCCTTTTGTCGTCCAACAAACGATAATTTTTTGACAATTGAAACAACAAATGAACTTCAGCTATAGCAACAAAAAAACTATATACGTTTTAAAGCATTACAAAAATTGATATTTCTGAAAAATAAATCAATGTTACCTAATAGTCATCACAGATGGCGCCACAAAGTTAATATGATATGAAACTAAATCGACGTAGGGTTACCTGATTCGAAAACTGAGAGAGGAGGATGCCTTCACGCACACCCTTAGTGACATCTCTGATCCCGATTTTCACAATAGATGGCGCCCATATTTCGACAAATAAAACCGGCCACGACAATAATTTCGGCCCTGCAATCATTTTTCAGAACTGCTAAAAAAAAACAGCAACAGAAAAATTCTGGGAATTTCAATGGTTATTGTTGAATGCGTGAAGGGAAAAAGCAATCACATCAATGAAGAAATATATGTTTCAAAGTGAGCAAAAATTTTCCCCCAGAAAAAGAAGAAATATAACTCCGGAAACCTGAAAAGGAGGACAAAAGGACGAATTAATGAAAGAGATAATTTCAGCATTAATGAAAGAAAAAAATCCAGAATTGATAAAAGAAATTATTCCAGAAGTAATGAGAGAAATAATAATTAATAAAGGAAATAATTCCAGAATTGGTGAAAGAAATTTTTCAGCATTAACGGAAGAAATTATTCCATTATTAATGAGATAAACAATTTAATCTTTTTATCTTTAGACGAGTTCTCTCTCCTTTTTTTTAATTATTAAAACGCAATATTTAGAGACCGAACTTTACATTTCTATGGGGAAATTGCCAGCATGAACTGCGTTATTAAACGAGTCACGTGACTTCCTTGCATTCGATGTTGGACCCCATGCAGCGGCTCGATGCTCCCTCCATAAAATAAGCATAATGAGGAGGGCGCTTGAAATGACATCAAAAAGGAGGTAACAATACGAACGGCTGGAAACCCTACCCCAGAAGTCCTCCTTTTCGATGTCATTTTTAACGTGCTCATAGGCGGAGATGGACCTGGAAGTCTGGGAGCACGGTCATTATTGCTGGGTGGGGGGGGGGGGGGGAACGATGATTATGATGTCAATTCATATATACATTAAGTCAGTCGACTCATCTTTGACCCCCCCCCCCCCCACACGCATCTCCACCCATGAACGTGCTCCTTACGTTTAGGAAAATTCACCCTTCGTCCTCCTTTTCAAGTATCCAGAATTTTTGCCTGAGGAAAACAATTTTTTTCCACTCTGAAACATATATCTCTTCATTGATATGACTGTTTTTGTGTTTTTTACACGCATTGCCCAACGGCCGTCGAAATTCCCAGAATTTTTTCTGTCTTTTGCTTTTTTTTTAGCGGTTCTGTTAGAGAAACTGTTGTTGTTTTATTGGTCGGTGTAGTGGCACCATCTGTTGTGGAAATTGGGAAAGGTTGCGTTATTAAGGGCGCGCACGAAGGCGTCCCCTTTTCTCAGTTTTCGAATCTGGTAACCCTCCTCCACACGCACACATACTTTGAATACCATATTTTCTGCGGAATGTTTACATTGTTATGGGAAATGTGCACGAGGTTTGCAATTCATGAAATTCCCGGACAACAAATTCTTTGACCCGAGTTTTGGGCCTCTCGGAGGACTGACTCATCACTTTCCCAGGTCCACAACTGGGGCAGAGACGTCTTAGGAGAATCGTGAGTCCCGAACCAAGTGATTTTTCTGACCTCTTACCTTGGAAATTCTCGAAAATTCCAACTGGTTCTCATTTTTGTGAGCCCCCCCCCTCCCTCCCGGAACGTGTTTGGGAGGGTCCATGCGTTAAGACGGCACTGAACTGGAGCAGGGATCTGGTGTCCTGGGCACTGGACTAGGATGGGCACCGAGTTTACTCTTTGTTATTCAAAATTACTGTAAGTAGGGCCAGTGCCGTCTTAACGCATGGATCCACCCAGGTACGGTGCGGGGCCCTCAAGTGCAGAGGACCTTATGAAAATGAGATCTGGTTCAAATTTTAGAGAGTAAGCATATAAATTGGTAGGGAGGGGTCCTCAGAAAAATCACTTTGCCAGGCCCCCATGTTATAGGTGGCTCTGAGTAGGGCGTCAAAATAGGTTCTTGCCCCCGGGTTACGGAATTAAATTTTGTCTCCAGTTGGCAGTGTTGTCAAAAAGCATGGGCCTACCCGGGCACGGTCCGGGAGCCTCAGGAAAAGGGCCTAATAAAAATGAGAATTTGGTTGAAATTTTCTAGAAATTACTAAGTAGGGCCTCAGAAAAGCCACTTGACCCGGGATAAAAGTTTTTGCTGCAGTCCCACCAACACACTTGACCAGGACGAACAGCGTCATAGGATAAATTTATCTCCTAAGGCAGCTACCTAACTGAAGAAGTACCGTCAATAATTTACATACTGTAGAAAATCATAGTCAAGAAAAGAAGACGTGGTCTGGCTTGGCCTGGCCGCGGTAGGCTCACCCGAGCCACTAAGGCTAGGAAAATATACGTGGTCTGAGGCCACTGTGGTGGTCGAGTGGTCATAGTTACGGACTCGCAAGGGCATAGCGAGGGGGGGTTCTTGGGGGTCTGGTCCCCCTCCCCGAAATGTGAGAAAATGACCGAAAAAAAAGAAAAAGATGGCCAAATCTACTGTTCTATTCCTTTGGTTCCCCCCCCCCCCCGAATGAAATTTCTGGCTACGCCCCTGCGGACTCGCATCGTGAGGTCCCGGGTTCGAACTCCACTGGTTCCACAGTGGTGGTCGGCTAAGTTGGTTTTCTGTGGTTTGCACCTGCGAGGCACGAATGCGAGTCGACCTCCCCATTAAAAAAAGTCTCGCCGCACGGAGCAACAGGCCTACCAACGGTACAGATATTCAATCATTACACTTCATTCACTTCACTTCTAAAATATAGATGGCAGCACTGAAAAATCAAACACAACACCAGTACCAATCAGACTATTAGGTACACACTCTTACACTTCCGGCACAACTCAATCGGAAATAAATGTAGAGGACTCACCCGAGCCACCAAAACTAGAAGAGTAGACAACAACAAAAGCTACAAAGCCATAGACATAAATTTTGTGTACTGGGAAAAAAGTTTTAATGTGTTTTATATTCGTGTATCATATCTGCATAATAAAGTACCCGACTCCGCCCAGTCCCTTCATCCGGAGAAATGGCTAAAATTGGCAATGGTCGATATAGCCTGGGGGCGGGGCATGGTATGAAATGAAATCAGTGCCACATCTGAGTATCATCAGGCCCGCGGTAAGGGGTCATTCAAGTATTACGTCAACATTGAGGAGGGGTTTCGGATTTGCTGACTTTCGATGACAAGGGGGGAGGGGGTCAAAAATGGCTAAAAATTTGCTGACGTAATACTTGAATGGCCCCTAAGCACCAGGGTGGACCAATGTAAAAAGACGACCTAGTCTGGCCTAGTCTTGGCCTAGAGACCCCATTCAACCGAAGGTGGATTGATGGTTTTGCTGCCAGTGGGCAATTAACTTTAATCCCTCGGTTTCTAAGTAAAAATGAATTTATGATATTTCCACCATTTTCCCGCACTTCTAATATAATTTTCTTGACCACCCATTCCGGGAATTCTTTGCCCCTCCGAACTTACCGCCCTGGGCTTATAGCCTACAGGCACCAATATGAAGAAATTATTCCGGGGGGGGGGGGGAGAAGCTGAAATTCGTCGGTAATTCTGTCTATACAGGACTCGAGTGCGTTCGCAGGAGGGGGATGCGTTGTATTCTATATTCATTAATAAAAAAAGGAAAGGGGTGGCCAGGGCCACAACCAGATGCTTGATCAGCAGGTGCAAGATGGCATTTTGGCGCCCCCTTTATAATGTTGAAGGAGAGATTAAACGGTGAAATTTGCGCTCTCTCGTCCGTTCCCGTGGCACCAGACCGACTTGCTGCCCTTTAGTTGCGGCCCTGGGGGTGGGGGTGGTTCAACCCCCATCATAATATTTTTAGGGGGGGCACAAACAGTCCCGACTGCCGAGTCAGCCCCCACCCCCCCGTACTTACGATTCTGGCGGGGTGACACTGTCGAAACAGCCCTTTGTATATTCCCCTAAAGTAATTTCAAGTTGTTCCAAGCACTTATCAGCCGTAACCAACAAAAAAAAGCAAAAAGTTTCTTAATTTCAGTTTTTTAGTATTTAGTTGCTACAACAGGTGGCGGTAGGTATACGTTGAATTTCCAAGACGCCCGTCGCTTGGATACGCAATACGCATGTCCCGTTTTTCACTCACGTTCTCCGTTAAAGCGCAACGGACTACTTGCACGTGCTCGGTCTTCAGCTGTTTTTAAGTATTTTTGTTGACCATCATGGAAGTCTGCGAGAATCCTACCCCGTATTTCCTGAGAGTGAAGAAGCTGGATCAAGACATCAAACCCTGCTTATGCTGTGATGGTAAGTAATTTTAAAACTTTTCTTTTAGCACTGAATTAGTGTCGAATTTACCACAACCGCTACGTATTCCGAGAGCAACGGTCAGAACTGGAATCAAATTTTCCAATCGTTAGCCGAAACTCCTCTGACAATAGATTATGATTGTTATTACTAGTTATTCTCTTGGATTGTGTTTATCCAATGTCTAAGAAAAACCGGCGAGTTTTTACTTTGATACGCAGTAGTTTAGTAAACCAGAGAGTACGCTACACGTGACCACTATATTCTTTATTGTTATTATTGTGTTACCATCCACGCTGGTGGAGTTTGGTTATAGCTAATGCGACCATGGTCAACGCATTCAATTCCTTGGAAATCGTTAGCTCGTAAGCCCGTAAGTAGCCTGAGCCGAATGGGGGCTCACAAAAAGTATACACTTATATTGCATAATAATAACCTTTTGAACGGGCTTTAAGAAAAAGTCTATCCGGGAAGGTACGTTACCAAGGTTTCTAAAATATATAGGCTCTGTTAGTTCGACGGACAATGTGGTTTTCACGGCACGCTAATTTAGTTTTGGTTGGCCGTCGTCGCCTCCATTGTGTGTGTGCGCGCGCATCGTATTCTAGGAATTTCTATAACGGCTTTGGATGGATTCTTTCCTATGTCGTGGTTTCTCTTAAATGTGATAAATTTAGCAAATTTTAATTATTTATGCTTCAAGTTATTCTACCCTTTTGAAAATCGCTCTTTTCTTCATGGATGAGTTTCAAATTTTTACTACCATTCCATGATAGGTTTTGTAAAATGTATCTGATATATTTGTAGAATTTATGTGACGTCGTATCTAGGTCGAGTGAGTGTAATGCGATGCCAATTTTTCTCATCCGATGTTTATGAGTATGAATGAAAATCGTTTTCATTATTTAGGGGCGTCGTTTGCCCTCTCGTTAAGACGTCACTTTTTTTTATATGTATGCATTGTTTGAATTGTGTCATGTTGTAACTTGGATCACTGGCGTACGCAAGTCCCCCTCAAGTTGAGATTATGGTGATTTTGTACAATAAGAAAACATTAAACATCCTCTCTTGAGAAGAAAAAATAGTGATGACCCTCCCCCAAGAAAAACTTGCGTACGCAACTGCCGTGGACGCCATTTTGATGGACACGATGGCGGCCATGACACGATGCGAATTTTTTCCATGAACACGATTTTTGAAAACCAAACAAATACAGTCGACGCCACTTTTTAGAATCACGGTCAATGTTATCATTCGGGCATTGTTATCACTTTTGCATATAACGGAACGGACCAATACCATAACACGGGAAAAAATTCGTTTATAGTTATTGGGACTGGTTAATGCTATCAATTTTTTTCGGTCGAAAGCTTTCTTTGTGCGTTCTTCAGCTAAGGCACTTGGAACAAATTATGTGCAAAAGAAAAACAGTTGTCCCGTTTTACATAAACTAGTTTACCATACGTCCCGTTTGACCAAACGTGATGTATGGTCACGGTGCTGCCAAACGGGATTTTCTGGATATAGTTACAATTCGGTTATTGTTATCAGAAACCCGAGTCTCGATGTGATCACATTAAGCGGCGTGGGGACTATTAGAAAAAACGTCACACCTAAAAAAATAAATAAAAAAAGTATATTCATGCGACTTTAATAAATTATAAAAATGTTATTCAAATTAAAATAAATTTTAGAAAATTTTGGAAATTAAGATTAAAATTTTGGAAATTAAGATTAAAATTTTGGAAATTAAGATTAAAATTTTGGAAATTAAGATTAAAATTTTGGAAATAATTATATTTAATTAACAATTTGGTGTTTAAAATATATTACAAGAAAGAATTTTTTTTAATGTAATTAATTTAAAAATGGAAGTGAAGTTAAAATTAATTTCCATGATCTCTCACCATTTTCGAAAACCGAACAAATATTAGTAAAAAGTCACATCTAAAAGAAAAAAAAAAGTAAATTTATGCGAATTTTAATAAAAACTTGACTTATTTTTGTAAAAGTTTGGTATTTAAATAGATAAAAATAAATTTTTAAAAATTTAGAAATTAAAATTACAATTTTGGAAATAAATTAGTGTATTTAATTAACAATTAGGTATTTAAATCGAATATATTGCCGGAAAGAATTTTTTTAAATGTAATAAATTTTAAAATTATTTTCTATGATCACGATTTTCAGAAGCCGAACAAACATTAGAAAAATTATCTTAAAGAATTCGAAAAAGTAAATTTATGTGAATTTTAATAAAAAGTTAACTTAATTTTGCAAAAAAATTGGTATTTAAATTAAATATATTAGGATAAATTTTTAAAAAATTGGAAATATTAATGAAAAATTAACTCATTTTTTATAAATTTGGTATTTAAATTAAATAAAATAAAGTTTTGAAAATTTGGAAATTAAAATTAAAATTTTGGAAATGTTATACCAAATTGGGTATTTAAATCAAATATATTGCCGGAAAAAAAAAGTGTAATTTTTTAAATGTTGTAATAAATTTTTTTAAATTAATTTCCATGACCACGATTTTCGAAAACTGAACAAAAGAAAAAAGTCACACCTTAAAGAATTCAAAAAGTAAAATTATGTGAATAAAAAAATTAAATAAATTGACACAAATTTTTGAAAATTTCAAAATTAAAATTTTGGAAATAAATTGGTATATTTAATTAAAAATTAGGCATTTGAATCAAGTATATTACAAGAACGAACTTTTTTAAATGTAGTAATTAATTTTAGAATTGAAGGGAAATTAATTTTTTGAGAAAAGAAAGTAATTAAGCAATTAATTTAACCATTCATCAACAAATTAAAGTTGTGTTGTTTTATTGATTGATATTTGTTAAGTTTCAAACATTTCGTTGCCTCAGTGCATCGAAGCATCCAAAATTGCCGCGGCACACAGATCGGAAATGATTTTCTTCAATCGATCAATTTGTTAATCGCGGTTAAAAAAACTTTAGTTTAATTAATCGACTCGATCAATCCGATTAAAATTCGATCAGATTTTTATTAAAAGTTTCTAATTCAACTTGATTTATTTGACTAAACCGATTAAATGTCATATAAATTATGTTTCTATATATAACATTTCAGATAAGTGACCGTAGTCGTCCCCCTTATGCCAGAGACCATGAACGCGCAAATTTTCAGTTTTGGGTTTATTAGCTGGTTGAATCACTTATTTTGCTAAGTTTTTTGCCAGAAAAAGTAAATGCGTATCCCTGTTGAAACACATTTTACAAAACATTTTAGAACAAATTCCATAGATTAACATGAGTAGAGTAAACATTCAAAAGTTGTTTTCCAAATTATAGAAAATTGCACATTCATGTTTCTGTCAAAGGGAGGCGATATTAAATTGCTTCAAGCGGGCGGCCTTTATTTTTTAATCTATTTCTATTAGAGATGTAAAATTCTCGAGAATAATCTTTAGGAGAATATTCTCATCGAGGAGAATATTCTCTGGAAGCACTACTATTATAAATAACTTGAGAATATTCATCTTATTCTTCATCAGAATATTTTCCTGTTATTTATATAATATAAATATATATAATATCCTTGAAAATATCCTCTGGAAGGAGTACTTTTACAAATTACTGGGGAATATCCTTATCGAAAATAATAAGAATTATTCTCAAGTTATAAATAATAGTCCTTCCAGAGAATATTCTTTCGATGAAAATATTCTTCAGTTATTTATAATAGTAGTCTTTCCAGAGATTATTCTCAAGAATATTTGTAATAACATGCATTATAATACATAATCTCTACAAATAACTTGGGAATAATTCTTATTATTTTACGAAAAGAATATTCTCTGGTAATTTATAATCCTTTGGTCCTAAGGTCCTTTGAGAGAATATTCTCAAGAATTTTGAAACTTTAATATTGTGGGCTACAATCTCCCATCTCTCTTCCCGTCAAGAAGACGGGAAATAATGAAATTTGTAGCCTACAATATTAAAGTTTAAAAGCAAGAAAATGAAACCAACATGGCGGAATTGCATAACTTGCAAAGAAATGTGAGTGATACAGAATTTAAGTGTATATACATTGAAGAAAACAAAGATTCGAATGAAGGTGATTGTGTAAGAATAGCTTCTTTTGTCAATCAACTTTGAATTTTGCGCTTTGTCCTTTGAACTTATTTCTGAAAATTTATCTCATTTTAAAATACTTTTTAAGGTTTTAATCTAACGGTTTCTAAAATCTTTATAAACAAACTTTTAAAACCTCTCGCCATGACCAAGAGAATATTCTGGAACTAAAAGTTGTCATTTGGGGGGGGGGGGGGGGGGGTGATTATACCAAAAATTGTTTTGTTGCCTTGAATATTGACTTTATGATTCATAAACCTGCATGTAACATTAACACTGATTGTAACTGACATAAATTAGAACAAGTGAATACTATAAAATATCTGGGTATTTTTATTGACTCTGACATGAAATGGAAATCCCATGTTCATAATCTACAAATACAATTAAGATTTACAATGTATAAATTTTATTTTCTAAAATATTTTGTTAATCGCTCCTTTTTAATCACCCTCTACTACTCACTATTCCATTCTTACTTATTATACGGTTTACCTATTTGGGGTAGTGACTATTTAACCAACTTAAAACCTATTATATCACTACAGAAGAAAGTTATAAGGCTAATTTTTAATGACTATTATACTCCTTCCATCACTCTCTTCAAAAATATAGAAATTCTACCACTTAGATACTTATATTTTTATAAATCCCTGTTACTTCTCTTTAAACGTCAATACTCCTACCATTAATTAATATCCACTCGATCTTCTGCAAGGCGTAACGCTACATATTCTTTGCCCCCAAAGCAGAATGTGCCAAAATGTGCGACGTACGTCGCAGAACAACCAGTGCTGTTGCAGAACAATCTGGAAGAATTTTAAGAATAGTGTAAAAAAACGCTATTATGTATATGCGAATTTTTACCGCAGAACATTTTCAGTCAGCTGAGGGCTCGTTGCAGAACATCGCAAAACATTCTGCTTTGGGGTTCTTTGCCAATTGTTCACAAAAACATTAAAAAAATTCATTTCTCTTACCTAATACCTAAGTTTTATAACTCTCTGCTCATTGAAATTAGGAATGCTTCCTCTCTTTACACGTACAAGAAGTACTTCAAAAGATATTTATTGTCTATTTATGATATCTCCGTGCACTTTTAGTCTTCTGTTTCTTTTTTTAAAGAAATCGCCCCTCACACTAATTAAAGTAATTGATTTTCTCCCATTATATTTATCAACATTTTAAATATTTTGCCTTTCTGACAGTAGCTCAATTATTCAAATCATATTTATTATCTCTAAATTTGATATTTAAAATGCACCCACCATGCGTTGTTACTATTAATTTTTTTGTTTTTCCCCTTCGCCCATCTATTTGATATTCAACTATCAATTTCCCTCCCCATTTATATTTGCGTTTATGTAAAAGTGTTTATATATAGGTATTTCCCCCCTCACACATTGTATTTTTTTTTTTTTAATAACCCATCATCCACTATGTGACAGTCATGTTCACCTTGGATGAAAAGTTGTCTCTATTTGTATATGTATGTTTGTACATTTCTTTGATAAATAAAAAAAAAATGTTTCAGGCAATGAAAACTGATTTATATTTCATAATATAACAAAATTAGTAAAAAAATTTAAATTATTTAAAAGAAAAATGAATATATTGTCGATTATTCTCCAATTTTTACATCCAGGAGAATATTTTAAAAATATTCTCATTCTCTAAGTAATAATATTCTCCTCACATCTCTAATTTCTATATTTGTTTACATCCATTCAGTGGATAGATGCGTAAAATGAATAGAGAGAGAGAATTTGCGTATTTTTATAGCATCAATTAATATTACAGTCAGTGGCATCGGAGCCGGGGGTGCTGGCACTTTGTGGTACGGGGCAGAGCACCCGCAGAAATAAGAATCTCCTACATAGATTTCTCTTTTTTTCGCAAATATCGAACATGAAAGGAAAAGAAATTGAAAAGAAAAACTGCCTGTTTCCCTCCTATGCGTCTTGAATTTTGCTGGAGCCTCTGGTTCAAAACAAATTGATATATGCTTTTAGGTGCCTATAAAGGAGGGCCCACTTTTCTTTCTCACAATTTTTGCTTGTGTCAAAGATTTCCGGATTTTGCCTATAGGGATGGAGGGTATCCAGACACCATATGTTTTAACAGTGGCATCGGAATCCGGGGGAGCTGTGGCTGCTTGAGCACCCACAGTAAAACGGAAACTTTTTACTGATTGTTTTCGTAAAAAACTAAGAATTTTTTTTCCCACCCTATACGTCTTGTTCTGTCGGCTTGTTTTATGTATACGTGTCCAATAGTTTTGCACGGTCAGGCACCAACGCAGGGTATTAACGTATAAGGTTTATTGAATATAATTTGATATTCTATAAACCTTGCCCACGAAGAGTATTTCTGTAGAAAAAGAGAGAGACAGCACAAACACATTCTTTTTTTCTTCTCGATTGTGTCTAATCAGGCGTCCCTACTTTGCCTCAGGGTAAAAGTGTGTTTTATTTCAGTGAACCATTTGAATGCCTGAAGACAGTGTAGGATTTTTTGAAAAAATTTGTCTACAGTTGTTTATACAGATATGGGGTAATTTGCTGATGGACAGCGGCTTGGCCATTTGTGCCGTTCATTTCCTTTAATGTATTCATCAAGAAAATACTTCTTGTGCGTGCTCGGACCTTCTTTTTGAAGCAACTAGGTAAGCAATAATTCCATTTATACAGTATCAAGTGCTTCTCGAAGGTTTGCCAACCCTCTTTGTCCTAGCCAACGTTTCTCTGCTGTCTTCTAGAACAGTTCAGAAAAAAAAAATTTACAGCACGAAACTAACTCGCATTAATGTTGCAAACTCACAGCGACACCTCTAGGAGCTGCGACGCACAGTTTGAGAACCATTGATATCTAAAATTCTTTATGTAAAAAAATTTCATTACATTAACAGAGAGCAAAAGGTTCCATGCTGGGTAAGGGCAGCTCGGGTGCTAAAGCAAGAAAACAAAGGAGAATTATAGCGGAAAAACAGTCAGAAGCACCAACATGAATAAAACATTGACGGGATTGAGAATTGTGTCAATCGTCTCGTATATATGGGACTCGAGCCTGTACACTGGGAGGGGGGACAGGCAAATGTTGCATTGCATTTTATATTCATTAATTATTGGGTGCGCTCAGCCCTCTCACAGAATTTACTAGGAGGGGGGGGGGGTGAATAGTCCCTGTTTATATAATAAATATAAACAGGGTCCGGCACCTATGTGTCAGTAAAAGTTGAAACTAAATTAATTTGCTGGAAAAAATAATTTTTTAAGCATTTTATCTAGCTGAGGAATACAGCGGCGGGTTCTCAAGGTAATTTTACAGCTTATAAGCCAGAGGAGCGCAGAAACTATGTCTCACACTGTTGACAATTTTGTCAGGAGTCGCCCCTGATGCTGGGATCCCACATCTTGGTATAACCCGTTCCAGGATAGCTTCTTTCACTGAATCCCAGACCTGGTTTTTTCGCGCCTTCCCCCTTCTTCAAATGATACTGTGTTTAGTGGAAAATAAAAACTAAATTTCCTATTTCTTGAAACAAGTGCCACGTCAGATAACTCCAGTGCCGTCTTAACGCATGGGCCCACCCGGGAGCCTCAAGGGAAGGGGCCTCACAATAATGAGAATTAGTTAAAATTTTTGAGAATTTGTTAGGTGAGGCCTCAGAAAAATCTCTTGGCCCGGCAGCCCATGATGCTCCTAAGATGGCCCTGGATAACTCTCTCTACTGCACCTTACACATTAGGAGGAAATTTATCATACAAGTAGTTAGTAGCCTTTTCGCTTGTATTATGCAAAAAAAAAAAAAAATGTCGTTAGAAACTGTTTGTTCGATGCTCAGAACTGATTCGCAATAGCATGCAATTTAGTTGATTTTTGAATTCATTTGGGGAGTGGTGAGAGTCATGGGTCCCCAAAATTTGGAGCTGACAGGCAGAGTCGTAACTAGGATTTTGGACGCCCGGGGCAAACATTATTTTGCCACCCCCACAACTTTGAAATTCGATAATTCTATAACGGTGTTCTGTGTGTGTGCTCCCTTCCTAAAACTGCCGCGTCCTAAATTTTGTCACTCGGGGCGGTTGCCCCCTCTATTTCCGGCCCTACTGACAGGGCTCCAGCCAAGGAGAAAAATTTTTCTCCTTACAAATTCACTATGCAGGGGCTCATGCAGGGGCTCCACATGCAGGGTCGCAGCATGTGGGAGGCCATGGGGGGGGGATAAAGGGAATATCTTGTGTTACTAACCTTAAAAAATTATCATTTTAAGAGATAAAGGAATTTAATATATATATATATATAGAGAGAGAGAGACAGAGAGAGAGAGAGAAGATGGGTATATATCTATCTATCTATACGTGTAATATTTTAATTATATAACTTAATTATTTTAAATAATATTTATATATACTCTTCAATTGTTTTAAACCACTTATTTCTGATCACCGGCGAAGAGCAGCCCCCCCCCCTTTTGTCCCTTCCCTGCGTACGCTTCTGGAGCAATAGTTTCACACACACACTTGAAGTGCCGAGTAGAGCAGAGGTTTCCTGAAGAGGTATGCCTTGAGATCGGGCGGGGGGGGGGTGCAGGGTGTCGTTATATATATAGTATTTCCGAGGTAGAGTGCAGTGGTGGCTCTTGGCAGGAAATTTTTTTCAGGATGGGGGGGGGGGGTTGCTAAATCAAATATTCATTGGTAGATACAAGTGGTAAATTTTCGAAACTATGATTTTTGTAATTAATTTCTTTAATAACAACTTGTTCTAATTCATTTATTAGATAATTGGTGATAAAAAAATTATTGCTATATACATCATATCTATATGCGCATAAAAGTTGAAGCACAAAATCACAAGTCTATTTTTAGTTATCTGAATGTTACTATAGTATTTTTTATATTTTCCTGGAACACAAATTTAATGCAGGAAACAGTTTTTTTTGTGTAACAAATGAATGATTGACTGTTCTCATACGGTGCAGTGAAACGTTTTTGTTTTTTGTCATTTTTTTATTTCATCCACACTCGAATACATTAAATTATCATTTAGACATTTCAGGGCTTTAAACTGATGGCTCTAGGAAGAGGGGGTTTCGTTCGTGACTTCATGACGAGCTGCCCATGACAGAAGTATATTTAACGTGATAATATAGGTGTAATTATCAGTTAGTGTATTACGGAGTTTTAGGAATTTCGCTGGTGTGCATAGGAATATTTGACGTTTCTAAAATTCATGAAAAAAAGATGAAGCCAGGAAGAAATGCGTAAAGAAAAGGATAAGTGAAAATTTTTTGACGACGGCAAAAATCTATGATTACGAGATATGTAGCCTACCTACAGTAGTTTTCTTAACAACATCGACTCCTATAACAGTTTTTACTTCTGGTACAATTAAAGAGGGATGATAAATGGTATACATATTCCCATTAAGGGAAGTTTCCTGAAGGTTTTAATGTAAACATGCCCTACCCTCTCCCCGTTGGTGGCCGAAAGGTCAGACCGAGGTCTAATTATTTTTTCTGATTTTTCATATGATAAATATATTTGAAAGATGCGCTGTGGTGGTCGAGTGGTTATAGTGACGGACTCGCGATGCGAGGATCCGGGTTCGAACCCCACAGTGGTGGTCGGCTGAAGTTGGTTTTCTGTGGTTCCCAACTTCAAGGCGCAAATGCGAGCCGATCTCCCCGTTAAAAAGTCTCGCCACAGAGAGCAACAGTCCTACAACGATAGATCATTCAATCATAACACTTCACTCATAGTTAGAAAAAACTGGTGGCAGATGGCAGCACTACACATAACAAGCATTACACAGAAACAAACTTTACGTCAGGTTGCACTACACGTACACGCACATTCCCGCATGTACCGATTCGTTGGGGGGTTCCACGGGGGGGGGTGTGCACGTGTGGTGTAGCAGTAGTAGGTAGGGCCTCCAAAAATGGCTCGGGGATCCATGATGTTCTTAAGTCAGCCACCTCGTTGGGCAATTTGCCTGTTGTGGCTTTGTATTTGTATTTAAACATTCTGGCCCGTATCTTGAAGCCGGGCCCCCAAGCTGAGATTTTTGATGAACCCAAGGGTTTTTACACGAGCATCTCTAAAACAAATCTATGGTGTAAAAAGAAGCCAAAAATACATAGGAGCTCTCCCAGGGCTGGAACCTTTTAGCCCCCTCCCAACCCCTTCCCATGGAGAGGCGACGATTTTTAGATGCTCACTCTAAAAGTAGCTTTGCACATGATCACATGAGCTCGAACGTTCTTTTTGGGTTGGTATTTTGGTTCGTTGGAAGGATTTCAGGGGGTGAGCGAGTTTGGATTAGGAAGCAATTCACTTATTATTATATTTTATTATATACTAAAGGTTATTCTATATAAGGGCACATCTGCAACCATCACAAACCTCCCATTCTTGTTGAATTTCCATTTTGTTGTTCGTGAAAGAAGACACAGACAAAATTTCTAATCCCAATGGGAAATGTTTGTTATATTCTTTCATGGTCAAACAAATGGTTAGCTATTTCCCACTGCTTCTCCCGTCCCACTATTATCGGTGCATAGCTGTCTTTTATTTATCGCAACTTGCCAGCATACTGAACAAAAATTGACGTTGCCTTCCAGGCATTTTGAACCACCCCACTCAAAAATGTCATGCAGACAGACGAATGTCAACGCTCGTTATAGCTAAACAAAAAACCAGAAAGAAAAACGACTTACTCTAGGCAAGTCTCCCATACCTCTTTTGCATTTTTAGAAAAAAATGTTTCGACTGTGAAACTCAAACTATATTGGATTGAGGATTTTCGGGGAAAACTAATTTTTGATACATTTTGGGCGGTAGTCCAGGTCGATAAGATACCTAAAATACCAAAGGATGTTTAGAGGTGTCGTGAATTCTATACCCGATTCGTCCTTGCCAGAAACTTTCCTGGCACAGGGGAACAACAGAAACGGCGACATGACCACAGAAAAGATTGCTACCGGAGGAAGTCCCATATCGAGGGGTTAGAGCACCAGCCTCTCAGTGAGTATAAAAAAAGGCTGCCGTTCGGAATCCGCAGTAAATTGTAGGCCCCGGTCTAATTAGCCCCCGTGTGCAGAAAATGAACGTGGTGCGACAAAAATGATCAATGATACATTTTATCTAGCTGTGAACACATTTGCGAATTTTC